>NC_137124.1:7872328-8518626 GCF_949319135.1 Squalius cephalus
GCGTCCAGACTCTCCAGCTGAAGAAGTGTGGCTTTGACCTGGTCCACGTAAACGCAGTCGGGACCTGGAGATCCCAGAGCGGGACACGCACAGCCACCGGCCTCCAGCAACACACACTGCATGAAGTGCCTCTGAAAACACACGTCAGGGAAAACGGCTTTTATACATCGGGTATGCATCACATTTTCAGTAATTCAGTGTTCAATTACTGCGCTTAACCTATAGTTACCAAATGCACACTAGTGTTCAGTGAGATTGTTATTTTTTAAAGAAATTAAAGCTCCCCTGTAGTCAATAATTTTTAGCACTTAAAACTCATCTTTGATCACCAAAATTACATATTTAAACGTTTTTACCTTTGTGTCTTAAAATAGCTTGAATGTAACTCAACACCCTTGCCTCATTTAGTATACGCGGTTCTATGAATATGCAAATGAGCCCCGCCTCCACTCACTCACTCAGCTCAGATCCACTCATTGACGATCACACGCTGATCTGATTGGTTACAAGGTAGTTTGTGACGTCAGAAACACCAGCGATTTCAAAGCGTGTTTTTGAGGCTGTCTTTGGTTCACTGCAGTTTTAAGCAGAAAATACTCAGCAATGGTGTCGACTTATGAATTTACACATAGTTTGCCTTATATATAATATAAATATAAATATGCCTTATATATTATATACAATATAAAAAGCATATTAAAAACACCACATAGACATATAAACAACATTAAAAGCTGGATTTTCACAACAGGGGTACTTTAAGTCTTTTAAGGCCTGTTCACACCCAGAACCATAACAATAAAGATTGTCCACACAATACAATGTCCACAACTATAACACAGAGAAACTGGAATCATTAAGTTTCAGAATGATTTTTTTCAGCTGATGAATGATAAAAACATTGACAGCCAATCAAAATCCATCCTGCTTCAAGAAGAGCTCGAGCATTTAAAGCGGCAACACGACAAAACTACAGCGTGCGCTTAGAATGAACAGACGTTAATGTGCGTTTTGGTGTCGGCACTAATGTAGTTATCGTTATAGTTTACTTTTTAGATATTGTTCTTGGTATGAATGTCAATTTTACTTCTATAGCACCATTAAATACAACCAAAGTTGACCAATGTGCTTTACAACAAAATAAATTAAAGGCACATTACTAAACAAACTAAAATATAACAGTAAAATAACCTTATAAAATACAGTGCAAAGGTGCTTCATCATAGATTACTGCCTGAACACGCCTTTATTCAGCAAGGATGCATTATATTGATCAAAAGTGACAGTAAAGACTTTTCAAATAAATGATGTTCTTTTGAACTTTCTATGCATCAAAGTTTCCACAAAAATCCCAAACTTTTGAACAGTACTGTAAAAAATAATTGCATTTTGTGAATAAATCCACACACCAGTACTAGAAAATCAATCACGACTACTGATCTAGTAGCAGTTTTTCCTTTGAGTATGAAGCTGGCACATTTCTTAAATGTTGCCTTTGGTAATCAGCTGCACTACCGTTCAAGAGTTTAATGCCGGCAAGATCTTCTCATGTCTCTTCTGCTCACCAAGACTGCATTTATGTGATCAGAGATACAGTAAAATTGTGAAATATTATTTAGGGCTGTCAAACGATTAATCGCGATTAATCGCATCCAAAATAAAAGTTTGTGTTTACAATATTTATGTCTGTGTACGGAGTATAATTATTTTCTATATATAAATACACACACATGCATATATATATTTAAGAAAATGTGTTATTTATATATAAAATATTTATATATAATATAAATTATATATACACACAGTATATACATGCAAATATTTCTTAAATATATACATGCATGTGTGCGTATTTATATATAGAAAATAATTATACACCGTACACACACATGTATTAACAAACTTTTATTTTGGATGCGATTAATCGCGATTAATCGTTTAACAGCCCTAATATTATTACATTTGAAAATAAATGACAGCATCATTACTCCAGTCTTCAGTGTCACATGATCCTTCAGAAATCATTCTAATATGATAATTTGCTGCTAAAGAAACATTTCTGATTATTATCGATGTTGAAAACAGTCATGCTACTTTTCAGGATTCTCAGATGAACAGAAAGTTGAAAAGAACAGTGTTTATTAGTAATCTGTAACACAGTCAGCGATCTCTCACCAGGCCCACTATGAGCATGAAGTGCCGTGCGTGTGGCTGGCAGTATCCGGGGCTGATCTGGGATCTGCGCTGTGGAAACACCTCTCTCCACACCACTAGCTGTCCCACACGCTGCTCAGACGCCAGCGGGAGCAGACAGTAATGCTGACAGTACAAGCACACGTCCACAAGCTCTTCTTTGGGCAGGTGGTTGGCTATGAGATAGCCCTGCCAGACAGAGGGAGAGATACAGATCTGAGTGATGGACCTTCAGTGGTGGAACAATTATTGTGTCGATGAAAGACACAATCATCTGTGGCTACATTCAAGACTCAGCTAAAAACATATCTATTTAACATGTATTTTTGGATAATGTGACTATATTTGTCCTTATGTGATTGCAATGTGTGTGTGTGTGTGTGTGTGTGTGTGTATAAATGTATTGTAATGTACAATGTAAAGCGACCTTGAGCTACGGAAAGGCGCTATATATATAAATCTTCTTCTTCTTTGGGATAACTCTGCTAACAAGCATCTCAGTAGTCTGTAGTGAAAAATAAAGAGTGTGTCTGAGTGTTTTAACCCTATCAATCATCTGATTGACAGTTCATAGTTTTTTAAAAATGTCTCCTATCAGCTCGTGGTCCACGTGTCTTTATGCTGTGAAATCTGCACTGACTTTTAGCAAGCAGACTTAAGAATGACTTTTATATTGCTATTAATATTTCAAGACGAACACTTGCTGGACTGAAGAGCTGAGGTTTACTTGATTATCCATACATCATTTTTTAGAAAATCATGTTCAAATGTGAGTCTCAAATATGATTCATCATTAGGCTTTTGAGGAAGGTTTATTTGTTCATCTCTCAATCATCATTGTATTGCAGTGCATTATATGTTTTACAACTATAGAGTTTTGATCATGAAACTAAGCATTTAAATATCATCTTTCTATGACCTTTTATTGGCAGATATATAGAGAGACGACTGATATTTATATGCATTTTATGTAAGTAGTCTGTTATAAAGATATTAATAATTTACATTAAAGCTTTCAGAATCTCATCTTCCCTTTTGGCAATATAAATATCAGCATCTGCATCTAATCTCATATTTTTTGCTCAGTTTGGGTCTCTGAATAAAACTGAGGTGTTTTTTAGCTCCTGTAAGTATGAGCCAATCAAGCCTAATCTTTCAAATCTGACACTCAACAGAAAACACATGCATGCATTAACTTTTTTTTCATTTATTTTCAATATTTTGTGTGTTAAGGTTTAACAAACTATTCCATTTCCCCCCCCCCCAAAAAAAGATTAGTTACTCGAAGCCTTCGTGTATAATGCATTATAAAGCTATTAATAATGTACGTTATAATGCATTATATGTTTTCATAAATAATTGTAACCAAGTAAAAATGCATTATAAAATGAGCAGATTCCTTGTTACATCTGAAACTGGTTGTTTGTCATGTGTTTTATACTTTCTAAAGGTGTGTTCAATGAATAGATAAGTGTGGTTACAATTATTCATGAGACCATGCAATGCATTACAATGCATAGTTGCTAAATACGTTTATAATGCATGTTATATAAAGGCTTTAAGTAAAGTGTTGTCAAATTATTTTTCTGGCTATTATGACAGGGTTAAAGGAGCAACAGATGTAGACTTGATAACTAATCAATCCTCTTCACATCATCATTCATAATTAAAAGAGTCTCTTCATCTGACAGCTGTGTTCGCAAGAAGCGGCGCGTCACCCTTCTGTCAGACTCGTTTCAAACATGAACAAGACTCCTTTACAAGCATGATTCAATTTCAATTACCTACTGACAGCAGCAGTGTCACGCTTTCTACGTGTGACTCTGAGTGACACAGACATGATAATATACGGCTTCAGGAGATTCAAGACTCACCTTGTAAAACAGACAGGAGCCCAAGATGACGTACAGACGCCTCATGCCGTAGAAATCCTCAGACTGACCAATGAGAGAACAGAGAAAGATTAGTGTATGCAACAGGCCACATCTTGCTACCAGTGTTATTTTATTATCATTATTATACTGTTATAGTTTTTGTTAATATTTTGAATTAGATTAGTCATGATAATGTAACCATATTTCTGGAGTTATGACAATAAAAAGTCCAGCTATCTGAACGCAATAACTCCTCTTACCATGTCACCAAAGTCCGACGACTCAAAGTCTGAGAGGACAGTGTCCACTTCAACCTGGAGAAAGAGTCAAAACATAATGAAAACCTGAGACCTGGTGTCATTTATTAATAAGCTGCGTGAAGATGTTCACCGAAAAACATAAGAACATATGGATTTGGAGTAATTGATGACAGAATTGTCCTGTTTGTGTGAAATATTCCTTTGTAACTACTGTATGAGAAACATTATTTGAGACATTTAATTATAGCTCATGCATCAGCCTATCCTTCCACCTATTTTTATGTTAATTTTGGGATATACCATAAAAAAAATGCTGGATGGAAACACCAAGATACACATCAATTTGAGAAATGCGCATAAAAACATTAACATTAATTGAGTTTTATCATTTTATTATCTGATAAGAAGACATGCGCATAAACTATGATGGAAACACGTTGATGTGCAATAACAAACTCGCGTTACTTTGCCTCAGCAGTGGATGTGATTGGATAACTGGACTAACTAGTGGACTAATCACATCACAGCATCTCAAAAATTGGTTTGGTGGCTCTGAAACGCCTGAGCCAAAGTCTGTCATCAGAATGATTTGATTTAGTTCCCCCCAGACGTGCCTCACATGATTGCGTTCCCAAACACCAACATCCCAACGCAAGAGAACATGACAGAGTTTCCTGAGACGCATCTCATTTATGATGGAGGAATTCTTCCCAAATGTTTTATGGGCAAATGTTTTATACGATATTCCAGTTTCGTGCATAAGTTAAATTATGCAACTTTGAATGGAAACATAGCAGTTGACTAGTAGGGGTGTAACGGTACATGCATTCGTCCTGAACCGTCACGGATTGGTGCATAGAGTCAGACGACGAATACAGTCAGACACAGGCGATACACACTCCAGTCTAGAAGGGGGCGCGCGCAGTAATGCAACGCTGTTTGCTAAGAACCACAACAGGAAAAAGAGCAGAAGAAGAAGAGACGATCTATGCACCAACCCAAAACAAGAGTTCACATGGCACACAAGAGCTTGTTAGTAGCCTATACGCTGAGTTTCGATTCATTTTTGTGACGCTCTCCACGAACTTCACGGAAATGAAACCGGGACGGCAGAAAGCGGCATCCTGTTTGTTTCTGTATTTTACAAAAGCACAATGTTTTGTTTTTATTGTGAGTGTAAAGTGTTCACAAATATAAATAGACTATTTACAGTTTCGAATGATGTCTTACTCTTATGTGTATGAACATAAATGACGGAGTATTTTAAGTTGTTTCCGCTTTTATAATGAGATAATGAGATAAATAATGAGATTTATAAAGTCATTTGGCATTGTGCAGATTTGTGTCGTGGAAGTCCAGTGATGAAATATGCGTGTCCTGGAAATGAGAAGCCGCTTCACTCGCTGTCTCCTCATGGAAAGGTGAAGGAGACTCGGATGTAGACGGCACTTTTTCTCCTTCTCGCTCATATTTCTGAGAATTCTTGAAAAAACGTTTGTGCATCTGCCACTGTCACCGCATGTTAATGAACCCTCGCACACAAAGAAAACTAATCTCTGCACAAGTTATTCTATTTATGTTGTACTTTTATTACACAAAAGATGCTTTTCAGTTTATTTTTGGTCAGATTGTGGCCAAATACCAAATACTCTTTTGCAGGAGTGCATTCAGTTTGCAAAGGCTCAATTCAAAGGCTGTACTGTACAAACTAGGGGACTAAATGCCTCTAGGTGGCACAAACCTGTTATTTGCACTACTGTCTGTTCAAAATAAATGACAAGAAACCTAGTTTCTACCGAACTCGTATCGAACCGTGACCCCAAAACCGAGGTACGTACTGAACCGTGACTTCTGTGTACCGTTACACCCCTACTAACTAGTCATCTGGCAGTCATACCTTTATGTCTGCTGGTAAAGTGAGCCAGCGGACGGCTGGTAGACCGTCTAAGAAGAGGGTCCCTGAGATATCGGGGGTGGGCGGTCTGGAGCTGTCAATCAAGCGGGAGGGCTGGATGAGCTGCTGAAAGAAGAGGCAGAAGAAGTGATCCAGACGAGGAACGTTCTCCACCTCACAGAACCCGCTGAAGAGAGACAGAGTTCACAGACACAGCCTTTATACACTGATCATCTGAAATCATCAAACATCTATCTACACTGAAAACATTTGGCGTAGGATTTCCATAATTCGCACCTAAGAAATTGCGAGTAATTGTCACAAATAATTACAAAGAAACAGCAAGTAACACATTGTACAAGTAGAAAATGTACTCCAATAATCTTTGTTTTTTTTAAAAAATAGTTTTTTTACAGTGTACAGATACATAAAGCTCTCAAGAAATATATAGAAATACACACCCGTCAAGAGATCCGTACATGACCCTGAGCGTTCGGACGACTCCCTCGATCACAGTTTGCAGATACAACAGAGGAACCCTGCAGCACAAACACCAACTAAACCGAGAACTAAACCAACAGAGACATCTAACATTTCCCCCGAAGACAAAACTGAACGAAAATCAGCATTCAAAAACTGAGAGATAAACAAAAACTATGCTAAAACTAGAAATAAGAGGTGGACAGGTGAAAAATACAATTAAACTAAACAATGTAGATACATTAAAATGTAATAAGTGCACTGGGAAGCACTGGGAAGTAGAAGTGAACCACTCACTACTGAACCAGGGAGCAGATTGAGAAACATCCTGAAGGCCCTGATACACTTTAAGCGAAATCAAAGAATGAACTGGTGTGGTGTGATGTCATTTTGAACAAAATCGGGCCAAAATGTAGTTTGTTTGGTGTTTGAACTACCTCTCAAACTACCATTATGTGATTTAATGCAAAGTAGGTGTGGCTCTGAGGCTCCGCCTTCTTTGAGATGGAAATGTTCTCCGGTTCATTTCTCTGTTCAGTCTGTCATGAACACTGGAGAGCCGCTTTATAGTAGAAATAAAGTTGTGATTCTAAATGAAAGACACTGTTTTTCATGTTTAATACTGTGAAGCTGTTGCTGTTGTATAAATAAACCTGACTGTAGAGCTGGTGCAAACATATCCGCATCGCTATGATTAGATGCTTTCTTAACCGCTGCTTTCTCATTTTTTTGTGCGTGTGTTTATTTCATTTTTGAGAGGAAAGCACGCAGCACATTTTTACATACAGTGCTATGCATAAGTTTAGACACCCATGCTAAAGTTGACTAAAAAGAGGAATAAAAAATCATCTTTTGGAAACTGAACTTAATGCCTTAATTAAAAAAATTAGGAAAAATCCAACCTTTAAGGACGCCAATTTTCTTTGTGAATGAATAATGTATCGTAAATAAATAAATGTTCTTCCTTAAAATACAGGGTGCATAAGTTTGGACACCCCTATGTTAAATTCCCATAGAGGCAGGCAGATTTTTATTTTTAAGTATTTTTTTGTATTTTATTTTTAGGATACTATGCATCCTGATAAAGTTCCCTTGGCCTTTGGAATTAAAATAGCCCCACATCATCACATAGCCTTCACCATACCTAGAGATTGGCATGGGGTACTTTCCATAAGATCATCTCTCAATGCAAATCAAACTAGCTATTAGGCTAACCGAAATAAAACCATGCCAATCTCTAGGTATGGTGAATGCTATGTGATGATGTGGGGCTATTTTAATTCCAAAGGCCAAGGGAACTTTATCAGGATGCATAGTATCCTAAAAATAAAATACAAAAAAATACTTAAAAATAAAAATCTGCCTGCCTCTATGGGAATTTAACATAGGGGTGTCCAAACTTATGCACCCTGTATTTTAAGGAAGAACATTTATTTATTTACGATACATTATTCATTCACAAAGAAAATTGGTGTCCTTAAAGGTTGGATTTTTCCTAATTTTTTTAATTAAGGCATTAAGTTCAGTTTCCAAAAGATGATTTTTTATTCCTCTTTTTAGTCAACTTTAGTATGGGTGTCTAAACTTATGCATAGCACTGTATTCATCTATCAGGATGTTCACTAAAAATATATCGCAGCAACGGTATTTTAAACTTCTTTTTACCTCTAGGCGTAGAATGAAAAACAACTTCTTCGTGAGTATATTGGGGTCTTGAGAGACGTCATTCTTCAGTGGTTTTTCATTTTGAAGCTGTAAACATCTAAATGTATCAACTGAATTCAGATAAACATCTGGGATTATGGATCAGGTTACTGAGATTATTATTTTTTATTGAGAAAGTGAACTGTCGGCGAGTAGGATGAATTCAAACATCATAAGATGAGCTGATTATAGAGATCAAACCCAATTACAATCACCAGAGTTATTATCTAGATTACAGATCCTCGTTTGCAGACGGGATGATTACAGAGGTTATCCTTCAGTTTTAGGAGCTGAGCTGATTATAATGACAGCTATTATAGTTATTATCTAGATTATAGGTGGGATGATGATAAAGATGAGAATTACCTGTTGGCAGGTACAGCGATGACCAGCAGATTGGATCCTTCCTTCCAGTAGCCCACATGAACCAACTGCTGCTTGAGCCACAGAGAGGAGCTAAGGCAGAAACAGAGGACATGTGACATGATATACGCCAATACAACTATAGTAAACGACAAAAGACAGAGTGGGAATTAAAGGGATAGTTCACTTTGAAATTAAATTTTGGTATGTTTTAGCTTACCTCAAGGGCATCCAAGATGTAGGTGTCTTTTTTTCCACAGTAGTTTCAATTTTGATTTTTTTAGGTCAAACCGTTCTTGTCTGACAGTCATATAATGCAGGTCTATGGTCACCACCTCAAAGAGCATGCACAGAGTCCAAATTAAAACATTTCCCCTTCGTCCAAATTAAACAATTCCCCATCGTAAGTACACATTGATGGCCTAAGACACGAAACGAGCGGTTTGTGTGAGAAAACGAACAGTATTTATATCGTTTTTACCTTTTGTACACAGCCACGTCCAAGTGATCTGAGGGTGCGCGCGCATCCTGGTGTGTGACGTGGCCTTGTCTACGGCAGTTCATTGGAACGAAAGGCGACATCTATTCTAGTGTATATATATCTATGCACCAGTCTGCGTACACGTCACACAGCAGGATGTGCTCAGATCACTTGGACGTGGCTGTGTACAAAAGGTAAAAACGATATAAATACTGTTCGTTTTCTCACACAAACCGCTCGTTTCGTGTCTTAGGCCATCAATGTGTACTTACGATGGGGAATTGTTTAATTTGGACTTCTCTGTGCATGCTCTTTGAGACAGTGACCACAGACCTGCATTAAATGACTGACAGACAAGAACGGTTTGACCTAAAAATATCAAAATTGAAACTACTGCAGAAAAAAAGACACCTACATCTTGGATGCCCTTGAGGTAAGCTAAAACACACCAAAATTTAATTTCAAAGTGAACTATCCCTTTAAAATACACTGGTAAAGGCAAAAAGACTACACTACACTATATACTTCCCTCATACACTACTGTTCAAAAGTTTGGGGGTCAGTAAGATATTTTCATTTTTTTTAAAGAAATTAAAACTTTTATTCAGTAAGTGGAGAACACATTAAATGAATCAAAATGACAGTAAATACATTTATAATGCTACAAAAGGATTGTTCACTCTAAAAAATGCTGGGTTGTTTTAACCAAGATTTGGGTCAAAATGGACAAACCCGATTGTTGGGTTAAAAATTTAATAATAAAAAAACAAACACGTAACCCAACGGATGGGTTTGTCCATATTTGACCCAAATTTGGGTTGAAACAACCATGTCTTTTTTTATTTATCATGCTGTGATTTCATTAGTAAATCGCGCACTTAGAAAGCCAATTCGGCTGTGTGTTATAGTTTTTCTGATAGCTAGATGGTGCCAGAGCATTACTATTAAAAAAAAGCATTTATTAAGCCGTCAACGAAGATTTGGTTTTAATTTTACTTACTGCCAATTGAACGTGTTTTAATGGGTTTTTCCCTATACTTTTTTCATAACTTGCAGTTTGTTTCCCTTGATGTTTTAACTCCATTAGGCTGTAGAAAACTGGCAGTGCACCTTGCAAACTGAAAACCATTGTAATTATTACTCAAGTTTATAGAACTTTGGGTTTTTTACGAATGCACTAGTTTTGCTTAGGGCCTCCAGAAGTGTCGGATCGGCACTGCTTCTTTCAAAACACAAAAAAACCACACTTTTCATGGACGTCATCCACTGGCATCGACACGAACCCGGCGTCTCACCTGACTATCTGTCCACCCGTGACGTTCTCCAGCATGTCACAGAGCGTCAGGAAAATCCCTCTCACTGCTTTCAGCTGGGCCGAAGCCTCGGACACCGGATACTGGTACAGAATCTCCTGCTGTACGGAGGAAAGACGCTTTAGTTGGACAGGTTACGCTGACCCAAGCTCATTTTACTGCATTTATGCATGATCACACTGTGATATAAATGCTTTTATGGACTTTATTTGAAACATAATTTGCTTAAATGGAGGGCAAAGGTGTCAGTAATGTCACAAAATAAGCTAAAAACCACTGCTAGGAAGTTACTCACTAAAAATAGCATCACACTTAACAGTGTTGTTACTGTTACAAATCATTTTCAGTGAAATCAAATAAAATATAAATAAGGATGAAAACCTTGAAAAAATAAACAAAATGTTTGCTTTGGCAACAAACTGAAATGAAATATATTGATGTTGATATACTAAAATTACTATAACTAAAATGGAAATAAAAAAATTAATGCTACGAATGAAAAAAAAAAAAGATAAAAGCAAATAAAATTAATAAAAGCGGATAAAATAAAATTAAAATGAAACTGAAATTATAAAAATAAAATCTAATTCAAAATATTAATAAATACATTAATACTATATAAATATAATAATAAAATAAAACTGTTTTCCAGTAGTGTGTTTTCAAAATAGTAAAGCTTAGCCTGTAAAAAGCTACTTTCCCCATAACATTGCATTGCTGTTTTTGTGTCACTGAACGAGATGAGGCAATAATCAAACATGTTTCTCTCGGCAAAATAATGAAGGTGAATTGTTAAGATCGTTCAGATGATTCAAGTAAATGAAGTGATTTAATCACTTTTTTCACAGTCTTTGCATCCTCTTTAATAATATGAAAATGAAATGTTTAGTCTAACTGTTCATCACTAAAACTTCGACTATGTTATAGAAATGAGCAGGTTTTCTAATTAATCAGCCTCTTTTTTTGTAAAAGCATAACCTAACTTATGAAATCAACTCCCAATTTACTTCCCTAAAACTTGTTGCCACTCATCAGTGCATTTTAAAATATTCCCCGTCTCATTCTTCCAATTCCCTTTTTATTTGCATTCTCTTTCTTAAAAAAATGTCTTAAAACTCAGTTCACATTGACTTTAAATTAGGAGTAGCTCGCAGCGCATAACTTTGCCAAAAACCGCATTTCCCCATGAGGAATGGCCATTCTTCTCATCCGTAATCTGAGGCAGTGTGAGATAGTTTGAGGTTTATCTGCAGGAGGGAATGAAGGGGAGGGACGATTCCTTTGTCATTTTGATTAGTATGCTGAACAGGAACACTTCAACCTGGCAACGCTTTCAGACCGCGTGCATTTGAGTTTGTGTGAGAAATGAAGTTCTTGAAACCACAAGCCTTCACCCTCGAGACACGCACACACACACACACACACACACACACACGTTATCTCTTCAGCGTATTCCTTACGCTCTAAAAGCTCAAGTCAGCGTTCAGAGGTGGTCGCCGTGGCCTGTGGTTTGGACAGCGCATAAAAACACACATTATAAACGCTCCGCGCTGCACTATCAATCACTGCAGACAGAAAGAGGTTTTTAAGTGAGTCGGCTTGCAAACACGTTTCTCTCAGCGAAGATTTAACACCGTAAATCAACTACTCTAACCTATCAGCACCTGGAGGGATGCATTTACACAAGCTATATATATAGTAAATACACACACACATATATATATATATATATATATATATATATATATATATATATATATATATATACACACACCTATGTAAACAAAAACTTTTATGCTAGATGCGATTAATCGATTTGACAGCACTAATATATATATATATTATTTTGTAACATTTTTGATTATATACATGTTCCCATTATTCTTGTAATACAGTAAAAATATTATATTATAATATATTATGTTGTAAATTACAATGACATTCTTCGTAAAATCTGCATATTTCTTTGCTATAAATAATTTTTTTTTTTTTATCTTGAAGTGAAATAAACTAATCAAGTTTAATTATTTAATTATAAACTAGTTTTAATTATAAACTAATCAAAAATTATTTAGCAAAGATAATTGTAAGTCGTTGTAGTTTACAATATAATATTTTATAATATTATAATATAATATTTTGACTGTACTTCAAGAATACATACATATACCCCATTGCAGTAATGAAACGGAAATATGTTTAGTTGTTATGAAAATAATTGCACAATGCATAAAACATCAATGGCCTCACTTTTATATGCAAAATATAATTGTCTTATTTTTGTTTATTGTTTTAACCTAGACATATTCTTTGTGAAATTCCCCCTGCATTTCCAACAATCCTAACTTTTAATGCACATTTTGCTTCTCTTTATGAATTGAGCGATTCAAGTCTCTAAAAGGAAAACTTTCCAAAGTCCTGACGAGTGGTTTTCCTTTCTGATGGGAACGTGGCGTCTCGCTGTGAATAATTCAGCCGGGACGAAGGCGAGCTTTTCCCTCTCTTCTCCTGTTTCCTCACGTCACGCTGACGGCTATAAATACGAGCGGCTGTTAGCGGCACAGCAGAGCCATTCATGCTCGCTTCTGGCACGATTTAACAGGGGGAAACTCTTCTGGATGGCGAAATCATGTTAACGGATTAAGCATTGAAAAAAATCCACACAGCTGTTTTAGCTTTTCCCAATTCTCACAAGCTGAAAATAATATTTGTAATGCAAGCTTCTGAACATTAGGGGCCCTATCATACACCCGCGCAATTCAGCACCAAGAGTGACGCAAGTGTTTTTTGCTAGTTTCAGCCTGACGCAGTTATCATTTTCATGTCCTGCGCCATGTTGCTTAAATAGCAAATGCATTTGCTCCCATCTGTGCGCACATGGCTGGTCTGAAAACAAGGTGTGTTTGTTCAGGCGCACTGCTATTTTGAGGCAACTGAAATAAACTGCGCCATTGACCAAGTGAAACCTGGTCTAAAGTCAATGGCACAATATTTTCTTTGTTATTTAAAGAGCGCATTAGTATTGTGCGCCTATAGGCGGGTCCACAGCGTGCACACTCTGCTTATTAAACACACAGGGACGCACACGCAGCAGCGCATAAACATATTAAAAATAAAAGGATTACAATGTAAAAGATTATTATTGTGTACATAAAGATATGGTGGAATCCGGCTTGTCCCGTAGATGATCTGCTTGCGCACTTTTACCTCGCGCACGAGCAGATCCGTTTCCTCTCTGGAGACGCGTTCAGTTTTTCCGCTATCAAATTCCGTCATGTAAATAGCGAATCCGACATGGCGCGAGCACAACTGGCTTTTAAAGGGAATGCGAGATGAGACTCTGATTGGTTTACTGCACGTAAAGCCCAAAACACATCCATTACTCATTAAGAGAATAGGAACAACACTTTTAGACCATGCGCCGGGAGCACCGACCATTTTTCCCGTTGTTAAACTAGCAAAAGTGGATTCGGACTCGCCCTAACTGCACTTGCACCCTGCACTTTAGACCATGCGTTTAGATCATTAAAATAGGGCCCTAAGTGGAACAGACTGACCTCCTCCTGCGGCGAGTCAGAGTCCAGCTTGAGCGAGAGGTACATCACTATGTGCGGTACATGTGCGATGGACATCTGGAGCTCGACTGTGTCCTCGCCCCACAGCAGTCGGACCAGCTGACTGACCGGAGGAGACGGTTTGGGTCTCGAGTCCGGGCCGCTCCCGACGGGACACACCGTCTCCAGAGTTAACCTCACCTGAGAAACACAGAGAAAAAATCTTAAATAAATACTGATGATAACATGAAAATACCAACTATACAATCTTACAGTCAAACCAAAGATTATTCAGACACCAGATATAATTTGACTTTTTTTTACTAGTGGGTGCAGGGCACTATAGTTCATTTATGTAAGTGAGTATAGCAAAATAAAGTAAACTGTGACATATTATACCCAAAAAGTCTTCATACAGCGACTACCAGTAAAATTTATAAACATTTGGGACCAAAAATGATTCAGACACTTTGACCTGACCATGTTTTGCTGAAGTGTTTTTTCTTTAATTGCTAATGAGACATTTTTACACCACAGACTGAACAAAATTAAGCATTGCTTGGTAATTGTTTGAGCTAAATTGGTATTATCTAATTGTGTAGTTCAACTTAACAGCTGACAGATATTCAACATAATTAATTTGTGAGACAGTCTAACAGAAGGATGGACAAAACCAGTGAAATACAGTATCAACTGATTTGATAACTCTGAGTTCTTGTCATATTTTATTACCATTTTCTAAACTATAGCGAATAAACTGTGATAATGTGAGAAATGTTGAAGGTGTCTGAATAAATTTTGGTTTGACTGTATCTTAGCTGAGAAACCAGGACTCAGGATTCAGGACTTTTTTTAATTTACTCAACTTATAAATTAAAGTTGGTCTGTGATAGATTTTTTTTTGTTACATAATTATTATGAACTCAAAACTAATAATGTTTTTTTACTTGTAGTTCAATCAGCTAGCATTTAAGATAAAGTTTTTTACATTTTCAACTGTCTTTAGTGTGTAAAGTTGCTGTTTGAGCATGAAAAATGTTTCGGGAATGTACAAACAAAATTCCCGCCTAAGGCATATGCAAAATAAAGAGGCGTGGCCTTGTTAAGTTAGTTAGTAGTGTGTTAACTCGTGGTTATGGCAAGGGGCGTGGCTTTTCCCAAACACGCTAGAAGCGCTTGACCAATCACAACACACTGGTCCAACCGACCAATCAGAACACAGTGTGCTTTTCAGAAGGAGGAGCTTGATAGAGACAGGAACTAAACAGAGCGTTACTGATAGACTGGCAAGAGAGGAGCTGCAACAGTGGAGAATATGGGGAAAATATTGTGTTTTTTGAACATTCAAGCATGAAAACCTCCTCTAGTAGAGCCCAAAAACAACATCAAGACTTTGAAAAGGGGCATAGTATGGCCTCTTTAATATGAGCACTGATATTACATAACAGTGATGCAGAACTTAGTTGTGTATCAGTTTGTTAAGCAGACTGAAAAGGTTACATAGAATTACAACTAAAGCAAGTTGTGTATATGTGCTGAAATGGAAGAAATACCACAGAAAAGAACACTAATGGTGACTTGCCATAACTTCCATGAGACTTCCTTCAAAAACAATATGACAAATCGGTCACACTTTAGATTAGGGTCCAATTCTCACTATTAACCACGACTTTTGCCACAATAACCTCCTAATTACTGCTTATTAATAGTTAGTAAGGTAGTTGTTAAGTTTAGGTGGATGTAGAATATGGTCATGCAGAATAATGCATTAATATGTGCTTTATAAGTACTAATAAACAGTCAGCATCCTAGTAATATGAATGCTAATAAGCAACTAGTTAATAGTGAAAAATGGACCCTAAACTAAAGTGTTACTGAAAAATCCTACTGACCCAAATGTTTGAATGCTAGTGTACAAATATTTCAACTCGATTTATGATTTAAGTTGAACATGTATCTCGAGATTCAGCCCAGGACTAAAAGAAACAGCACTTTCTAAGATTGTACAAATCAAATAAAACACACATGGAGATCACTAAAAACAACAGCGCCCATCTGTGAGTTAACAGCGCTCAGAGAGCGGCGTATTCACTCCCACTCGCCGGTTTAACATGCAGAGCAGACACACACGAGTGTTTGCTGACCGCGAGCAGCTGGACTGCAGTCCTGTTATTAAGAGGTGTGGAAGACTGCCGAATTCAGATCACACAGAGATATTATATCATCATACATCACGGCCAATGCTAGCTCTTCTTATTATCAGTGAGGTCTATAATATCTGGAGAGATCTATCTGATAGCATTCCCAAACTCAATTACTGCTGCTTGACTGGCTGACACTTGATGTAAGGATTATTGTTTATTTAGATGTGCTTCCAAAAACATATAATATATATTTAAAAAAAATGTATATGATACTTACATTACTGTTCAAAAGTTTGAGGTCGGTAAGATTTTTTAATGCTTTCGAAAGTCGTCTCTTATACTCACCAAGGATGCATTTATTTAATACAAAATACAGTAAAAACAGTGATATTGAGAAATATTATTACAACTTAAAATAACTGTTTTAATATATTGTAAAATGTAATTTAATCAAAGCTGTATTTTCAGCATCATTACTCCAGTCTTCAGAGTCACATGATCCTTCAGAAATCATTCTAATATGATGATTTGCTGCTCAAGAAACATGTATTATTATAATCAATGTTGAAAACACTCAGGATTCTTTGATAAACAGAAAGTTCAAAAGAGCAGCATTTATTGAAATAGATTCTCCTTACTGTAACTTTTGATCAATTTAAAGGCACACTATGCAGTTTCCGTTTTTCTCAAACAGTGACCCCTAGAGTCGCTGTGGAGTACTTGTATTTAATGTTAGTGTCGTAAAATACAATACAGACTCTTCCGACCGCGCTTTCTTCATTTTCTTCAACTCTGTCATGATTCACGTCTGAAATGCGTGCTAGTGTCTTCCATAGAGGCTGCTTCATATGTTGTTGATGTATGTGACGTTGTGCGGTAAAGCAAGTCGTGATTCTTGCGAGGTTTGGCGGGGCGCCACCTCTCAAACTTGCATTGCTGGTTTTGCCCGCTTTGCTATCGGGATGATGCACCCTACTACAAGTTTGTTTCCAATCAAAATGATTTCAAAGCTGTTATATTAAGGTAGAAATATCGCATAGTGTGCCTTTAATGCATGCATAGATGAACAAGGCCCTGTTTACATCTGGTATTAAGATGCATTTGGTCAATCGGATCACAATTCAGGTGTAAACGGGTCTAAAACGCTTTGAGCTCGTCCACTTTCCAACACTTCCAGAGGTCGTCAAAAACACATTCGGCCGGATTGCTTTCGTAGTGTAAACACTCATGTGATCGAATGTGTTCAAACAGCCTCAAAAGGCCGTCTTCTCTCCGTCTACTGAACTCATGCGTAACATTATGGGAAGAGCTCTAGCCAGATTTAAACTTTGTCGGCTGGAGACCCAAGTTTGGTTTGAAGATGAAAAACGTACCAAGCACAATGTTATCTCACCATTCCTGATTTCTAACACACACTCACAGCGTTCGGCTGATTTCTAACACACACTCACAGCGTTCGGCTGGTCTTGTGGCTGTCAGAGCAGAAACTAAAGCTGATGCTCTCCGTGTGTTTTTCCGGATGTAAAAAGTATTAATTTCTCAAAAGGAATCCTACTGGTGGTGTCAGTGTCCAAAGAAAGACCAGTGGACATGATAATTTTGTTCCTGTGGTGTAGTAACTCTTAACATTTAAAATGAACACTCACACAACGCTTAACGTTACCTTACAATTTCATAAATCACCAGCCGAGACTCATTTTAAAATCTTGGCAAGCCTCAAACCTCACAAGAGCACGGTTCCTCAACCCTAATATCATAATAGCCTCGCCTGTCCTTTTTTGTCCAATGGTGTAATTTGCTATCGGTTCTCGTCCTTTAATCACTTTCTCCCTCTCTCTTCTCCACAGGATAATGGCTCTTTTCCTGTGGCCTACAAAAACAAGCGTTACCGTAACCGCCGTCGCTGCCGTGGCGACAGAACTCTGTAATTTCAACATTCCATCCTCTCCTAGGCAACAGAGTGAGCAAAACCAGCTTGAGAAGGGATCAAACGAAAGGCATTCTCAGAGTGAAGCAGAGTCCAGCTGTAGTTATAGAAAAACGTACAGCTGCATCAAAAGTAACAGCACAGCATTCATGACTGTAGTATAACTGAGGCAAGTTGCATTTTAGGGCTTTGTTCAAATCACTGATGCTTTAAATGTAGGGGTGTAACTATATATCGTGTCACAATATATCCCATACAAAAATGCATAAATGTACATCGTGGATAGTTGCAATCTGTATTGTGTATAGTTCACCAAAAACGAAACTTTCTGTGAGAAAAAAGTCAGAGTTTTTCAGAGTTTTAGTGTCAGTACTACATTAAACTACTAATGTTGAATGTAATGTATAATAATGCAATGGGTGGATATTTGTGGGTCCTGATAATGCCAAATGCCTGATGTTACCAGTAAAAACACATTATTTTAAATATATCTAGTCAGTGAAAGAGTGCAAGCATGTTCGTCTATAATAATTCTGTATTTTCAGCTTCTGAATCATGAATATTGTTATTCTGGTGTCTCTATTGTCCTGTGCATTGGGTTATCAGCATCAAGCCTATTCATTTACACGCACAATGTAATACCAAATTTATCATTTTCATCAACAGTACAATTTTTGTTTACCTTTTATCATATGTCTTGGAGTATCGCAATAATATCGCATCGTGAGTTCAGTGTCGTGATATGTATCGAATCGTGACATGATGAGGGTATCGTTACACCCCTAATTAAACGCTTTGTGAAGCACATGTGATTCTTCACAACTGTTTTAAGGTTAAATGCTCTTATTTTCAAACACCAGTGAAGGAAACTGAGTTTAGGAACGTGTTGGAAACGTGCCTTCACACTCCATCCAGCTTCTGGGTTTTGGGTTGAGATCAGTCGTAGCTATTGTGGCCATAAATGGAAAATTGTAGAGTTGAAAACTGTTTAACTTTACTAACAATTTGCAACAAACAACAGCCTCACTAACCCAAAGAACTCTGCGGCAGCTTACGACATGAGGAAACCATCAAAGCTTAATGCACATCGACAGTCAATTTGTCTTGTTTATGACAAGATCAAATCCATCAATATTTCACCGAGCCCAAATTACGTTTAGCTCTAAACAATTTGCATTCGTTAATGTAGAAAATATTGCTAGCCTGGAGGGTTTTCAAGAAAAGAGCATTTACTCGCAGGCCAAGAGGCGCTGAGCAAAAACCAAAACCAATTTTAGAAAGTGCTCATCTGAAAACATTATGTCTTGTTAAAAAAGTCTAATTTCAAGGCAGTTAAGTCAAATTAATCCCTTAAAAACAGACCTCAGTTCCCAAAACATGGAATTGCCCTTATGTGCCCTCAGCGTTTGGGAGTTTATGGGAAAAAGCTGAGCTTTTGTCTTACAAGTGGTGAAAAGCATCTGAGATTTCTCAGCTTTCATCCTTATATTTACCTCAGGGTTGACCTGCTGTCGACTGCTGTATAGAGCGAAATAAACATTTGTTCATTTTCATTGTTCAAGCTTTGTCTCAGTTTTAAGCATTTAGACTCATTTGGAGCATTTGTTTCAGAACCTGGTGTGTTTTCTCCAAGCGGCAACCTTCCAGTCTCTCTCCTGAATCCAACACAGAAGTGACTTAAACTGCAGTTCATCGACTGGCCACTAGAGACCAGCTGCAACAGAGAGTCAATCCCATAAATCCCCATGTTAAAATGCCCAACTTTACAGCAGAAAAAAATGTGTTTACAGCCTGGTACAAAAAGTGGTTTTGGTCTATATAGCTTATTTTGCCCTTCATGACGACTGTGAGGGGGGTGAATTTCTTTATAACTCATCCGTTTAAATTTTATTAAGCCTTAATGTTCTGCATAATTAAGGGCGTGGCCACTTGAGTGACAGGTGGATTGCCGCTGATGTTTACTACCTGCCGTTTGTCTTCTATCTGTTAGCGTCACGTCACCTCAGCTAATCGCCTCTTTGCCCATTTTTGGTATTCCGGGAGTGACGCGCTGCCAAGATGGGTTTCAAAAATGGCAAGATCGGCCCACTTTAGGCTTCAAAAATGGCAAGATCGGCCCACTTTAGGCTTCAAAAATGGCAAGATCGGCCCACTTTAGGCTTCAAAAATGTTCTTCAGAAACCTACAGGTGACGTCAAGGACACTACGTCCATTTTTTTTTTTACAGTCTATGGTTTTCTCCCTTTGTCAGGTTAATTTAGGCAATCGCACGGAACAAATCGTCCCAAGATCACGTGAACAAGGTGTCTCAAAAGATGTGTTTTCAAATGTCTCCAGATTAATGTATATGTAGCCAAAAATGCACACTTACCTGTGTGGGACCCGGAATACAGGACAAAACTCTCTCAATGTTTTCTGAGGTGACGTCCACATCGTCCACAGCAACCAGAGCATCACCTACAGAAAGCATGAAAGATATTCAACTCAAAGACCACAAACATCTGATCACTGTCGCCTGATTCCCGAGCTTTGGTGAACTGTGTTTCTACCATGAGATAAAAACAAAAGCACATCAAACAGCACCTCCACCTGCCTCTGGTAGATCTGCACACTCTTCTCTTTGCGGCATGCAACGATTTCCCTCAGTTATTTCAGATAAACGGTCTAATTGCTTTAGTATGGACGGGCGTTTGAGAAACAATCGTAAAAAGCTGCTGGGGAAAGCGTTTTCGGGGTGGTGTAACCCGTTTGGAATTTCTTTGGTCTGAGTCTGGGAGAGAGCGACTGCGGGTTCCCCTCGAATATCGTTTTAGTACATCAACAGAAAAATATTCATGGCTGAAAATTGAATAAACGGCTTTTTTGTTGCTTCCAATCGTATGATTTCATTACCAAATGTGCCGGGAACATTAAACTAAGAGTGTTTAACAGGCAGTTGTAAGAGAGAATATTAATAAAACCAACCACAACACCAAGCCACAGCTCGACTTTATAGTTTCATGACATCAGCCAGACTGTTTTGAAGAAACTGTGAGTTCAAAAAGTCTGAATGACTGTTAATGCACTGCTAGGATGGTTTTGAATGGATGCTAGGTGGTTTCTTACTGAACCGAGTCGACATTTTCCATGATATTCTGGTCTCTGAAGTTCATGTGATATTTTTGCCTGTTTTACCAGCCGCCAGCCAAATAACATGCACTACCGTTCAAGAGTTCGGCATTTTATTATTCCATTAAAAAAAAGAAACTAATAGTTTTTATTCAGCAAGGGTGCATTAAATGTATCAAACGTGACCGTAAAGATGTTTATAATGTTTCAAATAAATGCTGTTCTTTTCAACTTTCTCATTCAATCCTGAACAAATATCATGATTTCCACAAAAATATGAACTGTTTTCAACATTGATAATAATAATAAATGTTTCTTGAGCAGCAAATCATCATATTAGACTGATTTCTGAAGGATCATGTGACACTGAAGCCTGGAGTAATGATGCTGAAAATACAGCTTTGATCACAGGAATATATTACAGTTTAAAATAACAATAGAAAACAGCTTTAATGTATGTATGTAATGTAATAATATTTCACAGATTTTCAGTATTTTGATCAAATAAATGCAGCCTTGGTGAAAAAATAAAAATAAAAATAATTGTCTGATCATCACTAGTAAAAATACTAGAACAATGACCTGCTCCTTGTCTAGTTGTGCTTACCAATAAGAATCTCAGCACACTTGCTGGCAGGACTGTGTGGGACCAGACCATGGATGATGAGTTTTCCTCCTCTTTTCCCAGTGTTTCCTCCTGGCCGATGCACGACCCCCAGCAAGGCCTCCAGCAGGCCGCCTCGGTCTGGAGATGGAGGAGAGGCGCTGCCGAGACGCTTTGGGTTCAGATACACACACACGTCCTTCAGACGCTGCTGCTGGACCACGACTCCAGGCCGCTGACCCGCTTGATTCTTCAGGATGGAGGTGGGATGCTGGGAAGATCCTCCGTCTTTCCCATCAGCGGCTTTCCTTTGAGATGGCCGCCGCTTTGGTCTCAGGATCTTGGTGAACTTCTTGAGTTTTGCTTTGGATTTGTTGCTGGAGTTTGCTTGCTTTTTACCATTGTCGGTGATAATCTCCGCCTCCTTTTCACTGAAACGTACGTGATTGGTCGCAGCGGAGTGATTGGCGGACGCTCGGGCCAGCAGAGCTTCTTCTTCTCCCTCACTCAGCTCCAGGTAGAAGAGTTCACCGTTCTTCTGGACATCATCCAGCCATTCCGGCTCTAGGTCACTGCGCCACAAAACAAAGGGAACATTAAAGAAGCATGCGATAATATCCAGATAATGTCTGAATGTCATTGCATTTGATTTCTCAGAACTGGTTTTTCTGAGCCAGCCCATGCAGATCCTTTGGCTAAAATCAAGATGAATAAGAACTATCAGAAACTATTTAATCTAATTCAATCAACTTCATAAGGCAGAAATCATGCAGGTTTTATTTTAGTACTATTATTTTTACACCATTATAATATTAATATTTTTTAAAAAGCTTTTATTTTCAAGTTATTTTCAAGTTAAAGTTTTAGTCATTTTGTTATGTTCTTTTTGTAATGTTTTACATTTAGTTCCCCTCCCCATATTTCTATTTAGCTTTCATTTATTTTTAATTCAGTTTTATTTTTAATTATTTTAGTACTTCAACTTACTTTATTTCAGTTAGTTCACTTAACATTTTTAATTTTCTAAAGTTTTTTTTTACATTACATTTTTTTTTTTTTTCATCTTCGGCATTATTTCAATTAATTAAAACTCTTTTGTATCTTTTTTGTATCTTTTGTATCTCACAGCACAAACCGAACTAAACCCTACTTAAGCATGAAGTCAGAATGCCGCAGGGGAAAGACACACATCCGAGACCTTTGAAACACAATCCCCTCCTTCATTCCAGAAAATCTCGACTCAATATTCAGCCATGCAGACATTATGTTTTCTTCTCCATTTCTAAATTAAGCCACGCTACTTTGGAGGTTAGCTCTTGGCAACCACGTCCATAAGTTCACTAAAGATGGTGAATAGCATATAATTATTTATGATGGCTGACTTTCCAAATTGGAAACAGAAATTCCCCTTAAAAATGAGAGAGGGCAGAGAATGGACGAGGTCTATTTTCCCTTTTCATGAGCCTCTCTTAAATGTGGGTCAGGAGAGACCCCTAAACTGACAACTTATATAAAAACAATTATATATATATATACACACAATTATAATTGTTTTTATATAAGTTGTCAGTTTCTTTATTTTTAAGTTCAATTTTCTTTATTTTTTTCCAGTTCCAGTTTTTCCCCCCCTTTTTTTTTTTGAAAGAAATTAATATTTTTATTCAGCAAGGATGTTTTAAGGATGGTTTAAAGAAGACTTATACTGTTAGAAAAGATTTATATTTTGAATAAATGCTGTTCTTTTGAACTTTTTATTCACCAATGAATCATGAAAAAAGTATCACAGGTTCCAAAAATATATACATATATTAAGCTGCACAACTGTTTCCAACATCGATAATAAATCATCATATTAGAATGATTTCTGAAGGATCACGTGACACTGAAGACTGGAGTAATGATGCTGATGAAAATTCACCTTTGCATCTGATAAATAAATTATATTTTAAAGTATATTAAAATAGAAAACCATTATTTTAAATTGTAATATTTCATTTGTCAATTGTAATAATATTTCTATTACTGTTTTTTTTTTTTCTTCCTTTTTTTTAAATCAAATAAATGCAGGCTTGGTGAGTATGAGAAATTTCTTTCAAAAACATTAAAAATAGTAATGTTTCCAAACTTTTGACCGGTACTGTGTGTGTGTGTGTGTGTGTGTGTGTGTGTGTGTGTGTGTGTGTGTGTGTGTGTGTGTGTGTGTGTGTGTCTGTGTCTATCTATCTATCTATCTATCTATCTCTCTCTCTATATATATATACATACATATACATACATACATACATACATGCATATGCATACACACACATATAAATAATATTAAGATAGAATGTATATATATATATATATATATATATATATATATATATATATATAGGTCTATGTTTACATACACTGCAGTCAAGTTGACATCGATCATAAAAGAAAGTTTTATGGTGAAACATGCAACATGAAAATATCGAATTAGCAATCCAGTTATTATTAATAACTGTTGTTAGTGAATGTGTTGATGTTTCTTACTCTGAGTAATCTGAGTCTGAGTAACTGTAACTTGATGCATCGGAATCAGTTTCGCTCCCTCCTTCAGCCTCCTTGTTTTCACGCAAGTCGGACTCAAACTCCGTCTCATTCCCCTCTGTAAGCTGTCTAGAAGCCATCAGCGCATTTCTCTACTCAATAACCTGTGCTCGTATCCATTCAGAGCTGTTTTAAGAAGCGAATTCCTCTTTTCAACAGCAACCGCGTCCTGTCGCGTTATCCGCATACGGGTCTTGTCCAGGGGCCACGTGACGCGTTTCTCAACTCGTGATTGGTAGAATCGAGTCGTTTCTATAGCAACACGGAAGCTTTTGTTGAACAGCGTGGAACGAAGTAACGCATTAAGAGAAACGACAACAGAATCGCCTGTTCGACTTCAGAATCATTCATGCTGTTTCCAACAGAAAAACAGTATGATAAAAAAATTAAAATATCATAATAATGGAATAGCCTATTCAATATTATGAAAGTTTCGTTGTAAAATTTCGTTGCATTTATACACTTCAACAAATAGACGATGTTGTCATATTTATTAAAAAATCGATTTAACGTCGTATTAATTACTCATTTATTTTAAAAACATAAATAAAACATTAAAAACAAAACAACAGCTTCATCCTGCACTCGAGTGGCCAAAAAACCCGCACGAGGTCTTTAAATCCCCTCCGGCGCGCGAGGAAAAGCTGCTCGGAATTCAACTTTGTAGCTGAGAAAAGCAACAAACAAACAAACAAACAAACAAACAATTCCTACTAACCTGTAAAGAAGCACACTCCGTATAGAGTCAAAATCCTCCAAGTTCTCTGAGAAAGACTGAAAAGATCTCCCATCCGAGCAAGTATTAAACATTATTTATGCTTCATACTTAAAACAAACGGTTTCGTCGTTATTAATAAATTAGTGCCCTTGATTACCCGACCATTAAATCTCTCGGTCATTTAGTTATTTGAATATATTAGAGATTAAATGAAGACATTTCGTGAATTGGTCGGGTTTTCTCTTTTGAAAGACAGCTGTTACTGCTAAAATCCAGAAGGTTTGGAAGCTCCGTTTATGGCGTTTTACGGAACAGACGATGATGAATCCAGTCTCTTGTGGTGTTCCTGAGTACTTCTCCAGACCACGACAGACTGACTGACTGGGTCGATGCTCGTCAAACGCTCATTCTCATGGCAAATGGAGCATGTGCTTGTGTGTGTGTGTGTGTGTGTGTGTGAGAGAGAGAGAGAGAGAGAGAGAGAGAGAGAGAGATGCTTGGTTGCTGCTGCCTCCAAATAGCAAGCATTAAAGAAACATATCTTTTAAAAGTTTAAAGGCAGGGTAGGTGCTTTGTTCCAGAAACATTTGTTGTTATGCTGGTTGAAAGTCTCTTCACTTCCTGATAGCAATCACTATAGTGGTCTAATATACACACATACACACATATATAGGCCTAATACATACATACATATACATACATTATACATAGCCTACATACATGATATATATCGGTATATCATCTGTGGAAGGCGTATGACAATAAAATGCCCGTCCAATCATTGCATTCGGTCAACTTATTTTCAGATACACGACAACGAAGTACTAAAAATGGAAATGTTTTACCTTTTTATTGACGACAATGTTGTCAAAATGATCCCCGAAAACAGCTAAAAACGCTGTATTATTCATGCCAGGCCAGTAGGTGGTGATGCACTTTGTAAAGAAACACTACACTCCTATATACTGAACACGTTAATACACATGTACATGACGTCACCATTTCACAGATTCACGTTTTTGAGATGATAATGGTATCGTTTTCAAAAACGAGCATTGTCAGGCCCCCAAAACGTTGCTGTCGTGTAAATGAAAGGCCATAATGCATAAAAAGTTTAAGTTTTTAGTTGAAAGCGGTGTCGTGTAAACAGCCCCTTTGACAGACGTCAGTCACAGAGCACCGCAAACGAAACAGCGCCGCCTTTTACAGTTCCTCCTGAACCGAAACAACAAGCTTATGCTGCGTTCACTAACTGTACTTTAGAAGAGATGGAAACACGTGACGTTACATTCGGAGCGGATTGTGACTCGAGTTTATGCGTTTCACTGGCAGTCAGGTGGTACAGGTCAGTGCTCTTCAAGTTATGTTCATTATTATTGTAATGTTATGTGCTTTGAGACATGAGGTAGTTTAACGCTGTCTCTCACGACACGTGGAGGAGGCGTGGCTTTGAAGACGTTCTGAAAGGGTGGGATCTTATCTTACCTGACATGTTGTCACTTAAATATTATTAAATATTATACTTTCAGCTAGCTCGCTATTGCTAGCCTCTCCGAAAATTTTATCTGCGAAACAGTTTGCTGCAAATCGAGGCTTCATAATCCACAATTAAATGTAAACTATGTGGGCATGAGAACTTATTACCAAAACCTCACACATTATATCTTTCAGCCGACTCATAACTCCTCATGTCACTGATCATAGATATAATTCTGTTCTCTGTATTCATGCAATAATTAAAACAGATATTAAATTCCTTGAAAATTAAAGTCTTAAATGTCCATACGACGATGCCTAGCATTTGTGTTATCTTGTAAAAAAGAAAGAAAAAAGAAGTTTGAAATAAAAAGTTCAGTTATTGTTTTAGGTTATATTTAGGCCTGCAGATTCACCGTTTTGTTTCTGTCAACAAGATCATGATTCCCTCCCAGAGGATGCATGAATGATATAGTGAATGCAGTTTCTTTGAATAAATGTTGTAAAGTTAAAAAATTAATAGATTTTCTATATAATTTTTTATTTAAAAAAAAAACAAAAAAAAAAACATGATTTTATGGCCTTGAAAATCAGTTTTTAAATATTTCCAGGTTTTTCAAAAGCCTGTAAGCAGCATTAATGCCGGACAGCATCAAAATGTATGCAATACTTATCTAAGTTAACTTTATAATTAATTGAACTGATATTTACTGTCTGATACTCTGGCTGTGTACTTTTATGTTGTTTTATAATTTTTATACAGATTATTTGTTACTTGCATGATATTTGTTTCAATTCTCTATTGGATGATGTGTATTTATTTTATTTTAGGTTTTCTTTATCTTTTCTTTTTCATTCCTTATGAAAACGTGAACTGTATCCAAATGATTTTTGTATTACAAGATCATTTTCTTTTTTCGGCAAAAAAAAAAAAAAAAAAAAAAAAAAAGCAGTATTAATGCCGGAACGATGCTTGAACTCGTGTTGCATGACAGGACTGATTTAGTTGAAGCACCAACACTTTGCTACACATCGATAAAGGCTTATATGTTGTTTCCTTTAGAATTCAGACAAACTAATCTGTGTTCAAATGTTCGAAAGTAGTTTTATTAATTTTAGTGTAGCTGATCGATGTGTTTAATACACATGACAAAATGCAGTCTGCTAACCATGAAAAGAAAAGTTGCCACCGAGGTGGATTGTGGGTATTGACATTATATGCATCTAAAGTTTCATGTTCTACATGCATTATTGAAGAAAATAACATTTAATTCAAGTAAAAAGTGTTGAAACATATAATAATAAAAGTACTTTCACTCCAAAAAATAAGGGTTGCTGGGAATTCAATGCGTGGTGTTTAAGTCACCGCTGCTTCATCAGACAATATCGTGAAGTCGCGTTAAACTTTGTTGGTTTAATCAATTCATTTATTAACAATAAAAAGCCATAGTCTTTGTGTAGAGGGTCGTGCTTTTACTTGTGTTTGTATTTAAATGACCTCTTAAACCGAGGCGTTTGACGCGTTGTTTTAATCATCGATGTAAAGTCGCCGCTGTGACGTCATCGTTCACCACCGTCCTCGAGCTTCATCGTGTCGCTGATCGGGTCCTGGTCGAGCGATGAGACTCATCAAGACTATACTTTCAGGGATCATTTCTATAGTTTTTAACTTGGAAGTGTTTTTCTAAAGTGTTGAGTCTCCCTAACCACGATGATGAGTGATAATGTGGTCCTCTGAGCGTGAATCGGGTGGAAGTCTGTGATTATTTCACGGATATCCATCATTGATGAACGTTCATTGATTCTTCTGGAATCTATGAGGAGGATTGCATGGTCCGAGTGGTTAATAATGTTCTGTCATTAACAATAGAATTGAATTTAAATATGATAAAAATATATGTGTTTTTATTATCAAGGAGAGTACTTGTTTAATTGTGGGTTGTTCTAATGTGCCAGCAACTGTAGAGTCAAATTACTTAGATTAATAATAATTTTATAATTCACTAAATATTCATCAAATGTTCCATTAGAAATCAAAAACATTTTGAAGACACCAGAATCTTTATAAAATATCATTGCGACATGCGTTCATTTCGCAGTCATTTTATTTATTGAGCTTTCAATCTCTTTAAATGTGTTAAAGCAAGATAGACCGCAGTTTCATTGTGTTTGAAGCAATTCCTGATACCTGAGTGAATAGTAGAATTAATACTCACATCATTTATCTTATCTTATTACTTTAGTGACATCTGCTGGTCAAACGTTATGAAAACAGCGAAAAACAGCATTCACCAAATCGACGCCATCCGAACCATCAACATTTTGAAATATATATACTTGTAGGCTATATATGAACCCACTAAAATAATAAGATAATTAAATAAATAAATACAATTATATATATATATATATATATATATATTTAATTTTTTTTTTTTTTTTTTACAGTCTATGGTCCTATTATTTTAGTGTGTAGAACGAGTAAAGCTGATGTTGTTGTTAGGAGGACGTTTTAAAAATTAAATTTAGGCTGCTCTGCCTCAGCAGTTTAACAGAGCTCCTCATGTCAAATTAACGAGACGGCCATTTGGCAAATCTGATATACTATTATATTTCTTAAAGTCTGATAATAATACAGCAAGCCTTGTTTACATGAGTAGGCTAAACAAGGCTTTTTACTACAGTTCTCCTCATCAGTGTTTCTACTAAGAATTTAGTTAAATTCGAGATTAAACAATGATGACCAAAACAGCATCATTTTAATCCATTTTTATTTGTAGGCTATATTTTGATCTGTTAATCAAGGTATTTCTTTAGACCGATCCGTTAATCAACATAGGCCTATGTATACATATATACATATATACATAGGCCTATGTTGATTAATATATATATATATATATATATATATATATATATATATTAAGGCTCACAATCCTCGTCATTTGTCAAATCAATAGTTTTTTTTTTTTAACAGTCTATTGTACTATCATTATGTGCAGCTAAAGTTTGATGTTTTACATGCTTTATTGAAGAAAATAACATTTAATTCAATTACAAATTGCTTAAACATAATAATGAATGTACTTTAATTCCCAAAACGTTAAAGGGATAGTTCACCCAAAAATTTAAATTCTATCATCATTTTCTCACCCTCAAGGTTAGGAACAATAAGGGGTAAATAAATGATGACAGAACTTTTATTTCTGGTTGCACTGTCCCTTTAAGGGTTGCTTTAAGTCAATGCATGGTGTTTCATCAGACATTATTGAATTCACGACACGTTAACTTTTTGGATTTAATCAATTCATTTATTAACAATAAAAAGCCATAGTCTTTGTGTAGAGGGTCGTGCTTTTACTTGTGTTTGTATTTAAATGACCTCTTAAACCGAGGCGTTTGACGCGTTGTTTTAATCATCGATGTAAAGTCACCGCTGTGACGTCATCGTTCACCACCGTCCTCGAGCTTCGTCGTGTCGCTGATCGGGTCCTGGTCGAGCAATGAGACTCATCAAGACTATACTTTCAGGGATCATTTCTATAGTTTCTAACTTGGAAGTGTTTTTCTAAAGTGTGGAGTCTCCCTAACCACGATGATGAGTGATAATGTGGTCCTCTGAGCGTGAATCGGGTGGAAGTCTGTGATTATTTCACGGATATCCATCATTGATGAACGTTCATTGATTCTTCTAGAATCTATGAGGAGGATTGCATGATCCGAGTGGTTAAAAACTATAATAAGTAAGCAAAGACAGAGAATAAGTAAATAATAGAATAATACACTCACTATAAGGATTTAATTGTAAGCAAATTACAGTTATAGTTTATTTTCTTGAATAGTAATTAAGTATTTTTGCAATCCTCACAATTTAAAAAATAAATATAAATGTTTATGCAGCATATTTAATAGTAAAAATCCATCAAATTGAATTCAGTAAGACAATACATATTATCAAACAATTCTTACTTGTTTATTCAATTAAATTGCCTACAGATTATTCAATTCGATGCAATTTTACTATTAATTAATTTGCATAAATATTAAAAGTTTTTTTTTGTGCATCTTCAATGCTTCTCCTAAAAATAGAATGTTTACTTTTATGCAACATATTATTATTAACATATATTATTTATCAACATTATACAAAATGACATTTATGCCCACAATCCTCTTTGCTGTCAAATAGTATTCATTTGTAGGCAACATTCACGTGCATTAATGGGCCGTTTTGAATAATTTGGGTTCTTAAATGAAATACAATCTACAACAGACTTTGATGATGGTCCCGGGAAGAAAATTCATTGTCCAGATACAAACGTCAGCACCTCAAACTACTTAAAGGGATAGTTCAACAGAATTTTCTGAGTTCAACATAGTTGGCAACATTACTTCATTTTATTTCTTTGAAGGCATACAAGATAAATTCGGAAATTCTTTGTAAAATTCACAGGTCAAACCATCATTACCTGGTGCTTTAAGTTTTTCAATACATTTATGATTTTTTTCAAGAGATACGTCTTGATCACATATCATTATGGAATCTTGATCTATAATTTTAGCATTTTTTAAGTGGATTTAAGAGCAGTGTTACCTATATTTTTATTTTGGGTATATATAACTTATATAACTTAAAATGTTACAACATAATTTGTCCATTGTAAGAGAGGAAAAAAATCTTTCCTTTCAAGATTGAAAAAATACTTTATATTCATAGATGTGTTCTAATAGAAATTGTATTAAATGATTTTTTTATCTTGTTCACTTTCGGTTTGTTTATTATAGATAGCCATTATATTTTGAACGAAAACATTTTCTCTGTTTCATTTTCTCTTCATTTCATTCTTGAGATTGCACATTTTCTAATTTCATAATTTCCAAAATTGTTCCATATACGCCTGATAGTTCAGCATTATTGTAACATCTGTTTATCATAGTTTTTTAACCTTATCCTTACATTGAATATCTTCAAGAAGTGAACTGTTTAATTTTCCAGTGGTTGAGTTCCTGTAGTAATTCCAGTAGTTCCCTTGAATCTCTAAGGCTGATAACCGTATGAATCATTTTATGGTCACTGAAGAAACAATGTCAGTCTGCTGAATTTAATTTCCAACTAAGTTCGTCAGAAGTTGACCAAAGGCCAATTCTAGATTGTAAGGATCTATCTTTATTAATCCCAGTGAAGTCTATCTTATCAGGATTTCCGTGCCTCCATTCATAATGACAATTTAATTGGTTATTTAGATGAAATATATCAGTGTATTGGAACTGTACGTGGAGGAGAACATGAATGGTGTTCAAATCACCAAATCAACTGAGCACTATAGAGTATATTTTTGAGAAATCAATTTCTTCTCTAAATGTTTGTAATAACAACCTGTTTTGTAAAGTATGATTGTCACCATAGACGTTCCCCATAACTAAAACATTATTTTCATCTTCTACAACCAAAATCAACCACCTTCCACAAGAGTGAGCTTTACTTTCCCTTTAAAATGGCAACTCCTGCTGATTTATTACTCCCATTACTGCATGAGTTTCATGCAAAAAAATTAAGTCAGCCTTACATCTTTTAGGAAACAAAAAAATTGCCTTTCTCTTTAACAAATCGTGAATGCCCTTAACGTTGAACGAATATAAGGAAAGACATATCTCTTATTAAACTACTAAAACCAAGTGCTTTCCATTCACCCAAGAATTCACCCATTAATATAATCAAGAGTCACGTATAACACCAAATATACAACATTCTTCAACTGGAAGAAACAAGAATTAAATAACAAAAAATTCCATCTAATAAAATACTAGATATTAAAAATAAATAAAATACTAGATAATAATCGGGACTAGAGGTGAAAATGAGCATTTATGCTATAACCTGGCTCATTTACAGTTTGTACAGATGTAAATTAATTAGTTAGTTAGATTGTTCATTAATGTGCACTGTCCCGAATAAAAAAATAAAAAAAATACTATCCAGCATATACACAAATCAACATAAAGTGTAAGATATATTAACTCAGCTAAAAGACAGATGTGTAAAGTAACATTTTACTTGGAAAGGATAACCTTGACCTTTTCTCTATTTCCTTCAAAAAACTCGAGACATCCCCATTAGGGTTGCCAACTTCAGAAAAGGAAAATGCGGGACAATCGTGGTTCTTTATAGGAAAATGAGGGACACTCAAAATATTTGTACTGTATCACACAGTACGTCATTTCAGTGTCTGCAGTTAAGTGTGTGTTTAAAAGGTTATCAGACATAAACACATTTGTATTGCTTAACCTATTTATGTACAATTTAATTCTAAAAAGAATTTTAATGTCATAGCCTACATAAAAAAAATGTCACATTACAAACAAACCATCGTTCAAAATAAAAGCATTCATCTAAAATAGATAGCTTTTTTTTTAACATTATACACTATATTTTTTTAAGAAATTAAAGAAAGTAATTGCCTACTTTCATTCAGCAAGGATGCGTTACATTAATCAAAGTGACAGTAAAGACATTTAAAATGTTACAAAAGCTTTCTATTTCAAATAAATCTCTTATGAACTTTATATTCATCAAAGAATCCTGGGGAAAAAAAAAACTTTTAAAACATTAATAATAATCAGAAATGTTTTTGAGCATATTATTCCCTCAGGTAGATTACATGTTTTCTTGCGTGGCTGGATGTTAGACTCATGAACAATAATCACGTTGTTTGCATTCACCAAAACTGATTTGCCGAAATCAGAACGTGGACAGTGAAAGGGAATTATACCGTTAGCGCGAGACGAGTCCGGCTTGAAGAGGAAGCGACCAGACGGCAGAGGATTATGTTCGCAAATCAAACAATGATTAAAAAAAAAGCTGTGATTGGATGATGACAGGTGCCGGTGATCATTCTCAAGTGTCATGATCAGCACTGCTGCTGTTGCTGTTGTGTCAGTCAGTGGATAGATCAGCGTAGTAGGCTAGGCTAGTCAAAAAACGGGACAAGGGAGGTCATGCACGGGACAAATAAATTTGGCATTAGTCAATCACTCGTTGCTTGATATTCTCTCCTTCTTGCTCTGCAGACCATAAGGCCTTAGATTCCACCTTCTTCGGTTCCTTTCAGCTTCATTTACTCTTTTTTCCAGCTCTGATATTCTCTATTGTGTTCTTCGTTTACTTTCTTAAGAGTCACAATGTCTTTCTAAACATCATGCATCTCTTTGAAGAAAAATCTAATTGCTTCCTTTAAAGTAAACTGGATATTAAGACTTATATGGCGTAATATAATGTTAATGATGTCTGGTGGTTGTAAGTGAAATATGTAGTAGAAAACCCATGAACGATTTACTTTATTTAAAAAAATCTACATCGTTTTATACATATTTTGGACAATGGGGGCGCCAATCGCGCCATCTTAGGTGCGCAGCGCATTCTGTGTCGATGATGTCAATCAGTTGGTTGCACTCATGAGCTACTGGCGCTACGTCACAACACAATTAAGAAAATAAAATACTGATACGATGCCACATTGTGCAGCTTTTGGTTGTAATTTTCAGTCGAAGGGCAACAAGAGAAGCGATGTCAGTCTGCTTTCAAGCTTATTCAGGGAAGAACATGACGATTGCCTGCGTTGCTGCATCAATCATCATAACTGAAGAACAATGTAAAAATGTTGTATTTTCTGGAACAAATTTCGTAACCAAAAGCCCATATTATTGTTTTCTGGTAATCACGCATAACCACATTCTAACTGTCCAGTGTAAAGATTTGATGTTTTGTATTTTTTTTTTTTTTTGTACATTACTTTTTACATTATTTTAAATTATTGTTTCATTCATATATTTCACATATTTGTACCATGTATTATATTTAACTGGTAAAAAAAAAAATAAAAAAAATAAGAGAAATAGATATGAGTACCATCAATACATTTAATATTTTTCCAGATGCTTTTGCCAAATTTCATATTTGCTGGAACAAATTTCGTAACCAAAAGCCCAATATAACAATATTGTTTTCTGGTACATCCACATTCTAACTGTCTATAGCAAAGCGTAACATGTTGATGTTTTGTATATTTTTTGTACATTAAATTTTTTATTAATATCTTTGTACAGTGTTATATTTCACTGGTAAAAAATAGAAAAAGAAGAGAAAAAGTATATTTAATGAGTACCATCATTGCATTTAATATTTTTCCATATGCTTTTATTATTCAAAGGAACTCAGACAGAAGTATAAAACATGAATGATTCATCATCATTAAGATTATATCATGCATGCATTGACAAACCCTCATAAAAGTCCAGGCACATTAGCTATTAAGTTTATTACAGAAGGCATTTCTGATAAGTGTCTTTCTTGAGAAATCTGCACATATGACAAAGGGATTTACAATGTGTTTCTTTGTTTGAAATAAAACCTCATGCATGCAGACCACCAAATCTACTGGCCTCTGGTGTTATTTGAGTGACCAATTCGTCACCCTGAAGCTGCAAACCGACAGGGAACAACCGAACTGGCGACCGTGGCCCGAAGGGTACAGCGGGACGTCCATCAAAAAACATTTATCATTTCTCAAAAACATTTGTGCATTAAAGGAATAGTTCACCCAAAAATAAAAATTCTGTCATTTATCCACCCTCATGCCCCTGCAAAACTGTATGCCTTGATTGGATCCCATTGACTTCCATTGAACAGCCCCCAAAAGAACAATCAAACAAACTAACAAACAAAAAAACCTTACACTTTAAGGATTCATTCATCTCTTTGATCAATCAAGTTAGCCTCAAAGTGCATGGCTGGTTGGTGAATTATTGTGAACCTTTGTGTTAGAATTCATTCAAGTTATCTGTATTAACTTAAAAATGCTTAGTTTCTCAGTTGATCTTCTCTGAGCTTCAATTCTGTCTAGAGCAGGTGTGTTCAAACCTGCTCCCGAAACGCCAATGTCAATCTCCCGTTCCATCCTTCCCTCACTCGTGAACAAAACCCCAAGATACTTAAACTCCTCCACTTGAGGCAGGAACTCTCCACCAACCTGAAGTAGGCAAGCCACCCTTTTCCGACTGAGGACCATGGCCTCGGATTTGGAGGTGCTGATTCTCATCCCAGCCGCTTCACACTCGGCTGCAAACTGTCCCAGTGCATGCTGAAGGTCCTGGCTTGATGAGGCCAACACGACAACATCATCTGCAAAGAGCAGAGACGAAATCGTGTTGTCACCAAACCTGACACCCTCCGGCCCCTGGCTGTGCCAAGAAATTCTGTCCATAAAAATTATGAACAGAACCGGCGACAAAGGGCAGCCCTGCCGGAGTCCAACATGCACCGGGAACAAGTCTGACTTACTGCCGGCAATGCGAACCAAGCTCCTGCTTCGGTCGTACAGGGACCGGACAGCCCTTAGTAAAGGCCCCCGGACCCCATACTCCCGGAGCACCCTCCACAGGCCGCCGCGAGGGACACAGTCGAATGCCTTCTCCAAATCCTCAAAGCACATGTGGACTGGTTGGGCAAACTCCCATGAACCCTCCAGCACCCTGTAGAGGGTATAGAGCTGGTCCAGTGTTCCACGGCCTGGACGAAAACCACACTGTTCCTCCTGAATCCAAGGTTCTACTATCGGCCGTATTCTCATCTCCAGTACCCTGGCACTTTTTTAAGAAGTGCATTTGCTTAATAATTTGTGGTTATACAATTAAACAATTGTTAGTGTTTCGCCATTTTGGGCGTGGCCCATTTTTTTCTGCCCAGGAGTGTAAATATGATTAAATCTTGATAAAATGATTATCAGAGTAGTGTGCACCAATTAATCGCACACAATAAAACCAGGAAAGTGCATTAAAACATAAACAGGGTGCATTGGTTTTCACGATGACTTAACTAACTCAATAGAATATGTGCAATATGAACCTTCACTTGCGTCTGGGGTTAAATATATCACATCTTCAGAGGGAAACAGATGAAACCAGCTCTCCTCCGTCACATCAATCTGTGGGACACAGAGAACATCATCATAACTGTATTTCATTTCTATCCCTAGCAAATTTCTCTGAATGTCACAGTTTTAGGTCTGGATGTCCTGTAAAGAGCACATTCAGGGCTCTTTATGGAAACTTTATGCATGGAACTCTTATGGAAATATGATAATATTTTGTAATTATCATTTAAATTTGTTTGTCAGAAATCAACATCTCAGGAAAATGTTATGGGGTTTCAAATCAGAATATATCTTTCTGTTAGTAAACAGGGCATTGATTTCATACATGTCCTCTTTAGAGACATCAGGACTTAAGTCATGTTTATCAGGCATTTTGGGACACACAACAAATGAGATAATCTTACACATATTATTACACGTCTTTCTTCATTGCATGTTGTCCCAAGAACATATACATTTACATATATATATATGGAAATTAGATACAGTGTATAGATGCACTGTATAGAATAGGAATGGCATTTATGGCTATGTTTACATGCATATTGCATAAGTAGGCTAATGGTATATCAATTTAATCTGTTATATCTTTATATTCTTTTCAAATTCCACTTGTTTCTTATTTCCATTTGTTTCCTAATTAACTCTTTCTATAATTCACTTCTGGTTCTCAGCAGTTTGGTGTCTGTATATGATTTTTTTTACAGTTTTTGAAATAAGTCTCTTCTGCTCACCAAGGCTGCCTTTATTTGATCAAAAATACAGTAAAAACAGTAATATTTGGAAATATTGTTACTAATCAAAAAGCTGTTTTTTATTTGAATATATTGTAAAATGAATTTTCGACATCATTAGTCTTCAGTGTCACATGATCCTTCAGAAATCATAATATTATGCTGAGTTGCTGCTCAAGCATATATTAAGATTATTATCAATGTTGAAATCAGTCCTGCGGCTTCATATTTTAATGGAAACTGATGTATTTTTATCCTATTGAGACTCTGATGAATAAAACAGCATTCATTTAAAAACATAAATATTTTGGTCATCAATTAGGCTACTTGAAATAACTTAAAAATGTAGTAATAAAGTTTATAATATTTGACGTGTGTTAGGGACATAAAATAATTATACATGAAACATAAGCTGTACATAAGATTGACCCTGTTATGTAGCTTATATTAATTAAGGTCAGGTCACCTTTATTTAGTCTGTTGACTTTCTTTCTTTGTTTCTCCTCACTTTTTCTCCTTTTCACCTCCAGTCTTCTCTCCCAGTTTCGCTGCTTGCGCGTGACATTTTTATGTAGAAGTAAGTTAGTACAATATAAGTGACACACTGGGGGCGTGATTGATGGGCGGGGCGTGGTTTGGGTGAATGCATCAAAAAAATACTTGACAAATGCATTCACAACCTTGCAACTATGTTATTGTACTTTACTACATAAAGTAATACATCCTTTCCATTCAATGTTTGGCCTGCAACAATAGAATACTATTTTTAAAAAAAGTTTAGCTTTTAACACCTTTTACATAACACTATTTATTTTCATGGCCATAGCATAGGTTAAAAATCTACTGCTAAAATAAAAAATCTACTACACTATTTCATTAAAAAAACAATTTCAATCCTCGATGTTCTCTTGTAGCCTATACTTTCTTTATGTGGGCTTCCAGGTCGCTAGCACCTTTATTTGACTCTGCATGACACGTAGCAGCGGCGAGTCACGCTGCTAAAATTCTGTGCACGTAAAGTCCGCCTGCTTTGATTTGATTGGTCATTTCAAATATTCTGACATTGAGGAGCAGTGACAGACCAATGAGGCTGAGATGAACACACACACACACACACACACACACACACACACACACACAGGCCTCTGTATTCTGACGTGCTCTCTGCTTGCCGCTGCGGATTGAGGAACGCACTGATTATAACAAGATGGTGCGAAGCCGAAGCTGGTTTCATATGTTTTGTGTGTAAAGGCAATCATGTATTTAAAGCACACGCTTAATGGCCTAATGAAAAATAACGAAAACCAGGACATTTTCATCACTTTATAAAAAAACAGACAGGACGGCCAGGACAGGACGTGAAAACAAGACATGTCCTGGGAAAACAGGACGTTTGGTCACCCTACCCTAGTGAACAAATGTGAATACTTTTTGAAAGTGCGATTGCTTGTGGCTGTCAGGAAGAGAGTGTCAATGGGTTGGGACTGAAATAAAAGGCAGCCAAATTTACAATTAAATGTTTGGAGTGATCTTGCTGGAGAATAGGCTATTTATTCAACAAATTAGAATTGGGGCAGTCCCATAAAGACATTTAAAAACCAATAAGAGGATCTTGAATTAAATTCTGTATGATACAGGCAGCCAGTGAAGGGATCTGAGAGTCGGAGTAATGCAGTTTCTCATTGCAGCGAGTTAGCATCCATGCAGCTCCATTCTCAACTCTTTGTAATAGAGCTCTTTGGTAACATCAAGTCTATGTAACAAATGTATGAACAAGTTTCTCATTCTCAATTCTCAGAGGGGGAGAGAATAACACATACTTTGGAAATGTTTCTGAGGTGATATGCTGTTTTAATTTGTAATATGTGTGTTTTTTTTTAAACTGAGGTCCCTGTCAAACCCTGTTCTTAAGTTATTGACCTGGCTACTGGCCTTTAACGATTAAGAGGCAAGATATGGAGCAATCGATTGTCTCTGATAACTGATAACAAATACTTCTATCTTATCTTTGACCTGCTGAAGACAGTTCTGTGACATCCACAATTTTATGCTCTCTCTATGCAGTACAGAAGGGTGGAAATGTAATTGTAGGCATCTGGTGCAAGAGAAAGATAGAGTTAAATGTCGTCTGCATATTGGTGAAAAGAAATATTATACTGATTAATTAGCTAACTAAAGGAAGCATGTAAAGGTTAAATAATGAGCCTTGAGCCTTGAGGAACGGCACAAGATATGACAACATCTAGAGGTGTAGGTACCCAGTGCAACATAATATTCCCTGCTGCTTAAGTAGGATCTGAACCAGTCTAGGACCTGACAGACCCAGTTCTGTCGAGTAGAATCTCATGATCAACGGTGTGAAAAGCTGCACTCAGATCTAAAAGAACAAGTCCTGAATATCTTGCAGATTGTTTAAACCCTTTATCAAGGTCTTTTCTGTTCTGTGGTTAGCCGCGGATGTGTCACCTGTCATTCTTTTAAGATGGGGGCGAGTTTGATGTGTTGATCACCCAATCTGACACTGCCGGGAGTGCCGCCCACGCACTCAGGTGGTTCGATAAACGGAAAGGCAATGTTTGCTGCGGCGATGTTTCGCCAGCGACTGGCACACAGCCCCATCGCCTTTCCCTTTATCGAACCACCTGAGTGCGTGGGCGGCGCTCCTGGCGGTGTCAGATTGGGTGATCAACACATCAAACTCTTCAGTTCGCTCACAGACCACCGTGCTTGAGAACAGAGAATCCTGTCCATTCACGGTACACTGGCCTCTTTCGTGCAGGGTAGAGCGGTCCCCCTGAAAACGTTTCAGAGGCTATTGGGTCTGATGGCAGCTGCACACGTTACTCACACACGTTAACGGAGGCTAGAGTCCCCACGACAAGGTGCCCATACACTCTGAAGTGGAAAGTGTTTGCGAACTATTGTGCTAGCAGACATGAAGATCCAACGAGTAATGACATCTCTGCGGTTTTGACTTTCCTTCAGGAACCTCTAGATGCAGGCAGCTCCCCCTCTACACTGAAGGTTTATGTGGGCGCTATCACTGCCTTTCATAACATTCTAGATGACCGCTCAGTGGGTAAGCACTCCCTAGGAATGAGTTTTCTCTGCGGGGCTAGGCGGTTGAACCCAGTTAATGCCAGTATGGGACTTATCATTGCTGCTCAGTGCACTGTCTGGCCCACTCTTCGAGCCAGTTGAAGCGAGCGGCTTGAAAGTGCTCTCATTTAAGACACAATGCTCACGTTAGCGTGTGGGAAACGGGTGGGTGATTTGAATGCCCTCTCTGTCAGCAGTGCTTGTATGCAGTTTGGCCCAGGCGACTGTATGGTAAGGCTCACACCCAGGCAGGGCTACACACCTAAAAGTGCTCTCAATGCCCTTCAGAGTGCAGGTTATTACAATACAAGCGTTCGGCACCCCCGAACCAACCACTGATCCAGTCTCACAGAGGCGTGCCGTGTGCCCCGTGCACTCGCTGCGTGCTTATGTAGACAGAACTAGACAGTTTCGAACTTCGGAGCAGCTTTTAGTCTGCTTTGCGGGCGCTAAGAAAGGCGGCCCGCTGTCAAAGCAGAGGCTGTCTCACTGGATTGTGGAAGCTGTGTGGCTGGCTTATGCTTCCCGAGGACTTGACTGCCCAATGGGAGTGTGTGCCCACTCAACCAGGAGTTTGGCATCTTCATGGGCCTGGGTTAAAGGTATGTCCATTCAGGACATCTGCCTCGCGGCAGGCTGGTCTTCTCAAGACACTTTTGCGAGATTTTACAACCTGGATATTCCTTCTTTTGCACCGCACGTTCTGTCCGTGCAAAAGAAGAAGTCTGAGTAACCATTGGATGGCTGAGTCGCTTAAGGACACACCCCTACCAGGCGAGTGTTTCAACTAGGTTGTCTAAGCAGCGCGAGACTGTGCTGTTGCGTGTGAGGGCTTCCACAGTTATTTACGGACTCATGTGATGGCGGCGTTTTCCATAACTCAAGCGTCTTACAAGGAGGCTGTGAATTCTCTCACGCCTGTGGGAAGAATGTAAAGAAGTAAACAACACACAATCATAAGTATTGTTCCCATTTAGTATATGTATGCACCAACACATTTGTTGCCTTATTTTCCACTCCCTATATCCCCAGCATTTTCACACGGCAGGGTTTTATACGTTCCCCATACGTAATGTCAAGAAACCAACTCGAAAGGGAACGTCCCGGTTACTTGGCATAAACTTGGTTCCCTGAGAGGAGGGAACAAAACATTGCGTAAATTGCCGTGTGAAAAACTCCCTCATAGCCTCAATAGCTCTCGTTCAGTCGAATGATTCTGAGGTAAATTGGTGCTCGCCTTCGCCTATCTAGCGGCTGAGCCCGCCAATCAGGTGAATGTTCGAATGCCATTGGCTATTGCAAAGCAATAGAGTGATTCAATCACGCTTCAGCTTTTCGAGGAAAAGGATTTCCCCATATGTAATATCTTGTTCCCTCCTCTTAGGGAACCAAGGTTACGTCAAGTAACCGGGACGTTATCAGGTGGGATGATCCTGAACTCCAGTTTCAGACACATGCAGCGGCTGTTGTAACCTGCACCGAGAGGCTGCACAGCTGAGAAAAATAGACAACGGCTGCAAGGCTGGAAGGCCAAGTGAGATCAACAGCAATTGCACAACTCTTAACTCACATATGGTTTTACTGGTCTGCAAAAAAGGATTCACAAAATAACAGCGTGCAATGGCTTTGAGGAATGTGAAGCAAGCTCCAAGGAAAATGCCGAAATGCTGATGTTCATTTCCAATGAAACTACATTCGCACATTGTAATTGTTTAGAAATAATATTCCATATTTGTCCTGATGGAGATATTTGACATGGCCAGCAAAAAACAGCTAATTGAAGCAAAGTATAATAGACAGATAATGAATGTGAAGCTTACCACCGGACAGAACGATGCTGGCTACAATAACGGTTAACATCAGGAAGACGTTCATGGTGTGTGAAGCTTCTGCTGTTGATTTGTGAGTGAACACTCAAGATCAGATGCCGTTATTTGTGCCTTATATATTATGATTTCAAAGGCGTCGTGATACAAAGTGTTGATTTTATTCCACTTCCCCTTTAACCGCTGTGTGTGTTTGTGTGTCTCTTCATGTGCATGTGAAGGCTTGTGTGTAAATATGTGGTTTGTATCTGTTCACATGTCTAATAGCCGTGTGTCATCTGGACACATCTCAATGTTATCTATCTATCTATCTATCCTGTGTGTGACAGGACATTCTCAGGCAGCGCGTTCTCTATTGTCTTTTTTTGACAGTCACTTTTTTGACGGTTTAAAAGCATTTGCATGTAGAAGAACGTGATCATATAATGCAAGGCTAGCCAAAGGATGACAAAAAACGGATGCTGCATTAAACTGAAAACATTCATCGCATGCGTTACCATTGACAGCACGGACATAGCCTAATCGATGTGCTTATGTGAATACGCGGCAAGACGGACATTGTAACAATATTTTCGTGTGATTTGACCGTAAGGCCGGCGACACACTGGCTGCGTGGCGTGAGTGTGGCGTTTCTGTTGCGTGGCGTTTTCTTTGTCTTTGCACACCAGAAACGTGTCTGACGCTGCGCTGCTGCTGCTAGGTGACATATGATAATTGGTGATATATTTGACATATGGGGAGAGAGTTGTGGAAGGCCTATACCTCATGTTAAACATAAATATATAGCAGCAAAGACAACGTTGGCAGTGTTGACGGCAAAATAAGCTATAGAATATTTCGTTCTGTATGTGCAATATTTGAAAACCGATAATTTAAAAAAAAATTACATTTAGAGCTGCATTTGTCAAAACCTAGAGACTTTCAAACATCAAAATGTCATTTATTAATATGTTTTCGTGTCAAAATGACATATAAATGTAGTGGGTTGGCAGTGTTTATATTTTTTTTTATTATTGTGACTGACGTCTATGGGGCGCCGTTTGTAAAGCGGCTCACGCTGAAAATAACAGCAACATTTTGTCACATTTAGCTTCAAACAATGTTTAAAAAACTGGTATGAATTTTTGACGGTCACTTTTTACCACATTTACAACAATATTTGTCAACTTAGAGATATTTTAAATAGTTAAATCTAAATATTAAATGTTACACCTAAATGTTAAATGTAAATGCTAAATCTAAATCTAAATGTTAAATCTAAATCGAAATCGAAATGTTAAATATAAATATAAATCTAAGATTTAGATATTTAACATTTATATTTATATTTAACATTTAGATTTAGATTTAATATTTATATTTAACATTTATATTTATATTTAACATTTAGATTTAGATTTAATATTTATATTTAACATTTAGATTTAGATTTAACATTTAGATTTAGATTTAACATTTAGGTGTAACATTTAATATTTAGATTTAACTATTTAAAATATCTCTAAGTTGACAAATATTGTTGTAAATGTGGTAAAAAGTGACCGTCAAAAATTCATACCAGTTTTTTAAACATTGTTTGAAGCTAAATGTGACAAAATGTTGCTGTTATTTTCAGCGTGAGCCGCTTTACAAACGGCGCCCCATAGACGTCACGGCAGAATGCATCCAGCGTAGAGTATTGTTCTTGAGCATGTGTTTTGTATGTGTTGTAGTGCAACCCGGTATCGCGTTCGTGACTTGTGATATGACGTGTTCGGTATAAAATAGGACACATTGTGGAGGTAATGAGATGTTTTATGTGATTTTATATTTTATATAAAGATGTATAAATTAAATGTATGATCCAAATGTTATTTGTGTATTTTAATAGTGTACAAATGTAGGTGTGCTGAATGTGTATTATGTGTTGACAGATTCATCTGGCAGCTGATGGCACACTAGACCACTGTTTTTCCCAGTATTTAAAGTTTATTTAGAATTGTGTTTTTGTTTGGATTTTTGTTATGTGAATATTGTATAGTCTATTTGTTTTTCTTTTGTTTCATTTAGTTGATTTTTGCTAGTTGCATTGTATAGTGTATTTGTTATTTTTTTAAATCTTTTTTTATTTAATTTTGTTTGGCCATTTTGATTTGATGGTTGTGTATTACATTTGGCACGTGTGTTACAATTTTCCCAGGTTGCACTTAAATAGTGGAGACTGTTACTTCCAGTCCAAGACTTGTCTAACCAAATCAATCTGCCCCAGAGAGTGGTAGCTGCCCCTGCTAATGATTTGTTGGAGGGCCCTTCTTCTGTGCCTATTTCTTTAACTAATTCTTTACCAACTCCTGTGTCTATACCATCTCTTCCGGTGGTAATCGAGCGATATGTTTATGTCCCAAGGGAAAGAAAGTGTCCTCGTTTCTCAGGAAAGGCTTCCCAGGATTCTTTGGGAGTTGAGGACTGGATAGAGGAGGTGCGTAGCTCTTTGACTTTACGTCATATGTCAGACAATGAACAAGCTTTTTTTGTTTTTGATTTATTGGAAGGCGAGGCAAAGGCTGAGATGAAGTTTAGGACCCCTGCAGAAAGAAATACTCCAGAAAAGATTGTTTCCATCCTTCGGGAGACCTATGGTTGTTCTAAATCTTACATAGGTCTGCAGAGTCAGTTCTTTCAATGAAAACAGATGGAGGGAGAATCGCTGAGGGAATATTCTCATTCCCTTATGTCCCTTATTGAGTCAGTTAAGTGAAGAGATCCACAATGTTTTGCTAATCCTGATTCTGTTCTTAGGGACCAGTTTATAGAGCATGTTAGGGAGAGCATGTTGAGATGAGAGTTAACCCTTTAGGCGCCAGAGGTTTTTTCCTAAAACGTTCGATTTTGACATCTTAATTTTAAAAGGCTATATCTTAAAAGTGATAAAAGATAGAGACTTTCTGTAAATTAGAGAAATATTAAGGATGACCCAAAGTTTATGTAGGGATTACATTTTCCCATCTAATTAGCATATTATGACGTCATATGGTGGCGGCCATCTTGGATTATAGAATTTTCATGAAAAGTCACGTTTAAATGATAAAATGCAGCACTTCTTTCCCCCAACATGTCCCTCACCTTCTGTATGCTATATTGCACAATACTGAATGCTCAGGTAAATAGTAAGTAGTAAACAAACTGTGTAAATCATTACTAATAAATGTCAGATATTCCCCTTCAGAATCAGGGTCCGCGAATAAAACACCCAACACTTCATCGCGGGTAAGCTTTATTGATGTCATTATATAATAATAATAATACTAATAATTAATAATAATAATAATAATAATAATCATCTAATGCAAATACTCGCGGACGTTGACAATACTGCTCTGATAAAATGTCTCACTCTTACACTAGCTCCGCTTTTGTTCGCACTGATTCAATGCGCTCTAGCTCGTAGATTTTGTATAGAAGCATGATGTTTTTTTGAGTCGGGGTTGAAGTATAACATGTCTGACATCTAGTGGATGGGAGGTCGAACGAAATTTGACACCCTATTTGACAAAATCGGCCGTTTTATTCAGTGCCGCATCTTGTCGAGTAAACTCGACCGTGGCGCCTAGAGGGTTAAAGCAAAGGGGAACGTATGGACCCTTCTGCCTCCTTTTTGGATATTTGTACCGAAGCTATCCAATGGGTAAAAGGAGAACGCATGGCTAGTCAAAGGCCCCGTGCTTATTCATATAGTGCTCAGGGCAGGGCTGCGGAAATTCAAACAAATGTAGCTGCAGTACAGCCAGTAGATGAGTTAACAGAATTAAAGGAGTGCTTGCGTAAGCAACAAGCACAATTAGACTCTATTATGAGACATCTTGAACCACCAGTGTTTCCTAAGAGGTATGATGTGCGTCCACGTGGTACTAATTTTCCCTACCAGCCAGATGGTAAACCCATATGTATTTGTTGCAATAAAGCAGGTCATATTGCTAGGTTTTGCAAGGTAGATCTGAAGTCATCTCAGCATGTTGCTGGAGGGGATGGCCCACGAAGTTCAAGTCAGTCCAATGTTACACTTAGAGCCACTGTTGATCACTCTGAAAACTAGAACCCTCCGGTCCTGGTGCCCAGGCATCGGAAGGGGAGTTTTCGGGCTTTAAAGGACATGATGGTATTAAGCTTATAGGGAACTGTCCTACAGTAGAAATTATAATTGGGGGGTTACCTGTAGCTTGCTTGTTAGACACCGGTTCTATGGTGACCACGATTACCGAACAATTTTTTTTTGAACATCTTCAGCCGGCTTTGGGAACAGAGTTGCAGTCTTGCAACTGGCTAAAGTTAAAGGCCGCTAATGGTCTCGCTATCCCATATTTGGGCTACTTGGAGGTGGATGTCCAAGTATTGGGCAGATTACTCCCTGGTATGGGAATTCTAGTAGTGAAGAATCCAGAGGGAGTGCGGAGTCAGGGACAGCATGGCCAGATCGCTGGCTTGTTAGGAATGAACGTGATCAATCAGTGTTATCAAGAGTTATTTATACAGCATGGAGCTTCTTTGTTTCAACACCTAGGGGTACGAGCCTCAGGGAAAGAATGGAAGAAGGCAATGGCGGAATGCAGACAGCTTGACCGTGTCCTGGAGACAGGGTTGGTTGGCCACGTTCGGGTTCCAGCTGGTACTTTAAAGTTTGTTCCTGCTATTTGTCACATTGGATTAGGATCTACATTTTCTTCAGGTTTGTTGGAGCCTTTGCCTTTGGAGAATTGTCACTTACCCTGTGATTTGATTAAATCTTCTGCCTTTCTGCCAGTAGCTCAGGGGAGGCTGGAGGTACCTGTCGTAAACGTAGGGTCTCAGGATCGGTGGATTCGGCCTAAGGTAGTTCTTGGAGACTTTCATCTAGTTTCAGTGCAGTCTACAACACAAGTAGAGTTCAATTCCCAGAGCTCCACTGGAGAGCAGGTAGCTGTAGTTCAAGCTGTGGCAGTTGAAGAACTCCCTTCTGTGGATTGTTCACAGTTAGTTTGCCCTAATCTGTCTTCTCAGGAAGTACTGGAGGCCCGTACTCTTCTGGAGAGGTATAGTGACATCTTTAGTCATGGGGAAGGTGATTTGGGCTGTGCTACTGTAGGATTACATATTTATTTAAGTGTTTAATTTAGGTTTTAACATTAAAAGTTAAGACTTTTATTTTAGTAGGGTCAGTTTCTAGCTAGAGACTCCGGTCAGTCCTGTTTTCTCTATTGTGTTTTAAATGAGTCAGATCACTGAGATTGTCACCTTTCGGAGCCCAAATGGCTTTCGAAGCCCCTGGCCCAGACGTTGAATTGTTAGGTTGATTGGATTAGCTGTAGGGGAGACTTTCACCTTTGTCTTTAATGGCTCTGGGATGGCTCTTGGAACCGGAGTTCCTGGCCAGTATCAGCATTTGAATAGTTACGCTGATTCAATTGGACTGGTAGCGCTCTCAGAGTAGGGTGTGTTCCTACTTCATTTGCATGCTTTGTTCAGAGTCTCCGCCTCTATGTAATCCCTCCCCCTTGGAATGTATATAACTATAATGCATACTGTATTAGATTTAGACTGTTGGAAGAACTGCAGCAACGCAACGCGAAGTTCTCAATAAAGAATAACTTCTGTTTGAACGCGATCCAAACGTCTCCTGGTCTTCGATTGTAAGTTTCCTACAATTTGGTGCCCTGTGACCCGGATAGAGTTCCAGCTTCCTCACCTGAATCCAGATTGAAAACTTCAAGCTCAACAAAGATCTGACTGAGTTCCAGACTGAATCTTCTGAATCCAGATTGAAACTTCCAACTAAACAAAGATTGCCATACTGAATCTTTCCAGCTTCCTCCCGATTGAAAACTTCAAGCTCAAACAAAGATCTGCTTTCCAGACTGCATCTTTTGGAATCCAGAGCAAACCTTCCAGCTGAACAAAGATTTCCAGACTGAATCTTTTTTTACAACCAAGGGTTGGTGAGTGCTACTCTATTCAAAAGAACCTTTAAAGACCAGTACAAGTTTGATATCCTCGGCGCCGTCAGAGAAGAGTTAACAGACAGCTGCAGGGTTTGGTTAACTAAGTTTATCCTCTAAAAAAAGTTTTGCTTTTAGAGATGAAAGATATCCTCTGCCAGGCAGGGAAGATTATCATTACGGGCCCTATCTTGCACCCAGCGCAATTTACTTTGTACACCGACGCATGTATCATTCCTATTTTGCACCCGCGCACAGCGGACTTTTCCCTTCACAGACGCATGTCGGTTAACTAAAGCCTGGTTCACACGGGGCGATTTTAAAATTGTCGGCCGATTTTCCAAACCTGAGAGACCCCACACACGGCGATAAAAAATCACGGGTCTAACAGTTTTGGTCGTACAGTGTGTGGTGCGCAGCCACACGGCAAAATCAACACATCACACACGAACCGATTTGACTCCCGAGCATTCCCAGGTCAGATGGAATATCTTGCAAAATCCCTCGAGATCAAACGTAATTTAATACTGTGCTTACGAGGATACTTGACAAAGTGAACATTTTGGCATACTTTTGTGTGTTTTTGTCCGTTCAAGCGTGAAAGAGAACTCAAAGTTCAGAGGGATCAGAATATCTTCAGTCCAGAAAGTTAAGGTTTGGAGAGGACCTAACAACGAAAGACAAAGAAACGCGGAACTCAAATTGCAACTGAGGGCAAACAAAGGAAAAATGCTTCTTTTTTTTTTGGTGCTATTATTGACGGCAAAGAAATCCGTGGATAGACTATATAAGTGATGGTGATTAGGGTTGCCAACTGTCCCGTATTTTGGGCCTAATTTATTTGTCCCGTGCGTGACCTCCCTTGTCCCGTTTTTTGACTAGCCTACTACGCTGATCTATCCACTGACTGATACAACAGCAACAGCTACAGTGCTGATCATGACACTTGAGAAGGATCAGCGACACCGGTCATCAACCAATCACAGCTTTTTTTAATCATTGTTTGATTTGCGAACATAATCCTCTGCCGTCTGGTCGCTTCCGCTTCAAGACGGACTCGTCTCGCGCTAACGGTATAATTCCCTTTTACTGTCCACGTTCTGATTTCGGCAAATCAGTTTTGGTGAATGCAAACAACGTGATTATTGTTCATTAGTCCAAACATCCAGCCACGCAAGAAAACATGTAATCTACCTGAGGGAATAATATGCTCAAAAAACATTTCTGATTATTATTAATGTTTAAAACAGTTTTTTTTTCCCGCAGGATTCTTTGGTGAATAAAGTTCATAAGAGATTTATCTGAAATAGAAAGCTTTTGTAACATTGTAAATGTCTTTACTGTCACTTTTGATTAATGTAATGCATCCTTGCTGAATAAAAGTAGGCAATTACTTTCTTTAATTTCTTTCAAAAATAAAAAATAAAAATAAAAATTGTACTAACTTCGACTTGGCGCAGTAATATCTTCACTAGAGGGAGCGGGGGCCGGTGAGAGGATTTTTCACGAGTGAAGATATTACTGCGCCAAGTCGAAGTGCTTCCAAGCACTTGCTATGGTATTCCGCCATACAATATAGTTATCCATTTTACACGCTTAGAAAAGCGCAACGTTTTGTTTTGTGTCACCGTCCTAGGTCGAGTTACACTACGCGAGTAACTGTATTTAAATAGGGAAACCGTGGAGGTGTTTGGTAGCTTCTCTGCTTGGCCCATATTGAATGAACTGGGCTAAGCTAAGTGCTAACAAAGTTTCGCCACAAGACAGAGCGATTTAGTGCACGCACTGAGACGAGAGAGGTATGTATCAACTCGTCTTAGTTAAGGGAATAACATAGTTTAATATGAAAAAACGGTGGAGTATCCCTTTAATATTATATTTGTGTGTGTGTATGTATATGTATGTATGTAGCCTATGTATGTATGTATATATATAGAGAGAGAGAGAGAGAGAGAGATAGATAGATAGATAGATAGATACATACATACATATACACACACACTCTATTGTGTTCTTCGTTTACTTTCTTAAGAATCACAATGTCTTTCTAAACATCATGCATCTCTTTGAAGAAAAATCTAATTGCTTCCTTTAAAGTCCAACTGAAATCAAAATTGACCCTATTTACTTTGTTAACGCATATTACTAGTCTTGAGGTGAAAAATTAATCCGTGCAAGTTAATACACAGAAAAAAATTGTTTGCCGTCGTAATCTTTAATCAAAGTCTGAAAAGTTACTTCCGGTCTGGAATGGCGTTCCTTCTCTGATGTAGGTTTGACGGCTTGGTTTGGGAAACGCTTAACAACTCCCCTCAAACCGTATACATATTTTGGAATATGGGGGCGCCATTTTAGGTGCGCAGTGCATTCTGTGTCGATGATGTCAATCAGTTGGTTGCACTCATGAGCTACTGGCGCTACGTCACATTTAAATAAAATACTGATACGATGCCACATTGTGCAGCTTTTGTTTGTAATTTTCAGTTGAAGGGCAACAAGAGAAGCGATGTCAGTCTTCACTGCTTTCAAGCTTATTCAGGGAAGAACATGACGATTGCCTGCGTTGCTGCATCAATTATCATGAACAATGTAAATGTAACAATGTAAAAACAATGTAAAAATGTTGTATTTGCTGGAACAAATTTCGTAACCAAAAGCCCATATTATTGTTTTCTGTTAATTATATCACGCATTTTTTTTGTTACTTTTTACATTATTTTAAATTATTGTTTCATTCACATATTTGTACCGTGTATTATATTTAACTGGTAAAAAAAAAAGAAAAAAAAAAGAAATAGATATGAGTACCATCAATACATTTAATATTTTTCCAGATGCTTTTGCTAAATTTCATATTTGCTGGAACAAATTTCGGAACCAAAAGCCCAATATAACAATATTATTTTCTGGTACATCCACATTCTAACTGTCTATAGCAAAGCGTAACATGTTGATGTTTTGTATATTTTTTGTACATTACATTTTTTATTCATATCTTTGTACAGTGTTATGTTTCACTGGTAAAAAAATAAAAAAGAAGAGAAAAAGTATACTTAATGAGTACCATCATTACATTTAATATTTTTCCAGATGCTTTTATTATCCAAAGGAACTCAGACAGAAGTATAAAACATGAGTGATTCATCATCATTAAGATTATATCATCAATGCATGTATTGACAAACCCTCATAAAAGTCCAGACACATTAGCTATTAAGTTTATTACAGAAGGCATTTCTGATAAGTGTCTTTCTTGAGAAATCTGCACATATGACAAAGGGATTTACAATGTGTTTCTTTGTTTGAAATAAAACCTCATGCATGCAGACCACCAAATCTACTGGCCTCTGGTGTTATTTGAGAGACCAATTCGTCACCCTGAAGCGGCAAACCGACAGGGAACAACCGAACTGACGACTGTGTTGACAGCGTCACCGAATAGGCCCGAAGGGGACAGCGAGACGTCCATCAAAAAACATTTATCATTTCTCAAAAACATTTGTGCATTAAAGGAATAGTTCACCCAAAAATAAAAATTCTGTCATTTATCCACCCTCATGCCCCTGCAAAACTGTATGACTTGATTGGATCCCATTGACTTCCATTGAACAGCCCCCAAAAGAACAATTAAACAAACTAACAAAAAAAAAAAAAAACTTAAACTTTAAGGATTCATTCATCTCTTTGATCATCTTCTTTGCAGCCTTCAAGTTTGCCTCAAAGTGCATGGCTGGTTGGTGAATTATTGTGAACCTTTGTGTTAGAACCTTTGTGTAACTTCATTCAAGTTATCTGTATTAACTTAAAAATGCTTTAGCAAGTTTCTCAGTTGATCTTCTCTGAGCTTCAATTCTGTCTAGAGCAGGTGTGTTCAAACCTGCTCCCGGAGCGCCAATGTCCTACAGATTTTATCTCCAAATTGCTGCAAAACACTTGCCTGGAAGTTTATAGTCATCCTGAATATTTTTATTAGCTGGTTCAGGTTTGGACCCTGGACTAAAGTTAGAGTTAGTGATTGACTCAGTGTGTGTTTTAGGTACTGCCTGTTCCCCTTTGGTGCTCTATTTAAGCAGCAGCCTGACCAAACACATCTCACCTTTACAGCTTTGACCAGACAAGCTGATTTTAAGAAGAAATTTTAACTGCAGTAATCCATGTAAGTATACTTTCACTCAAGGGCACTTGACTTAAGATGTAGCTAACAGTTTCTAATACTTTGCATGAGATTATCCAAATCAGTTTTCTGGCACTGAGTATCTATGTCACAGTGTCTGGTTTGTGTTTCCCCGGGTGTCCACTAGAGGTCTCTCTCCCTTACTGTCACCATTCATTCTGGAACTGCATTTCCCACAATCCTTTGTCTGTTCTCATCACTCATCATTGCACGCAGCTGTTTCTTATTACATTGTTTAGTTTCTGTGTATAAATACCCTCTGTTTTAGTCCTTGTCACGGAGTCGTCACATATTGTCACCACACTTCTGAGGTCTGTCGGTCTAGTCTGTTTCTTGTTTTGTTTTTTTGTTGTTTTGCATTTTGGATTGATTATATGGACTTTGACCCTTGCCTGGATGACTACGATTTGGATTATACTTAACCCTTTCACACGTAAGTTTAAAATATTCTGGTGACCCCCCAGCGTGAGTTTTTCAAGGCGACCGTTATTTAGAACGTGTCACTTTATGGTTTCCATGGTGACGCGTCATTGCTTGTCACGTGACACACCGCAGCAACAACTGAGCTGAATGAATGATGATCTGCTTTTATGTCATTTTTCCTTTTTTATTCAAAATATTCACAAATTTGTTAGATATGGCATGAAATATCTGATATTCCGATTGTCAAGTATATGCAAATGGAAGTGTTTTGTTGTTTAAACACCTTTATAAAGATCGCGTTAGTTGAGCTGTATGCGCGATGGGCGCCGCCATCTTAGTTTGTGCCGCAGACGCAGTTCAGAGAATCGGATCTGTTGGATTTACAACACGTGAATTCATCCACTTCTCCCGAAATACATAAAAGTAAGTGGCTGGTGAACTGGGAGAAGAATAGAGTAAACTTTAAAGTTACAGTACACAATGTGTATCTGATATGAATAAAACGTGTCTAATTATAATGGAAAGGATTATTATTGCCTCTTCCTTTGACATCAGTGTGTATTTTACAAACTCTAAATGTATTGTTTTTAACTGTATTTTAGTACTTATATGTGTGAAACCTAAAATAAACATTATGTGATTGAAAACACTGAAAAATTGTGATATATGACAGCTCTGAGCGCGCCTGTCTCTGGCTCAGGGCCAGCCAACGCGCGAAAGCACATTTGAATTTAGCAGCTGATCACGTGGTGCGCTGACCGTTCTAATCCCACCGGTGTGATCGTACGCTCCAGGGACCAGCCTAGACTGATCACACCGGTGTGATCGTACGTGCGAAAGGGTTAATAAAACCCACTACATTTGGATCTACTGTTTCCCGTGTGTTCCTGTGACAGAATGACTCCGTCAATGTATAGATCCAGCAGTTTGGGGTTCCATATCCTTCCACCCAAGACGGAGAAAGAGAGGAGGGGACGGGTTCAAAATATATTGAATTTACGCCAGCAGGGCGACTCGGTGAGTGGCCTGGCCCAGATGTTTTGGACCCTCTCTAGAGTGTTGGGGTACCACGACATGGCATTGAAGGCACTTCAATGGCTGTCTAGATGACCCATTACCTGAGTGGGAGATAAAGGGGCTGGAGATCCTGGATTTTTGGGAATTTACCCAATACATTCAGACTCGGAGCCAGTGGGACATATCAGTCATACCTGCGTCTCATGATGGAAAGGCTGATCCTGCACCGGTGTCTTGGGACAAGATGGTCGCCATGCCAGTTCCGGAGGCGATAACGACTCCTGAGACGATGGGTTCGATATCACCATCCGGCCATCGTAAGAGGAGGAGGAGAAGAAAGACTTCCTGTCTCCCTAACGTCCCGGAGATCGTCCCTGTGCAGCCCGCTGTCATCCCGGAGGTCGTCCCCGTGCAGCACGCTGTCATCCTGGAGGTCATCCCTGTGCAGCCCGCTGTCATCCCAGAGATCGTCCTGGAGATACCCACCATCAGTCCTGCCATGGCAAGGAAGGCTGTCTTCCTCTTTTATGCAGTAGCTGTAATACGTTCTTGGAGGAGACACAGCAGGTCTGCCGATCCAAGGACTGTTCAGGTCACGTCGGCCGCTCCAGAGACCGTTCAGGTCACGTCTGTCGATCCAGAGACCATTCAGGTCCCGTCTGCCGATCCAGAGACCGTTCGGTCCCGTCTGCCGATCCAGAGACCGTTCGGGTCCCGTCTGCCGATCCAGAGACCGTTCGGGTCACGTCTGCCGATCCAGAGACTGTTCAGGTCACGTCTGCTGAGCCGGTGTCTGTTCCTGAGCTGATGTTTGTTTCATCAGCAAACATCAGCTCAGGAATGTTCCTGGGCAGGTGTCCATTCGTGTTCCTGAGCCGGTGTCTGTTCCTGAGTCAGTGTCTGTTTCTGAGCAGGTGTCCGTTCCTGTTCCTGAGCCTGTTCCTGCCGCCTGAGGGAAAGTCTCCGCCCTGGCCGCCAGATGGACTGTCTGCTCCGCCTGGCCGCCTGAAGGGTCCTCTCCGCCCTGGCCGCCCGATGGACTATCTGCTCCACCCTGGCTGCTTGATAAACTGTCGTCTCTGCCCTGGCTGCCTGAGGGAAAGTCTCCGCCCTGGCCAGCCGATGAACTGTCTACTTCGCCCTGGCCGCCGGCTAAGCCAGCACCCCCTGTCTCTGTTCCCCTCCATGGTCCTGGCCCTCCATCCCTCCCCCCTGATCCTCCACCGTTCCACCTCCCTCCTGGAGTTTTGTTGGGTTTTATTTCGTGTCGTGGAGCGTTTGGTAGCCGCTCTGTAGAGGGGGGGTTATGTCACAGTGTCTGGTTTGTGTTTCCCCGGGTGTCCACTAGAGGTCTCTCTCCCTTACTGTCACCATTCATTCTGTAACTGCATTTCCCACGATCCTTTGTCTTTTCTCATCACTCATCATTGCACGCAGCTGTTTCTTATTACATTGTTTAGTTTCTGTATATAAATACCCTGTCTGTTTTAGTCCTTGTCACGGAGTCATCACATATTGCCACCACACTTCTGAGGTCTGTCTTTCTAGTCTGTTTCTTGTTTTGTTTTTTTGTTGTTCCGATTTTGGATTGATTATATGGACTTTGACCCTTGCCTGGATGACTATGATTTGGATTATACTTAATAAAACCCACTGCAATTGGATCTACTGTTTCCCGTGTGTTCCCATGACAATCTATAGCACAAGTTAATGTTTTCATTTGACATGCTCTTTATACGCAAAAGTTATCTTTTACGTGCATTTAGGCCTAACATTCCAACAGATTATTTTAAATTAAAAGTCAAAGGCCCGGTTTCACAGACAGAGTTTAGACTAATCCAGGGTTTTTATAAAAGACAGATTACTGATACTACTATTACTAAGGTGGATACTTTATTTATCCTTCTCAGGAAATTAGATGGTGGATTTTGTTGTCAGGTTAAGAATGGATTTTTGGAGAACCATTTTTAAAATGTACTGTAAAGGAATACCACTGCTTTATGTTTAATTAAAAAAAATGCATGAATATTTAAATATGTTGCATTTTGCAGGAGTTTAAGAGTGGATTTAGATAAAAAAAAATACTGTAAGGGAATACTATTTTTTTATGTTTTAAAAGCTACTACAATTATGACAATTATATGACAATGATATGTTTTTGGTGAGTATATCATGTAATCATTTTCTTCTAATGTAAAAATTATTACATTATGAGCTCGATTTTATTACATTTTGAGCAAATTATTACATTATAAACATTTTATTACAATAATAATGTAATCCTTATTACATTATGAGTTGCTACACACTGCAAATAAAGTATACAGCTGATGCTAATTCTAATCTGTGATATTATTTTCAGATCAACTCAATTCAAAGGTGTCCTACCCAACAACTCTTAATCAAAATGGTGGAAGTGGAGGTCATGCATTTTCACTTACTGGTGAGAATAACGGTGCCAGTTTGGAGAAGATCGGGGTTTGGGTGGGAGAATGGCAGGTGAAGGCTGTCAAGTATTGGCTTTCCGATCGCAGAAGTGAAACCTTTGGAGAACCAGCCGGACCGTAAGACGAGTACAAGTTCCAGCCTGATGAGTGTTTCACCTCACTGTCACTGTGGGGGAACGGAGAGGGAAGATGTCTTGGAGCCATTAAATTCAAGACCAACCGGGGGAAAGAATTTTTTGCAAAGATGACAACATGGTTTACAGATGGTTTAAAAACAAAATATCTCATTGATGTCGGCTCTGGATATTGTTTGGGAGTTGTAGAAAAATGTGGGGCAGACATTGACCGCATGGGATTCATGTTCCTCAATGCAGTTCAATCAACTGTTTATTCTAGAAGTTTCTACAGGATTCAGTGTCACTGTTGGATCAGAAAGCTCTTACAGTCAGGTGCAGACAGATGAGAGAACCGAAACTGTGTCTACCGATATAGATGTGCCACCAGGGAGGAAGGTGAAGGTTGTCATCACCATTGCCAGAGCCACTTTTGACCTGCCTTACACTGGCACAGTGAAGATCACCTGCAAGGACGGCAGTGTTTTGCAGTATGAAACCAAGGGCACATACAAAGGCGTCACTTACACTGATATCAGAGTGATCACTAAAGAATCTAATCTGTGATGTCAAGACAGATTGTACATGTAAAACAAAAAATCTTTGATTACATCTAATTTCGTCAATCATGTATCAGTTGCTTTAAATTTAGGCCTCATTGTAATCTTTTGGGGGGTGTTTGGGTGTTCAGGGGAAATATATTCAACATTTGTTGTTTTCAAATAATCTTATATGATAACAATACATAAATATTTAGATAGGTTCATACTTTGTGTAATCACTTTACTGTTCTGTAATAATGTTTAAAATGACATTCAATGAAAAAAACAAACCAATTTATTAAATAAACGTACTCGGTCACTAACGTAACCTCGGTTCTCTCTAGAAGAGGGAACGAGTACTGCGTAAGTATCTTATGCTATGGGGAAATATCTTTTCCGCGAGATACTGAAGCCAAAAATTATCCATTCATTTTGAAATAATGTAAAACGCGTTGCGGCAGCATGCAGGTATAGGCAAGACGGCTCGCGTGCCTATTGGCTGCCTTGCGGCAACTGCAGCAGCCTATCGAGAGAGGCCCCCGTGACGTCAGATCCAATGGGGGCGCTTCACGCTCACTACGTCACGCCCCGCCGAAAGTCACGTGGCGCGGGCCGAATAAATATGGCTTGATAGGCTGATTACACTGGTTTTCATTGCCAAAGCGAACCAGAGCTTGTTGCATGCACGGCAAAGATACGCAGTACTCGTTCCCTCTTCTAGAAAGAACCGTACGTTAGTAACCCAGTACGTTCTCTTACGAGAGGTCTCTCGTACTGCGTAAGTATATTACGTTATGGGGAACACAGTGTAAAACGCCGTGCGTGCTGAGATCCAACACCAAAGTCCCAAGGGCAGGTGCCCGGGGCTCATATAGTGCAAAATCATAAGAGACTCACAGAGAGTACGGGAAGAGGGCTGATAGCGTCATCCCTAAATGAATTGCACCTGATAAGGGGCCATTTATATGTTTCACACTGCTAGTGCAAGAAATCGGCCTGGACAGATGAATATAATGGGTCTTATACACTGCCCGTTAGAGATATTTGATCGATCTGCGAGCATTGCTCAAGCAGTTTCAGAATTCTGAGCCAAAAGCGCCGGGGCAGATAGTTCTGATTTATTGGACCGAAAGTAGCTTAGCCTGTAAAGCGGGAACCTCTAGGTTATAAAACCTTATAAATGTAGACGGGGAGGCCCAGCCTGCCGCCATACAGATATCTTGCAAGGCAATCCCTCAATACCAAGCCCATGATGAGCCATGCCTCTAGTGGAGTGCGCTTTGACACCTACTGGGCACTGCAAGCCCTTAGAAGTGTAAGCCAGCGCTATAGCATCAACTATCCACCTGGATAGGGTCTGTTTCGATGCAGCTAGTCCCTTAGAACGTCCGCTGAACAAAACGAAGAGCTGCTCCGTCTGTCTGAAGACTGGGAGAATTTAACCTCTTAGCTCCTCAAAGGAAGCGGATGACCAGATCGTTTCTCCCCAGTGACTGGCCAAGCGTTGGTTTAGCGAACGCCGCTATAGCCGCCACATAAACCTTGAGCGTGGAAGGGGTTCTACCCTTGTCCAGTAGCTCTTGTAGGAAGGAGAGAACCTCTGTCACTCAGCAGTCTGTGGGTGATATACCACGAGCTGCGCACCAGCTAGAAAACACAGACCATTTCGAGGAGTAGAGCCGTCTAGTAGACGGAGCCCTAGCCTGCGTGATCGTGTTCAACACTCCCACTGGGAGGTTAGCGGGTACCCATTGATGGCCCACGCATGTAGGGACCACAGCTCTGGGCGAGGATGCCAGATCGAGCCCTTGGCCTGAGAGAGGAGGTCCCTCCTCACTGGTATTGGCCATGGGGGAGTGCTTGACAGCTGCATCAGAACTGGGAACCAAGCCTGGTTCTTCCAGAACGGAGCCACTAGTAGCACTGAGCATCCGTTTTCCCTGATTCGCTCTAGTACCTGAGGCAGGAGCGCAACTGGGGGAAAAGCATAGAGTGGGCAGCGGGGCCAGACGTGAGCCAGCGCATCCCTGCTCTTGCAGAAAAACTCCGGACAGTGAGCGTTTTCTTGAGACGCAAACAGGTCTATCTTTGCCCTGCCGAAAATTTTCCACAGCAGTTGGACTGTCTGTGGGTGTAGAGACCATTCTCCTGCCGGAACATTGTTCCTGGACAGTCTGTCTGGTCCCAAGTTCACATGGCCTGGCACATGCGCTGCTCTCAGCGAGCGCAGATTGTGCTGAGCCCAAACCAGGAGGCGTTCCATCAGCCTGTACAGGTTTCGGGATCTGATGCTTCCCTGGTGATTTATATAGGACACCACCGACATGTTGTCTGAACGGACCAAGACGTGGTGTCCTTTTATTTGGGGACAAAAGCGCCTCAACGCGTTGTCGACTGCCATCATTTCCAGGCAGTTTATGTGTAGGAGCACTTCCCGTTCTGACCACTGGCCGAAGAACGGTCTGCCCTCGAGCAGTGCTCCCCATCCCGAGGTGGAAGCGTCCGTAGGCACCACCATCACGCTCGAGGAAGTCCCAAGGCTTACACCTGACCGGTACCAGTCGGTCACTTTCCAAGATTTCAGGGCTGCGATGCATCTCTGAGTGATCTTGAGGCGAAAAAGACCAGAGGCCCAAGCTCGCCGTGGTACTCGCGCTTTTAGCCAGAACTGCAGCAGGCGCATGCGAAGCAGACCCAGCTGGAGCACTGATGATGCTGAGGCCATGAGACCCAGCATTTTCTGAAACCTTCTGAGCGGGACTATAGTGCCGCGGTGGAAGGATTTCGTCATGCGCTGGATGTCCAGCCTGCGCTGTAGCGATAGCTGAGCTGTCATAGACAGCGAGTCCAGTTCCAAGCCCAGAAAAGAAATTCTCTGACTGAGAGACAGTGAACTCTTCGCCCAATTGACTTTGAGACCTAGATTCTCGAGATGCTCGAGTAAAATGGTCCTGTGTTCTATGAGCTCTGATTGTGATCGAGCTAGAATCAGCCAATCGTCCAGGTAGTTCAAAACTCGCATGCCCCGGAGTTTCAAGGGTGCGACTGTGAGCGCTGCGTCCATGCACATTGTGAATGTACGGGGTGCTAGGGACAAGCCGAACGGCAGGACTGTGTATTGATAAGCCTGGCACTCGAAAGCGAATCTCAAGAAACGCCTGTGACGTGACGTTATTTGTATTTGGAAATATGCGTCCTTCAGATCTATTGACATAAACCAGTCCCCCTGGCAAATTTACGTGAGGATTTTCCTGGTTGTGAGCATTCTGAACCGGCATTTTGAAAGCACTCTGTTCAGCTGTCTTAGATCTAGAATGAGTCTGAGACCCCCATCTTTTTTCGGTACCAGAAAGTATCTGCTGTATCCCTTCGCTCTGAGCTTGAGATAAAGGCTCTATGGCCCCTTTGCTCAACAGTTTCGCTATTTCGGCTCGAAGTAGATGTGCTACTTCCTCTTTCACCGTAGTTTCGATTCGCGCCGCATAACGATGGTGACGTCGAGCGAACTGTAGCGAATAGCCTCTCTTTATGATGTTTAGCACCCATTCTGATACCCCGGGAAGCTTTGCCCACGCACTTGCATGAATAGCTAAGGGTTGAATGAAATCTGGGCTCTGGCCGCGACATGGTGGCGACCGGAGAGCTCCGGCGTGCTGAAACACAAACATTACACTTGTAGCATTCGAGGCGGGGGGCGCGCTGATCACAGCGGGCAGCCTGCCAGCGCTCGACTCTCTTACGGTGGGTTGCCGAGGGAAAGTGAGCGGGGGAAGCCCTGTAGGGCTTGTCATGTCCGTGAGTGAATGCGGGCGCGGGACAGCGGGCGCATTTACTGCACTGAAAACACCGTCGGCGTGAGCTGACTGTATGTGTGTTAGTTTCGTTTTTACAGAAACCGTGGGACATGCAGTGTGTAGTGTTTGTGGGCACTGGGTCGTGGGCACATTCACTACGTTTGATGCACAATCAACATGAGTCGATTTTATGTGTGCGAGCCCTGTATTTTGGCGGGCTGTGCTTGTGTGTAGGAATGAACACTGGGTTGTGGGCATTTTTACTACACTCATAACACCATTGGCCGTGGCCGGAATACCAGAAAATACACTCTTTATGGGATTTATCTGGGTCGCCGTAAAAACGGCGTTTGTGTGCAGGCAAACAGGCTGTGGTACCGATTTGTTTACTGCTGAATACACTGGAACAGTCACATTTACTGGAACTGAACGAGCGAAAAGTTTTGGTGGAAGTCTGGCCGCAGCGGGACTTGAACACCGTCGTTTTCCTAGGCTGGCTAGGAAGACTTCGAGGCCTCTGGCTTTATTTAGGCCGGGGCCCACGTGGCGGGGGGCGGCGGCCAGCAGAGCGAGAGCGTGGTCTTGTGTCCCGGGCCTGTCGACGCTGCGAAGCCTGTCCAGCGGCGGTGTAAGCGCGACTGTGAATAGCTGAAGTAGTGCGGCAAGCTTTAGAAGGCAGCGCCGTCTTAGCACGCCATCCAGCAGAGGGCGGGCAAAGATGGGCTGCTACAGCTTCTTCCACTGGAGGAAGAGAGAGATATCCTCTGTTTTTAGCATCGTCGACTACGGAGAATGCTGCTGAAACAGAGGTGCGTACTCTGGCTGAGAAGGGGGCGTTCCAGGACTTCGCAACTTCTTCATGAAGCTCAGGAAGAAAAGGTGCGGGTCTAGAAGACTGTAAAACATGGTCCCTTTGCAGGAAACATCCATCCAGCCGGTTGTGCGCCGGTTCCGCGGGCGCCGCCCACTCAAGGCCGAGGCTCGCCACGGCCTGCGTGAGTAGACGCGTCAGCTCTGATTCAATGCTGGTCCGTTTCCCAGACGATTCGCGAGCAGAGGGGGCGAGATCCACAGAGCTCGACCAATCCTCACTGCCCGATGCCAGGATAGAGTAGCTGTCATCCCCCACAGACACCGCTTCCACGTCGTCATCCATAACGGAAGCGGCGGCAGGCGGCGGCCGCTGTCCGGCAGATAAAGACTCAGGCGAAGCAGGCGGGGAAGCTGACGGGCGAACCGGCGAGCTTCCACAGGCTGTAGGAGGTTCAGGGACCCGCTGAGAGCGGCGCTTCTTGCGGCGCGGCGGCGCAGCGGGCAGAAGTGCAGACTCAGAGAATAATGCCAGGCGAGTCCTCAGAGTCACCATGGGCAAAAGCTCACAGTGAGGGCAGCCGCCGTCAGTGAGCGCGAGAGCTGCATGATCCTCACCCAGGCAGGAAGCGCAGATGACATGGCGGTCCCCGTCACTGAGTGGGGCTCAGCACAAGCCACAGATACGAGGCATCTTGAAAAAGACGCTCGGCTCTTTTAGAAAGGGAGTGTGCGTCGCGGCAGCGAACACACACTGGCAGAAAAAAGGATATAGTACGCCGGATAGCATAGCAGGAACTGTTGGCACTGTTTTCGACACTCATGATTCTTCGAATCTTTTCCTGGAACAATCAAGGGAAAGGCTCAGTGCTTCATGAGGCTTCATTTGCCTATCCTTAAATCAAGATACTCAGAATTCTATAACACAGGACGGGACAGAACAACCAAGCTTACAGCGACTTTGACAGACAACTAGACAGGGTTAAACTCAGGCTAAAATACACAGGCAAACAAGAGGAACTAATGAGACAAATTAACAAGACACACCTGAACTAAGGACTCAAAACAAATCTGAAACCATAGAAACAAACTGGCATGGGACAGAGGACAACTAAACCAATCAACAAACTGGGAGATAAAAAATGACATTCAGACATGAACTGGACAGAAAAACACTCTAAACATGAACAAATAAACATAGACAAAAGTTTATTAGTTTTCATCCCTGATTATTTTTGTTGTAATTCGTTTCACATTCCTATCCTAAAACAGCTGTCAAATATGAAATGTTTAGTTTAGCTATCCTACTTACATATTACAAGATTACACAGTGATGTCTATAACAGCATTACATCATCTTTTTATTTTTTACATTAATCCATTTATCAACATATATTTAGACATATTTGGATAAACTAAATGTGTTTAAACAAGAAATAAAATGTTAAACAAAAATAACCTATTTGGTGTCAAACCAATAGTTTTCTCTGGTGAGTAACATATTTACATGCATTAATGGGGCGTTTTGAATAAATATGAAAGTTTGGGCATTTAAGTTAAATAAGTACAATCTACAACATACTTTGATGATGGCTCCGGGTAGAAGATTCATTGTGCAGATACAAATGTCAGACACTAGGTCACGCTGATGCTCGAACTACTGGATTAACGTGTTTTTAGTCAAGAGTGGTTATTAAAAAGATTCAGGACTGTAACATTATACCCCCAGTTTCACAGACAAGGCTTAAGTCTAGTCCCAGACTTAAATGCATTTTTGAGCTGTTTTACCTGAAAGCAACTTGCACTGATGTATCTTAAAATGTCAGTGCCATTGTTTTGTCTCAAGATGCAAAGCAGTAATGTTTTTTTCTAAGGCATGTTTATAAAAGCTACTTTGAACAAAGGCTTAATCCTGGCTTAATCTAAACCCTGTTTGTGAAACCAGGCCCTAATGTATAATATTAACATAAATAATATATTTTAACTGCCTGTAAGTTTGATGCTGAAAGACAGCTCTGACAAAGATGAACAAGGAGATGCTACTGTTATCACTTGTAATGTGATCCATGTCACATTGAAAACATGAATACAGTAAAAAAGAAGGGAGATAAATTAAACTGCACCTATCAGTGATATGATTCAGTGGCTTTAATGCAGACAAAATATCCATCAGTTCAGTTTTTGACTGTGCAGAAACCATCCTTGAGAGCATTTTAACATAAATAAAACATGATACAAAAGATACAGTCAAGTATTTTGAATCTTACTGATTCAAGTGAGTGACTTCAGTCAGACATTAAGTTATCTAATATAGATGACTTTGGTTTGAAGTACTAAATCTGAAATAAAAATAAATAAAAGCTAGATAAAAATAAATAAAAAATATAAACCCACTTAAAATTTATAAATAATAGAATTAATAATAAAAAGTATCAAATCTAAACTAAAGTTAAAATGAAAATATATAAATAAAAGCTATGAATAAACATAAATAATACTAAAAGGTTCATGAAAAGGATTTCATTTTTTAGGATTTTATTTTGTGTGTGAAAGGGATTTGTGATAGATGCAAGCAAGTAAGATATTTCATATTACATTACACATCTGGGCAAAAATAAAAATGAAAATATTTTAAATAATAATAAAATATATAAAGAACATGTGTTGCAAAGAATTATAATAAAACATAAAATAAAAAATGGCAAAATATTTAGTGGTCTTTTAATGGTCTTAACCATTTTAAATCACTGCTCAGCAAATTAGCAAGAATTGCACAAATACTGTAGATAAAGTGACAGCACGAAATAGCTTTTCCCAACGGGCAGAGTGTTTTTTACAGGATGAGGAGTCAGTCTTCAGGAGTCAGCATCTTTTGCAGCGTTTTTTGTGTGAGCATATCAGTGAACACCCCTGACCACTCGGTGAGTTTCAGGTCTTTGTAAACGAAAGTTTAATGCGTTTTATGAAGGAGTGTTCGAGTGCACCTATACACCCATTCTAGAGGTTTTGGGGAAAGCGAAATAAACCTAAAATTCTCGGGACAGCAGCATGTGTCCAAATTTTAATCTTAACCGTTCTATTTCATCAGAAACGATCTGTAAACAGGGCTTTAAGTGTAAAATACCGAACTTGTCCTTTAAACAAATTGCAACAGAAGCAAACTCAACTGATTTTGTATCCTCAATACAGTATGTCCTGAGTAAGGAAAAAAAAAGCCTGACTTTTTCTGACGTGAATAGGGTAAAATTTTTAACCTTTAGATATCACCATGAAAATTACTGAGTTGATTACTTACATCAAGACAAACAAAAAATGTATTACAAGTTTTTTTTAAATGGTTTGTTAACATGGACAAACGGTGCAAAATCTAATTACATATGTGCTAATTTGCATAAATACCACAACAGGTCTAAACATTGGGTCTAGCCAGGTGAAAATGTCTTGTTGAATCTTGTTGGCACATAACAGTAAAATACTTGTTAAGGTCTGAATGGAACCCATTTAGGCTACCCATGAGCATTAATACATAGAGGCAGGAAGAAGTACTTTAGAAACCAGCCTTTATTCATTCTTAAGAGATTGGGTTTAGGGCTGGGTCCGAGGGACTGTTTCTGGGGATTCACTTTTTTATTTTGCCTACCTTTTGTCTTCTGCATTCTCCTTACCCTTGTCTCCTGTTCTTCCCTCAGACTCGTCCCCCAGAAACAGTCCCACGGACCCAGCCCCAAACTCAATCTCTTAAGAATTAATAAAGGCTGGTTTCTAAAGTACTTCTTCCTGCCTCTATGTATTAATACTCATGGGTAGCCTAAATGGGTTCCATTCCGACTTTAACATTTAGTATTTTACTGTCATGTGTCAACAAAATTCATCAAGACATTTTCACCTGGCAAACAGGTGGGAAACAGGTGAATCCAGCTCTCCTCCGTCACATCAATCTGTGGGACACAGAGAACATCATCATAACTGTATTTCATTTTTATCCCTAGCAAATTTCTCTGAATGTCAGTTTTAGGTCTGGATGTCCTGTAAAGAGCACATTCATGGCTCTTTATGGAAACTTTATGCATGGCACTCTTATGGAAATATGATAATATTTTGTAATTATCATTTAAATTTGTTTGTCAGAAATCAACATCTCAGGAAAATGTTATGGGGTTTCAAATCAGAATATATCTTTCTGTTAGTAAACAGGGCATTGATTTCATACATGTCCTCTTTAGAGACATCAGGACTTAAAGGGAAACTCCACTTCTGGAGAGATGAATGTGTATTTAAATTGGGTCATTTATGTAGTAGAAATGTGAAATTATTTTTGAATTTGGAGCCTTCTAGACTGAGAAAAGCCAGAAAATGTATTTTTGGCTCATGTGGATGAAAAACAACAACTCCCAGAATGCACTTGCTTCGCTGCTCTACGAGGCCACTCCCAAGCCACGCCTACCGGTTAGAGAGCAGTTGTAAACAACAAAGCTAAGCTAGTACTAACGTTAGTCTGCCCGGGTTTTTGAGATCGCACAAAATGTCCGGGATTCGGCTTTTGCGTTCTACAGTCGCGCACAGGACGAGACTAGGGCCGCGGGAGAACGAGGCGAGGCCGGTGGCGTGATTACTGATGACCGACACCTGTGAGATGCACTGGTCTTGTATCTCTCACGGAGGAGCGGGTATTTTCTTAGCAAGGGTAAAACGCACATCAACCGATCACGCCACCGGCCTCGCGTCGTTCTCCCGCGGCCCTAGCCTCGTCCTGCTCGCCACAGTAAACGTGATGAATGGCGACTGTAGAACGCAAAAGCCGGTGGCGTGATTACTGATGAGCGCCTGTGAGATGCACCGGTCTCGTGGGCTATCTCTCACGGAGGAGCGGGTATTTTCTTAGCAAGGGTAAAACAAACATCAACCGATCACTTGTTTAGCGTTCATGTAAACACTACATTCAAATTCATCAATCGGAATAAATTCAGTTAGATTGAAACAAAAGGTGTGCATGTAAACAATGAATGGTGAAATCAAACGCACTGGCACTGATCTGTGATAGGTCTGTTGGCGCATTAGGTCCAACCCCCTATGGGCGGGTTTGAAAGGGTGGGAACTAGTGCTTGTAGTCTTAACAGAAATCCCCCCCTCTTACACTTCCTCCTACAATGACGCAAAATGATGATTTTTGCATCATGGTAGGAGGAAGTGTAAAGAGGTAAATACAGATTTCTCTCGTCTCAGGGGAAAATGAGAAAATGTTGCACGACCATTCAATAGTATGACTGGGTTTCTAACATTGCAAAGCTTAATGCAAATGGGTGGAGTGTTCCTTTAAGTCATGTTTATCAGGCATGTTGGGACACACAACAAGTGAATTATACAGAAATATTCTTATTAAATATGAGATAATCTTACACATATTATTACACGTCTTTCTTCATTGCATGTTGTCCCAAGAACATATACATTTATATATATGTATATATATATATATATATATATATATATATATGGAAATTAGATCCAGTGTATAGATGCACTGTATAGAACAGGAATGGCATTTATGGCTATGTTTACATGCATATTGCATAAGTAGGCTAATGGTATATCAATTCAATCTGTTATATCTTTATATTTCCATTTGTTTCCTAATTAACTCTTTCTATAATTCACTTCTGGTTCTCAGCAGTTTGGTGTCTGTATATGATTTTTTTACAGTTTTTGAAATAAGTCTCTTCTGCTCACCAAGGCTGCCTTTATTTGATCAAAAATACAGTAAAAACAGTAATATTTGGAAATATTGTTACTAATCAAAAAGCTGTTTTTTATTTGAATATATTGTAAAATGAATTTTCGACATCATTAGTCTTCAGTGTCACATGATCCTTCAGAAATCATAATATTATGCTGAGTTGCTGCTCAAGCATATATTAAGATTATTATCAATGTTGAAATCAGTCCTGCTGCTTCATATTTTAATGGAAACTGATGTATTTTTATCCTATTGAGACTCTGATGAATAAAACAGCATTCATTTAAAAACATAAATATTTTGGTCATCAATTACTTGAAATAACTTAAAAAATTTAGTAATAAAGTTTATAATATTTGACGTGTGATAGGGACATAAAATAATTTTACATGAAACATAAGCTGTACATAAGACTGACCCTGTTATGTAACTTATATTAATTAAGGTCAGGTCACCTTTATTTAGTCTGTTGAGCTTCTTTCTTTGTTTCTCATCATTTCTTTTCCTCCTTTTCACCTCCAGTCTTCTCTCCCAGTTTCGCTGCTTGCGCGTGACATTTTTCTGTTGAAGTTAGTACAATAAGTGACACACTCTCTGTAAATGAATTCTGTCTCAATATTATGACTCATCATGGTAATAAAGTATTGTAAGCAATCCACCATAAAAACATGGTTTCTGAACTTTTACTATAATAAAAACCAAGGTTAATTTAGCAAAGGACCCTGGGAACATGTCCTTAAAAAAACAGCTCATCCAAAAAATAGAGTTCTCTCTTTATTTACTCCATGTTGTTCCAAAACTGTATGAATTTCTTTTGTAGAATCTTAATTAAGATATCTTGAGAAATGCCTTCATTGTTTTGTTTTGTTTTCCCATAGTTCCAATGTTGTTTTATTCCCAACATTCTTGTGTTTCACATAAGTCATACAGGTTTGAAAATACTTTCATTTTGAAAGGACATTAATTTTTGGGTAAGCTAGGCCTTTGAACTCAAGAAGATAGGTAAAATATTGTCTGGAGGGTTTGAACCAGTGTGCCTTTGAGCAGAGTTTACATGTTCTGCCTCTATTTCACGTGTATTTTAATATAACAATACTCACCGCATCTGAAGATCATGTGGCTGGATCATATTTATTCCCAAAATTCCTGGATCATGAGGGAAACACACACATACACAGCAATATTAGCTATTTGTATATTAGCATTTTACTAACAGAGACATTTGCGAAATATTGCAAAATTGTACTCACCAACTCCAAAATATATTATGATGACTGATCGGTAACGTTAGGCCTAATGTTATATCCCGCGATCAACAACTATTCAAAAGCCTAGTTTGCATATTCTTCTAGAGTCAAAGAGTGTGGTTCGAGTCCCTCTCCGTCTAAAGAGACAATGTTCTCAGTCATTGTAGAGTTCCTATGCCGAGTTTTTTTTTTTAACTAAGTTAACGATAGCTGACAATATTTACACATGCTAGCAACACATAACATTAGCCTAATACATTGAAACATGTACTAATATCGATATTGCTCTAATCGCGTTTAGATTCTCAATTTAACACACTATATTTTAATGTAGCAGAATTGTTTTTATAAAATAAAAAGTTATTTAAAGTTACCTTCCGCAAATTGCAATATGTCCGTTACACGTTGTAAAAATGCGTTGTCCATATTCCTTGTTTGTTATTCATTTACATCCTGCAACTCGCTCAAAATAAAAATGTAGCAGTCCGATGTAAAATAATCCATGTTTTAAACAATATTTGCCACAGAACCGAAGTATGCTAGTGTGGTGAAGTGCTCCTTTAAAGGGGCCATGTGTCATGTCTGGAAAAAAAAATCAAGTCATACTCCACATTCCATACCAGATGGGGGCAGTATACCTCCAGAAAGTGAATTGGTCTACTCTAGAGTAACAAACGAGAAACGGCATAGTCTCTATGCTCCGCCCCTACCTTCTTAGCTGCACATATACAAGTGAAAATACTAGGGACAACATCTATTTAGAGTGTTACGTTATGCTGCCCGCCTGAAGCTAATTTAGCCGCATATATCAAGTTTGATTTTCATTAGCAATACCACTTCTAGCTAAGTTATCATTAGTCACCAAAAAACATTCGGTCTCATTACACCTTGCAATGTTTTCCGTTACGTTTCGTGCATCCAGGGTGTGTAAGCAGAAGCAGCCTGGCCAGCGGCGGAGTTCATGAACATATATAATAAGTGCTGAAGACGTTCTGCACGGCTTTGATGGGTGCGCAGGAGTACAAAAATGAGCGGCGACAGCTTCTTCCAGTGGCGGGAGCTTTTTCCTCAGCGCCGTCAACAGATAGAGCTTTACTAAAACTGTATACACCGCCGCCGACTTGAGCTGCAAAGAAGCTCTGGCCGCCCTGTCAAGGACGCTTGTCAAAAAGTACGGGGAAACTTGACCGCTCTAAAGATCCGGCCGGGGCTCGCTCTCGCTCTCTCTGCTAACGTTAGTTCTTAGAGGCAGAAGAGCACTCGCGCGCTTAAAATGTCATATTTTGGCATGAACGTTCACCCGCCAGTGTGGCGGATAGCCTTTTGAGATTTACTCGCCAAACAGAAAATCTACCCGCATATGGCGCTTGGCGGGTGTTAGTTTTGGACCCTGCGTGCGTCTATTTGGGGTTCATTATCATCGAAGACATTTCAAGCTTCTTAGGTAATGTTACATTTTAGCATCAGCTTGGTAGAGACGGGCTCTGGTAGATAACAGGTGAAAACCGGATCGGATCTGTGGGTAAGTTAGAGCTAATTATCAAACGCAGCTACGGTTAGCCATCGCTAACATTAGCACGTTTATCGAACAGCCTTCGATACATTTCTATGTTATAACTTCCCGAAAAAACTACACAAACATATAAAACAAACAAAAAACAAGTAAACATATAAAACAAAAAAAAGTCGAACCTAATTTCTTTCATGTCCATCAGTTGTCTCCAGCGATGGAAAGCAGGGTTTACTCGGGTTCGGCTCCTTTTCTTATCTGATTTTATTTGTGCTTCAGAGCGCGGTTTTTCCCTGCAGCGGGTGGTGGTAGGGGGTCTCTTGCCAAGGGCTTCAGCCATCCTTCCGCTCTCTTCCCTGAACTGAAATGTAGTAGTGAGCTGTACTTTCCACACGATTGACATCAGGTTCAAGTACGCCCACAAGCCGTGCGAGTTATTCGTGTATTGCATGTTTGGCTGGTGGTTATGTTGCCCGTATACCGCCTCCCATGGCCGAAACTGGTATTACGACACCTGTCGGGCCGTGGCTAGTAATGCTAATGCTAATTAAGGTTGATATCTCTGCAGCACTATAACTTGACATTTTTTTAATGACATCATCGCCCTTAATTCTTCTCATTCTTTTGATGCGTGTAGCTCATTTTTGGGATATTTTTACCTCAATTTTTACACATGGCCCCTTTAAGCATGACTCCGCCCCATGATTATTTAGCGGGCCTTATTTGGACTATATAAAGAGCACTCCCAGAGTGGTAGGAGATGGCGTCATCCTTGCATTCATCTGGGTGTCATGGTTGCTGGTGCTCGCTTGCTCTGTGTGTGAGCTGGTGTCTGTTGGGAGGTACGGATCGTACTGCTCGAGGGTTTTTTCCTCTACATTGCTGCTGTAGTTCCAGTTTATAAAAGAGATTCGTTCGCACGTATAAAACGGCGTGCTGTGAGTGACTGCTGCTCTCCTGCGCGTAAATGGGATGAGGGAATGGTCTGCCGGATATTTGAGCGGAAGTCCTGCTAATCGGCCATTAAAGTGGGCGTTTGATCGCGACGCTGTTCAGCCTCGACGCTGCTGTTTTACTTCTAGTAGTTTTGTTTTCATTTGTTTTGTTTTCACTTGTTTTGTTTCCTTTTGTTTTTGTTTTGTTTTTTTTCTCATTGTAATATTTGGTTTATGGTTTGATTCGGATATAATTGATTTATTTGTGTTTGTGCTCTTTGCCTTTATTGTTGGTAAGCAACTACACCTTGTTTCTGTGCGTTTATTGGGCGTTAATTGCCTATTGCTGGCCACATTAACAATTAATGCTGTTTTCTGTATTTATATTCTTTTGTTAATTGGTTTTCTTCTTTCTTTCCCTGGAGCAGGGGTGACCCAAAAGTGGGCAGGCTAGCCATCCTGTGCCTGGTGAACAGCAATTCCCCTTTTAAGTGTGCGGTAGAGGTTTTCTTGTAGTGTATTTCACTAGTGTGTGTGTGTGCATTGGAAGTTTTGGGCACGGTGTACTCCTTGCGGGTTGATTCGAGGCCTACTGCTCAGCCTGCCCAGCTAATGGTGCACGCCAGCTCTGTCACGAGAGCCTGCATGTCTGTTTACTGATTGAGCTTCATTGCTCATATACAAATTAGTGGCCTGGCCATCCAGCCCCATTGTTTTACTGACTCTAGTAGCCTTTTAAATTATTTATGATCATTAAAGAATTATCTTTTTCTGTACCCTTTTTTATGGGTATTTCCCCAGCTGGGTTAATGCTGGGGTGGCGTAGTCGTGATTCATTATAGCTCTGTATCTGAGAGCGTGCCCTCAACCGTTCTTATCTCGTATCGCAACACTAGTACTGAAGATCCCGAGCAGCAGCACACACCCACTGACCCACTCACTCCAACAGACGTATTCAAACTTGACCTGTAAAAGGCGCGCATAGTTGTCATTGGCCAGATTCCTGGATGACAGTCTGAATAACCAATCATGCTCAAAACTACTCGGAGAGACAGCCAATAGTGTGGTAACATTGCAATTACAGGAAAAGATGACATGTTTTAAAAGAAAGAATATGAAAAAATATACACATGCTATTTATTTAGCTGTATTTGTAGGTTGGCTGTTATATTTATTCAATAGGTTAAATGGTGTTTTCATTGCAGTGTATGATTAAAAATTAAACTTAAAATAACTTATATAACAACATATATTTACCACTGCTCTGCTAAACAGCAATTTAACAGAGCAAACAGATTATATATTAAACAGAGCAAACACTGCCTATGTATTCATATAAAATTCTGTATGTAGACCTATAAGAAAAACTAATGGATTGGTATACTCTGGGTGACATTATTACATCCATGTGACCCATAATGACCCTTTTGCACTTTAACAAATTATTGACCTTTCCTTTAGAAACACTCTTATGCCTAATAATGTCTTGCTTTTCACCCTGTGTGGCACTGTTACACAACCTGTTGGTTTAGAGTTAATCCTCTGTCCAACGCAACACTTTGCTAACATTGGCATAATTCTATACAAGTTGCAACATATACCCCGGGTTTCACTGGCAAGGCTTAAGCCTGTAGTGCCAGACTAAAATGCAAATTTCAGCTGTTTTACCTGAAAGCAACTTGCACTGACTTATCTTAAAATATGTCAGTGCCATTGTTTTGTCTCAAGATGGTGTGTCAGTGAGAAACATTGAGGAATACCACAATACTTATACTGTAGCAGTGACATTGTCAGGCTTTTCTATTTACAATGAAGTAAGCTAATGCCTGCACAAAATATGAGCATTATAATATAACAATATAATATGTAATGATACAGTGGCTTCATAAATTAATTTAAAACATAAAAAAGTAAATAGTAAAACCTCATGAATACAAACCTCCCAGGAGGACCTAAACGCACCATATGTTCCACCATGAACCCTGTTGGCCTGCTGTCTGACCAGCAAGGTCAATTTAACAATAATTGTGCAGTTTGCTTGCATTAAATTTGTATCCAGAAGTACAGAGTTTAAATGTAAAAATACACTTAAATGTAAAACTAATAACATTTACTTTAAAATGACAAGGAAATATGTTAAATTGTTAGTATGGATATAAACCTTTAATATAATGAGCTACATATTTAATTACACAATTTGATTGTAATTTTACACAACTTTGTATGTAATTTAAAACAGAAAAATACTGTATAAATAATACAGTAATTGTCCAGTGAAAAAAATAAGAATCACTGTAATTTGTAATTAATGATATAATCCTTAAATTAACAGTCAATTAATTTACAGATATTGTTTGTAATTTTACAGAGTTTTGAATATAATTTAAAATAACAGAAAAATACTCTAAAAAATTTAGAGTTATTCTCTGTAAAATTAAGATTTTTTTACAGTGTATATATATATATATATATGTATATATATGTATATATGTACACTCACCTAAAGGATTATTAGGAACACCATACTAATACTGTGTTTGACCCCCTTTCGCCTTCAGAACTGCCTTAATTCTACGTGGCATTGATTCAACAAGGTGCTGAAAGCATTCTTTAGAAATGTTGGCCCATATTGATAGGATAGCATCTTGCAGTTGATGGAGATTTGTTGGAATGCACATACAGGGCACGAAGCTCCCGTTCCACCACATCCCAAAGATGCTCTATTGGGTTGAGATCTGGTGACTGTGGGGGCCATTTTAGTACAGTGAACTCATTGTCATGTTCAAGAAACCAATTTGAAATGATTCGAGCTTTGTGACATGGTGCATTATCCTGCTGGAAGTAGCCATCAGAGGATGGGTACATGGTGGTCATAAAGGGATGGACATGGTCAGAAACAATGCTCAGGTAGGCCGTGGCATTTAAACGATGCCCAATTGGCACTAAGGGGCCTAAAGTGTGCCAAGAAAACATCCCCCACACCATTACACCACCACCACCAGCCTGCACAGTGGTAACAAGGCATGATGGATCCATGTTCTCATTCTGTTTACGCCAAATTCTGACTCTACCATCTGAATGTCTCAACAGAAATCGAGACTCATCAGACCAGGCAACATTTTTCCAGTCTTCAACTGTCCAATTTTGGTGAGCTTGTGCAAATTGTAGCCTCTTTTTCCTATTTGTAGTGGAGATGAGTGGTACCCGGTGGGGTCTTCTGCTGTTGTAGCCCATCCGCCTCAAGGTTCTGTGTGTTGTGGCTTCACAAATGCTTTGCTGCATACCTCGGTTGTAACGAGTGGTTATTTCAGTCAAAGTTGCTCTTCTATCAGCTTGAATCAGTCGGCCCATTCTCCTCTGACCTCTAGCATCAACAAGGCATTTTCGCCCACAGGACTACCGCATACTGGATGTTTTTCCCTTTTCACACCATTCTTTGTAAACCCTAGAAATGGTTGTGCGTGAAAATCCCAGTAACTGAGCAGATTGTGAAATACTCAGACCGGCCCGTCTGGCACCAACAACCATGCCACGCTCAAAATTGCTTAAATCACCTTTCTTTCCCATTCTGACATTCAGTTTGGAGTTCAGGAGATTGTCTTGACCAGGACCACACCCCTTAATGCATTGAAGCAACTGCCATGTGATTGGTTGATTAGATAATTGCATTAATGAGAAATTGAACAGGTGTTCCTAATAATCCTTTAGGTGAGTGTATATGTATGTATATATACAGTGAGGAAAATAAGTATTTGAACACCCTGCTATTTTGCAAGTTCTCCCACTTGGAAATCATGGAGGGGTCTGAAATTGTCATCGTAGGTGCATGTCCACTATGAGAGACATAATCTAAAAAAAAAATCCAGAAATCACAATGTATAATTTTTTTACTATTTATTTGTACGATACAGCTGCAAATAAGTATTTGAACACCTGTCTATCAACTAGAATTCTGACCCTCAAAGACCTGTTAGTCTGCCTTTAAAATGTCCACCTCCACTCCATTTATTATCCTAAATTAGATGCACCTGTTTGAGGTCGTTAGCTGCATAAAGACACCTGTCCACCCCATACAATCAGTAAGAATCCAACTACTAACATGGCCAAGACCAAAGAGCTGTCCAAAGACACTAGAGACAAAATTGTACACCTCCACAAGGCTGGAAATGGCTACGGGGAAATTGCCAAGCAGCTTGGTGAAAAAAGGTCCACTGTTGGAGCAATCATTAGAAAATGGAAGAAGCTAAACATGACTGTCAATCTCCCTCGGACTGGGGCTCCATGCAAGATCTCACCTCGTGGGGTCTCAATTATCCTAAGAAAGGTGAGAAATCAGCCCAGAACTATACGGGAGGAGCTGGTCAATGACCTGAAAAGAGCTGGGACCACCGTTTCCAAGGTTACTGTTGGTAATACACTAAGACGTCATGGTTTGAAATCATGCATGGCACGGAAGGTTCCCCTGCTTAAACCAGCACATGTCAAGGCCCGTCTTAAGTTTGCCAATGACCATTTGGATGATCCAGAGGAGTCATGGGAGAAAGTCATGTGGTCAGATGAGACCAAAATAGAACTTTTTGGTCATAATTCCACTAAACGTGTTTGGAGGAAGAAGAATGATGAGTACCATCCCAAGAACACCATCCCTACTGTGAAGCCAGGGGGTTTGTAGCATCATGCTTTGGGGGTGTTTTTCTGCACATGGGACAGGGCGACTGCACTGTATTAAGGAGAGGATGACCGGGGCCATGTATTGCGAGATTTTGGGGAACAACCTCCTTCCCTCAGTTAGCCCTCTATGGCATGACTTTTTGTTTTTTGGGAAAAAAAATCTTTCACCCCATTTTTTGGGAGCTTGGGGGTCCTTGATAACATATCCATCATAAAATGTGCCCCCCCTCCACCCCTGAACCAGATATGGGTTTGTTGCCTCAGGGCAACACTGTGCTACGAGGGTACTAAAACTCAAAGGTTTTCTACATAAGTGGAATAAGGGAAAACAAGCAATATGTGCATTAGAAAATGATTTATTTTGACAAACATCAATCACAAATGGTTTTAACCTATCACAAACATCAAATAATCAACAAAAACAACTATTACTACTAATTACAACTAACACCCCCCATAACACTTTATGTATAAATTTTCATTTTCATATGAACATTTACACCAAACACTACACATACACATACATATGGGGGGTGTTAGTTGTAATTAGTAGTAGTTGTTTTTGTTGATTATTTGATGTTTGTGATTGTTTTTTTTTTATTGTTTTTTCTATGTTTATGTAACGTAGGGTGCTTTCACATTTGCATTTTTGGTGCACACCTGGGTTCGATTGACATCAGAGTTTGGTTTGATTGGATGAAAAACTCACCCTTTCCGAACCATACCCCAGTCTGAATAAAAAGTGTGGTCTGGTGGACGTATGATTTAATAAAACTTTGTGTTTGTGTGTTCTCACTCCCTTTTCTGGCAAACGTGACTGACGCATTGCATACTTTGGGGTGGTGGTGGTGGGGGCTCTTAAGCAATTAAAATGTCTTTTCCGTTGCTTTTTTGTTTGTTTTTTACAGTTAAAATTACAGGAAAAAAAATACAATCACAACTAACACCCCCCATATGTATGTGTAGTGTTTGGTGTAAATGTTCATATGAATATGAACATTTATACATTGTTATGGGGGGTGTTATTTTTGTTGATTATTTGATGTTTGTGATAGGTTGAAACCATTTGTGATTGATGTTTGTCAAAATAAACAAAATAAAATAAACCTTCTAATGCACATATTGCTTGTTTTCCCTATTCCACCTATGTAGAAAACCTTTGAGTTTTAGTACCCTCGTAGCACAGTGTTGCCCTGAGGCAACGAACAAAAAAACACAGTTTTAGTATATAAATAAAAACAAAATAAATCTTTAAACAATCAAACATACTTCTTTACATACTGATGCACATGCATATATTTTTTAATAAAACAATATTTTAACTTAAACATGTTAAAAAGTGATATTTATCTTACTAATTGGTGGCACTCTGTAGCATGTGGTTTTGCTTCATTAAAGCACAGCTCCACCCCCCCAAAAAAGGTCACACCCACTTCAGCCCCTCATTTCATTGAACAGACATGTCAGGTGATATTATATATATAAAAAAAATATATATAAAAAAATTAAAGGGGCGGTGTGAGGTCCAAAAATGTGGTTTGTTGCCTGAGGGCAACACCATGCCATAGAGGGTTAGAGCATTGAAGATGGGTCGAGGCTGGGTCTTCCAACATGACAATGACCCGAAGCACACAGCCAGGATAACCAAGGAGTGGCTCTGTAAGAAGCATATCAAGGTTCTGGCATGGCCTAGCCAGTCTCCAGACCTAAACCCAATAGAGAATCTTTGGAGGGAGCTCAAACTCCGTGTTTCTCAGCGACAGCCCAGAAACCTGACTGATCTAGAGAAGATCTGTGTGGAGGAGTGGGCCAAAATCCCTCCTGCAGTGTGTGCAAACCTGGTGAAAAACTACAGGAAACGTTTGACCTCTGTAATTGCAAACAAAGGCTACTGTACCAAATATTAACATTGATTTTCTCAGGTGTTCAAATACTTATTTGCAGCTGTATCATACAAATAAATAGTTAAAAAATCATACATTGTGATTTCTGGATTTTTTTTTAAAGATTATGTCTCTCACAGTGGACATGCACCTACGATGACAATTTCAGACCCCTCCATGATTTCTAAGTGAGAGAACTTGCAAAATAGCAGGGTGTTCAAATACTTATTTTCCTCACTGTATATACATAATTTGACCTCTTGAAGTGGACAAAGACCATTTTTTTGAAGATTTTTGGAAACGAAAAAAAAACCCAAACCCTTTAATTTCTACATGATTTCTACAATATTTTCTATACTTTATTAATGGAAAGTATTAGCAATAGCACTTTCAGAAAAAAAATACGATACAGTCTAACATTTGCCATTATGAAAGCTTTCATAAATTTCAAAATGCATAGTCAGAATGTGTTTTTCTATGAATCACTTTTAATGAGCAAGTCATGCATTCAAACAGTTGTACAGGAGATTATACAGGAGATATAATTTTGCAATTGGAGACGATACATGTATGTCTGCATAGAACATGTACATTTTTCACAGGACTCTAATAAACACCATGAGCTTTTGCATATAAACATAGATGAGAAATTATCCTTCTATGATCTTTTTCACCCATTCATCTTTGGGATTGAGGCAGGTCTGTCCTTGTTTCAGAGTGGCACTGTGTTTGACAAAGAAGGTTTAATGAACACTGATTAAAAAAAACAGATTAAGAGATCTTTGGTGTTTATCACACTCACATGATCTGCATGTTTTTGCAGTTTGCTCCTGCAGGAATCGTCTCTATGTTCTGAATTAGTTTTGGATTAATTGGTATTCCTGAATATGTTCGAATACACGAGCAGCGCAGCTGTAGAGCCATCAGTCTAGCAGCGAAGACTTGATGAAAAGAGAGAAATAAGAGTGAGCAATAATAATTCTTAACACATTTTAGAGCTGATTTACAGCAGAACTGAATTATCTGATCTAACAATCTGTATTGTATTCAATCGCTATATAAAGGTGATTTGACACATGACAGTATTTAATCCTTTTAAAAAAATGTCTTAACATTATCAAGTACAATTGATATTGCCAATGACATGCAGAAAATGCCTCTGCTTACCTTCTTTTGTGGACAGCAGTGCCATGCAGGTCAGAAAAAGAAAGGCTGCAACGGTGAACTTCATTGTTGTGAAATTTCCCACTGAGCAAACAACGTGCAAGTATAGGCTATATAAGACGTAAAGCAGCCGGAATTCACTTTACCGTCTGTTGATAGTGTTTGTGGATTATCTGACAGGACTTTCCCTTTTAAAGTACCGCACTACTGACATCATTCTTGTTTAAAGTGATTGTGCAACAGGTCTTTCTTCAGTTAACCCAAATTCTGCTGAAGGCACCCAGGAGATTTAGCTTTAGACTCATTTAAGCCTAATTTTTCACAGATGACAAGCATTTTCAGCAGAAGGAAGAAAAAGATCAAATGAGGATTGTGGATTGATGAAAAGCCAATAAAATCCATCATCATAATATACTATGTTAGGGTGTATTCACACCTGCCTCGTTTGGTTTGATTGAATCGAACTCTAGTTCGTTTCCCCCCTTGGTGCGGACCTTTTGGGCAGGTGTGAATACAGCAATCGAACTCGGGTGCGGACCAAACAATCGAACTAAGGGTGTATTCACACCAGGAAAGTCCGATAGTTCACTTGCTTTGGTCCGGACCAAATGCAATGTTGATTTTTTTTGTTTGGTACGGTTCGCTTTCACACTGCTCTTTTTGCAAGTGAACCAAAATTTGTAAACAAAACCACACGTGTGCTAAGGTCGTCCATTCATTGGACAGGATTTTTTTTTAAATTTTTTATCAACCTGCCAGTTGTCCTGATCGGGAATAGTGGTGTTATTCTTACTTATATATATCTAAGGCTTTCTTATTGATATGCATTTATTTTATTGTTGTAGTGTATTTATTGTTTTCTCTTAACCATCAACCTAGAGACTGCAGATGAAAATGAGCCTGTATGGCTAAATCTGGCACATTTACATTTTGGACTTTGTCCTCATGTTGATTAGGCTAATGTGCGCTGTCCCTTTTAAATAAAGAAATAATAAAAAAAGAATTCTCAAGCAGGGAAAAGCAGGAAGTGCACAAACAGGCTCAGCATGGAGATATTTCGTAATGCAATATTTGTTCTTTTACTGATTTGGTGTTATTCTCTACAAACGCAATATTAAGAAACTAATAATAATAATACATTTTATTTGAAAGGCGCCTTTCTGACACTCAAGGTCACCGTACAGGCATACATAAAAGTTAATACATAAAACAAATGATAAAATAATGCAAGAAATAAATTAAAAACCAGTTAAAATCAATTAGAATTACAGATGAATTGATGTTACAATGAATAGGCTTGTTTAAACAGATAGGTTTTGAGTCCAGATTTGAAATGAGGGAATGAGTCCATATTTCTGAGATGAGGTGGAAGAGAGTTCCAAAGGCGGGGAGCAGAGCGGCTGAATGCTCTGCTCCCCATTGTGGTGAGACGGGCAGGTGGGACAGACAGGTATAATGAGGAGGAGGATCTGAGAGAGCGAGATGGAGTGGGAACATGGAGGAGGTCAGATAGATAAGGGGGTGAGAGGTTGTGGATGGCTTTGAATGTCAGCAAGAGGACTTTGAACTGGATACGGGACTGGATAGGGAGCCAGTGGAGCTGCTGGAGGACAGGAGTGATGTGATGGATGGAGGGGGTTTGGGTAATGATTCGGGCAGCTGAATTCTGGACTAATTGAAGTTTACGGAGGGATTTGTGTGGGAGGCCCAAGAGAAGTGAATTACAATAATCTAGACGTGAGGTGACAAGGCTGTGGACAAGAATGGCGGCAGAGTTGGGGGTAAGGGAGGGGCGAAGACGATTAATGTTACGTAAATGGAAGTAGGCTGACCGGGTGATGTTATTGATGTGTGATTGAAATGATAGTGTGCTATCCAGGATGACACCCAGACTCTTAACCTGAGGGGAAGGTGAGACGGAGGAGTTATCAGTTGTGATGGAAAAACTGTTGGTTTTGGATAATGTGGATTTGGTGCCAATGAGGAGAACCTCGGTTTTATCACTGTTAAGTTTAAGGAAGTTTAGGGTAAACCAGGATTTTATTTCAGCAATGCAATCGGTGAGGGTAGTGGGTGGGAGAGTGACTGAGGGCTTTGTGGTGAGGTAGAGTTGGATGTCATCCGCGTAGCAGTGGAAAGTAACATTGAATTTACGGAGAATATTGCCAAGGGGAAGAAGGTAGATGATAAAGAGAAGGGGCCCCAGGACAGAGCCCTGGGGCACACCTGTAGTGACGGGGGAGGGAATGGATTTGAATGACTTAAGCTGAACGAACTGAGTGCGGCCAGAGAGGTAGGATGCGAGCCAGTTTAGTGGAGTGTGGGTAATACCAATGGATGACAGTCTATTGAGGAGGGTGGTGTGACAGATAATGTCAAAGGCCGCACTCAGGTCAAGGAGGATTAGGATGGTGAGTAGTCCAGAGTCAGCTGCCATGAGGAGGTCATTGGTGAGTTTTATAAGTGCTGTTTCAGTGCTGTGGAGTGGGCGGAAACCGGACTGGAACTGTTCATAGAGATTGTTATGAGAAAGGTGAGAATGGATTTAAGTGGCAACTGTTTTTTCAAGGATTTTGGAAATGTAAGGTAGGTTGGAAATAGGACGGAAGTTGTTGAAATCAGAGGGGTCAGCGCCAGGCTTTTTCAAGATAGGTGTAATGACAGCAGTTTTGAAGGATGTAGGGACAGTTCCAGTGGTGAGAGAGGAGTGAATGATGGCCGAGATGATGGGGAGCAGAGAAGGGAGGCAGGATTTGACAAGATATGTAGGTAGAGGGTCAAGTTGACATGTGGACAGTTTGGATTTCTGGATGAGTTCGGTGAGTTCTGAGAGAGAGGGCAGGTGAAAAGAAGAGAGTGTGTGTGTGGGTGGATGAAGGTCAGCAAAGGTGTGAAGATGGTGTGAAATGGAGTCAAGGTGTTGATGGATATTGTAGATTTTAGCAGTGAAGAATGACATGATGGAGTTACAGAAGAAAGTTGAATACAAATGGGGAGGCAAAGCGTCCTGTGGTTGAGTGATATTGTTTAAAATAGTGAAAAGTGACTTTGAGTTTCCATGATTAGCAGTGATTGAGCAAACTATTGAGCATATGACAAAATTTCATCTATACGATGTTGTAATTAGATGTTGTAATTAGATTTTGAGAAGACGACGATGTGCTGCAAGTACGGTTCCGGCGGAGAGAACGTGCTTTGAAACCATTTAAGCGCGGCAAGACAAAAGAGAACGCTCTGTCGGTGAATGCACACACGGCTCGCAGAAAGACGCGCAACAGTATCGCGTGCACAGACAGCGCGCCAGAATTCTCTTTCTCTTTCGCGCTTGAACGAACAATAACACATGCACAGCATTATGCCAAAATGTCCGTTTTGTTAAGTATCCTCATAAGAGCAGTCAAATAAAAAGGCGCAGTTTTCTGCAGTTGGGTCGGTTCATGTTCACACCGTAAACGAACCGTACCAGAGTTTGTTTGGAACCGTACCGAGACCACCTCTTCAGCTGAAGAGGTGGTCTCGGTACGGTTCCAAACGAACTGAATGGACGACCTTAGCACACGTGTGGTTTTGTTTACACATTTTGGTTCACTTGTAGAAAGAGCAGTGTGAAAGCGAACCGTACCAAACAAAAAAAATCAACATTCTATTTGGTCCGGACCAAAGCAAGTGAACTATCGGACTTTCCTGGTGTGAATAAACCCTTAGCTTTGACAGGCCAAATGAGATGCTCGCCGATTGGATGGACCTTTTTGCATTTGGCAATGTGCTGTAACACCAACACCATGTAAGAAGCCTTCAACTTCTGTCCTTCTTCAACACTATCCAACTTCACCTTGAATTTGGTTTTGTCACCATGTGTGCATATTTCATTTGCAAATGTCTTGTCTGAATCCACATTTTAGGTATGTGGAATTATTTGTGTAAAGACCACCCCCAAGGTATAATGTGTATGTGTCTTTTCAGCGTTCAGAAGTTCACTTAATTTTGAGAATTTGGTTTAAATTTTACTTTAGCTCTGCGCTTAATCTGACTCCAATTTTAAATGATTGTCAAATTTAGATTGTGTGTCTTATTAGAAAATAATCATAAATATTGATTATGATTAAATTTAGATCTTTGATTATTCTAGGTATCCCATACTTTCAATTCTTCGTTCACTAAGGGACCCAATGCCGCACAGAGTCACACGCCCCGGGTTTACGTGGATCTCACGGACACAAACTCACCAGTCTGATCTTGCTCAAAGATGACTCTATAAGAGTAAGAAATGCTCTGACAGAGACACACAGTGGTGTGTGTGCGTGTGTTCAAAGTGTAAGGCTTAAAGGATTAGTCCACCTCAAAATGAAAATTTCCAGTTAATTTACTCACCCCAATGCCATCCAAGATGTCCATGTCTTTCTTTCTTCAGTGGAAAAGAAATTAAGTTTTTTGAGGAAAACATTTCAGGATTTTTCTACACACAACGGAGTTCAATGGCAACCAAGACGTTGAAGTCCAAATCAATGTAGTTTCAAAGGACTCTGAAGTGCTTCAAAGGGCTCTGCACGATCCCAGCTGAGGAATGGGGGTCTAGCGAAACGATCGGTCATTTTCTAAAAAAATTACAAATTTATATACTTTTAAACCACAATTGTTTGTCTTGTGCTGGTCTGCGATGCGCCACGTATTACGTCATTATGTTGGAAAGGTCACAAAAAAAAAGAATAATAATAATAAATTAAAACAAAGATGTCGGACAATTTTGAAGTTGGAAGAGAAAATGAGATGGAATTTTTCACCCTTCCCTACATTTTTGAACCGGAGTACACAGACAAATAACTTAGATAGATGACGTGACGCGTGACCTTTCCAACGTGATGACGCAATGCATGGCGTGTTGCAGACCAGCACAAGATGAACAATTGTGGTTAAAAAGTATATGCATTTTTTTTTTTTTTTAAGAAAATGACCGATCGTTTCGCTAGATAAGACCCTTATTTCTCGACTGGGATCGTGCAGAGCCCTTTGAAGCACTTCAGAGTCCTTTGAAACTGCATTGATTTGAACTTCAACATTCTGGTTGCCATTGAACTCCGTTGTGTGTAGAAAAATCCTGAAATGTTTTCCTCAAAAAACTTAATTTCTTTTCCACTGAAGAAAGAAAGACATGGACATCTTGGATGGCATTTTTATGTAAATTATCTGGAAATTTTCATTTTGAGGTGAACTAATCCTTTAAGAAGACACTGACACAGCACTGCATGGGGGTTTTCTGGTTACAGATTTCCAAAGACGGCAACACTTAGACTACTGTTTCTTCATTAAAGCAGCACTCAGTAGCTTCGGGATTTCTTCGCTGTATTCTCGCTTTTTGCTCGCAGGTTTCTCTCTAGAGCTCCCCTCACAGCTTCGGAATAGATATTTGACAACACTGTTGTAAAAACTCGTTGGTGATTCTCAGACACCAGAGGCTATAGATCAACGACATCAAAGCAGAAGATGGGACATTCTTTAAAACGTCTTCTTCATTCGGGTTCGGACAGCGTGAGGGAGCGCAATAATGACAGCATTTTAGCAGATTTCCTTTGGCCGTAAAGCAATTGTTTACATCGCGATACCTGATATCACGCGAGACTTCCTGACGCGGCGGCTGGCGGCCCGCCAGCTCAAAGTTGCAAGTGCGTATTTTCCGCTCACGGGCACCAGGGGGGTGCGAAACGACCACCATTCAACCCGAAATAAGTAATATAACCATTCCAATGACTCCGAAGCTGTTCAGTTAAGGTAAAAAAAGTTACTTAGTTCACCTTTAATGAACAACTACACATAAATAAATGAGTAATGCACTATTCATATTTTAGTATCTACTTTTAACTAACAAGAAACTGATTAACCAATTAGTAAGTAATAGCGCTCAGTTGAATGTGGTAGTTCCAACCCGATCTCACGGCAATTTGTACGAATTTTATGAGGTGGCTAATACATATGAATCTCGTACGAATGACTGATCACGACCCTGAATCTACAAATTGTACAAATTGGTATGAACTGGTCGTGAGAGAGCGTTGGGTAGTTTCAGTAACTACTATTTTTTTCATACCTCGCAGAGAACTACTATATAGAGGTTGATAATTAACATGATTAATGCATCATTTATAATAAAAGGTTAACAGAAACCAACTAGTAATGACTCAAGTGTTACTACATCCTTCTAAAGGAACTACTAATTCCTTAGTCACTGTAAACTTTTGAGATTTTTGTAATATTTTGAATAGTAATTCGCTTCGATGGATTTGGTAACACTTTAGTCATACTAGTGTGTTCCCATGATCTTCACTTTAGAATACTGATCCAAAATAATTAGAAGTTCCTTAGAAAAATGTAGTAACACTTGAGTCATTAATAATGGGTTACCATTACCTTATATGATACATTCTGCATTATTAATATTAATTATGAACCTGTATATAGTACAGTAGTCAACATTTGTAGTGGATCAAAACCTTTAATCAAAGTTATACATGAATTTTGAACAATACTCGTTTTTGTCTTAGGACAATTTTGATGATTTTTTTTTTATCCACTTCAAATGTTCACTTCTGTAGTTAGTAGTCTTCAGTGAGGTATGAAAAATAGTAGGTAATGATTATCTAATAGTGGACTACCACATTCAACTGAATTGCATATTGTAATGCAATGTACACAGCTTTTGAAAATGTAATAACAATTAATAATAAGAATAATTAGTTGGATTTATATAGTTTATATACTTTTCTCAGCACTCAAAGTGCTTTACATTTAATGCTATATGTAAACTGTTTCTGAAGTGAACATGCAAATGTCTAGACAAATTTTAATATTTGAGATCAAGGGGGTTCAGATGACAAAACATTTGAAGTAATCCCTGAAGTAAGGAATGACGCAAAATCACACAGACAATGTACAGTACACACTGCAGTTGCACACTTAGTATGTAAATAAATGGAAATTAAATCTTGATTTGAGCTGGAAAAATGTGAGATGATAAAACATAGAAGGACATATTTATTTAAAAAATGTAGCATCTTATTTAGCAGATGCTTCTTTCCAAAGCGACCTAGAAACGGAAAACATCACAAGCAATTTGTCATGAGAAACAACAATATTAGCAGTGCAAAATGCCAAGTTTAAAGTAAAAAGGTGGTAGATTATACGCAAGCAGGAGCAGATGAACAAATTAATTAGTGAATAATAAATGAATGAATAATAATAAATGCACTTTTGTCTATTATTGTCCAATACATTGTGGTTTAAGATTACATACAATTAATTAGAGGTAACAGTAAGATACAAAATGAACTGAATCTGACCACCATGAAGGCTGATATCAAGGAGATGTGCACTAAAACATGAATCATAATTACTACAAACACACACAGCAAAGTTCAGCCTCAACTCCCAAACAGGCCAGATCAACCAGACTATCTGATGCAAACGGTACAAACCAGAGCCACGAGCTGTCCAGAAACTCTCAACCCTTCAATGTAACTGGCTGAAACCTACACCACTTCCAGGACTCATGCAGGTTTTTATTCTTTAAGATCAGTGACATTAACACAACAAATATAATTTGAATATTTAAAAAGAGCACTTTAGAGTCTAAACTGGATATTCATGAGAAAAAAACAAAACAAAACAAAAAACCTGGACCAGGAGTGCGATCCTGAAAAATAATTATACATTTACAGGCTACATCTTCTCTCGCACGGTTTTAAATAAAGGTTCTTTTTTGGTTTCTAAGGTTCCATTAAGAACCTTCAACATCTATGCTTAAAAATAAAGGTTCCAAAGGATTTTCACAACAATTCCATAGAAGAACTGTCATCATTCTGGTATCTTTCTCTGTCTCCCTCTTCTGGTCACACACACATAACCTTAGCTCACCTTTACTCATCCTCAGCTGTTTCTAGTTACTACACTGTAAAATCCGATTAGTTCAGCTTACTCAAAAAAAGCATGCAAACCGATTGCACTTAAAAAACTAAGTAACGTGAAATAGGAATAGTATGTAGTACTAACAAGTGCATGTCTAGTAGTGTAAACTTACAAGAGAGTTCCAGTAACTTGAAACTAATTTGTACAGTATACTTGATCATTTACTTTAGATGTACTCATTTATGCTAGTTGTGTTAACTCTGATGTTTTCTGCATACAACTTGGAATTACTGAGTTTACTTTACTTCAAAAGCAATCCAGTTTACTTGTTAAAACCATGCAAACCGATTGCACTTAAAATAGCAAGTAAGCTTTACTCCAATAACCTAAGTGCTATCAATCATCTATTATATATCATTGAGAATACTTTCACAATTTTACAAAGATAACATTTACAACAGGACAAATACATTTAAGGCAATGATACAGTTCAAAGGTAAATTTATTATATTTGTTTTCTTAACAACTGACACAGGGGTGGTCCACACAAGTTTGCATTGGGGTATACAATTTATGTAAATAGTCACTTTAGGTTTTTACATTTTTTTGAAAAAAACGGAAACACTTTATAATAAGGTTTATTAGTTAACATTAGGTAGTGTGTTAACTTACATGAACTAACCATGAGAAATACATATAAAAATAAATATATTTGAGACCATACCCTGACTCTAACAGATTCTCAACAAACAGCTTTAACAATTCAATACATAACAATGACTCACTTTAATCAATAACACTTCAGAGACCAAACTTGGTATATAGAAGTGCAAAAAAAGTGGCTACATTCATTAACGATGGAATAGTATTTCATCGTTTAAGCCTAAACGATGAAAAAGCAATGTCTCTCAAACACATTATAAATGAATACGCTGACAGATTCTTACATTTTTTTAATTCTGTCAGTAATTACTCACCCTCATGTTGTTCCAACCCCTTAAGACTTTTGTTCATCTTAGGAACACAAATGAAGATATTTTTGATGAAATCTGAGAGGTTTCTGTTCCTCCATAGACTGCAATGTCATTACAACTTCCAAGGCCCAGAAAGGTAGTAAAGACATAGTTAAAATAGTCCATGTGACTACAGTACTTCAACCTTAATGTTATGAAGCAACAAGAATACTTTTTGTGTGTGTAAAACCCCCACCATTACGACATTATTCAACAATCTCTTCTCTTCCACGTCATTCTCCAACACAGTTGACGTAGTGTAAACGTCCAGCGCATCTGGGTTCTACATCAGATTGAGGCTTATTATTGTCTGATGCTGGTCATGTGTGATGCTGGCCAATAATAAGCCTACGCTCTGACATAGAACCCAGAAGCACTGGGATGTTTACACTACGTCAACAGCGTAGGAGAATGACGTGGAAGAGAAGAGATTGTTGAATAATGTCGTTATTTGGGGGTTTTTTTGCGCACAAAAAGTATTCTCGTCGCTTCATAATATTAAGGTTGAAGTACTGTATACTTCACATGGACTATTGTAACGATGTTTTTTTCTGGGCCTTGAAAGTTGCAATGACGTTGCGGTCATTGGGGGGTAGAAAGCTCTCAGATTTCATCATAAATATCTTTATTTGTGTTTTGAAGATGAACGAAGGTCTTACGGGTTTTGAGCGACAAGAAGGTGAGTAATTACTGACAGAATTTTCATTTTTGGGTGAACTAACCCTTTAACTTGCTCATAAACAAATGTAATCTAATGCCAAACATCATCAATCTTGCACATTTGATTACTCAACAAGAGATTGTTCTGAGATTGCAGTTTTGGTGAGAGTTTGTTCTGTCTCAAAGCAAGCATCAATTTCTGAATGAAGTTAAAAGTATTTTTCATGTCTTGTCTTTTGGACCAAAATAGATGCAAATTGCCTGAGGCAGGTTCTGCAGATTATCCATTACAATACCTTTCTCAACAATGATGGCAGTAGACACTGGGCAAAGGTAGAGTTTATTTAGAGAGGGAAGTTGTTCTTCATCAATGACAGTCAGCACCCCAACAGATAGTTGTGCCCAGGCTTCATCAACATCACATACCTGAATGAAACCAAACAATAAAAATATTACAACAGAGAAAAGTGAAAAGGCATGAATTATAAATTAAAATTTAATTTTCCTCAAAAACCTTAATTTCTTTTTGACTGAAGAAAGAAAGATATGGACATCTTGGATGACATGGGTGTGAGTAAATTATCAGGAAATTTTTATTTGAAAGTGAACTAATCCTTTAAGATTACAGTCCACAGTTAAAGAGTTTATCAACCAAACCCCACAACACTTTAGACAACAGCTATATAGATTGTAAGCAAAACCATGATAAACTCAGAATATTAATACAAAATTAAGGCTGCAGTAAACTCACCCCTGTATTCATTTGCTGCATAAGCTCATCTAATTTCTCTCCAATGCTTCTTGAAGACTTGAAGACTGTGACAAAGCGTGGTGTGTAGCGATCCACAGCACCATAAAAGTTACTCTGCAGTCTACAGATCTGTGGGGACTATCCTGTTAAACTCTGCAAACACCTACAACACAGGAAAAAAAAAAAAAAAAATGTTGAAAATGAGACAGCGTGGAAATCTTTCAATGAACAATTATTAATAATTAATAATTGATTTTTCTGATCTTTATAAAAAATATCTTTCAATGCATGGTCAGGCCAACAGGCCAATTCTAAAGCCAAACCTAAACAGAATGTGGTTTATAATGGTGGAAAAGGGTATGAATAAGTACTTACTTGTCTCTCTGTAAAAAGAGCTGGCCACTGCTCCATCTGAATCCACAACTTCACCTCTTTGCATTGAGAAGGTCTGGTCCATCTTTGATGCAGTGATAAAGTAGTTGAGTAAAAAAAAAAGTCAGCATAAAAAAAATCAATCACTTTTACAGTGCTTTCATTACAATCTGAATTTACTCAATTTAAAATAATAATAGTTTAATGCTGTTGTGAAATCACATACTGTCAAAAAGCATCACATACTTCATCTCTGCATAAGCTGCAGATTACATTTAACTGTAGATGTGCGCCATTTCACCAGATTTGGAACCTTAATAATTAAACCAATGCCAACAGAGGAGAATGCATCAGTGAAAATGGTAAAATAGAAAACCATAATTCTTACATTTGGGACAAATAAATCGCTTTTCAGGCATTCCAGGAACTGTTATGGTACCTGATAGTTTTATGCGCAAATACAAACAAACAGGCCAAACCATATTCTTCAAGCTCTAATTATCTCAATTATTTGGTAACGTTAGACATTAAAGAAATCAGTAAAAATTAGCGACAGACAGTAAAAAAAACATTCACACAAAAGTCGCATGCTTGATTACTCACCTTATTAATATTCCAAAAACGTAGCGAAGCTCCAGATAAAAATGTAGGTAGTCTGTCAAAGTCTTTCCACATCTGCAAAATTGCCGCCGAAAATGAAATACGCACAGAATCTATTGCGCATGCTCTCACAAGTGCCACTTCTTCTTCTTTGTTTTTTCTGCACATTAGGCATGCTTTAATTCACTGCTGCCTCTCACTGGTTTAGTAACGTCATTGCATCCTTTGTTGTTACTTGCTTATTTCAAGTAAGCATCACTCAAACGATTGAGTAACTTGTAATTTTCACCCTGCAATTGACTGTAACTCAACAAAACCTAGTAAGAAGTATGTATTTTATATTACTGAGTAAAGTTTACTAAGTATATGTGAGTCAGGATAGCTATTGGATTTTACAGTGTACTTGTCATCACGCTAATTTCTTCACACCTGTTCTCTGTTCTCTCTAATTGTGTTTGCTACTTCTAGCTTCCCTTTTTCCCTGCTTCTTTGCCAGATTATTTCGTATTCAACTCATGCAAGAGGCTTCACCTTGCCTGTTGTCCGAGTCTTCTCTAATACAAGACCGATCATACATCCAGCCAGGCACAGGTCTATTTCAATCTGTTCGATTGTAACCTTTTGTTCTGCACTCTGTCCAGCCTGCCGGTTGCTGACGAACACCCAGAGCATTCTCCTCTCCAACTGCTTGCCGCTATTTCTCATAAGAGATCAGAGGACAGTGCCCGCTGGATCCCTTTCTCTGACTGTTTGCTGTTGACTTTCTGTTTCATGTTATTAGAGAGTCAGCCTTGATGGCCACATTTCTGTTATTTATCTAAGAAGAGGAAACCTATTTCTGTTGAACTGACTTTTCTCTCTCAATTAAAGAGACTGTTCCTCCACTTCACTTTTGGGTCTTATCTTTCCACATCACAAGAACTGTTTTGGCTCCCCAAATAACCTTTTCAGTGAACAGCTCTTTTTTTCTCTTGGTGTGAAGAACATTCTAAAAATCTAAAGAACCTTTTCCGACTATAAAGAACTTTTTGTGGGATGAAAAGGTTTTTAACATGTAAATTATGTTATACAATTCAATAATTTGAATGGCTTCAGATGTATGCATGAGTCAAGTCAGGTTTGTTTTCTCATACAGATTTAATAATCAATTGATTCTCATTTTTTAAAATACAAGTTAATATAAAGGATTTATTCTAAACAACAAAAATATATGGATTTAATAAAACATGTTTCCCATTAAGAAACATTACTTAATATGTATACTTATCCAGGACCTAGTAAAAAAAAAAGACAAATCATTTCCATTACATCAATATTTATTAACTTGTTATACATTACTTCCACACATCCACAATTTCAGTACTCAAGTGTCAGATTTTTAACTTCTAAGAGCTGGCAAACATTGACCTTAGAAAACAACCCAGCTAGCAAGCCACCATCGAAACAATGTTTAATCAATGTTAATATGTCAACATTAACTGCCTTGAATCAACATACATTTTTTTTTAAATTCCATCCAAAAAATCAATGGTAATGGCATTGAATCAATGTTATAATGTGATGTTGGCTCAACATCATGCTTGCACTCCCAACTATTACAGCCTGAAATCAACTGGAAATAAAAGACCATAAATCTCTCAAGATCTCAGCAGAAGCTTTTATTGAGAATTAACAGAGGTTTAGATGTTTATGCTTTATTCAAAATATTGTGTCACCATTATGGTGATCAGTGTTTCTTTTAGTTGGCCAGTTTGACTCTTGGCTTTTTATGTGAGTTTGTGGTCTTTGTAACGGTGTTTAACAAAATACATAATTAGTTGCAAAGAATGCCAGAAGATGATCAGGTGATTTATTTTTTAACATCATAAAATAGAAAAAAATCATCTCTCTTATCCAGATCAAAAGTTGTTATTTGGTATTAATAGATTATATTCACCAACAGTACTTTCTTGCAACAGATTAGATATTCTGCAATTTGAATACGTTGCAGGATTTTTTCTTGCACACAAACAGACATCAATAATCATTAACAATCATGAATCACGGCAATGGAGACATGTTTCATGCTGCAATACATGTGGCATAAGGAATGTCATCATTTTTTAAATTCATATGTTGATTCTTGATTTCTGTGTGTCTTAATTTTTTTCACATAATATATTTTAAAAATCAAAACTCAGAATATTTGATCTGTGGTGAGAAAGTATTGTTGGTGATTATTATCTGTTAATAACAAACAGCCACTTTTGGTCAGGGATAACATTATTGAACTATTCTACTTTATGATGATAAAAACTATATCACCTGATCATCTTTATTTCTGGCTTACAACAAATTAAATATTTTGGTAAACACCGTTACAAAAACCACAAACTCACATAAAAAGCCAAGCATCACTGTGTTCACAGAAATCACAGAAATGTTCACTGAAAGGTTCTTTGGGGAGCCAAAAACGGTTCTTCTATGGAATCGCTGTGAAAACCCATTGGAACCTTTATTTTTAAGAGTGCATTAACATGTAAATGAGACCAGATGTCATGAGATTCAATAACTTGAATGGCTTCAGATGTATGCATGAGTTACATGGTCCATTTTTATTACATGTTTATGATGCTTTTGAAAGCTAGAAAGATTCAGTCTCAGTTCATTGTAACTGCATGTAAAAAAATAATAATCAGATTTTGGGTTCTGCAGAATAAAGTCATACAGGTTTGGAATGACATGATGGTGAATAGCTCAGGGAATAATATTGAATTCATGTTTACATGTACAGTAACCTAGTAATGTTTTGCAAGATGAAAAAATAAGCTCAATAAAAACCAACAAAAATATCCATTAAGATAATTAAAACATATTTTATTGCTAGTATAAGTGTGTCATCATTCAAAAACAATGCAAAACTACATGAACATATAAAACTATAATTTAGTGAGACAATAATAATAAGTAAAAAAAATAAAAACAAACAAACAATCAATTCACATTTTATAAAAAGCATGTTTTCACATTCAATACTTCAAGAGAAATTCTATAGTACTTCAGTTGCTCTTTGTGTTTTTAGAACAGTTTGCATACTGGCTCTTGATGTTCCCCTTGCACATTCTGCAAACATGAAGAGACACACATTAAATTACTGTCTGAGGGATGAAAGGTGCCACAGTGTCCGAGATTAAAAGTATTAATTAAAATTCATCCATTAGCATGATTTGAATGAACTTATATTAATAATAATAAGACAGATAATAAGTGTGACACATCATCATAGACAAACTTACTCTTTCTTGAGAGAAATCACCCAGTCTACTCTAGGATTGAGACACATCATTCCTTTCTTCATTGTAGCACTGTAAGAAACAAATGTATGATTATTTAAAATCTATAAAATGACACACGATTGTATGGAATTATAAATGACATTCTGGTAAGTCACGACTTTATTGTTAAATGAAGTTCACCTAAAAAAATAGACATTGTCATTGTTTAATCATCCTAATGCTTTCCTAAATTTGTATGACTTTTTTCTTCTTCTGTGTAATACAAAAGTATTTATTTATAGCAGAATATTCAAGCTGCTCTTTTCCATATAAAGCAAGACCTTTTATTTTATTTTACAGAAGAACAGCTCAGGCATTCTGCTAAACATCTGGTGAAAATAAAAGCCATACAGGTTTGAAACAACATGAAGGAGAGTAAAATAAGCCTCAAATTCATTCATTCAGACGAAACATCCATGTATCATCATCAGTTATGAATTTTCACACGCTACCAGCCACTCTAATGATTTTAAAGACCTTTTAATATGAAGGCTTAAATCTCTCAAATTAGTGAAAAAATCATCAAAAAGTGTCCACCACACATGTAAACTCCTGAGATGATGAAGAGAAGAAGAAGAAGAGGAGGAGGAGTGTGGAACCTTGACAGATGGAAGCAAGAAGCAATAATGTGTCTGTATTTGAAGTGTTGTTTTAGTAAGATTCACACTCACATGATCTCCTCATTTTTGCAGTGTGGTCCAGCAGGAATCACCTTCAACGAGAGTATTCTTCCAGTAGGAATTGGTGGGTTTGAATGTGTTTGAATGCACTGGCAGCGCCTGCTCATTTGAGGTATTCCTGCAGTGACAGAGAGAGAGAGAGAGTTGGTGTAAATATCTGCAAATGAATTGATTTAAAACACTGTTATGAATGTTATATTCTGCTTACCTTCTGTTGTGGATAGTGCAGCGGTGCAGATCAGAAACACGAAGGCTGTTACGGTGAACTTCATCATTCTGAATCAGCGTTGTGCAGAGAAATGCCAGTAAACGTGTGAAGTGAGCGTCTGCTGTAGTCTAACACAGGCCTGCACTCTCCCTTTTATAGAGAGAAACTCCCACACAACATGAGTGTGTTGCGCAACCACGGTTCCTGACTGATCTTCTCTTCCAAGGAACTCTCTTTTCCTTATCTCTCTCCATTATTCTATTGCAATTTCCTTTACAAGCGAGTATAAAATACTTCTTAACCCTATGCAGCATACTGTTTCATATTTGATATGCTAATTTCTGAGAACTCTAAATAATCAACACATAATCAAAACTTTGCTGAAACTCAACACAATCTACTACAGTCCTTCTGTCGTCTGATTGATAATTCATGCTTTTATTGGCAAGAAGTCCACCTTCAAGTCCTTTTTTTTTGCTGTGAAATCTTTACTGATTACATAAGAATAAACCTATAAAAGGTAATTTTACATAACAAAATAAAAGGTAAAAATAAGAATAACTTCAGTTATATTTCAAGATGAACATATACTAGACTAAAGCAATTTAGGTTTACTTGAATATACATCAATTTTGTTAAAATGTGAGTATCAAAAATTATCCATCAGGCTTTTGAGGAATGTTTGTTCATCTCTCAATCATTATTGTCTTGATACAAACTGCAATGCTTTGATCATAAAACTAAGCATTTCAACATCTTATAAGACATATAGATATCAAGTGAAAACTGATATTTATATGCATTTTATGTAAGCAGTCTACTATACTGTTATAAAGACCTCAATTTACATTACAAGCTTTCAGAATTTCTAAATAAAACTTTTTTTTTTGCTCAATTTGGGCCTCTGAATAAAACAGAGGAAAATACTTACAAAAAAAGCTATTGTTTTTCATATGTCAGGCTTTACAGGATTAATGTTGCCTTTATGTGCTATTGGAATAATCGTAAATACAAGTTTCCAAGTTGAAAATCAGATGTGAATGCACTCTCAAGTCGTATTTACTACTGGGAAACTGGTATAAATTTGTAGAGTTTGATAGTCATAAACTCTATTGCATTTGAGTTTATTTTGACCCAGAAAAGGGTTTTAATCTATATATAGGTCGGTAACACTATGTATTAAAGGCTCATTTAGTGGGGACTTTTATTATGAAACCGTAGTCATGATAATGTGCCGTTAGCGAGCATTGTACAGTAGTTAGTTGAGCTGCTGCTATCTGCTGTGTGATCTGTTCGAGCTGTCAGCGGCAAAGTTGTTGATTCCTGTTTGTTCGTAGTGATTGCTGCAGATGGAATATCACGATGTTAGTCACTGACCTCAAAGTAAGACAATTTTATTATATTTGTGTTAAACGTGATCTGAACAGAGTTTTTTGCGTCCGAGATCGTTCTGTTATTCAGATCGGTAATATTAAAGTATGATTATTCATTCTTTATTAAGCTGCAGATCAGTGTTATGGGTTATTAACCCTCTGGGGTCGACAAACGCGCCCGCACGTTTTGATGGATTTTCTTCACATAGTAGCACAATAAACTTAAATTTCTCTGTCATTTATGGTCATACAGAAAAAAGAAATATGAAAAAAGAATCTGTGATATTTCTACTTTTGTATGTGTCCACTTACAATCAAATCAAAACACTGTGCTTTTGTAAAATAGAGAAAATAAACTTTAATTGGAAATTAAAGGTATGTACAATGTTTTTAGGAATGGCACAAAGGTCTCGGTCTTTGGATCATTGTTTTCAATAGTGTGCTTTTTTGTCATTTGTTGTGCATCTTTGGATTATGAAATCAAAAAGCCATTCTTTTTTAAAACTCCTCATTCTTTGTGCAAGGTTGCTCAGAATGACAGGGCCTGATGGCTCCTAATAGGGCCATTAGGGAGGGTCTTTGTCTTTCTCAGGTGTGAAAATCCTTCTTACAATAAACACGTCTTACAATTTTTAAATCAATATATTGTCTTCTCTGAATGAGCAGTCAGGGTGATTTTCACATAGTTTTGGAGCAAATATTCTAGGCTACGTGATACAATTTTCAAAAGTCTTGTGAAGAAATAATCAGTAGGGGTTTCATGGCCTTATTTCAATGACATTTTTTTTTTGTATTTTCACAAACCATGCATAAATGTCTATCTCAAAACTACAAACTTTTACATACATGCTGCTGACATATTATTGTAGCAGAGTTTGTGCTGAATACAGTGTAATTAGACTTTAGCCATGAAAATGTCACAAGTAACAGAAATAAGCACAAATGTCAGAGCATGTCAGAACACCTCCAGGGCCAGAAAACACCTCAGACCCCAGGGGGTTAATGATATGATGTTGGTCTGTTAAGATGTTATAATACCAGACGAGTGATTAGCGTCATGTTTGTTTGAATGCTCTTCATATTGCCACAAGGTTATCCATATATGGGCACTGTATGTTATTGATGACATGGTTGCTTACAGCCTATTTTCCTGTGGAATACCTCGTTTCTGTTTATTTAACTGGATGTTGAGTAGAGAAATGTCACTGATGTGAATTAAGAATAATTATTTTACATTATGTAAGTGAATGCTTATTATTGTATATATATTTAGTTTATTCATTATCTTTATTGTAATTATTTTCCAGACTATGCACATCATTGAATATACCTCTGTGGTTCAACCATCTACCTCCAATACACAGAGTTAATCTCTGATCATATACAGAATATATACAGAAATTCTTAAGTTGAATTTAATACCTTTTAATACCTTTTTTAATACCTTCACAATATTTTTTAATACCAGCACGACTTCAAGATGCAACTGTAGTGGTGTAAAGTAATGAAATATCTTTCCAAAAATAATAAAACATTTCATCACAATTTAATGAGGTGATTATAACTTAACTTCAACCCTGGACTCAAAAACCAACACAGAGACAGACTTTCTTGCCTTTTTTTTTTTTTTTAAAGCTGTGATTTTACCACTTGATTTCATAGCTTTGTAAGATAAAATCCTTCTTTGCTAGACCTAATAATTATTTTGGTCTATAATCATATCAATATCAAAAAATAGAATAAAAAATATAGCATTAAAAAGTTTATTTTAACTAATAGTCTAATTTTCTACCATAAACTGTACAATTGAATAAAATTAGCTGCCAGATAAAAAATGAGCTATTAAATAACTTGCTTTGCACTTTTTTTCTGGTTTCACCTCACTTCAGTCTAAACTAAATGTTTTTTTGGTAATGTTTCTAAACATTATGATATAAATAACCTGAAAATACTTTGTAGTTTACATACATGAATACATGAATTGTTTGTTCATGTTACTTAACAGTGCATTAACTAATGTTAACAAATACAACTTTTGATTTCAATAATGTAGGTTACTAGTAAATGGTGAAATTAGCATTAAGAAAGATGAATTAATGCTGTCCGTGTTGTGATTATCCCGGCAGGTAGGACATCGCACAAGATTTGTGTCAAACACAGAAAACATTTCATCACTGGATAGGTTTTTTTGTTTATTGAAAGTGTGGATTATGTCAGCTGAATGTGCGGAAATGCTTTTCAGAGAAGATAAGGCAACTTATTTAGCACAATTCACACTCAGCGGTAATTCAAGAAATAAATCTCTGAATGCGCCACGTGAAACTTCGGTCTTCCGACCTTTTACCATCGTGTCAATAGATTTTGATTAATATGAGCGAGGGAGAGAGAGCAAGAACAAGCATTGATGACTAACTACACAGGAACACGGCAGTCAACGCACTATAAACATTCTAACATTCATTAAAGATGTAGTAACACTTGAGTCATTACTATCCAAAACCTTACGCAAATCTCAAAAGCTTACAATGACTTAAGTCAATAGGTAGGTGGTTTTCCCAAAATTGTAATTAATGTTCAGGTAGGGCGCTAGACAGTTTAAATAAACTGACAAACAATTTGTATCTTCTGATAACCTTACGGGAAGAAACAAAATTTTGTAATCTTGTAATTTCATGAAGTCCGTTCACATTTTAAAGCAATGACAAAAAAAAAAAAAAAAAAAAAATGACTTCAGTCTCTTAATGTCCAGAAACACGCCCTCAGAAATGAGCAACTGAAAAGATTCTTTACAAATGAAATACGATTGCGTTTGCACACAGACCTTAAAAGTTCAACAGTGGGCCTTTAATAAAACAGTAACAAACAAACAAAAAAAAAAACACTCCAAAAATTGTCCCAAAATATGAGTTAATATATAATGAAAACGAAATTAATTCAAACAAAATCAAATCTATCAGACAGAAAGAATAATAATCATGTTTGCTATGGAAGAGTGGCGTTTGATGTTATCTGACAGAGTTAGGCACCCTACTTGAACATTACAATTTTGGGAAAACCACCTACCTAATATTGACTTAAGTCATTGTAAGCTTTTGAGATTTGCGTAAGGTTTTGGATAGTATGACTCAAGTGTTACTACATCTTTAATGAATGTTAGAATGTTTAGTGCTTTCCTGTGTAGTTAGTCATCAACGAAGGAACAGTAGCTATTCTAAAGTGTTACCCATAGTTTTTAGTATGAAGATGAAATCTTGTAAGTGTGTTAAGACTGTCAAAATAAACATCAATTTGTTTTCAGATTTTCAGAAATAATCTGGGCCCGGTTTCCCGATAACGCTCACTATCGCTAAGAAAGCTCGAAAGATATATCTTACCAAAGTTGTTTATGTTCCTAAGTGTGTTCCCCGAACCATACCTTAGGAAGCTGCTTAAGATTTACCTTCTTACGTGCGACGTTACCCGGCGCTGTCCGTGGTGATGGTGCTGAATTGTTTGATATCGATGGCTCGAGAATCAATTATTATCTCGTGCAGGGGCTGTTTATGTGAGAAAGCGGTGATCTTTATAAATGAAGCACTTCAGAAATAGTTGAAATTGCAATTTATTATGATTATTACATATTATAAAAAATAATCCAAACTATAATAGCCTAGCCAACATATTTTAAAATTGTAACATATATTGCTGCCACAATAACCTTTTCAAAAATGTACGTGCCTTCTTCTCTTTCCCATGTTTGTTCGCTGAGGTGGAGCTGCGATGAAATATTGTTCTTGTAAATACTTTACAGCATTTCAGTAATAAAAGTTTACATCTTGCGTACGGTGCTCGGCAGTGATCAAAAAGGATTTAAACCATGAATTTTGAATCTCTTGTAAACTCAGAGATGTGGATTCAGACAGCAATTAAATTACCACACGACCTGTTTGTCAAAAAACAGAAGGTACTAATTTGGCCAGGGATTTTTACGCGGGTTGGGTGAGAAAAACACTGATATTATGGATTCGGACGGCACTAAAATCACCGACTTACCCCTGTAAATGTTTAAAATACCGGACGAGCCCATGAGAAACAATATTAGCGTCCGAATAGGATTTAACTGACAGTAGCCTATGCTTTCACTGGCCTTTAAAAGAGCGTTTTAATTAAATTAATAATATTGTATAATAATATAATTAAAAATCTAACAACAATCAGTGTAATGACAATTTTATTCTTTGCATGAAAACACTTGAATTAGCCTAATTTAATACTGTCTGGGTGTATTAAAACTTCAGAATTATATTCATATAGACCTGCAACAGTGATAAGGTAAAGCTAAGAGTGGTCCAGACCAACCTTACGAAAGTGTGACTTACAGAAGATATACTTAGCGAACGAACGTTTCGGGAATCGTGCCATAAGGTTAAGAGAGAGAGGTTAAGGAATAGATTAAGAGCTACTTAGAGATAAGAACGCTTTGGGAAACCGGGCCCAGATTTGTAAACAAACTAAATTGTTACACCTTTTGCGTTCGAGTCCGTTTTGACCTGAAGTGAACTGTGGCTTTACACATGAAATTATGTTGATTTTTTCCCCATCTGTTAGTCATTTGTCTGAAATTTCTGTAGAATACATCTATCATCTTTTCTACGCTCATACACACATTTGTTCCTTCCCTCTGGCGCTGCGTTTTGTTTAGAATCATTTTCGTGCATACACACAATAATTCTGAAATTAAAATAAAATGACTAAAACAAATTAATGTATTAATGTGTTTGTAGAGCAAAAGTGAAACATTTAAGAGTAATATTGATGTTGTTAGAAAAAAGAATATGTGTGGGTTTATAATCAATTTAAACATTGTCTTCCATAGTATGAAAATAAAACATCAACCAACTGTTTGGTTACCGACATTCTTCAAAATATCTCATTTTGTGTTCAGCAGAAAAAAAGAACTTCATACAGGTTTAGTCAGAACAACTTGAGGGTGAAAATTTACATTTACAATTTTTGGGTAAAATGTTTTATAAAAATGTTTTATAAATGTAACGGGACTGTAAGTCTCGTCTCGTAGGGGGAAAATTAGAACACTACCCTGGGAGACTTAAAAGCAAAAGGATCTTAGTCCCTGCTCCAGTGCTTTGAGCCTCAATATGCAATATGTATATGTTTTATCTTACACTACAGGAATAGGTAGCGTAGGCTTCAGCTATGTCGACACGGTGGCTTCCTGAAGTGTATGTGGTGAAAAATAAATTCCCACCCACCTAATCCTAATAGTGTAAGTGAGACGCCCCTACCTCAAGGTAAGTTCAAAAATAACTGTCAAATGTCTTAATTTGATCAATTGGTAATTTATTTCTCTTTCCCTAAGTAAATTATATTTCTGCTGGAAGGATCTGTTTCAATGGAATAAAATAACAAAAAGTAACAAAAAAATAAAAAAATAAACAATTTTAAATTCCTTGTTTTCTTGAAAGACCATCAAATGGTTAAGACTTTCAAAACAAACCTCTTTTAACACCTAAAAAGTGTTTCCCAAAATTAATGTCAGTATAGGGCACAAACTTATTTACAGACAACACTGGATGTAGATGACTCTTATAGTTCAATCCAAATTATTCACTTCATAAACTCACTCCACCCAAATGACTCACTTCAAATAACTCATTTCGAATATGTAGAATAGATAACCTTGAAATCACTTAAACGATTCTAATGAATAAATTTTATGATTCAGTTTCCAAACAATTCAGTTATCACAAACACAGTTCAAATTGATAGTTGAAACCCTCAGTTTGTTCAAACACTCAGTTCGGTTCACACTATATCAGTGAAGTGTTCGTGTGTGTGTGTGTGTGTGTGGTGTGTGTGTGTGTGTCGAACTGTTGTAGGCTACCAGTCTGTGGCAACGACAACTTTGATGTGATGACTTGCGATGGCTTGTGATGACTTAACGAATAGCTGAGACAAGCCAGTGAGATGTCGAAAGGATGGCAGGGTAATAAACAAAAAAAAAAAAAAAAAAAAACACCACAGAAAAGTTTCAGCGCGGCCCAGGAAAAACTCAGGAACTTTCTGGAACATAATGGCGCAGCTCAGCCCAGCTCGCACGCGGCAGGCATAGATCGAATGATCTTAATAACACACAAAAATGTCTAACAAATCTTGATCATGGACGATCGTCAGTCTCTAAAAAAACAAAAAAAATAATCACTCCTTCAAAACCTATCGTTCAGCTCACAGACGCATCCTCGCGCACAAACGAGTGCACTTAAATGATTCACCGAAAAAAATCAATGTCTCTCGCTCCAACACAGTTTATGGATTACTCAGAAAAACAGATAGGACGCTCAAAAATTCTTACAGTCAGAATAACGTCAAAAACAACAGTGTTCCGCACACAACTCACGGCTCCAGCAACTCTCTCTTGTGCTCTCAGCCAGTCTCCAACACCTTCTCTGTCCGATGACGCAATCAGCCGAACTTCTGTTTTAACTACGTGCAGTCTCACACAACAATGTTACTTTACACGAAACCTAATCTGACCGTGCAGTGCACCACTGTCTTACATAGTTTCAGCGAAGAAAATGTAGACTTCTCGTGCTGCGATCATGGCGTGTCTGCCTCGGCCTCGTTAACACTGCTCACTCACTTCTTCTTCTCAGACGTCTTTGCATCTCCCGCGAACGCGCCGGAGAAAGAAAAACCCGTCAAAATAAAAGTCCCCATATAGAAAAATACCTCCGTTACATAAGCTTATACATTCTACCAGGTTCAAACTTTGCTGTATCATCGGGGAACAGTATTTTACTGTAATACGAGGCGCATCTTTAAGAATTTATGCAGCTCAAATAGTAAATTACTCTGTACCCATTACAGGTACCAACTGTTAACATTAATCGGTAAATTACTGTCCACCGAAACTACTCGAGTGCATTACGTCACATTATATTGTGTATACATGTAGGATTGAAAATAATCCAAGATATTTTAAATGAACAAAAATATTTGATTCACTGTTTCCACCCCCTTTCCACCACAAGGACCATTTTGAGTTCCTAAAGGCACAGAGGTTTCTGATAGTGATCAAGGCAGGCCAAAATGTTTGTACTTTGGGGGTCAATGAATTGTCACACCTTTAGTACAGTGGGGGAAGTGTAATTATCTGATTGGTCAGTTTGAATGTCTCACATCTGGGTTTTAGGCACATGGTCTAGGAAAGGATAAAAGAAGATTGAAACTGTTGCTCTGTCTCTCTTCTTCTCTGGGTCACTTTCTTGGGGCTCTCTCTCTCTTTACCTCCTCCTTCCTCTTACTCTCTCTCTCTCGTAACATTTTTTCATATATGCTGGGTACAATTAATAATATAAGTTATCATCATCTCATACATCTATTTTGTAACTATTTTAAGTGTAACCATAACCATATTTTGTCATTAAACCTTTTCAATTACAACTAATGTGCTAACTAGTTTTGATTTGGTATTGACTTTGAAGTGCTACATATTGCAATACAATATCGTCACTCTCTATACATAGCAATGCTCTCCCACAAATATTAAGCTATTGTAACTGTCGTTGGTATAAGTGGCAGTGGGTGGAATAGACAAGAAATGTGCAGTTTTCTACCATCTTGCTAATAACGTTTCTTTAGTCATCCGGCAGTCTTGCAGCTTGAACCACTGCAGGAATCCACCCTTACATACATGTTCAGGCAGAAAACAAGGATTTATGCATTAACACACACACGTAGGCTACTGTGACGAGTAAGTCCACTGGAGGTAAGTTGAGTTGAGAACCCAAACACAATTTATTTACAAAGCAATATAAACAAAACAAAAGCATGATAAGGCATGGAAAAGTCTAAACTAAAACAGTAGTGATGTGACGTTCCGCACTGAGGCTTCGAAGCTTGTATCAAAAAAACGAAACATCTCACATTGAAGCAGTGTATCGGAGCTTGATTCGTTTTGCCATAACCACGTGACCTGTGACGTTCGAAGCTTCGTTTCCACACACAGTCACGTGACTGCTTCGTATTCAGATTCAAAAATAGCGTGAACCCCTTGAGCAGGTTTCGAGTGTCATGCTCTTCGGTAGTAGCAGAGCCCGTCTACGGAGAGCCTTGGCACTTCCTATTAGCCCCATTGTATCGATCTTGGTTGCAGTTCCATTAGAATTCCACTGGAGGTGATCGCGGGCGAGTGCAGACTGAATGGGAGTCTATGGGGCTAGACGGCTAAATGTGTCTCTTTCACCCGATTGCCGTTGAGAAATCTCAGATTTTATTGTAGGTTTTGCACGTTCAACATGGGTTATAGGTCGAAAGTTGAATGAACGAGTACTTATGTCCTTTTGATTTCTTACAGGTTGAGTTGTTGTTGTCCATAACACGCTAGCATTCTGCTAATGAACGCTGATTGGTCAGTGAAGGACTGATTACGACCAGAGATACCGCTTGATGGCATCGTGGCATCCGAAGCGGGACCAGAAACAAACAAAACAAAAACTCTTCTAGCACGTGTATTTACCTGTGTCAGCTGTGTTGTCGATGCCTCGAGAGAAAAGAAAGTGCAGAGCGCGAACGCACCAAAGCGACTGAAGGATTGCCATAAAGCAGTATCTCTGGTTGTACGATGTGTATGACGTCATTGACATTTTAAAAGACTTTTTAAAGCAAATAACTAAGTGACTCTAAAAAATCTAACACCCAGCAATGTGTAATTTCTTTGCATCTCCTTTCGAATACAACATTCAAATTACTAGACAAAAAATTATATCCTGAGAAAAATGGATGTTGAGGGGTATAGCGCCATAGACTTCCATTCATTCTGCAATCGCCTGCGAGCGCCCCCGCATGGACAGAGCCAGCCATGCAGCCAGTCCAGAAACCGGAAGTAACCAAAGAGTGCCAATTCTCTTCCTATTATACATTCTCTGGTAGTAGTAAATACAAATAGAAATAGACTTAGCCCTCACACTGTTGAACAAGTCCTGTTCCTTAATAAAAATCTTAAATTACCGACAAAATAAAATGTCACCTCCCCAGTTTACAAGCACTTCACCATTCCACATTCATTTTATTTTATTTTGACTATAGGCTATATTCCTACATGAGCCTTGCCTATTAACTCATACGATTAGGACTGAGGCTAAAGTTTATGTGAATAAGGCTGCATTTGTTGATCAAAGCAGATTCATAAGAATTGTTTCTGTACAAGTTCATTTGTCCCATTTATACATTTTTTTCTTCATAAATTCATTCATAGAGTTGTTTGTTCATACATTGCGTAAGAACTACATCAACACTTACACATGAATTATGAGGATTAATTTTATTGCTTTGTGGTTTACAGAGCACAAAGTGATTTATTACATGAAAAAAAAAATGGATTAGTCTTTAGACAAAAAGGGACAGAAAGGCAGCTTTTCCACCTTTTGACCACAAGATGTCATTAGTGTGCAACGTGTTGAAAAGCTTCGAGTAATGAACCATTTAACAATACAGTCGAGGGGGAAAGGCCCAGTGCTTCACAAAGCTTCATTTCACCATCACTACTAAAACAGGAACACAAACCAAGAATAGAAAACAAGATGCTAGAGCCAGGGCATAAAACAAACAATACTCGACAAAGACACAGGGCAAACAAGAGGTCTTAATTACACACAAAACTAATGACAAGACGAGGGACACCTGTGAACAATTAACAATAAACCAATTACAGCATGACACAACAGACAAGGGAACACATGTTTACAGGAGAGTTACTAGCAATTATGGTAGCAATTAATAAAATAAATGAAATGGGGCTAAGTAAAACTGTAATATGCTCAGATTCAAGTTCAGCCTTGATGTGTCTGGAAGCTCAAAAGTCAGATACTTATGGAAGCCCGTTTCCGCCACATTGAGTAAAAAAATAAAGATTCTTTAAGTCATAATAATGAGAAACTTTCTCATAATTATGACTTAACATCTCGTAATAATGAGAAACTTTCTCGTAATAATGACTTAACATCTCGTAATAATGAGAAACTTTCTCATAATTATGACTTAACATCTCGTAATAATGAGAAACTTTCTCGTAATAATGACTTAACATCTCGTAATAATGAGAAACTTTCTCATAATAATGAGAAACTTTCTCGTAATAATGACTTAACATCTCGTAATAATGAGAAACTTTCTCATAATAATGAGAAACTTTCTCGTAATAATGACTTAACATCTCGTAATAATGAGAAACTTTCTCATAATAATGACTTAACATCTCGTAATAATGAGAAACTTTCTCATAATTATGACTTAACATCTCGTAATAATGAGAAACTTTCTCATAATTATGACTTAACATCTCGTAATAATGAGAAACTTTCTCGTAATAATGACTTAACATCTCGTAATAATGAGAAACTTTCTCATAATAATGACTTAACATCTCGTAATAATGAGAAACTTTCTCGTAATAATGAGAAACTTTCTCATAATAATGACTTATTTTCTCGCACTTCTACGCATGCGCAAAGCAGCGGAGCAGAAGGGCGTGCCACACTAGCGACATCCGCTGGTCAAAGCCGTGTAAATGCATCACAGCAAACTTGGCACGCTCTGCAGTGAATAACATTAAAGATAAATGATCAGTATATGAGACAGGCTTCCATACTAGATAGTCTTTTATTCATTTGTAATATTCATTTGTATTTTTGTGTATGAACAAGCAGCAATACAAGGGTGATCCATGGATTTCAAATAGACGGAGGAATGATAAGACAGCACACCTTTCCAAATCTGTTTAAGAACACTTCATCTGGAAATCTGTGTAAGGGTCCGTTCATACAGAACGCGCTTTTGCATTGCTTTTCTAGGCAAACGCGCACTAGACGGACGTTGCGCTCGCTCTTCTGCAGCGTCTTGCGCATGACACGGCGTTCTAAATTGAAAAGAAGTTCAGCTTTTAAAAACACGTCTCGACCTTGCGTTTTCCCCCATTCCACTGCCCACTTATGTTTAAATGTCCCCAAAGTCATAAACATCTTAAAGGTGATTTCTGTATTGATATCTTCCAGATGAACCTGCACATCAAATATCCTAGAAGCATCTGCAAAATACGTGTTATATTAACACACATATGTGTTACACTTAAACTTGACGAATAAATGTAATATTCCAACTTTAATCTGATAGTTTTGTAAATTCATGTTTACAATTTCCATCGGTGTGCACAAGCAGGCGTCCTTCGTTACCATGGTAACCGTCCTGCTTCTGCATTCCACTTTCACACCTTATCGTGCGCATGGAAAAGTATGGAAGATAGGCCTACTGATGATGTTATTTAATGATACTACAGATTGCACTTAGTAGATCAAACTGACCTTAATGAAAACAACTGTTTTGCAGAGCGTGCCAAGTTTGCTGTGATGCATTTACACGGCTTTGACCAGCGGATGTCGCTAGTGTGGCACGCCCTTCTGCTCCGCTGCTTTGCGCATGCGTAGAAGTGCGAGAAAATAAGTCATTATTACGAGAAAGTTTCTCATTATTACGAGATGTTAAGTCATTATTACGAGAAAGTTTCTCATTATTACGAGATGTTAAGTCATTATTTCGAGAAAGTTTCTCATTATTACGAGATGTTAAGTCATTATTATGAGAAAGTTTCTCATTATTACGAGATGTTAAGTCATTATTTCGAGAAAGTTTCTCATTATTACGAGATGTTAAGTCATTATTATGAGAAAGTTTCTCATTATTATGAGATGTTAAGTCATTATTATGAGAAAGTTTCTCATTATTACGAGATGTTAAGTCATTATTATGAGAAAGTTTCTCATTATTACGAGATGTTTAAGTCATTATTACGAGAAAGTTTCTCATTATTATGAGAAAGTTTCTCATTATTATGAGATGTTAAGTCATTATTATGAGAAAGTTTCTCATTATTATGAGATGTTAAGTCATTATTATGAGAAAGTTTCTCATTATTATGACTTAAAGAATCTTTTTTTTTTTACTCAACGTGGCGGAAACGGGCTTCCATAGATACTAGACAGGATATTGTTTTGGAAATCTTACAGATATTGTTCATGATGCAACAGACAAATAAGATAATTCAGTTTTTATGGGTTCCGGCACATACTGGAGTGTCAGGAAATGAAGCAGCAGATAAATTAGCAAAACAGGATATGGCAAAGGAAACTATAGATATGCAAATTAGGTATAGCAAATTAGAAATCAAATCAATAATTAAAAGGGAGATAAATAAAAATCGTCAATCGTATTGGGATAATGAGAAAAAGGGTAGACATTTACATTTAATACAACCATTGGTAGGTAGAGGAAGGAATTCAAGTGGGAGAAGGAAGGAAGACTGTATTATTTCTAGATTAAGACTGGGACATACAGGACTTAATTCAACAATGCAAATAATAGGAAAATATCCTACAGGATTGTGTGAAGGGTGTGGAATCAGAGAAACAGTGGAGCATGTATTTATTAAGTGTAATAAATATTCAGAGGAAAGAAGTAAGATTGAAGAATTTCAGATGAAAGGTAATCAACAATTAACATTAAAGATGATTTTAAACTCAGTAGAAGGGGGTAGGTTAATAATACAGTTTTTAAATAGAACAAATTTGATCTATAGAATATAGATAGGTTATTATTATTATTTTTAGTATCATTATCCCTCTGAAATATGATGGACTTTGGCTGTAGATGGAGGAGCTGAACACGCAGCAACATTGAAAGCACGAGCCCTGATTGTTCTGAGTTGTGATATATTGTCTCTGATCTATTACCTACAGTAGATGGCGGTAATGCTCTTTTTAAGAATGCGAACCGCCAATAAGCCCGACAATAAGAAGAAGAAGGGAACACATGGCAGGATCACAAGACTAAAACCAGGGGATCACATGACAGACAAAAGACAGGAACAAGAAACACCCTAAAACGTGACATGTACGTATGCACGCACTGACTGCCTCATCCTGACTTTCATCACGATCAGTCACCGTGTGCAGTTCCTGCATCAACCCCGGATCAGAACTACCCTCGTGCATTACGAGTGATTTGGCTTTTGCAGGGTCGCCATCGCATGCAGGGCAGAGCCGGCCTGTCCTGCAGCACCATAAGCCCCTGCTGCTGTTGTCTCACAGGTGCTGGATGGGTTTGCGGATGACCCCACCAGGGGCCTGTTTCAGAAAGGAGGTTAAGTGAAAACGTTAACCCTGAAATGAGGGAAACTGGGTTTTCTGTTTCAGACTGGGAGGTATGTCAAACCTGAGAAAGCAGAGTAAGTCAAGACCGTTTCTGAAAGAGAGGTAACTTATACTCAGAGTCAGTTACCATGGTAACTAACTCTTTGAACTTAACCTGGTCGGGAGCAGGTTTTCTTTGGTAAACCCAGAGTTTCTTTCAGTCTCCCCCCCCCTTTTTTAAAGAGGAAGCGGTGCATAAACACCTCATTCATTCTTTTGGTACATTTATTCATTGCTATTTTTACTGCTGTTTTTTTCTGTTTTTTTAATAAGATGAAGTCTATATAACTCCTTAACTGGCAACTGAAAATACAGTAGTAGATTAGAGTTACATAATGTAGTTCTAAACAAATTCTACAGAATTAAACTGTGGCATGTACTGAAAATCACTGAACTGTGTTCATCTGTGCACCAGAAGTTGATGGACCGTCCTCCTGCTGTTCTTCCACACTGTGGGGGCGCGGGGAGAGATAAGAATACCCGTTTATACTTAGATTTAAACTTTGATTCTATAGGCTACTCCACATAAAAATGTAAAAAAATCTGAATGTGTAGATTGTTTGATGTGTAGACACATACTATTAACATTACCTCTGTAGGCCTCTCTGTGGCAGCAGAAACTCTTTATCCCCGTCGTCCTGTGAAGATGAGCATTTGGTTGAGTACACTTTATAACACTATTTGCCAAAATTTCTGGTGTATTGAGTGGCTACTTAAAACTGCCTGGGGTTCTGTTGGGACAGAAGGCTCCAAAAGACCAACAAAAAACCCAACCCAAAGTAAAATAAATGGAAATGTCAAAAATAGCCTATATAAAAAATAGCACATATGTAAACCTCTTACATTTTATGAAGGCCATTTTCGGGAGTGACTGGCTCTGAAGTCCCTCCAGGAATTCCCTCAGCCAAAAATGCTGCTGCACTGCTAGACACTGGATGCTATTTAGTTATTTAATATGTCAAATGTTTGTAAAGTCAGGTAGCCTACACCCATGATATGCTCAAACCTTACCTGATTGAATTATGCAAGGGCGTAGGTTTGATTTTGAAATTGGTGGGGACGGGGACATCCCCTGAAAGCTGAGCTGCATCTGTCATTAAAGGTTCACCCAAAAATTAAAATTCTGTCATCATTTACTCTCCCTCATGTTGTTTTAAACCTGTATGAATTTCTTTCTTCTTCTGAACACAAAAGAAGATATTTTGAAGAATGTCGGTAACCAGAGAGTTGATGGACCCCATTGACTTCCAGAGTAGAAAAAAAAAACCTCAATAATGGTTACCGACATTCTTCAAAATATCTTCTTTTGTGTTCAGCAGAAGAAATAAATGCATACAGGTTTGAAAACTGTTGGCATATTTGTTTCACATCAATAATGTCCAGTTTGTTCTGTTGGACATGACACACAGCAATACTGTTAAGTGTCACTTGTGTAGGGCCCTATAAAATCCGTTTTATTTTTTCCCAAATTCCGTTTTATTTTTTTCCCAAATTCCATTTTTTCCATTTTAATTTTTGCAAATTCCTTTTTTTCCGTTTTAATATTTTTTTTTTACTGTTATTTTAGTCGTAAAAAGAGTGCTTTTAATGTTAATGATTAAAATGTACACAAATAAAATAGGAATAACCTTAAATTTATTGAGGTAACAAATATCACATTTACTCAGTACTTTTCAGTAACAACAAAATATGAATGGTAATGAGCTTTATACTGTCCAGTAAAATAAATGATATTAGTTTATATAAGTTTAAATAAAAGTGCTCCATTAGCTTTTTCTTTCAAGTAAAAAAAAAAAAAAAAAAATAGAACCAAAAAAACAAACCAAAAAAAAAATTTCAGTTATACATAAAGTACTTATAAGAATCATCTTTTCCATACAGTGCATTAAAGTGCATCAAAAACAAGGCAAAATACAGCAAGTAGGGCCTACTCCCTGAGTTATGAAATTAAAGTTGACTTTGTAATCATATAATAATAAAATAATAATAATTCGTTACATTTATATAGCGCTTTTTCTGAGACCTCAAAGCGCTTTACATAGATGGGGGAATCTCCTCAACCACCACCAATGTGCAGCATCCACTTGGATGATGCGACGGCAGCCATATTGCGCCAGAACGCCCACCACGCACCAGCTTACTAGTGGAGAGGAGACAGTGATGAAGCCAATCAGTATATGGGGATGATTAGGAGGCCATGATGGACAGAGGCCAAGGGGCAAATTTGGCCAGGATGCCGGGGTTACACCCCTACTCTTTTCCGAAGGACATCCTGGGATTTTTAATGACCACAGAGAGTCAGGACCTCGGTTTAACGTCTCATCCAAAGGACGGTGCTCTTTTGGCAGTATAGTGTCCCCGTCACTACACTGGGGCATTAGGACCCACACAGACCACAGGGTGAGCACCCCCTGCTGGCCTCACTAACACCTCTTCCAGCAGCAACCTGGTTTTCTCAGGAGGTCTCCCATCCAGGTACTAACCAGGCTCAGCCCTGCTTAGCTTCAGTGGGCAACCAGTCTTGGGCTACAGGGTGATATGGCTGCTGTATCAGCTGCTGTATATAACATCCAAGTTGAATGCACGTATGTAGGGACGTAGTGCAGAAGAGGACTGGCTTCTTTGATTTAGATAGTTTGTGGATCGTTAGGTAGAGCTCACAGCGGGTGATCGGTCAGAGGATTTCTTCATTGGAAGTATTTATTGAATTTACAACTGCATGATTGAATATGTACATTGATGTATGGTTCTGAAACAAATAAAAGTAATAAAACAAACATAATTAGTTGAATGCAAATGAATGATTATCATGCAACAAACCTCTATTTGTATTAACTGTATCCTATTCTAATAATATAGCAGGAATAAAATACAATAATATTTTAACATGGCCGAAACTGGCATTAAAAGAATGAAAAATGCTGTTCTGTGGGTCTAAACAGCTACAACTATAACAATGAGAAAGGATAAACCATTCGCAATACAATGGCTCCCTCTGCTGGTCGCATAAATAACTACACCAGGCCGCTCCGAGAGGTGTCACGTGATGACCAGTGTACATGCGGGAGGTGCGCAAACTATGCGCAGAGGGTGCTTAACTGATATTCTACAATGTGTAACCAAAGAATAATGCCCGAGTGGAAACCTATACATCGATAGAAAGAAGCATCACGACACGAGGCCTAGCCGAGCAGGAAAAGCCTGAGCTTACATTTAGCAACACTAAACAGACAAAACACTACCAATCTAGCCTTAGCAATGACAGTAAAAGAACAACAAAATACAGATTCTTACTTGTAAAGATGCACACAGAATAAAGCAGTTGTATCAAGGCGGGTTGTAAGTCCATGCGGTTAGCGTACACTACTGGCAAAAGTCTCGGACAGAATGCTACCAGCGTGCAGCGATCCTGCGTGCAGCGAGTCAACTTGTGATTGGCTAAAGCCCAATTTATACTTCTGCGTCGAACTTACGCCGTAGCTACGTCGTAGGCTATGTGTAGCGCGCGTACCCTTCGGCGTATCCTGACGTGCACCTCTCCAAAAATGTAACAACGCGTCAACTCTACGCGGATGCAAGCGCTGTGATTGGTCTGCTAGGACCGCTCCCTCGGGTTTCACATGCTCCATCTGCGCGCGTCAACGTGGACAACGACACAGAAGTATAAATGAAAACCAACGCGTTGCCTACAGCGTAGAGGCTCCGGCGTAGGTCCGACGCAGAAGTATAAATCAGCCTTAAGAGTCCAGGTGAAGCGAGGCGTCTCCCAGTAGGAGAGAGAGTCACAGTAATGTGTCTGATGCTTAACGGCCACAAGGGGGCCTTTTTTACAGACGTGGTGGCCTTAATAGCGTTATCATTGTACTTCTCCTTGTTCTTCACATAGCTTTTGAATAATAGGTGGTCCGTGCATATAGTGAGAGCAGACAGGAAAATAACTTGCGCTCTGAACGGAGTATCTTAGCTTATCTAAGTATCTTATCTAAGAACATAACCATGTCTTGGTTTGAGGATGACCTTAGAATCATTAGGCCCAAACTCAAGACAGGTAGCACTCACGGAGAGCGCGTGCAGGTCACCTACACGCTTGACTGAGGCGAGAGCCATCAGGAAGACGGTTTTGAATGAGAGATATTTTAAATCTACAGTCTGCATTGGTTCAAATGGGTCACCCTTCATGGCCTCTAGGACCGTGGAAAGGTCCCAGATGGGAACCGAAGGGGGTCGAGGGGGGTTTAACCTCCTAGGTCCCCTGAGGAAGCGGACGGCTAGGTCGTTTCTCCCCAGTGACTGACCAGACGCTGGCATTAGAAATGCCGCTATGGGCGACACATATACTTTGAGCGTGGAGGGGGATCTACCCGCGTCCAAGAGCTCTTGGAGGAAGGAGAGTACCTCCGATACTCCACAGCATTGTGGTTCTATGTTCCGTGCTGAGCACCAGCTAGATAACACTGACCATTTCAAGGCGTAAAGTCGCCTAGTAGAGGGCGCTCTGGCCTCTGTGATAGTGTTTAACACTCCCTCTGGGAGGTTAACAGGTACCCGTTGAGGGCCCATACATGCAGGGCCCACAGCTCGGGGTGGGGATGCCAGAGCGTCCTTTTGGCCTGAGAGAGGAGGTCTCTCCTCACTGAGATCGGCCACGGGGCTGTTCCCGGTAGCTGCATCAGCTCCGGGAACCACACTTGGTTCCTCCAAAGCGGAGCTACTAGGAGCACAGCGCACTTGCTCTCCCTGATTCGTTTGATAACCTGTGGTAACAACGAGATCGGTGGGAACGCATAGAGCGGACGACTGGGCCAGTCGTGGGCCAGCGCGTCCCTGCTCTTCGTGAAGTAAATTGGGCAATGAGCGTTGTCTTCTGAGGCGAAGAGGTCAACCTCTGCCCTGCCAAAAATGCTCCATACCAACTGAACCACCTGGGGGTGAAGGGACCATTCCCCTGGGGGAACGTTGCCCCTGGATAGCATGTCTGGACCCAGGTTCAGAGTGGCTGGTACGTGCGCCGCTCTCAGCGAGCGCAGATTGTGCTGAGCCCACACGAGAAGGCGTTTGGCCCTGGTGTACAGGCTCCGAGATCTGATGCCGCCTTGGCGGTTTATGTAGGACACCACCGACATGTTGTCTGATCGGACTAAGACGTGGTGACCCCTCAAGTATGGGAGAAAAAACTCCAGAGCTAACTTGACCAATCTCATCTCTAGACAGTTTATGTGTAGGCATTTCTCTGGGCCTGACCAGAGGCCGGAAGTTGGAAGCATCTGTCGAGACTACTTTTAGCTTTGAGACCGTCCCCATGTCGATGCCTGACTGGTACCAGTCGGCTGTCTTCCAAGGTTCCAGGGCTTCGATACAGACCTGTGTTACCCTGAGACGAAAGTGACCCGATGTCCACGCACGAGACGGGACTCGAGGCTTTAAGCCAATGCCATGCATCCCAGAATCCTCTGAAACATTTTGAGAGGAGTGACGTTGCCAACTTTGAATGACGCCGCTAGGCGCTGGATGGAGAGCATGCGCTGTGACATAAGCCGCGCTTTCATTGACACAGAGTCTATTTCTGTTCCCAGAAAAGAAACTTTTTGGCTGGGTAACAGCGAGCTCTTGGTCAAATTGTCATCAGTTCCGTCTCTGACTGAGCTAGGATTAGCCAGTCATCTAGATAGTTCAGTATTCGCATACCCTGTTGTCTCAGGGGGGCGAGCGCCGCATCCATGCACTTCGTGAACATACGGGGTGCTAAAGACTGGCCAAACTGCAGGACAGCATACTGATAAGCTCGGCCCTCGAAGGCGAATCTCAAGAATGGCCTGTGACGGGGCGCTATTTGTATCTGAAAATACGTGTCTTTCAGATCCACTAATATAAACCAGTCCCCTGGGTGAATTTGCACAAGGATTTGTCTGGTCGTCAGCATTTTGAACGATCACCTCATAAGCGTTTTGTTCAAATGTCTGAGGTCTAGGATAGGTCGAAAACCGCCATCCTTCTTTGGAACGAGAAAATAGCGACTGTAAAAACCTGACTCGCTCTGTGTTAGAGGAACGGTTTCAATTGCACCTTTTCTCAGCAGTTTCGCTATCTCGGCGCGGAGTAGGTATGCTACTTTGCTTTTCACCATAGTTTCGACCATGGCTCGAAAGCACGGGGGTCTGCGAGCGAATTTTATGTTTAGCCTTGCTTTATTATATTTAACACCCATTCTGACACACCTGGGATGATTTCCCATGCTTTTGCACATAAGGCTAGGGGCAGAATGATGTCTGGGCTCGGATCGCTGTGTGTTAGGGATCCGGTAACCTGATCGACTTGTGCTTGTGACACTGTACATACAGTGCTTATGTGAGGAGGCGCGCATTGAGCAACGGGCGCCTGGTTTACACATGATACACTCACCGCGAGAGCGGGGAAGTTTTTTATTAGTGGAAGCCCTAAGTGTGTGTGTGACACTGAACGGGCAGTGTTTATGAGTAGGGGTGAGCACTGAATAGTGGGCACAGTTCCTACAGTTAAAACACAGTCGGCGCGAGCCGGATAAAAGGCAGACATTTTGCTCTTTTTGAGATTTATTTATTTGGGGCGTTTGTGTGCAGGCGTGCAGGTTGTGTAACAGGCTCGTGTACTGCAATATAAACATCTACAGTCGCCTCTGATGTGGGAACTGTGAGAAGTGTGCGCGAGCTCTTCGACGGTGGTCCGGCCGCAGCGAGACTTAACCGTTGTCGTTTGCCCCTTGTGGTCAGGAGGGTTTCGGAGGCTCAGGGTCTAGCACAATCTTGGGCCTCGGTCCCCATGGGGGAGGCAGTCTGCGGCGGCTAGACGAGCGCGAGCGATGGCGAGCTTCAGCGGGTGGATGGCGCTGGAAAGCTGGTGGCTGAGGCGGTGGCCTTGAAGTCTGGGCAGGCGGCTGCTTCTTTGAGCGGCCTGACGCAGATCTCGAGCGTCTGTATCGCAAGGCCTGTGACGCTTTCTGTGCTTCGGTGAAGCGTTCCGCGAAGCCCTTGACAGACGGGCCAAACAGACCGGATGGCGAGATCTGCGAATCCAGGAAGGAGGCTCTGTCCGCGTCCTTCATGTCTGTTAGCGTTAGCCACAGATGGCGCTCCAAGACGGTGAGGACCGCCATGTTTCTGCCGATAGCCTGAGCGATGGTTTTCGTCGCTCGCAGGGCTAGGTCAGTTGCGCTTCGCAGATCTCTAAATGCCTCTGGGTCCGGACCAACCTCGTCCATAATGCGGAGAAGGTTGGCCTGAAACACTTGAAGCACCGCCATCGTGTGGAGTGCTGATGCAGCTTGACCGGCGCGACCGCTGAGAGCTGACGTAGTTCGGCAGGCTTTCGAGGGGTGAGCTGCCTTAGACTGCCATCCAGTGGAGGGCGGACAAAGGTGCGTTGAAACAGCCTCTTCGATGGGGGGAAGATGCTGGTAGCCTTTTTCCTGGGCGCCGTCAACTACGGAGAGCATCGAGGAAACAGAGGTTTTCAGCCTGGCGGAAAATGGAGCCTTCCGTGATTTAGTTAACTTGTCAAGGAGTTCCGGAAGAAACGTGGCGGGCCTTTGCTGAGGGGCCTGGCGGCGCCCCTGCAGAAACCACTCGTCGAGCTTGTTGCGCGCTGGTTCGTCGGGTGGAGACCACTCAAGGCCAAGGTCTTCCACGGCCTTCGTCAGTAGGCGAATAAGCTTCGCATCCACACTGGCTCTTACCCCGCTGGTACGAGCCTGGGTTGAGGGGGTGGGGTCCGGAATGGAGCCCGACCAGTCCCCGCTTCCCGAGGCAGCGAGAGAACAGCTGTCCTCGTCAGCCTCGTCACGTCTGGTCCACCGAAAGTGATGGGAGCGATTGCGGAAACAGCCAGGCGCTGACCATCGGTGAAGAAGACCGATGAGGGCGATTCAGTGGGCGAGGCACGCGGGGATCCTCCCGGCATGAGCTCGCGTGTTATAGAGGCTTACGGTGCTCTCCGAGAACAGCGCTTTTATGAAGTGCTGTTTCGACGGCGCGAGGCTTCTTCCATAGTCAGCGAAGAGGATCATTTGCTGAAAGGAGATGAAATCAAGGCAACTATGGATGGCGTGGGTTATATAGCCATAGCCACGCCCATCACAGCTGCCTCTCCATAGGTTGCAGCAGAGCAGCCAATAAGCGCGCAAAGCCGTCTCGCTTAGGTCTGCTTGCTGCAGCAAGTGCGTTTTAAATTAAGAAAATTATAGGATAATTTTGGCTTCAATCTTCTCGAGAAAAGGGGCTTTCCCGTAGCGTAAGCTAAGGCTTACGCAACACGAAAGTACTCTCGCAAGGGAACAGGACTGTAACATTATACCCAGAGTTTCACAGACAAGGCTTAAGTCTAGTCCCAGACTAAAATGCATGTTTAAGCTGTTTTACCTGAAAGCAACTTGAACTGATGTATCTTAAAATGTCAGCACCATTGTTTTGTCTCAAGATGCAAACCAGTTTTTTTCTAAGGCATGTTTATAAAACCTACTTTGAACTAAGGCTTAATCCTGGCTTAATCTAAGCCCTGTCTGTGAAACCAGGCCCTAATGTATAATATTAACATAAATAATATATTTTAACTGCCTGTAAGTTTGATGCTGAAAGACAGCTCTGACAAAGATGAACAAGGAGATGCTGCTGTTATCAACTTGTAATGTGATCCATGTCACATTGAAAACATGAATACAGTAAAAAAAGAAGGGAGAGACATTAAACTGCACATATCAGTGATATGATCCAGTGGCTTTAATGCAGACAAAATATCCATCAGTTCAGTTTTTGACTGTGCAGAAACCATCCTTGAGAGCATTTTATCATAAATAAAACATGATACAAAATATACATTCAAGTATTTTGAATCTTACTGATTCAAGTGACTTCAGTCAGACATTAAGTTATCTAATATAGATGACATTGTAACACTGCCACTGTATATTGCTCTGTCTACAGCTCTTCCTGAGAGCTTATCACGTCTGCAGATGCTGCCGAGGCCAACCTGTAACCTTTCCCAGGAGGGATACCAGCGACGAGTGCTTTAGTCCAATCTTTGGTGTCCCAAAATGTCAGTAGGATTTCTAACACTGAAACACAACAGCACACAGTGAATTACACACTCGGGATGAGGAGGATTATGAGTGCAGCGTGTAGAAATGTAGTCAGAGAAAGCGACGACCTTGGTTGATGGCTAGGATTTTGGAGTGGACGTTTTTGGGGTTTGGTTTCTTCACCATGTACTCGTCAATCGGCAGCCGCGCCATGCGAATGCCAAACTCTTTCGCCCTCGTGAAGCTCATTTTCTTAAAGAAAGCAGTGAGATCTTGTTGAGTTCAGTCATTTCTTCACTATGAAATCTCTCATTAATAAATCCTCCAGCATGAGTCTCACCTTCTGTATGGTTTCATCCACTAAACCTCCGAGGATATAAACTTTATCTTCCTCCACATATTCCAAAGCTAACAGGGACAGTCAGTCATTATCAATTTATGCAGAATTAAAATTAAAAGAAAGAAATGACTTATTACAGCATTCACATTGGTGTTATCTGAACTTTTCGACTAATATCAAAATGAGCCAAGCCAAAAATGGCAAAATATTTAATGGTCTTTTAATGGTCTTAACCATTTTAAATCACTGCTCTGCAAATTAGCAAGAATTGCACAAATACTGTAGATAAAGTCACAGCACGAAATAGCTTTTCCCAACGTGCAGAGTGTTTTTTTACAGGATGAGGAGTCAGTGTTGTTCAACTCAATGTTAATGGCTTCAAACATGAGTTGCTGAAAAATGTCTTCCAGTTCGTTTGAGTTTAATGTAAGACTAAATATTTACTATATCGAGTTCAAATCTGGACCCTGCCCAGGCCAAAACATGAGCCTGATGGACTTGATTAACATCTGATCATCATTCCTCTTTTCATTAGTGGGAATCAAGCCATTCTGCAATATCCTCCTGTCCTCCGCAGCATTAAATGACTTTCCACAGTGAAGCAGCTCATCATTACCAGCAGCTAAAACACTCTTCTTCCTCCACGCTGCACTGTGATAGAGATGCATTTATTATTATTAGATTCGCTCATGTTTCATTGTGATGCATCACTCCACATTCTGCCAAAAACATAACTCTGTCTTTGACTTTTGATGAGACACCAATGGCTTTTTAAGAAGTGCATTTGCTTAAATTTGGCTAGTTTCCTCCTGACCAACAATTTGTGGTTAATACAATTAAAAAAACACTTGTTAGTGTTTAGCCATTTTGGGCGTGGCCCATTTTTTTCTGCCCAGGAGTGTAAATATGATTAAATTTTGATAAAATGATTATCAGAGTAGTGTGCACCAATTAATCACACACAATAAAACCAGGAAAGTGCATTAAAACATAAACAGGGTGCATTTGTTTTCACAATGACTTAACTAACTCAATATAGAATATGTGCAATATGAACCTTCACTTGCGTCTGGGGTTAAATATATCACATCTTCAGAGGGAAACAGATGAAACCAGCTCTCCTCTGTCACATCAATCTGTGGGACACAGAGAACATCATTATTACTGTATTTTATTTCTGTGCTTCTGTTTGTACTATTGAAGGTTAGGCGAGGATCAGTTTAGGAATCCTTTCTAACCAGATAATTCAGGAAGCCGTCATTCATCCGAACGCACTCCTTATAAAGCAGACTGTCCTCTTTGAATTCTGTCAGGAAAATGTGGAATGGCTGTAAGGATTTCTTATTGGATCCGTAGAGGCGCCTGATCATGACCTGCAAGACGACTGATTTCCTACGAGATAAAAGTATGATTGAATAAAAGTCCCACACTTGTTATCTAGAAATCACGGTCAGGCATCGACCTGTCAAACGGTGTGTGTGTGTGTGTTTATGAATCTGACTTTGTTTGTCAGGCGGTCGGTCATGCTGAGGTCGACACACAGACGCAATCCTGCTGCTCTGGCCTCCTCCAGTCTCTCTTTGGTAATGGCTTTCATGACACGTTTACTCAGCTGCAGCTCATTCACATCTGCAACACACACATCCAGTCAATTAGAAAACACTCTTGGTTTCAATCAGATCATAATGCAATATCCTCTTGAGCATTGCCATTTTTCCTCGGTAGAGGTCATTACATTTTAGCGAATTTCTCTGAATGTCACAGTTTTAGGTCTGGATGTCCTGTAAATAGCACATTCAGGACTCTTTATGGAAACTGTATGGGCATTCTTATGGAAATATGAGAATATTTTGTAATTATCATTTAAATTTGACTCATTTTTAAATTGTCAGAAATCAACATCTCAGGAAAATGTTATGGGGTTTCAAATCAGAATATGACTTTCTGCTACGAAACACAACATTGATTTCATCAGGACTTAAAGGCACACTATGCAAGAATTGTACCTTAATATAACAGCTTCAAAGTCATTTCGGTAGTAAACAAACTCATAGTAGGGCGAATCATCCTGGTAGTAAAGCTTGGGGGGGACGCCGCTGGAAAAACTAGCAATGCAAGTTTGAGAGAGGTGCCCCCGACAAATCTCGCGAGAATCACGACTTGCTTTACGGCAACGACGTCACACACATCAACAACATATGAAGCACGACGACACTTGCGCACATTTCAGACGTGATACTCGACGATGGAAAAAGCAAAGAAAACGCGGTCGGAAGAGAGTCGGAAAAGAAAAAGAGAGTCTGACCGCATGAGGAACCGGACAAGAGTCCCACTCGTTCAGGCTTTCACTCGTTGGCGAGAGCTAAAAAGCAGCACTGGATGCAACAGCGATGCTGACCTGGCGATCTTGTTGGACTAGTAAGTAAATCTCTTATTTGTAAACTTGTTTGCATTCTATGTTGTATGTTGTTGCGCTTGCTTGTAGTAAACATTATGTCATTTTTTTTACGATGCTGTTCATTCGTCCATTGTTGATAATTAGACCAGTCCAATAATTTCCACAAATGTCTGATTTAACTAGATTTCGATTTTCAGAGCTGTTAGCAGACTTGCTAACAAACACTCGTTTCTCTTACTTGTTTTTTTGCATTATGTTTTATTGCCTAGCTTGCCACACGAGCTAGTTTGCCAGCTGAACTCAGGTGTTGTGAGGTGTATTTATCACGTAAATTTAGTCCTTTGTCTGGTTCCGATTTCTTATGGCGTGTGTAACTTACTGTGCTTATACAAACTTTAGCTGACTAACAGTGAACTTCCTGACTGTAACTGTACTTGAAATTGTGTTTTTTATGAGTCAATTAAATATTGCTGAGTTATGGAACCCAGGACTTCATTCCTAGTTTCACCCTGAATAACCTTGTTCAGTACTACTTCTGTTGCTGAGAACATACTGATCTTGCCCTTTTATTCTAGTTACCAGGATCAGGTAGTTATGTCTACACCCAGCAAGGGTCACAAAAGACCACCAAAGCCACCGGTGTCCAGTATAACAGAGGAGTCTGTATGTTGGTATGTTTTTCTGCTGTATCCTAATAATCCAGGAAGACATAGCACATTGTAAACTAACCATTTATATTTTTAATTAGGGATGAAGATTTCCCTGTACCTGGTGTCCAGCCATTGGTCACAGAGACAGAAGAGGGTGATGTTTTGGAATCCAGGTGAGATTGCTTTCCATATATATTTCCAAATATTTCTCATTTTTATATATATGTATATGTGTGTGTATATATATATATCACACACGCACATACACATACACACACACACACACATGCATTCTCTGAGCATTGCGGAAGAACATGACTCTCCATGATGAGGGGGATGACAATGACTTGAGGAACAGCTTGTAAGTATTGTGCTGTACTGGTTATTTGCCTTCCACTGACATGTCCCTCCAGTCTGATGTTCATCTGTGTTCCTATTGTACAGCATCGAAATGGATGATTGTTGGGTTGATCCTTCTCACAAGGACTGGAAGGATGAGGACAGCTCGGATGAGGATTTTGTTCCTTTTCTTCAGCTACGGTACATTTCACGTAGTAGTTACATTTTGGATTCAACTAATGCTGTGTTCATTCTCATAACTATACACTTCTTTCAATGTCACTTAATTTCTACCTTCTGGTTTGTGTTGAGTGGGAAAATCAATGTCCATATTGAGAGTGAGGAGTTGTCGTCACGGTATAGAGCCCCTCCCCTCGATCCGCCATGTTGGCAGGATTCCAGCGGCAAAACATCATTGTTTACGTGTGTTGTTAACTCGGTAGTAGAGGAGGTTTTCGCAATTCCGCACTGTTTTACCATGCCTGGAAGTAAAAACTGCTCCAGTGTTTGTCACAAGAAGCCAAGCGCCGACATTAGGCATTTCTCAATAGCAAGCAAAGTTCGGACTTCAATGCCAAGTCCAGCTCAGGAGAATGACTCCCGAGGACGCGCGTAACTCAGCTCGCTCTGCAGACTGCTACTCCGGTTATCTCTGTACATTTTAGGCAACAATAAAACGAAATCTGTTATAAAACACTACACTGCCTCTTTTCGTTTTCATTTAAAGAAATCTTAAACATTACACAAATGTGGTTCAGGCAACGCATATTTATTATATTCACTACATGTAACGTTAGCATATTTATAAAAAAAACATTTTTTTTTTTAATTGTTACATTTAAATTGTTCTTTTCGTTTAAATTTTAAAAATATTAAACTTATTAATATGGTTCAGGCAATATATTATGTGCATTTGTACTCTGATCATCACTGTAATAAAAAAAATAAAAATACAAAACTAAACCCTGTCTCTTTTTGTTAAATTTCAGTTTTATCAATAGCCATTATAAAAGTAGCCTATAAGTAAAAAGTACAAGAAGCTATACAATACGAAATAAAGCAAACAATTCAGTCAAACATACAAAGTCAGCGCTCTAGTCTAACGTTACAACAATGGTAAAGTTAAACAGCCTAAATATAAAGTTATGAAATTTCACTTAGCCCTCAGTTTGGCCAGGGAACAAGATTCACAAGACCAAAGATCGCCCGTTAGGTCTACACAAGACGAATTATATCTCATGTTATATCTTCTCCAAATACCGCTGTTTTGCGCTTGGTGTGAGCTTGTTCCTGTAAGGTCCCTTTTCTTTCGCCTTATCTTTTTGCATTGCTTTACTTTCTTCCTTTTCTTTTTCGTATTCGTAGATCAGTCTGTGTCCCGCCGAAATACTAAATAGCCTAATAATAATAGCCTAATAAATGCGCAAAAATTAAAGAGCTCTGGAATGTTTAGTCGCGCTTCTGTGAAGTTCTGAAGGCGTTGCCCCTGGCAACCGATAGCGTCTCCTTCCATCATGGCCGACAGGCTCAGACCCCGCCCATATCAACCCAAGTCGGCACGTGACTCCTCACTCTCAATAGGGTATATGTCGAACGTCGCATGACGAAACCGGAAACCTGGTCTCATCGCATCCGCTTGTCATAGAAAGTGTTAACAGCCGTATGAACTGACGCCGATATCTATGGAATTTTAAGGTAATCAGCTAACCTACCTATCTCACTTTGTTATTGGCGTTTTATTCTATTTAAATATCTAAACGTTAGTGTGAAGATTTTTTTTTTTTTTACTTTTAAATATCGATCTTCACATGCGAGGGACATTGGTTATGATCATCTTTGCTCGCTCCTTTTAAGTTATCTTGAGTAAAACAGTAAAAAAATGCAAGAAGCACATACAAAAGACCTGAACCGGAAGCGATGCGTTCTGTTTTCCGGTTTCGTAATGCGACGTTCGACATATACCCTATACTCTGCTTCTATACACAGAACTGGTCGTGTCAACACAAACGATCTTGCTGAAATAAGCTTAGATGAAGCTGTGCTTGATGTAGCCACACCCAATGCTCCTGAACTGGAATCACAATACATTCCTGAACAAGAACGAGTTCTCTGTGAGGAAGATCTGGTGGGGAAAAGTGCCAACATCACCTACAACAACAACCTCCATCAGCTCGCCATGTACTTGATGCTGCCACTACAGAAGTGCAACTACCTAGGCAGCTGTGGCCTACTGGTTAGAACTTTGGGCTTGTAACCAAAGGGTTGCCAGTTCGATCCCTGACCAGTAGGAAAAATGTGGGCGGGGAGCACTGCCCACATCCACAGCTGAAGTGGTCTATCTAAAAAATTAATTGAAAATGTGTTTTTTGTTTGTGAAAATGTTAACTTTTTAAATTTCAAAATATATTTCAAATGAAACAATTTGCAAAAGTTAAAACATATATAAACATATATGTAAACATATATGAAAATATATATTTACATATATTTAACTAAAATATATTTATTGGGCCAATTTCAAATATTTGCATATATTCCAAAAATATATTTTGAAAATATATTTCAAATATATTTCTTTTGTGTATGGGTGGTTGTGGCACCAAGCAACAGATAATGACCTTTACAGTACTTATGCATTTGTGGGTTTTTGTGCTAAACCTATTCTGCAAATTTGACAAGACTATGACCAAATGTGTGCAAGTGTTTTGTGTTTTAAAAAAATATTATTTTATATATATATATATATATCACGATGCAGTTATGCTCCTTTGGACACACTCTGTGGAAATGGAACTCACAGACAGTATTGAAGTACGGCATGCAGGGGGGTGACTTCAAGCTGGCTACAAATACTCTTCTTTCTGGCAACAACTACAGGAAGATTGCCCTCCTCTTTCAATTTATGAAAATGCCAGTGGTTGCTGAGGGGACTTTCTTCCGAATTCAATATGCTTATTGCGTTGCTCCGGTCCAGGAATGTTGGGAAAAAAATAGGGCGGTCATTCTAGACCGGTTGCGTCAGGAAGAACATGTCGTTGTCCTAGGTAAGGTGTTGCATATTTGTTAACCACCATTACATTTATATGCTTGTATTTAGCTGTGATGGTGTAGAAACTGTGATTCTAATGGATGTATTTTTGCTCTATTCACTAGGTGATGGCAGAATGGACTCTCCAGGTACTGTGTGTTTGTGAGCAAATGAGACATACAGTCCACATGCTGACAGCTGAATTGTGAACTGAAACATTTTTTTTTACTTTTTACTAGGACACTGTGCACAATACTGCACTTACACAACTCTTGAGCAACAGTCAAGAGACAATGTGCACATTTTCACTGTAGACAAGCGTGAAACGAACAGGAATTCCGTGATTATGGAGAAGGAGTGTTTCATCAGGACGCACTAATCCAGGAAATTCCTGTCAGAGAAGTTGTCACGGATGCCCACCCACAAATCTCCGCCTTGCTTAGTAAGGATAACTTATTGGATGTGTTGTCTAGAGCCATTGCTTTTTCTTTTCTTCTGATAATTGTGTTATTACAAATGCTGTGTTATTTGTTACAGATCCAGAGCGTGGGCGCTACAAAGATATTCACCACTCTCTCGACATATGGCATGCTGCCAAAAATCTTGGAAAGATTTCAATTCTGGCCTGGATGAAGGACATCGTGAACCACTTTTGGTACTGCTGCAAACAAGCATTGACCGAGGAGCAGTTCAAGGTATTTTATAAGTCTTTGTAATGTCGCTGTAAAAAGTATTACTTTGGAAAAGGTGAAGTTTCTAGCTGTATGTAATGTGTGGTGGTCTATTTCTGCAGATGATGTGACATGGAGTCCTACACCATGTCCGCAACCAACATTCATGGGCAACTGGATGCTGTGAACATGAGCCTCTGGATGAAGGCAGTGATTGTAGTCACTTGATTTTCATTTGGTCTGAGATTGTGATTTTTTTTTACTCGCTCTGATATGTGATTACAGGTTCAGCAGCTCATCAGGCACTTACAGCAATCGTGCTTGACAAGCGCTGGTTGAGCCAGGTGAAGAAGTTCATCAACTTCAGGTATGCATCTACGGTCATGCAATTACACATACACTAAAGTAGCTATTGCATTTATTTACAAATGTACAGTGATGGCAGAACAGATTTAGCCTTTATGCCATTGTGGTAAGAAGTGTTACTAATGTGTGCCTCCCCCCTCCCCGCCAGGACCACGTCTGATTTGGAAAGCTTCCAAAATCATATACTGATGTATGCGGCAAAGCGCTTCGCCTACAGCCCACCTGTATACAGGACGCGAGTTTTGCTTGCCGCATTAGATTACAATAACCACAATCATCGCCTGCCAGCACGTAACAAGGATGGACACAAAATGTAAGTATTTACTGTAACAACTGCACTTTGAGCGGTTCTTACCAAACACTTTTGAAATGACTATACTAAAATCTACACCTCCTATACAGATATAGAAGATACTTCAATAAAAAAATCAAAAAGCTGGAGTGTCTACACCACAAAGGAGAAGAAGCAGTATAGCTACACACAAGACCTCCAGAAGGCCATTCTTGGGAGAAGAATTGCAAGTGGGAGAGGCCTTCCCCGCAAACAGACGCTCAGGTCCGATGACCCAAGGCGCTGGGGTTTGCTTGCTGCTGTACTGCCACCACCCACTGCAGAACTTGTGCAGGCCCACATTGAAAGAGGAGACATTCCTCCACAGTGACTGTTGTACTGTAATCTGGTCCTTGTAAATATTTGTAATAAATGATGTACAATATTGAACTTTTCTGAAAATGTCTTTATTTACATGCAAACAAAAATAAGTTAAACTAAAATAAATAGAAGTAAAGTGCACAATTGCAGAGGTAACAGGGAACAAAACATAACCTCTTCCATAAGATGCTGTTTAGAAATAGCTGTATAACTAATTACAAAAGTTTTTTAATTAAAAAAACTATTGAAGGCGGCGCACCCGGAATCCTGTATATTGGCCTCTTGGGTCGGGGAATTTGATCCGTATCTTCCAGACACAACAGCTGGGGATCACCACTCTGTTGCCCACACCCAGGCGGCCATGCTGCCACAGCACAAACTGTCTGTAGGCGGCATGTCTATATTGGCGCTGTTCTACACCCGGCTCCTGGCTGTCATCAACAGCAAAAATGTCATTCCAGGCCGCACGGGCCAGCCGCAACACCCCCTCATCCAACACATAGAACTCCATGTGTGCCATGTTGCTTATGCAATTTGCAGGTATCTGGTGACAGCAAAGCCTTTCCAGGTCTGTGTCCATTTCACTGCAATTGGTGCAAGTGCACCAATGCAGGACATCTCCAACAGGGTCAGGGCTCTGGGATACCTCAGACATGGCCATCACATCAAACACACTGTAAAAAAAAAATTGTTCACTCAACTTAAATTTTTTAGTTATCTTTTTGCTTTGACTCAGTTAAGTTTTACGTACTTAATCTACTAAGTATTTTCAACTTAAAAAGTTTAGTTGACATAGCTAAAATAGTTGACCCAACAACTTATTTCAAGTAACCTGAACTTGTAAAGTTTAGTTGAAATACAATAACTTTATCTGTACTAAAATGTATGTTCATTGAACTCAATTTGGCATATATTCTCAACTTGCAATAGCACATTCAACCAAATAAAAAAAAAAACTGATTTTTCCATTCAAATGATTTTATTGTCCCTTATAAATCAATAAATGTTAAAGGTGCCGTAGAATGGATTATTTTATTATTTTATAATGTTTCCTGGGGTGCCCTTATAATGTTAGTATGTTTTTTAGATCAAAATTTGTTATAATTTAGAAATAAAAGGCATATTTCCTAGCCTGATTTCATTCCCTGGATTGAACACTCTGTTTGAAGGGGCGTGTCTGCTGTGAGACTTCAGTGTTGTTGCCCACTGCTGTGATTGGCTGACATGCTTGCATATGAAATATCTGGCATTACATGTAGAGCTATCTGGAAAACTTTTACTATTACAGCTTTTATACGTTTTTACTATTACAGCTATCGGGATTAACGAATCATGAGAAGTTTTTTAAGTATTTAGATCTATTCCAGCATTGAGCAGATGACAGCCTGTTGATCGCGTGAATGAAGATCTTATCACTGCAACGCGATCTACTGATGCATAAACAGTGTTGAACGACTTTGAGAGAAAGATTATCTGTCTGAACTTGAACAATTACACATCAGAAATTCACATAACCCACTGGTTCTCCAGAGGCTCGGATGAAGGAACTACTTTTGTGTTCATTTGTACATCAAAACACTGAGCAACTGCCATGCTTCGTTCGCTCGTTTGCAAGCCACGATGTCTCTCGAGGAAAAAACAATATCGCGCTGGATCTAGATAACACAGTGTAAATTATTGTTAATAAAATCACTACTTACCGCTTGCGGGAATATAACGTTAGTTGAAATTGCCCCCTTCGTCCGTTTGAGACGCCAAGAGAAGCCTGGCTGATATGTTCCAGGTTAGAAAAACAGTCCGTGGTGAAATGGGCAGAGCAACTAACAACTTCGAATTAAACTGTAGCGGTATCAGATTATAGATAGATCTGCCATTTTCCCTATGATCCTCCTCCTGCTTGTTTCTTCACCTGCAGAACTTCTGATGATTCGGCTGCGCAGTTCCGCCTGGCACTGAGCATGGGCTGGCATATGCAAATTTTTTGAGGCGTACATATTAATGATCCCAACTGTTGCGTCACAGTTGGTGTTATGTGGAGATTCGCCTGTTTTTCAGGGGTGTTTTTCAAAAACGAGATTTAAATAAGAAAGGGAAAACTATGGTGTTTGAGACTCACTGTATGTCATGTCCATGTACTGAACTCTTGTTATTTAACTATGCCAAGATAAATTCAATTTCACATTCTAGGGCACCTTTAAGGGAAAACTCAGTTAACATATTCAAAGGATTACCATGAATTTTTTCTTTGTTACAACTTTTTAACTGTAAAATACAGCTAATAGCTAACACTTCTCTACTATAGTAGAAATGCAAAACAATTCCGATTATTTGTAAATACAAACTAAAAACTACATTATAGCTCACACAAATTTTTTAATACCATTGTTAATTGCTCACCCTCATGCCATCCAATACCTGTTAAGACTTGCCTTTGTTGGAAGACGAATTAAGATCTTTTTTAATGAAATCTGTGAGCTTTCTGTCCCTCCTTTGACAGCCTACGCAACTAGCACTTTCAAGGTCCAGAAAAGACATCCTTAAGTAATCCAAGTGATTTCAGTGGTTTAAGCTCAGTTTTATGAATCGCTACGAGTGTTTCATACCATTTTATTTATTAAATAGTTTTCTCCATCGCATGTTTAAAAGAGCATGACAGCTTCTTGTGTGGATGCGAAAGCAGACACTGTTGCATGTAAACAAATATATAAACCACTGGAGTCACTTGGGTTACTTTAAGAATATCTTTTTACTTCCTTTCTGGACCTTGAAAGTGCTAGTTACGTAGGCTGTCAAAGGAGGGACAGAAAGCTCACAGATTTCATTAAAAATATTTAAATTGGTTTTTCAAAGACAAACAAAGGTCTTTTAGGTTTGGAGCAAGCACAACATGAGGTTGAGTACTCAAAATGAAAATTATTTTGTTAGATAAACTAACACTAAGATTTTTCACATTAATAATACCCCTTTAACTGTGAAATAACTTTAAAACACATGAAATCTTGTTGAAAATAGATGTCAGGCCATTGATACAGAGAACTTGGAAAAAACTTGAAAAAAACAACAACTGAAAACTGTAAAATACACAACACAGGCCTTTGGTAGACAACACCTTACCTCAACATCTTTAATTCAACAATGTATTTTTAAGGGAGTGCACTCTTGCACTGCAGGTATCAGCTCCAATGTTCATCAACAGCCTCTGAATCACCTCGAATGTGTATCTCATGTTTTTGGGGTAGTTTATGTTGAGAGCATAAAGCAATCCCATCAAGTTCACATATGCATTTGGTATGTCACCAAGTCCTCGCAGAACAACTGCTTCCTCGATTACAAGGGCCACATCATTAGAGTCGCATGGAATGGGGTCTGTCACATCTTCCACCACTGTGATTATTCCAAGAGTCATGCCCCTGATCATTTCTTCTTCGGAATCTGTGTGCTGTAATAAAAAATGACAAACTTCAAAATGTGCTTTCACACATACAACACTGAAGCTCAAAGACCTAAACACAACATGAGTATTATTGTAAGTACTACCAACATGTCCTTCATGACAAGTGGTGCTCGAATACCCATTTCAATCACTTTGAGAATATCTCTCAATCATTAACTTTATTTGGACAGTAATTGTTTTTCATGGGGATGTAAGGAAATTTCAGCATATTTCAACAAATTTACAAGGGCTATTATGTGATTTTTTATATGTGATTGTTTATTTTATTTTTTCAGAACTTGCTCCTCCACTGTGAATAAATCATCCAAATGCATAGGTTTTATCACTGAGAGTCCATGCAAATTCATTTTTAAGATGTCCCCAAAGGAAACAATTACAGTCCGAAGAGTGCTATTGCTGATATTACATTGTCCTAAACCCTAGCCTCTGCTATACTTAATCTTATACATACTCCATCCACATAGTTAGAAATAATACATTAACTTCAACTACTCAACTGCCTCCAACGTGCCTTCTTACTTTCCACATACCTCACAGATCTTTATGAATTGCGATGGATTCTCACGCAGGAACCATGGCAGCCCCTGCAGTACTGCAACCCTCTTTCGTTGATTTGATGCCTTCCCCCAAAGAAAAAAAAAAAAGTTTATTTACTGGCCTGAGGCCTGTTGCATTGAAGCCGGTTTCACTTTGTACTTTAGTTTTATTCTTTCATCTTCGGAACACAAATTAAGATATTTTTGATGAAATCCAAGAGCTTTCTGACCCTGCATAGACAGCAAGGGAACTACTATGTTCAAGGCCCAGAAAGGTAAAAAGGACAATGTTGAATTAGTCCATGTGATACTAGTGGTTCAAGCGTAATGTTGTGAAGCTACAAGAACACTTTGTGCAAAAAAACAACAACAACAACAAAAAAAACCCCACTTAATTCAACAATTTCTGCTCTTCCATGCCAGTCCTTGACGTGCGGTCACGAGAGTGCCATGACGCATGCGTGTGCATTCCTCTGCTTGTAAACAAGGCGCAGCGCATCTGGGTCCTATGTCAGAATGCCGGCTCCTGCGTCAGCAGCATCACATGCATGTGTTGTGGTACTCTTTTGAATGCACGTCGACTGACACGGAAGAGAAGAAATTGTTACATAAAGTCATTATTTTTGTTTTATTAGCACACAAAAAGTATTCTCGTAGTTTCATTCATTTAAGGTTGAACCACTAATGCCACATTGACTATTTTATAGATGTCCTTACTACCTTTCTAGCCTTGAACGTGGTAATTACATTGCTGTCTATGCAGGGTCAGAAAGGTTGTGGATTTCATCACAAACATCTTAATTTGTGTTCCGAAGAAGAATGAAGGTCTTGGGGTTTGGAACAACATGAGTGAGTAATTAATAATAGTCCAGTAATTTTAAGCCAAAATGGGCGTCGACCTTGAACAAATTGCAACAGAAGCAAACTCAACTGATTTTGTATCCTCAATATGTCCTGAGTAAGAAAAAAAAAAAAAAGCCCAGAAGAATCCCATTAGGGTAAAGTTTTGAAAAAGACCCAAATATAGCCTATTCATACGCCTATTCATTATTTTTCTCACGTGAATAGGTACATTTTTTTAACCTTTAGATATCACCATGAAAATTACTGAGTTGATTACTTACATCAAGACAAACAAAAAATGTATTACAAGTTTTTTTTAATTGTTTGTTAACATAGACAAACGGTGCATAATCTAATTACGTATGTGCTAATTTGCATAAATACCACAACAGATCTAAACATTGGGTCTAGCCAGGTGAAAATGTCTTGTTGAATCTTGTTGACATATAACAGTAAAATACTTAATGTTAAGGTCTGAATAGAACCCATTTAGGCATGAACACTAATACATAGAGGCAGGAAGAAGTACTTTAAAAACCAGCCTTTATTAATTATTGCAGAAATGGGGTTTGGGGCTGGGTCTGTGGGACTGTTTCTGGGGATTCACGTTTTGTTGATAGTTTTCAGGGAGCTGTGACAAGATCGAAATTGGACAAAGGGTACAAATTATTCTTGACGTTTGTTTACATAAAAAAAAAAAAAGTTCCATTCATTTTGGCATGGCACTTGATGACTAAGCTCACACTTACTATCTAAACAAAATAAATAAATAAATTGAAATGATGTCTGATTGTAGGCTATGTTTGAAATCTAGTTAAAATTTCATGTTATTAAGTTTTAGTTTGTCCCGGAGATTGCAGCAATCTTCCACTAGTGACTAGATTATGGCTCATTTTTCATGTTACCACCATGAATGAAAATAAGAATTGTACATCTTTACAGTGAATTTGATCTAATGTTGCTAGTAGGGCCTAGGTCTAATAATGAAATTAAGGCAAATAATTAAAAAATGGTTAGACTAAAAACATGAATGAAGTGAGTGATATTACATGTTTTAAAAAATCATGATGTTACAAAATTACATTTTACTGTCGGGTCCCCTTATGAAAAGAAAATGTATTTCCCTATATAAGAATGATCAATATATTGAATGGTTTAACAGTATATTTGAAAATATACAGAATAATATATTGTGTTAATATTACAATAAATTGACTCGTAAGTTACACGGACTTCATCCTCCGTGAAGTGCTTAACACACAAAAAAGTGCCCCTCTTCTCTCGGTATAGCCCAAATCCAGCGCTTTTTCAACATTTCGTCACAAGGAAAGCGGTGCAATTATAAATAGGGTTGTTTCTTCTATGAGTGCAAACATAAAAAGGTATGCAACAGGACTGGTCGCTTTTAGTCTCCGCATTTGTCATCCGACTGCTACTGCTAGCGCTTTCACCGGAAAAGAGTTTACCCTGCCATTTTTGTGAAATAGGCCTATTGTCTCCTGTTCTTCCCTCAGACTCGTCCCCCAGAGACAGTCCCACGGACCCAGCCCCAAACCCCATCTCTTAAAAATTAACATCTCTTAGAAACCTCCCAGTGGTTTCTAAAGTACACTCAAAAAAAAAATTGTGTCTAAACATAAGATTTATGTATTTGAATTGCATGTAAAATTTCCATGCATTTGGATTACATAGTTTTAACATAAACCAATCAATAATCTGAATGTGATTCATATTTTTAAGTCATATATAAATGAAACAGATAAGATTTATGTAATTGTATTAATAAACTGAATGTGATTTATATTTGTAAGTCATACGTAAATGAAACAGGTAAGATTTATGTAATAGTACACAGAAAAACGCCCATGTTAAATTAACACTGCTCAGTGTTCATATGTGTGCACACTACAGAGTTAAAGCGGTGTTGAAATTAATGAGATAATTAAGTGATGATTGAGCATTAATTATGAACACCTGCTGTTAACAAGCCGAATCACTGAAGGAAAGAGAAACACAATAACTACAACTGACTTCAGCCACAGCCTCAGATGAAATCAACTGAAGAGAAAAGAAGACATTAAATCAGAAGTTCAACAATGTCTTTTAGTTCCAAAACAATTTGCCATGTTTTGTCATTCTCTGGTACTTTGTCACCAATCATCAATGGCAAGAATCGCAATAAAGTCCAGTTTTCATGACAGTTACCCCTATAGTGCGTTTTATTGCAAAAGTTTTTGGAATTTGTTGAGGTCTGTTAATTTTATCAGAATATTTAAAAGGAAAGGACTGAATAATTGAGTTAAGATCATCAAAAGTAAAATAATGTTTGGAAATAAAAGATTTAAGGCATAAACTCAGTTCCTTTGGTACTACCCCTTCCAATACATCATGCATGAAATCTGGGGGGAATCCTTGTATTGTGTGAAAATGAGAGAGTCTATTAAGTACACAGTCTCTTTTTACACCGTCCACAGAAACCAAATTTGTCCCCTTTAATTCCAGAAGGATGCTTTCATGAGCTTCGGTTGTTCTGAATAGAAACAAACCATCGCTTACTTTATGAATGTTAATTTCTGAGCTGCTGGCCAAACAAAATCTACAAAATTTATCCACATTGAAGTTTTCCTGAAAGCCACCAAGAGAGTGCGCACCCAAATTGTCTGCAGACACGTACAATACTGTACCTCTAATATTTTCTCCCAGTTTTTGAACATATATTCCTTGATTTTCTAGTACTTCTATGTCTTTCAGCAACGGCTCAAGAATGGCACTGTAGCCATATCTTTTCACATCACTGCTGTAGGAAAGGCATGCCAGGTATATTGATTGGACAGATGACCTATACCGAATTGGTGAATTTGAAAGCACCCAATAAACTGCACAGATCTTATGTTTCTTTCTAGATGTTCCTAATGGATTACATACTTCAAAATCATCTATATACAATCCCAAAGCTATACTTAGATCTTCTGAAGAAAGCAACTGATTCTCTTTACAATATAGGCCGTCCCTGTATGACTTAAACTGGGCCCACTCTGGAAAATATTCCCTGTCTTCTGTCTGCAAAAGTTTATCTAGAACATCATTACGGTTTAACAGCACTGACAATGTTTGCAAAATAGGAATATAAACACACTTTCTTGAAGACTACGCATCTAGAACATATTCAACAGGCTGAATCACTTTAAAGTGTTCCTTGTAAAAAATTGTCCGTTTGTATTCTGTGCTAAACGGGCCACTCTTTGTCAGAGAACTGAATGGATTTGCTTTCACAATTATCTCTTTTATGGCACTGATAACTGTATCACTTAATGCACAGTTGTGCTTGCTCAAAACATCTTCTATTATTTGTGGTGCAAACTCTTCTGCAACTGCGAAAATGCTGGCAAGTTCATTTACAATTTCCTGGGTTGCTGCTTTGGAAACATGAAGAACTGTTTGCAACCGGAGAAAGAATGATGCTAGTTTTCGATGTAGTAAATCTTGCACATTTTCTTCACACTGTAAAGATAATGGAGATGCAAGGAGGTCCAGATCATCCAAATTTGTGGAATTTTCTTCAAAAGCAGTATTTTCAGTGTCTGGAAGATCTGGAGTGCAAGCTTGATAAATGTCTAAATGTTTTACTCCACACTGCTGATGTTTTTTACTCTTATGAGCATGAAATGTACTATATACTCTAGACTGAAAGCTGCAGTTTTGAAAAGGACATTTCACACTCTCTCTGTTTTGGAGATGAGTCTTTAAGTGTGTGAAATATTGAGTAATGCCACAGGTCTCTGAGAAAGCACAAAGATTACAGTTCAACATAAAGGATGCAGCAGAGAGCCGGACAGATTGTTGATGGTCCCTGGCCAAATGTTTCCTTAGAGCAAACTCAGTTCTAAATGAACACACACAGTCTTCATAGATGCAGGGAAGCGGATAGTTACTTGCGTGATGGCAGTGCTTCAGCTTGTGGTGCCTTATCACAATGAGTTGATTGGTTGTTGTGAAATAGCAGAACTTGCAGCTCCACTTCATTTGTCAAGGGCAAATGCCCCACACTGCTTGCAGCATTGCCTGAAGTAACTCTATGAAGAAAAGAATAATGAAGTCAACCAACATTTAATAAACAGATTACACAATCAAGTTCAGGAAGAGTAATAGTTTCTCACTAAATTTCTTGATATTTATTCACATGTATTTGTCAAATCAAAATTGTAAGGTAACACAAAGCAGTTTTATTTCCTCTAAACAATCATACACATTTGAGTGTGCGGAATGTTAGGTTTTTAAAGTTACTCACTGTGTTAGCTTGGTGGCTGCCTGAGACACTTGCAGTAAGCTAGATCTACATTAGAATTTATAAATATAAGCTGTATAACTTGTGTTGCTAAATGGCATGCAATTCATTTTAAAATACATTGTCAAAACAGTTAGTTAGTTAGAGACAGGTTTAGGTTTAGGCAACTAAACTTTACTTTCTTTGGTACGATACTTTACTATCCATCCTAAATAGGGTGAACAATATAACCATAACCTTATTTCAGGGTAAGAGACATTTTAATAAACGCACATCAAGAGATTTGGTGAGAAACTATAATTTAGATAATGTTAACTGTAATAAGATGATTGCCAGGCCAGTTTAAACGGTGACAAGATGGACTTATCTAAGCAACAGAGCTGTCCATTAAAGATGCAGTTATGACGTACATCCCAAAGCTTGACTACTCTCTTCTGCTACACATGCAGAAGCATTCATAAGAGAGTAACATAACGTTACATGCTTTTAGAGCACAGTATAATTTTGCGATTTGTATGAAGAGTTCAGATGCAAAAGCCTCTAATAGTGGAGCGGCTAAGTGATATAATCGTTCAGTTTATGATACAAGCGTGAAAATTGGCATGAGCAGTCTCCATGGGTCACTTGACAAGAAAATTGTCCGAGCCACTTGAAATTTCAAGATGGCGGCCATTTTTCAAGATGGCCGACACCTTAGTGGAGCAGTTAAGTGATAGTGGTTTATTTGGTGATACAAGTATGAAAATTGGCATGAGCAGTCTCTGATGGTCACTAGACAATAAGCCACCCACAGCTACTTGAAATTTCAAGATGGCGGCCATTTTTCAAGATGGCCACCACCTTAGTGGAGCAATTAGGCTTAAGAAATCATTTAGTTGGTGATACAAGCATGAAAATTGCCATGAGCTGTCTCAAAGGGTCATTTGACAAGAAACCGCCCACAGCCACTTGAAATTTCAAGATGGCGGCCTTTTTTTTCAAGATTACCACCACCTAAATGGAGCAGTTAAGCGATATAATTGTTTAGTTAGTGACGTAAGCATGCAAATTGGTATGAGCAGTCTTTAAGTGTTGTTTGACAAGAAAACACTCTCAGCCACTTGAAATTTCTATTTTCAAGATGGCGACCCCTGGATCCTCAAAAGATCAATTTTCAGATAGAAATGTATTGTTTTTTTTTTTCATTAAGGACGATTTGGTGTCATTTTATTTTATATGTTTTAGATTATTCTAAAGAACAACTTTTAACGCATCAAAATACAGTTGTGTTGATTTGTTGATTATAGATAGATTACACAAGAGTGAATATCTGCACTACCAGGGCACACTGGTGATATATCACTGCTGTTAAACTCAGAGTGGGGTTCAATATCAGCTAATTGTAAAGTTAGTATCCCAAATGCTGGATACGTGTGGGGACTGGATACGTGTGGGGACAGGCATTGAAGCGACATCCACAAATGCCGAGCCCATCCGACTGGGGATGGGTTAAAAAGGACGAAGAGTGGAAAGTCTTCTGGACTCCACTTCCACCAATTGCAGAGAGTTGTTGGGAGTTGACCAAATGTGGGTGCAACAAGGCATGTACTGGAAGGTGTAAGTGCTTCAGATATGGACTCAGTTGCACATGCCTATGTAGTTGCCCCTGCTAGAACCTATTTGCATGTTTCTTTTGCCAGTGTTAGTCCTCTATGTTTTCCGGTGTAGGCCTATGGCTCGGCTTCCCCTCTCCACATCGGCGCATCATGATTTATTTTGTCACCAGACTATCACTGTGACATTTTCAGTTTAGTTCCTTAGTATTGTTTGAGATACTTTCTGTTTGTCATGGTTCCATGGCTGTGTCAGCCAGAGTCGCTGTTGCCTCTGGATCTGTTCTTATTGACATTCAGTATTAGTCATTGCTAAATTTTTTGTTTGGTGCGCTGTCCGTTCAGCACCACAACTGTGCTAATTTATTAATCTTATTTTTGTTTCCCCACCTCTCAGTATTAATATGACATTGTTTAATAACTGTTAGTTAAAAAAAAAAAAAAAAAAAAAAAACTCCCTTGTGACTGTTACCTTGTCGTGGTAAGGGAGCTTGTGTACCTCAATGAACCCTGAGAGCTATGCCGGTGGGAGGCAACTCCTGACAGGCTTTACCAAACTGGACAGGTCATGGGTGAGGAGTCAGACAATACACAGTCAAACTACCTCTCTTGACAGAGTCTTTTGAGGAACCCAATACATTTCTATGAGAAAATGTATCATTTAAAGATCCACATGGCGGGCGGCAGTAATCCTGAAAAATTGCCGCCATCTTGAAATTTTATGTTGCTGTGGGTGGTTTCTTGTCAAATGACCCTTTGAGACAGCTCATGGCAATTTTCATGCTTGTATCACCAACTAAATGATTTCTTAAGCCTAATTGCTCCACTAAGGTGGTGGCCATCTTGAAAAATGGCCGCCATCTTGAAATTTCAAGTAGCTGTGGGTGGCTTATTGTCTAGTGACCATCAGAGACTGCTCATGCCAATTTTCATGCTTGTATCACCAAATAAACCACTATATCACTTAACTGCTCCACTAAGGTGTCGGCCATCTTGAAAAATGGCCGCCATCTTGAAATTTCAAGTGGCTCGGACAATTTTCTTGTCAAGTGACCCATGGAAACTGCTCATGCCAATTTTCATGCTTGTATCATAAACTGAACGATTCTGCCAAACATAAGCACTTAGCCGCTCCACTATAAGTGCCATCTGAAATTTTCTTCTAGAATGATAATTTTTATCAAGCTGGTACATTCAAGTTTAGTAATTTCACTTAAATGACAATTAATAGGTCATTTTCATTGCCATTTAAGTGAAAATACTGAATTTAAATATACAAGCTTGATAAAAATGATCATTCTAGAAGAAGATTTCCGATGGCACTTAGAGGCTTTTGCATCTGAACTCTTCGTATAGACAGCTTGAATATTAAGGATTTCACTATAGTTTTTGGAAAAAACACGGCGATGGTGAAGCGGTTGCTATAGTTACATAATCTCCCACAGTAAACTAAACATAACTGACCACAGTCTTTTAAACGAGTTCGACATTTAAGTAGTAAAACTAGACAGCTGTAACTTTAACTTACAACGTTTCAGTTATGGAGCAACCAGCTCGAACACCGGAGGATTCTTATAATCCTGCCGCACCACTCACACAGTTTTACATTAAATTACATAAATATTTGTCAGCTCGTTGTTATCGTACTCACGCGTTGATGCTGCTTTGCCTGTATGGTGATTAGACTCGCTGATTTAGGCGCAAAAAGCTTGAACACGAGAGTGAACATGAAAGCGCGTTATTTTTCACGCCACGAATTTCCCGCTCTGTATTTTGGCATTCATTCATATTACAGTCTCTCTCACTAAATAAATAAATAAATAAAATGAATTCGGTGCAAATATTTCAACATTAGTTTGTGTATTGTGACAAGTTATATTTTAAATATGGGAGGATCGAAATATCCTCCATATGAAATTAATCCTGCGTTAGCCACTACCGCCTTTTGGTAACTTAATTAAATAATGTAGCCTACGTTAAATAAATAAAAGAAAAATAAGTAATAGTTGGCTAGTTTTATAGATTTTTAGCTTTAGTTTGCTGACTATCAACTAGGCCAAACTGCAACGGCCATGTGATCAAGAAACGTTAATAGTGTAAACAATACATGGATGATTACTTCATATATGTCATTTTACAAGTCATTACACAAATTTGAACGAATATTTACTTACCAGATGATTTGATGATGATGGAAGATAAATCTGCTGCCAGCTAAACTCTCCAGCGTTGCCGATGAACGAGACCTGTTTCGCGCTTCACGTGATGTGATCTCGCGATAAATAATGAGAACTTATACCTTAATGGTTCAGCTTATGTTTTTAAATTGATGCGACACATACTCTAGTTAAGTCAACTTACAGACTAGTTGAGACAGTGAAAACTTAACATGTTATTATAACATGAATTTCATGTTTTGTTCTATTATACCGCCACCAAGAGGCTGAGTCCCACCATTTTTTTTATGTGTCCTCAGAGTGAGCCCATACATATGTGTGTCGATTGTGGTGAAAATATCTCAATTCGCTTTGGAGTTATAGACATTTATATGAAAAAACACGTAAAAAATTACTGACACATGACTTTGATTGGGAATTTACTACCCCTAAACATCAATATTTTCGAATTTGGGCATGGGCGTATGGCTATCGACCTATGTTTCCAAACTTCTGACGGTGGTTTCGTCTCGATCGGAGTAGCGGTTTCGAAGATATAGCCAAATGTTTTTAAAGCGCTAAATCACAACGCTACACAAACCGTAAGGCGAAACCTAGCATGTTTGGTATCATAGGACTCGGCAATGATTCAGGAGTCTAATGAGATGAGTTTCGTGAAAATAAGTTGACCACACCCAAAGTTATAAGCATTTGGGGAAAAAAATTCACCACTAGGTGGCGCTGTTTCGAAACTTCTCAGGCTCCTTCAGGACATCGTGCTGATGACCCATACCAAGTTTCGTAACAATTCGTTCATGCGTTCTTAAAATACAGCATTTTAGCACAAAATTCAAAATGGCCGACAGTCAAAATGGCCGATATGGTAAAATTGGATATCAGTCGACTCAGCATGTTGCCCTGAATCTAACAAGACCCATTTTATGATTTTTGGACAAACTGTTCAGAAGTTATAAGCAAAAATAGCCATTTTTCATATCTCCGGACCAGTAGGTGGCGCTGTGCCGAAACGCAGCATGTTGCCTCAAGTCATGCTTGTGAGTACATGTACCAAGATTGGTCTGAATACGATAAACCGTTGCGGAGATACAGCCTTACGACTGTTTTTGCTAGCGCTACGTAAAATGTATTTGGGCGTTTATCGAAAACAGTTTTACGAATCAATTTGAATTCCATAACTTTTTGTCACCACTACATGAAGATGATCTGGTTCAATTTTCGTGCAAATCGGACAAACCGTCTAGGACGAGTTTGAAAAAGTAGCTTTTTTTGAAAAATCAAGATGGCGGGCATATTTTTATGACAGAAAATGACGCCAGGGTGCAATCGAACCATCATGAGCTCAGGAATCAGATGTTAAATCAGGAATTAAAATGTTGTCCTCCTGGCCTGCAGGCAATTTCTGATGAAAGTAAGGCAGGCCCTAGTCAGTCAAGTGAGGATCTGCAGGAGGGCAGCCACAGTAGAAAAAGACAGCATGAGGAAGGAGAGACAGTAGAATTCATAATGATAGACTTTGTATGCTGAGATAAGCAAATGTTTTAAGACATACCTTGCTGAAGACATGAAGTTTTGGTGGGTGATTGGCATACTAGTCAAATAACAGTCTGATCATGCATTGCTAGTGGTGATCAGGTAGGCCTTTGTTTACCTTTGTTCATTGTTGTTTATCCATGATTTCAAATAAGTCAAATAAATCCCCCAATGGCTTTTTAGTGCAAATCATTAGCCCAAATTACGCAAAGTAACTACTTGAGCACTAGTTAAAGCCCAAATAAATAACAAATTGAGTTTAAATCATTTGCTGACAGCTTGGTCCCCCCCAGTTAAAAAATCCTATCTGCGCCACTGGTTATAATGACTAGGATGAGACTTGGACACTCAAGACTGAACGCATCGCTCTTTATAATTGGAGTTCATGAGACTGGTTTATGTGAGAATTGTGGGGAGAAAGAAACGGTAGAACATGTGATATACGATTGTAAAAGGTATGATGAGGAAAGGAAGGAGTTGATATCATATTTAAACGAAAGAGGGAAGGTTAATAAGGATTTGGCATATTTGTTAGGTTATGATTTTAATAGAGATAGAGTAGGATACAGAATGTTAATAGAATACATACTACAGGATTAAGTGAAAGGATTTAATATAGAATAAGGATGCTTTGGTCTATTCCAGATTTCATAGGCCGGTCTGGAGGAGCTGAACACGCAGCGCCAGATCGGATATGGGAGATGGAATGAGATGGAGCATCAAATAATTATATATAAGGATTGATATGTGAGGAAGAGGCAAGTGAGAATAAAAAAAGAAAAAAAAAAAAAAGAAAAAAAAAGGAAAAAAGGAAAAACTGATCATAAGAAATCATGACTGCATAACAGCAAAGGTAGGTGGCGGTATGCACTGAGAATCCAATGCGCCAAAAAACGAAAGAAGAAGAAGAAGAACACAGACTAGACTTATGACAGAAAGATAGATTAGTTAGAGCAAGAAAGAAAGAAAGATAGATTAGTTAGAAAGATAGAAAGAAAGATAGATTAGTTAGAATGAAAGATTGGTTGGAAAGAAAGATTAATTAGAAAGAAAGAAAGATAGATAGATTAGTTAGAAAGAAAGAAAGATTAGTTAGAAAGAAAGAAATATTAGTTAAAAAGAAAGAAAGATAGATTAGCTGAAAGAAAGATAGATTTGTTAGAAAGAAAGATAGATTAGTTAGAAAGATAAATAGATAGATTAGTTAAAAAGAAAGATTAGTTAGAAAGAAAGAAAGATTAGTTAGAAAGAAAAAGATAGATTAGTTAGAAAGAAAGAAAGATAGATTATGTGATACACACAAAGTATGTACACAATTGTGTTTTTTTCTTTTCTGAATATGTATATTGTTATGAGTAAAATTATTGCATTTTTTTCTTATGTTGTGTTGAAATGCTAATTAACAAATGTATATTTACTTTATATGGAGAGAAATAATGGACTCTTATTTTGATACTTTAGTTGGAGAGTCGCGAACGAAACAGTGAACTGCGCATGCTCCCTCATATCTGCAGAGGAGCTGTCAAAGAGCGGACGTGACTCTCCCGTTCTTATCATTTTATCCTGTTTTACAGGTAAAATATGGACATTCAAAAGAGAAAACTTTAACGATAGGACAGTGATCGCACTATTACCATGTTTGTCACGATCCACACGTAGAAAATAGACAGAAGATCCAAGTGCAGTATGTATGTAATTTATTGGGCAATCCAAAAGCGTAGTCTTCCAGGCAGAAATCAAAATCCAAGTAATCAATCCAAAAACAAGAACACAATCAGGAATACAGGGAACAGAAGTGGCGTGATATAATACAAGGACTCCGTGACACATACTAAAACAGACAGGGTTATATACACACAGAACTAACAATGAAACAGGGAACAGCTGGGAACAATGATGACGGGGAACAGCTGAGTGCAATAAACAGTGATTGGTACAGACAAGGATTGTGGGGAATGCAGTTCAGAATTGTGACAGACACCGTGGGGAAGGAGGACATCTAGTTGTGACCCAGGGAACATAAAGTGACAAGGAGTGACAGTCCATCTGGCAGCCAGGTCGGAGACGACAGTTCATCGGGCGGCCAGGGCGGAGACTCTCCCTCGGGCGACCAGGGGCGGAGACTCTCCCTCGGGCGCCCAGGGCGGAGCGGACAGTCCATCTGGCGGCCAGGGCGGAGACTTTCCCTCAGGCGGCCAGGGCGGAGCGACCAGTTCATCGGGCGGCCAGGGCGGAGACGACCCCTCGGGCGGCCAGGGCGGAGACGACCCCTCGGGCGGCCACGGTGGAGATGACCCCTTGGGCGGCCAGGGCACAGGAACAGATACCGGCTCAGGAACTGGAACAGACACCGGCTCGGCGGCGGCCATCTTGTCCGGAGACACAGGCTCGGCAGTGGCCATCTTGTCTGGAGACACAGGCTCGGCGGCAGCCATCTTGTCCGGGGACACAGGCTTGGCGGCGGCCATCTTGTTCGGGGACACAGGCGTGGCGTGAACACTCTCGGCGGCGGCTATCTTGTCCGAAGGCCCAGGCTCGGCAGGCGTGACGTGAACAGGCTCGGCGGCGGCCATCTTGTCCGAAGACACAGGCTCGGCAGGCATGACGTGAACAGGCTCGGTGGCGGCCATCTTGTCCGAAGACACAGGCTCGGCAGGCGTGACGTGAACAGGCTCGGCGGCGACCATCTTGTCCGAAGACACAGGCTCAGGAACAGTCTCTGGATCGGCAGACGTCCTGTGCTTCCTCCACGCCTGCAGTACCGCCACTGCATAAGAAAGGAAGACCACTTTCTTGGCCGTGGCAGGACTGATGGTGGGCGGCTCCGAAACGATCTCAGGGATGACAGCGGGCTGCTCGGAGGGGATGGCCTCCGGGACGACAGCGGGCTGCTCGGAGGGGACGGCCTCCGGGACGACAGCGGGCTGCTCGGAGGGGACGCCCTCCGGGATGACAGCGGGCTGCTCGGAGGGGACGGCCTCCGGGCCATTGGGGAGGCAGGAAGTCTTCCTCCTCCTCCTCCGCCTCCAGACCACCGGACTCGAGACCACCGAACCCGGGACCACCAGAACTGGGACCACCGGAACTGGGAGCACCGGACTCGGGACCACCGGAACTGGGACCACCGGAACTGGGACAACCGGAACTGGGACCACCGGAACAGTCATGGAGGAGGTCTTCCTTCCCCTCCTCTGTTTATGATGGCAAAGTGCAGGTTCTGAGCTGGGCGGAATCAGCGGCGGATGGGGCTCTGGGCTGGACCTCACCAACCCAGAGTCGAAGGGGGGCCATGGTGGAGAGTGGTGTTGAACTCCCTCTCGCCCTTCCACTCCTCTGCGACCTCCCCGGGTCCCACGAAAAATGACTAAGCGGGTTCCCTTAAAACAATCTCCTCTCCCGCTCGGTGGCTGGGAAAGAAAAGTTAGAGTACATACCGCTGGATCTAGTGCGTGACGGAGTCCTTCTGTCACAATCCACACGTAGAAAATAGACAGAAGATCCAAGTGCAGTATGTATGTAATTTATTGGGCAATCCAAAAGCCAGGGAACAGCTGGGAACAATGATGACGGGGAACAGCTAAGTGCAATAAACAGTGATTGGTACAGACAAGGATTGTGGAGAATGCAGTTCAGAATTGTGACAGACACCGTGGGGAAGGAGGACATCTAGTTGTGACCCAGGGAACATAAACCAGACACTGTGACAATGTTTGGTTAATGTAAAGTGTTAAATGTGTTTTAGTTGATGACGTTTTGTTTGTTTTGATGCATGCTCACTATAATATGAGGAAAATAAGATAAGTATGCTCCAGTGGTCATTATATCTTAACGATAGTTTTGTATTGATAGTTTCTGAGTCATAATAAGTTTGTTTACTCATGTTAATGAGTTAATAGGTAGGGTTAAGTGTATCCTTGAAGCTCACTCTGTGATCGCATTTGGCGCGCTTGCCAGTCACGTGACCAGGTACTGAGAGAAGCATAGAAAGCCACAATCTCTTAGCCTGGGAAAACCCAGACAACTTCCACCAAATTTAGATTTGCTCTGCAAGTAGTCTGGCAAAGAGCTCATTCAAGCCCATTTCTAATCCGTCGAAATCGCGGCACCAATCAGAAACGTTGAGACGGGCTTTACACGATGACGATCGCTCTGATTGGTTTTAGGTCTATCCAATTGCGTCCAGAGGCATTTGAGGTGAAGCCATCAACTTTTAAATGCATTATTATATTCAAATTGCAAACACATGAGGACAGTCTCCATGAAAGACCCACTGGCAGATGAAGGTGCTTCTACATTTCTCTCCGAAACGGTAGGAAATTAAATTAGATTTAATAGAGGATTTTAACCCCCTGAGGTCGGATGACGCGCGGGCGTCAACTCGATGTTTACTAAATGTTTCTATTAATATCTCTGCGATTGTGCAGCACACATAAATGGTTCTGATTTTGCCGTAATCGATAGATTCTCAGCTTCAACGTCCTTATTTTCGCGAAATCGTTCGTGACTCATACAGAGAGCAAGAGGGAAGACAAGATGACCGTTCGCCTTGCGTGATTGGTGGGCTAGCTTGCCTGTCTGCATTTTGTGTGAAACCAACCAATAGATGCAGTTGAAATCCCTAAGTCCCCTCCCATCTCCTCACAGTGAGGAAAATACAAGCTGACATGGAGAGAGAAAGAGTAAAAAAGTCCGCGAAAAAACATGGCAAAAACATAAAGAAGAAGACAATGAAAGATAATGGCGAAGACATTGACAGACGTACTTGCGGCGGTTTTGGAGAACAGCGACGAGGATGAAAGGCGAGTTTCCGAGCCTGATGGATTTTCTTCTGATGAAGATGAGGATTACGATCACAGAAGAGATCCAGTTGAAGACGGTTAAGCGTATTTATTTTATAAAAACATTGTTCGCATGGTGCACTTTGTCCTAGACCTAGGCTAACTGTGACCATATTGGCTAAAATAAAGTGCGCTGTGCTGCTTTGTGTATCTGAACTTTGACAAATTGACTGCGCCTTTAGCAAAGTGTTTACTTTATGTAAAAGTTATTTTCTTGTGTAAAACTGGGGTACACTTAAAAATAGTAACGTTGTAGGCATGTAGGCTGTTCTTGGTGGTCTCCTTTTGATAACTAATGTAATATTTCTTCACCTCAATTCACAATTTGAATAACATTATCTCTTGTAGTGATGAATCAATATGTTTTGGCCAAATTGATAATGCAAGTCCTAACTTATTTGTTTTTGTGTTTTTTTAAGATAGGATTCACAGCTACCAGGGCCCAGTGTAACACAGGCAGCCTCACCTGTGCCTGCCACCAGTCACCAGGTCACCACGTCACCACCAGCCCTTACACAGCAACCATCATCACCAACCCGGCCAGCCAAGAGGTCCCGTACCCCCCCCCAGCATCAACCAGCACTATTTCTAATATCTAATATATAGTTCATCTTTGGTTTGAAAAAAAAATGTTGAAAAGTTGACATGTCATAGACAAGAAAACATGAAAATTTTTACATTTTGTGAATATTGTTAGTAGTGAGCTTTTTTCACAAAGTAAACATTTGCTTGAAAGAAAGACCTGTTGTAATGCTACTTTTTCATTTGCACACATCCCATAAAGCTTGATATGTAGTAGGAAGTTATTTTAGTCCTATTTTATCTCAGTCCCTCTAACATTTGGTGAAGGTAGAGTCACAGACAAAACTTGTACTAAAAAACGATTTTTCAAAATGTCTCTTTAGACAATTATTATTCATTATCTACTATTTTATTCATATATTACACTACTTTTGTGACCCTAAGACTTTGGGGAACCCATATCAGGGGCCAAAATAATTCGTCCACATGAGTAATGGTATGTTTCCACAAGAGATTTGAATAATTTCAAAAATCGGACTTATATTTTTCACCTTTTAGAGCCAAATTATCCCTCTCTCTCTCTTTACACAATGCTCTAGGACAAGTGGTGAGCTCATCAGTGAAAGAGCTGGGTTTTCTCTGCACATTTTGATATAAAACACATGGGATTATGTTATGTAATTGCCTTTAAAAGGTGAATTTAATAAGATATGTAAAATCGAAGAAAAAGTGAAAAAATGCCCTTAGACCTCAGAGGGTTAACTGTGACAAGATGATTGACAGGGCAGTTTACGTGACAGGATGCACGCGACAGATCCGTCCGATAAAGATGACGAAGTAGTATGTCCCAAAGCTTGACTACTTTTTTGCTACACATTCAAAAGTAAATACCTTATATACACCTAAAAGTTAAATGTTAACTAAAGAAGGTTAAGTGAAGAAATGAGCTGAGTGAAAAGAGTGACAAAAAGTGATTTATTTTGATGTTGGTAACAAAGTGATGTAATGAGACAGACAAAATAATGTGAATTAATGCTTTAAAAGCAACTGTTGTACTAAAATTGACTTATTGTGCAATGTGCATTAAATAAAGATATCTGCAGAGGAGCTGTAAAAGAGCAGACACGACTCTCCTGTTCTTATCATTTTATCTTGTTTTACAGGTTACAGTTTGGTAACACTTTATTTTACTGTGCCCTTGATACAGAGTAATTACTTAATTAGGTACTTAGTAATAGACGTTGTAATAACATGTAACAAAATGTACTTAACATGTAACTAAGTTATGGAACAGCCTGTACTTACAGATTGTAATTACACACATGTAATAGGCAGCTACTGTTACACATGTGTAACAAGCCGAGTTGGATAAGGTTTATAGATACACATGAAGTACACTTAAGTACATTCTTGATACACTTTATTTTACATAGCTTATACCTGTGTAATATTATGTAATTGCAATGTAATTAAGAAGCTGCATGCATTTAAGCTGTGAACTAGTGCACTGTAAAAAATCCAACTCACAAAAAGTTAGACTAATTATTATATTTAAGTTAACTGGACAATTAAATGCAAAAAAGTTGGCTTAACCAGTGAAAAGAAGTTGTTTCAACAATCGTTGGACTAACTTAGTATTAATTGTAAACTCGATTTGTAAATGCAAGTTAACAAGCATACAAGTTGGGTTGGAGGTTGAAGCATGCGCATTGAAACGACCACGAAGTTGGCGCATGTGCAATGAAGCGCGCGATCAACGAACAGACTGGACGAAGAAGCCATTTTGAGCATCTGCGTGCGAGACCTACGGACCAACTCACAGCCAACGTGTTTCTTCTTTCTTCAGCTTCTTTACACCGCGAAAGCCATCGTTTTATGTAAGTATATGTATTTATATTGAAGTCGTTTGTACAAGTACATGTATATCAACTTGACCGCAGAGCCCTGGTTACGGCTATTTTTTTTTTTTCACGAGCAAGCTAACTCTTAACTAAGTTAAGTCTCCTAACTTAAGTATTCAGCATGTAAACTGTTTAGAATAGAACCCGTGTAGCTAATCGTAGTAAGTTAGGAACAAGTTTGAAATCGCCACTTATTATTTTAAGCTAGCTTTGACGTTATAATGCACTAATATGTAACGTTGCTACTTATTTTGAGAATTTGTGCAATACACCAAAGAAATAATTGATCTTAAATTTAAATTAACACACCTTTTACAGTGGTTTAATATTTGATTTTCACGTTTCAGACTGAGCTCAAATTGAAAATTTGCAAATTTTTTCAATGTGTGCCCTTCGAAGCCTGTCTAGGCTTTCTCAAGTGTTTCCAGACTAACGTTAGGCTACTCGACGGAGTCGACAAGACTGCAAACTTCTAATTTAAAGTAAGTATCATTTTATGGAGTTGATTTAGATTTGATATTATTAACAAATACATGCAGACAAATCAATGAATTTTGTCGAGTTTGCAAATGTATTTTGCAATCCACAAACATGCATTTTAACTTGTGTCTGCAATGAATTTGATCGAATTCAAAGTACCACAAATTGAGATACATTTATACAAAATAGAATATTTCTATTCACAAACATGTCAATGTTTGTACAAATCTCTGCACATTCATTTAATTCTGAATTTCACAGACATAAGTTGAAATGCTTTTGTTTGTGGATTGCAAAATACATTTGCAAATTCAATCAAACTCATGGATGTGTGTGCATGCATTTAAAGGTGCAATATGTAACTTTTTTTTTCAATAGGAAAAGAGAAGATGACAGGATCATCTCTGAAGTGCTTGAACGATGGCCTGGCCTGTTTCTTCCAAATGAGGTAAAATAAAGAAGGTTGAAATTAAATTAATTGGCTGTAGATTATCTTTAATACAGGTTATTGTTTTGTTGGTTGTAAATATCTGTTGTAAGCCATGTGAAGCCAGTTAAACAATGTTACAACCAAGACATGTTTTATTTCTATCACCAGTTTTTGTGGACCTCCTCGAGACATTCAGAGCATCAACACACCAGCACACTCCACAACTCCTCGAGCTATACAGAGCAAGACTGGGGGCATTTGGAACAGAAATGGAAGATCATCTCAACAAGCTTGTTCAGCAGGTAACTTGTTGGTAAACATCATGTGTCAAAGATAGTTTTAAAAACAGATTTATCAGAGCCGGTTTCTATTTTATAAAGAACGTTTTCTGAAGATATTTTTGAAGGAATATCAAGTGTACACTGGCTGATTAGACTGATTTTGGTCCTGAACTTAGAATACTGCATACAATACTGATTTCCTATTTAACACATCTAATTTGATTTGGTTGCTCATTAGCAGAGACTCTATGACTTCAAACATACATGCAAACTCATAAAAAGTAAAAATTAATAACAGTGCATTAAAGAAATTTGTTGTTCTTTTGTACCTTTTTTTTTTTTTTTAGACCACAAATATTGTACCTCGCAGAAAGCAAACTGTCCTGGAAGGTCTCCCATGTTTCTCAGTGAAGATTCCTCTGCACTTTTTAAAACATGCCTGGTGAGTATGTTTCATTACTTCAACATATATACAACATCTTACTACATGACCATGAGTGACTAAAAGGAATGGGAATTTTTGTGTTAACAGCAAAGAGATTGTTTTGATGATGCATTGATTTTTTATTCAAAGTATTTTTTTGCAAGTACAACATGATTTAATCAATGATTGGGTATGCAATTTATTTCAGTTCATGTTTCAAATTATAGGCCAGATCCTAATCATTTACTTAGATTTATACCATCTTATAGTTTTTATTAGCCTGGATGACACCAAAACCTTCTAAGTTGTATCTGAGAGTGGGTCTGGGGAAGGTTCATTCACAGCCCATTTCCAAAGGGGCGTCACCAACGGGCGTTGCTCAAATGCCTCTGGGCACAATTGGATAGACCAATCAGAGCGATCGTCATCGTGTAAAGCCCGCTTCAACGTTTGTGATTGGTGCCTCGATTTGGAAAAATTGGAAATGGGCATGAATGGGCTCTTGGCCAGACTGACTTGCGGAGCAAATCTCAAATTTGCCGGAAGTTCGTCAGGGTTTTCCCAGGCTAAGTTTTTATACTTCTATGTGAAATAGCTTATTCAGGGCAGTACTAAATTGAAAAAGAAACAATTGTTATTTGTGCGTATTTGAGTGCATTTATTTGGAGATTCTGCAAGTGGGATGCAAACTTATGAGCACACTGTATAGGATTACTTTATGGTTCCTTAATGTATCTTTTTTGTTGTTTGTTTTTGAGGTTAGTGTCAAGTGATATTGATTTGTTCTTTTCTTCTTTTTTATTATTATGACAAGACTCCAGAGGACAGACAGACCAGAGGAATGAAGGTGGGAATCCTTGTGGTAATTGAAGATGATGTTCCCCCCCAGCACACTGCCTAGTGTCACAACATTTGCTGTTGTGTTGGAGGAGGTGATTGTACTGAGAGATGCCAATGACTTGCAGTCTGCACTTGCATAACTGTTTGGCCTTTTGTTTGCCTTGGACTTTGAGTACCCAACAACTGAAATACACTTTGAGAAGGTGTTCATGAAGATGGCCACTCATTGCTCTGCTAGGATGCAGTCCCTAAAAACTAAGATATCACTGTGGCGTTGCATTTGTGAGCTGTATGGATCTTACACATTTAATGTTTTTGTTTAAACTGTCAACTTGAGGCTGTGATAAAACATTGTGCAACTGTTTCAGCACTTTCAGCGCAAACGTTAACTTGCACTTATAAATCTGCTCATTTTGTAACATTTTCAGTGTTAACCATTTAAAATGTTAAACATTTAAAATATAGAACTTTTAAAGTATTTAGGACCATTTGAATGTGAGAACACTTTGAATGTTAAAGTACTCTTTAAAGAAAAAAGTGATTTATTCTTCTGCCTTCTCTTTGTTTTACTTTTTTAATGATAATGAGTATGGCTAAAGTGTTCAACATTGTTTCCATTTCCACAACAATGTGTTGCTGCTAATTTAAAATAAAACCTGGACCAAAATATCAAGCCTGTAGTTGTAGCTTTATTTTTTAACCTTGTAATAATGTTGATTAATTTTTAGTCAAATTTTTAGTCAACTGAACATACTTTATTAAGTCATGTGAAAATAATATTAAAAGTTGAAATTTTATAATTTTCTAAGTTTTCTAAACTATAAAAACTCAATCAGCTGAACAAAAGATCTTAAGTTGGGAGACATGTGACCTTACTCAGTGAAATGAGTTAAGTGAACTACTTGATTTAAAAGTTGAGTAAACTCAAAAAAGCCATGCAGCAAGTTGCCTCGAAATTTTAAGTTAAGTCAACTTTTTTTTTTTTACAGTGTGAGTTAAATAAAAGTAAGGCAGAGATGGATAAGGTATGTATACACAAAGTACACTTAAGTACATTCTTGATACACTTTATTTTACGTAGCTCAGCCCTGTGTAATATTATGTAATATTATGTAATTAGGAAACTACTGCATGCATTTAAGCTGTGAACTAGTAAGTTAAATCAAACTAAGGCAGAGATGGATAAGGTATGTATACACAAAGTACACTTAAGTACATTCTTGATACACTTTGTTTTACGTAGCTCAGCCCTGTGTAATATTATGTAATTACAATGTAATTAGGAAACTACTGCATGCATTTAAGCTGTGAACTATAAGTTAAATCAAACTAAGGCAGAGATGGATAAGGTATGTGTACACAAAGTACAATTAAGTACATTCTTGATAAACTTTATTTTACGTAGCTCATCCCTGTGTAATATTATGTAATTACAATGTAATTAGGAAACTACTGCATGCATTTAAGCTGTGAACTAGTAAGTTAAATCAAACTAAGGCAGAGATGGATAAGGTATGTATACACAAAGTACACTTAAGTACATTCTTGATGCACTTTATTTTACGTAGCTTATACCTGTGTAATATTATGTAATTACAATGTAATTAGGAAACTACTGCATGTATTTAAGCTGTGAACTAGTGAGTTTAAATCAAACTAAGGCAGAGATGGATATGGTATGTGTACACAAAGTACACTTAAGTACATTCTTGATACACTTTATTTTACGTAGCTCATCCCTGTGTAATATTATGTAATTACAATGTAATTAGGAAACTGCTGCATATATTTAAGATGTGAACTAGTGAGTAAAATCAAACTAAGGCAGAGATGGATAAGGTATGTATACACAAAGTACACTTAAGTACATTCTTGATGCACTTTATTTTACGTAGCTTATACCTGTGTAATTGCAATGTAATTGCAATGTAATTAAGAAGCTACTGCATGCATTTAAGCTGTGAACTAGTGAGTTAAATAAAAGTAAGGCAGAGATGGATAAGGTATGTATACACAAAGTACACTTAAGTACATTCTTGATACACTTTATTTTACGTATCTTATACCTGTGTAATATTTTGTGATTGCAATGTAATTAGGAAGCTAATGCATGTATTTTAGCGGTGAACTAGTGGGTTAATTCAGATGGATAACATATGTAGATACACAGGAAGTGCACTTAAGTACAATCTTGATACACTTTATTTTATGTTACATACAAGTAATGCTACAGAACATACACATTTACCATGTGTAACTGCAGACCTTAGTAGCCTAACATATTTAAGTTCTTGTTGTTACATTGTGTTATACTAAGTACTTTCTTACATAATTACAGTGTACCAAGTCCGTAACACGTATGTAACAGACTCGGCTTGTTACACATGTGTAACAGTAGCTGCCTATTACATGTGCGCAATTACAATCTGTAAGTATAGGCTGTTCCATAACTTAGTTACATGTTAAGTACATTTAGTTACATGTTATTACAAAGTCTATTACTAAGTAATTAATTAAGTAATTACTCTGTATCAAGGGAAGCTGGGCCTTCTGAGCCTGGGCCAGCAACAATTAGTTAGAAATAAAGATTAGTTATAAATTAGTTTACTTTCTAACTAAAAAAATATTAGTTAGAAAGAGAAAGAAAGAAAGAAAGATTAGTTAGAAAGAAAGAAAGAAAGAAAGAAAGAAAGAAATACAGATTAGTTAGAAAGAAAGATTAGTTGGAAAGAAAGAAAGATTAATTAGAAAGAAAGAAAGATTAGTTAGAAAGAAAGAAAGATTAGTTAGAAAGAAAGATAGATTAGTTAGAAAGAAAGAAAAAGAAAGAATAGTTTGAAAGAAAGAAAGAAAGATAGATTAGTTAAAAAGAAAGAAAGACAGATTAGCTAGAAAGAAAGATAGATTAGTTAAAAAGAAAGATAGATTAGCTAGAAAGAAAGATAGATTAGTTAAAAAGAAAGATAGATTAGCTAGAAAAAAAATAGATTAGATGGATGGATGGATGGATGGATAGATAGATAGATAGATATTTAGATAGATAGAAGTTTATAGAATAGTAGTTGAATTTAGTCTAGGGCTTCAGGGATTTTAAATTTGAGTTTTTGGCTTATGCACTACTGGGCCACCGTAGCCTTGGCTCAATTTGAACATTCTGCAATGAAAGTCAATGGGATTTTAATCGTAATTTTTAGGAAAACCGTAAGTCCAATCAGTTAGAAAAGATATAGCACACCGTGTCAGAACAGTTTGAAGGTCTGAGCCAAGTTTGGAGTATGTAGAGTTAAATATCTAGGACAGTGATCTCAAACTCAATTCCTGGAGGGCCACAGCTCTGCACAGTTCGGAAGTTTCTAGTAATCCTGAAGACCTTGATTAGCTGGATCAGGTGTGTTTGATTAGGGTAGGAGCAAAACTGTGCAGAGCTGTGGCCCTCCAGGAATTGAGTTTGAGATCACTGCTCTAGGAGGAGTTAGAGTTGAAAATTTCTGTCAGAAGAATAACAATAATAAGTTTAAATAGGATTTCAGTAAGTTGGCTTTCTCAAGCCAATTTAATAAAAAATCCAGACATTTGAGGTTGAGTTTATTATTATTAAGTCTTTTCTGATACGTGTCTTTCTTGAGAAATCTGCACATGTGATCCAAGGGACTTTTCATGTGTTTCTTTGTTTGAAATAAAACCTCATTCAGGCAAACCAGCAATTCTCCAAGCCAGCATCAAATGTGCGTCATCCAGTAAGACGAGGAGCTGCTGGAAAAACAAAACCTTGCTAACACTATCTCATAGTCTATATTATAATAAATAATTATTACATATTATTATAATATAATAATTGCGTTTGTAAGCATTTCTTATTTTGGACACACGTGTTTTTGCGAATAGGAAGCTGTGGGTTGTTGCGAAGCTGGCAGTTTTGTGAGGGATGTTGTGTAGTAATATTCATATCTGCTGAATTCTGTTAAATCTTTACAACCAAATCCAATCAAATTGATTTCAGGCCTGTCATGTGAAAGTCATGTACATGACTCAACAGATTTTCCTGTTACTGTTAATCAAAATGTTCTCAACTTTCTCACAAGCTACAAATGAATGACGTACAGATAAGAAATGAGCCTGTTATCGCTAATGTCTCTGGAGAATTTTATCCTATACATTTTGGGTGAATCAAACTGATTTATGAATATTCATTTTCAGTGGCAACTGTGATCAAAAAATCCCAGGAGAGCAGTTGGATTTATTTATCAAGTGAACTGTCAGAATCGTATATGATAGGACAGCCTATATTAAATATGTTTGGATGATGAATGAGGATCATGATTTAGTGTTTGGGTCTCATTTAACATTTTGGACATTAAACCAAATTCTTTTGGTTTAAACCATACATTGTGAAATTTGGGATGCAACAAAATCTCCTTATATTATAATTTATTATAATATGAACAGTTGTGCCAGGTTTACACATTACACAGGTTTACACAGACAAGGAATTAGTCTTGGTGACAGAAGCTTCCACAGCACATACAAAATGCCACTGACATGACACAGATAATAAAATGTATAAAAATAAAAATGAATAGAAAGAAATTTCAAATGCACAGCATTTAAGTAAGTATAAGTAAAGCTTTATTTATATAGCACCTTAAAAAATAAAAAAAAACAGTGTTTACAAAGTGCTTTACAAAAGAGAAATACGTGTGCATTCACAGAAAAGAACAGCAAACACACACATACTATAAAACAAAATACAACAATAAAATAAATCAAGGAAAGGCACTAGTGAACGAATGTATTTTAAGATACTTTTTAAAAGTGTGATTGCTTGTGGCTGTCAGGAAGAGAGTTCCATATTAGGACTAAAATGACTAAAGACCGCCAAATTTTAGCCATGATTTTGGTACAAGAAGTTACTATTGGATGTACGGAGTGATCTTGCTGGAGAATATTTATTCAGTAAATTAGAAGAGTATATTGGGGCAGTCCCATAAAGCAGGGACGGACTGGGGATAAAAAACAGCCCTGGACTTTCTCCCAAATAGGCCCATCATCCGGCCATTAGCCCCTAGCGACAGACACTAGCCAGGATGTCCTGATACTATGCCACAATACTGTAGCCTATCAGACAAGGTATTCACAGCAAGTAACATCTCACAACCATGATAATTGGGGTTGTGTTTATTAATGAAGCCTCAGCCTTCAAATAAAAACAATTTTTTTTACAATGCCATAAAATACAAATAATGAAATGTCACTGGCTACAGAAACCCCAAATTACACAAACTTGTAATTATAAAACATATAGTTACTATATACCAGGGGTCTCCAACCTTTTTGTGTGCAAGGGCTACCTCAAGGGATAAAATAATCAAGAGGGGATTTTTGTTTGTTATATTCAAATATTTATTATACATATAACATGGTGGTGCTTTTTTACTTTTCACCATCATATGCGAAATAATAAAATATCTTATTCTGGTTCAAACTTACAAGCGTTTAAAAAAATCAACAATTCATGAAAAATTATGAAAATATTTATAGATTTTTTTGTTGATTTTCTATAAACATAGTGTATGTGTTATCAAAAACAGTAGCCCAAACATTTAGTATAAATATAAATGCAAAAATAAATAAATAAACTGCCACAACTTCTAAACAAAAACATTACTGCATTACATTTAACACATTTATACATGACTAATAAAACAGCATTTTTAATATGAATATTTACAGGCCCATTTCTGCCAAAATAGTTTGTTTTACTACAGTTAATTCATAAGTTGTGGAGTGAAATGTCTTCTAACTGGTTTGTTCTTGGAACAATGTTTCGCCTGTTTTTTGCGTCAATATGTTGAGAATATCAGCGCTGTTTCACCTTGCTTTTAACAAGCTTAAATCACATAGTCATCTGTGAGTTTCTCAGTGGATCATGCAGCTCTGTGTAATAATGTTGGCATGATCGAGATCAGCCCGCACAGCTGCTTTGGCCGCGATCGCTGTTTTTTGGGCCAGGCTGATAATGCTCTGCGCTGGTCATATCAAACAAGTTTTGTTCTGCTTTTTGGGAGCGTTTGCCATTTGATGTTTCTCATACGCAACGCAAATGCGTATAATCAAAGAGAGTTGGGTAATTTTGTAGAGGCAAAAGTGAAAATTGAAAAGTTTAGTTGAAAAGGTAGCAAAATAATACCATTTAGTCGAAGTCTGGAGCCCCGATTTACAGTGGATCACTATTGGCAAGTTGGGGCTATTTCTAGAATGTGTTTAGCGGGCTACTCACAGGCACCACGTTGGAGACCACTGCTATATACTATAACTTAACTATTCAAATATAATGTAAGCAAATTTAAAAGTGCAGTATATGTAAGCCTTATAAAACGAACTTTCTGTCATTGGCTAGTAGGCCGACTCTTCTTCCTCAGTTGTTTTTTTTACATGTAGCATATAAGTGATCGTATTAGTGCCCCTGCTGTTGGCTGTTCATATTGCTTTATTAGACTTTTTTTTGTGCCGACGGCCCTCGGTTGGACGGTTGGACTTTTCCAGAACGCACAGATTGTCAGTCCGTCCCTGCCATAAAGACATTTAAAAACCAATAAGAGAATCTTGAATTCAATTCTGTATGATACAGGCAGCCAGTGAAGGGATCTGAGTGTCGGAGTAATGCGATTTCTCATTTTACAGCGAGTTAGCATTCATGCAGCTCCATTCTCAACTCTTTGTAATAGAGCTCTTTGGTAACATAGTCAAGTCTATGTAACAAATGTATGAACAAGTTTTTCATTCTCATTCTCTAGGCTGTTTTAGAAAAATTGCTAATATGTATTTTTATTTTTATTTTTTATCTGAGGTCCCTGTCAAACATGTTCCCTTTCGTTAGGGAACTCGCACTGCGTCATTGTAAAACGACTCTTTGGGGAGGCTCCCTTAGCATGCGCCTCTGAAGTATGAATGAAACTAATCCAATCCTGATTGGTGTTGCGTCATGACGTAAGATGTGATGGCATAACCGGATGCATAAAAGTGACGCTGGCACACACACACATTAGCTTTCGCTCTTCAGCAAGCGCTCTCTGTTGTTGTCTGTCAAATTTGGTGTTGTCTGTCAGTTTGATCTCAGAAAGCATATATATATACGCATCATATTCGTCGTCATTTTAAGTAAACACGGCTGAAAGTGAAAGCTGGTGAAAAAGATCGGTGCAACATCCATTATTTGGACTTGGTTCGGATTTAAGCCGTCCGACGAGCAGCAGCAAACTATATAGACAGAGTGTGTGGGGTAACAGTTCGGTAAGTTAACACACGACTAATCCGTTCTACCACCTCAAATTCAAAACGAAACATGATATCACTGAATACCAGCGCGCGCGTATTATTCCCAATATATCTTAGTGGTGTAGCACATTCTCTCTGTCTGCGCCCGATTTTAAGAATCGTTGTTGTGTTTCTTTTTAACTGAAAAGACATCAGTTAGACAATATTCTAATTTTAAATTTGGGGTTTCATAAGCTCCAAGCCATAATAAACATTAGACCTACTCAAGTCTCTGCAGCTAGTGTACTTAAATTTTATTTATCTGCAAAATTATGTTGTATACTTACAGTTTTGCACAATATATGTTCTCAAAACTACATACACCCTTTAAAAAAAAAAAAAAAAAACCTTTTAGCAGTTGTTTAGCAGGGTCTGTGTAACCTGTTCTGAAATGGTTTTATTATAATCGTTATCACAAGAGGCTGCAATATTGTATATCACAATATGGATTTTAGGCCATATCGCCCATCCCTAATTGATAGTCTATAGTAGTTGATAATAACATAGGCCTACCTAATGTTGCCTACGGACGGTAACAGTACAGTAGTAACCTTTTACAGTCTATGAGTAGAACAGCTTTCTCAAGCAGTTTGTGATGCATTTTGGAAACAGGAGATGAGCCCCTGGTCTAATGCGCCACCTGACTTGAGAAACCTGTTCTCAAAGACTTACTTTAAGTATCATTATTTGGGTAGCACACATATTCTGAATGCCTTCGGCAGAATTCAAATGAGCCATTTTAATCTAGATTAATCTAGATTAATTTCAAAATTAATCTAGATTAATCTAGATTAAAAAAATTAATCTATGCCCACCTCTAATATATATATATATATATATAAATATATATATACAACATGGCGAGTGAGCAATATACTAGGTGTGTGCACCCCTGCCCTAGAGATCTTATGGGTGGACACACACACCAGTTATGTGTATATTGCTTGGGAGCGCAGCACGCACAGGCAGCTCTCGAGGGGGCTGCCTGTGAACACTGTGAAGCACTTCCTATAAGAGTGCTCAGCTCCCGCCTGGCTGTTTTTAAAGAGGATGGCCAGGCTCGCGATCCCTGCGGTTCGTGTCCCGCGTCCGTTGAGGCGGTGCGGCGGCTTAGATCATGGGGATCGCAAAAGGATCTTGCGGATGAGAACGAGACTGCCGAGGCACTTTCTCGTTCATCATCCGAAGATTCTGTGGCGCCCGTTCATGGTGCAGAAGCCCGCGTTGCGGCTTCTTCTGCCCGCGACGAGTGCCCGGTGCTCGAGCTATCTGCTTCTGAGGAAGTGGATGTGCTCAGCATCGGAGGCGAGGAACATGAGTCATACTCGCCGGCTCATGTTCCCGCTTATGAGGAGCTAGTGGAGGTTGTGACGCATGCTGTGGCCAGACTCAACATCAGCTGGCCACAAAATAAGCAGGATGATGCTCGTCAAAGCAAGCTAGATGAGAGATTCCTGCAGCACCGTTCACAACCTCAGCGCCAGGGTTTGCCGTTTTTCCCAGATCTACATATCCTGGGAAAAACCCCACTCGTCTCGTATCTCATCACCTACGTCATGTGATTATAGTAATGTGGTGGGTGCGAGAGAGTTGGGATATGGCAAGATGCCGCAAATGGAGGAAGCTTTAGCGAGTTATCTTTCTCCTGAAGCGGCATCTTCGCTTAAAACCCCGGTGAGACACTTCTGCACTGGTTGGCCGGGCTTATATGGCGGCTGGTCAGGCTGGTACGTGCTTGCACTCAATGGCGATTTTGCAAGCGTACCAGGCCGACCTCCTTAAAGACCTGGATGAGGGCAAGGGACCGACTCCCGCTGATATTGCAGAACTGAGAAGAGCCACGGATTTGTCTCTCCGGGCCACTAAAGAGACGGCACGTGCTATTGGCCGCTCTATGGCGGCTATGGTGGCCACGGAGAGACATCTGTGGCTAAATCTGTCGGGGATAAAAGAAAGAGACAAATCTTTTCTGCTGGACGCACCGCTATCGCCTTCTGGCCTGTTCGGCGACGCAGTCACTACTGTCGTCGACAGGTTTCAGGAGGCGAAAAAACAATCAGTGGTGTTCCAGCAGTTTCTCCCTCGCCGCGCTAAATCCAGGTCTAGGAGGGCTGGTCCAAGTGGTCAGCCCCAGCCGTCAACTAGCTCCTCCTCCTATCGCCAGGAACAGAAAGAAAGCGTTTCCTCTAGAGCCCCTCCTGCGGGAGCTTGGCAACAGAGGAAGCACTCTCACTCGAAGTCCTCTGGCCAGAAGGCCGACCTGAGGGTCGTCATTCAGGCGAAGAGGGCTTCGGGAAAGAGTTCCTAACTGATGTGATAGGACCTCTGAGGGCTGCCCCCCCATTGTGGAGCAATCGAGGTTGTTCTAGCAGCAGGAGCCCTCGGGAAAAAGATGTTGTCCCGCCGTCCTGGATGCTTCGGGCCACATCAATTTCCAGCGAACGCACACCGTGGCGTTCGCCCCAAAAGCTTGCAACAGGGCACCGACTATGGTCACAAAATCTTTCTCGACTTTTTTCTGCCAGTCCTCCGCTTCAGGAGGTCGAGAATGGTGCTCGAAAAACACCCAAGGCCAGTCTCGAGAGGCTGGTTCCCTTAGGAATATAACATATTTCTTCCGAATATATCTATATGGGTCCTGAATATAATAAATAATGGGTACAGACTGCAGTTCGGTCACCGACCTCCCAAGTTTGCTGGGGTGGTACCGACTGCAGTGGTTCCAGAACAGGCTCGGGTTATGGAACAAGAGGTACAGACTCTACTGGATAAAGGGGCCATAGAAAGTGTTCCCCTACCAGACAGGGAGTCCGGGTTTTACAGCCGGTACTTTATAGTTCCAAAGAAGGATGGCGGGCTGAGGCCGATTTTAGATTTGAGGCAGTTGAATCGTTCTCTGAGGAGATTGCTCACTATTCCCATCATCGTGAATCAAATCAGATCCGAGGATTGGTTTGTCACGATAGATCTAAAAGATGCCTATTTTCATATCTCCATCCTTCCATGTCACAGGAGGTTCCTGAGGTTCGCTTTTGGGGGCGAAGCGTACCAATATCGGGTTCTACCGTTCGGCCTAGCACTCTCTCCCTGCACGTTCACTAAGTGTATGGATGCAGCTCTGGCTCCACTGAGGCTTCAGGGCATCCGTATACTGAATTATATCGATGACTGGCTCATATTGGCCCAGTCTCGAGAAATGGCAGTTCGGCATCGAGATGTCGTCCTTGGCCACATTCAGAAATTGGGGTTGAGACTCAACACTAAGAAAAGTGTGTTAGAACCAGCTCAGAAAACTACTTTTCTGGGCGTGATATGGAATTCGGTTACGATGCAGGCACGTATGTCTCCCGCACGTATTGAATCCATCCTGGCCATGGTGTCAGGGATAAAACTAGGCCAGGCCATCACTGTAAAGCAATTTCAAAGACTGCTGGGCCTCATGGCAGCGGCATCCAACATAATTCCTTTGGGCCTTCTTCACATGAGGCTCCTTCAGTGGTGGCTTAAAGCCAAGGGGTTTTCCCCCAAGGGGAATCCGTTCCATATAATAAAGGTTACGCGCAGATGCCTTCGTTCCCTATTAATATGGAAGAAAGCTTGGCTCTTGTCCAAGGGCCAGTGTTAGTGGCGTCATGTCGCCGGAAAACCATTTCGACAGACGCAGTCATGTCGCCGGAAAACCATTTCGACAGACACTTCCCTCACTGGCTGTGGCGCGGTTATGGACGGCCGCTTTGCCAGGGGTCTGTGGCAGGACCATCATCATTCTTGGCATATAAATTGCTTAGAAATGTTGGCTGTGTTCAGGGCTCTGAGGAGCTTCCTCCCAGACATCAAAGGTTACCACGTCTTGATATGTTCAGACAATACATCACTGGTAGCGTATCTGAACCGACAAGGGGGACTCAGATCGCGCCCTCTATCCAGATTGGCGCATCAGATTATTTTATGGTCCCAAGGGAAAATATTATCTATAAGAGCAATATATGTCCCGGGGGTTCAGAATTAGGGAGCAGACATCCTGTCGAGGCAGGGGCTGAGGCCCGGGGAATGGAGACTCCATCCAGAGGTGGTGGAGCTGATATGGCAGAGGTTTGGACCAATGGAAGTGGATCTGTTTGCGTCTCGAGGGACGTCCCACTGTCCACTTTGGTTCTCCCTCACTCATCCAGCCCTGCTGGGGTTGGATGCCATGGTACAGGCCTGGCCGAGGCTTCGCCTGTACGCTTTTCCCCCGATCGCTCTGCTCCCGGGAGTCCTGGAGAGGGTCCGTCAGGAGGGCATCAGTCTTCTTTTGGTAGCCCCGTTTTGGCCGGCCCGAGTATGGTTTTCGGACTTAATTTCACTCCTGATAGCTCCGCCATGGCAGATTCCTCTGAGGAGGGATCTGTTGTCTCAGGCGGAGGGCACTATATTCCTTCCTCGCCCGGAGCTGTGGAAATTGTGGGTCTGGCCTCTGAGGGGGCTCAGTACCTAAATGCTGGTCTATCATCAGGGGTGGACGAAACCATACTTATCTCTAGGGCTCTGTCTACTAGGAGATTATATGGCCTCAAGTGGAATGTTTTTCCACTTGGTGTAGAGAACATGAGTTAGGTCCAGTTAACTGCCCAGTGGCTTCAGTTCTGGAGTTTCTTCAAGATCGTTTCTCTGCGAATCTCTCCCCGTCCACACGTAAGGTGTACGTGGCTGCCATTGTGGCGTTCCATGCACCACTGAATGTTGGGCCTTTGGGGAGGCACCAACTGGTCATACTATTTCTCCATGGTACATGAAGGATGAGACTGACAGTCAGGTCCAGGTTTCCTTCCTGGTACCTGGCGGTGGTTCTCGAAGGCCTATCCTTGGCTCCCTTCGAATCCCTCCAGTCGGCTTCGCCTAGGACCTCACGTTCAAGATAGCCTTTCTCTTAACTATTTCTTTAAAGAGACTGGGAGATCTCCAAGCCCTGGCATTAATGCCAGCTTGCTTGGGGTTTGCCCCCGGCGGAGTTAAGGCCATCCTGCATCCGAGACCCAGCTATGTGCCTTAAGTGCAATCTAACATGGCTAGGTCCATGGTCCTGCAAGCATTTCATCCTCCACCACATGTGTTGGCAGAAGAGGAGAGGTTCCTTGCTCTGCCAGTCAGAGTTCCGAGTTTTTACCTTGAGAGGTCCTCTTCTTGGAGGAGGTCGGACCTACTATAGTGTGTTTTGGGTCACCTTATAAGGGGCTCCCGGCTAGACAAACCATAAGTAGGCCTACAAGATGCGCAATTTGCCTTCACCTTTGGCAGTAAGGGCTCATTCTACTAGAGGCATGGCGTCCTCTAGGGCCCTCCTCTTGGGAGTGCCCCTCCAGGAGATCTGTGAGGCAGCCGGTTGGGCTACCCCGCACACTTTTATCAGGTTTTATAGTCTGCACCTCCCTTGTACGCCTGGCGCACGTGTGTTCTAGTCCTAGCTGAGTGCCTGAGATCAGTTTCACTCTAGGGCAGGCCTTTTTCAGTGCGTGGCCTAGTGGGCATTCGTTCCCCAAAGAGTCGTTTTACAACGACGCAGTGCGAGTTCCCTAACGAAAGGGAACGTCTCGGGTTACGACTGTAACCCTTGTTCCCTGAGGAGGGAACGAGACACTGCATCGTCTTGCCACGCCCCTCGATGCCTAGGAGCGGCTTGCTTCATCGCGAGGCTAATGTGTGTGTGTCAGCGTCACTTTTATGCATCCGGTTATGCCGTCACATGTTTCGTCATGATGCAACACCAATCAGGATTGGATTAGTTTCATTCATACTTCAGAGGTGCACGCTAAGGGAGCGTCCCCAAAGAGTCGTTTTACAACGACACAGTGTCTCGTTCCCTCCTCAGGGAACAAGGATTACAGTCGTAACCCGAGACGATTCTTCAGTTCTTGACCTGGCTACTGACTTTTAACGATAAAGAAGCAAGATATGGAGCAATAGATTGTTTCTCTACGACATTATGATAACAAGTGAAGTACTTTTATCTTATCTTTGTTCAGCAGTAGAAAGTTCTGTGACATCCACAATTATATTGTTATAATTTATTGCAATTATAAATAATAGAGGGCCCAAAATTGAGCCTTGAGGAACGCCACAATATATGACACAACATCTAGAGGTGTAACATAGTATTCCCTGCTTCTTAAGTAGGATCTGAACAAGTCTAAGACTGGACCTGACAGACTCGGTTCTGTCGAGTAGAATCTCATGATCAACGGTGTGAAAAGCTGTACTCAGATCTAAAAAAAACAAGTCCTTGCAGATTGTTTTAAACCTTTATCAAGGCCTTCTCTGTTCTGTGGTTTGTAAGGAAGCCAGACTGAAATGTTTCATTAAGTTTATTGTTGTCATTGAGCTGGAAATTGAGATAAAAGTATGACTGAATAAAAATCCCACACTTGTTATCTAGAAATCACGGTCAGGCATCGACCTGTCAAACTGTGTGTGGTTATCTGTGAATCTGACTTTGTTTGTCAGGCGGTCGGTCATGCTGAGGTCGACACACAGACCTAGTCCTGCTGGTCTGGCCTCCTCCAGTCTCTCTTTGGTAATGGCTTTCATGACACGTTTACTCAACTGCAGCTCATTCACATTTGCAAAACACACATGCAGTCAATTAGAAAACACTCTTGGTTCCAATCAGATCATAAAGCAATATCCTCTTGATACCCAGGAATAGACATTTTTCCTCGGTAGAGGTCATTATATTTGAGCAAATTTCTCTGAATGTCACAGTTTTAGGTCTGAATGTCCTGTAAAGAGCACATTCAGGACTCTTTATGGAAACTTTATGGGCACTCTTATGGAAATATGATAATATTTTGTAATTATCATTTAAATCTGACTCATTTTTTGGAAAATATAATGGGGTTTCAAATCAGAATATGACTTTCTGTTACGAAACACGACATTGATTTCATCAGGACTTAAAGTCCCCCTGTGGTGAAAATCAAGCTTTTAATGTTGTTTATGTGTCTATGTGGTGTTTTTAATATGTTTTAAGACAAACCATGAGCAAATTCATAATTAAGACCATTGCTGAGTATTTTCTCCTTAAAACTGCAGTGAACCAAAGACAGTTTGAAATCGCTGGTGTTTCTGACGTCACAAACTACCTTGTAACCAATCAGATCAATGTGTGATTGTCAATGAGTGGATCTCTGAGCTGAGTGAGTGAGTGGAGGCGGGGCTCATTTGCATATTCATAGAACCGCTTATACTAAATGAGGCAAGGGTGTAGAGTTACATTCAAGTCATTTTAAGGCATGAATAATAAAAAAAATCCAAGGAAAAAACTGTGAAATATGTAATTTTGGTAATCAAAGATGAATTTTAAGGAATACAATTATTGACTACAGGGGGATTTTAAATAATGTTAATCAGGCATTTTGGGAGACACAACAAGTGAATAGGGAAATAAATTATACATAAATATTCTTATGAGATTTTCTTATGAAAATATTCCCAATTATTACACATCTTTCTTAATTACATGTTGTCCCAAAAACACATAAATATGCAAATTAGATACAGCTGTAGCCTATAGATGTATTGCATAGAAGAGGAATGGCATTTATGGCTATGTTTACACGCATATTGCATAAAGTAATATGGTTTATCAAATCATTCTGCTATATCTTTCATAACATAATTGAGAATCATCTTTATACAAAGTTTGGATTAAAAAAAGCTTGAAACCTAAAAATGTTTTTTTTTTGCCTATTCGTGTCTTTTCATTTTCTTAATAAATAATTACTCCAGTCTTCAGTGTCACATGATCCTTCAGAAATCATTCTAATATTATGATTTGCTGCTCAAATAACATTTCTGATTATTATTATTTATGTTGAAAACAGCTGTGCTGCTTTATATTTTTGTGGAAACAGTGGTGTATTTTTATCCTATTAAGACTCTGATGAATAAAACAGCATTAATTTAATGCCTTATGTCATCAATAACTTAAAATAACTTTAAAATTGTGAGTTTATGATATTTGACGTGTATGATAGGGACATAAAATAATTGACATATACAGTCAAACCAAAATTTATTCAGACACCTTGCTATCATAACTTACATAGTGTCCTGAGCCCACTAGTAAAAAAAAGATAAAAAATTATATCGGGTGTCTGAATAATTTTTGGTTTGGCTGTAAATATTTATAGGCTATTTTAACAACAAAATTAGAGTAGAAAGTTTATCACAATTATAAAATAAAAAATGATAAATTGCCTTATGTGCAATTTAAATGTATATACACAAATCCGCTTGTATTTGAGTGACGATAATTAAATACATTTAACTAATTGATATATATATAAAAAAAAATTTGCAAAAAAAAAAAAAAAAAAAATCGGTGTAGCCTATCACTAAATAAAAAGGGTTATTTTGCATTAAAAAAGAACAATTCAAAAGCTAAATTTATTGAATTAGTGGGATACAATTATATACAGTCAAAGCAAAAATTGTTCAGACACCCTATATGTATATATATATATATATATATATACACACTCACCTAAAGGATTATTAGGAACACCATACTAATACTGTGTTTGACCCCCTTTCGCCTTCAGAACTGCCTTAATCGCATTGATTCAACAAGGTGCTGAAAGCATTCTTTAGAAATGTTGGCCCATATTGATAGGATAGCATCTTGCAGTTGATGGAGATTTGTGGGATGCACTTCCAGGGCACGAAGCTCCCGTTCCACCACATCCCAAAGATGCTCTATTGGGTTGAGATCTGGTGACTGTGGGGGCCATTTTAGTACAGTGAACTCATTGTCATGTCATGTTCATTTGAAATGATTCGAGCTTTGTGACATGGTGCATTATCCTGCTGGAAGTAGCCATCAGAGGATGGGTACATGGTGGTCATAAAGGGATGGACATGGTCAGAAACAATGCTCAGGTAGGCCGTGGCATTTAAACGATGCCCAATTGGCACTAAGGGGCCTAAAGTGTGCCAAGAAAACATCCCCCACACCATTACACCACCACCACCAGCCTGCACAGTGGTAACAAGGCATGATGGATCCATGTTCTCATTCTGTTTACGCCAAATTCTGACTCTACCATCTGAATGTCTCAACAGAAATTGAGACTCATCAGACCAGGCAACATTTTTCCAGTCTTCAACTGTCCAATTTTGGTGAGCTCGTGCAAATTCTAGCCTCTTTTTCCTATTTGTAGTGGAGATGAGTGGTACCCGGTGGGGTCTTCTGCTGTTGTAGCCCATCCGCCTCAAGGTTGTGCGTGTTGGGGCTTCACAAATGCTTTGCTGCATACCTCGGTTGTAACGAGTGGTTATTTCAGTCAAAGTTGCTCTTCTATCAGCTTAAATTAGTCGGCCCATTCTCCTCTGACCTCTAGCATCAACAAGGCATTTTCACCCACAGGACTGCCGCATACTGGATGTTTTTCCCTTTTTACACCATTCTTTGTAAACCCTAGAAATGGCTGTGCGTGAAAATCCCAGTAACTGAGCAGATTGTGAAATACTCAGACCGGCCCGTCTGGCACCAACAACCATGCCACGCTCAAAATTGCTTAAATCACCTTTCTTTCCCATTCTGACATTCAGTTTGGAGTTCAGGAGATTGTCTTGACCAGGACCACACCCCTACATGCATTGAAGCAACTGCCATGTGATTGGTTGATTAGATAATTGCATTAATGAGAAATTGAACAGGTGTTCCTAATAATCCTTTAGGTGAGTGTATATATATATATATATATATATATATATATATCTGTGGCGGCTACTGGTCTGTCAGAGAGGGGAAGCTCATTTTCGGCCTACATCATAAAATTGTCTATTTATTTAAAAGTAAATTCTGCCCTACGTTCCTTTTCAAGAAAATGGTCTGTGACCCTGTCGTACCAACTAGGCGTCTTTTCAAGTGACTTGACCAGTGTCCTCTCAATGGCCAGCAGAGCTAGGCTGCTTAAACGGCCTTGGCCCATTGTGTTTCGGGTGTAGGACTTGAGCCGCTTTAAACAGGAGAAGCTCCTTTCTACACCTGCAGATGTAGCTCCAATTGTTGCCACTAATGAGAACAGTTTGTAAAGCTGAGGCATTGCACTGTCCAACTCCATGTCTTTAAGGAACACCAAGTAATCACACAGCTTTCCCCTGTTACCCTGCAAGTCCTGATCTGAATACAGGACTTGAAGTTCTGACCTCAGTCTTCCTGAATCAAAGTGATGGCCATAACTTTTCAGGACACTTTGGAAGGCCTCCTCTGGAAATACTTGTCTCATGTCATCAAATTTCCCTGGATTGACTAATTCTAAGAAGAGCATGCTTTCCAAATTTGAAAAACGTCGAGGAATCTGCTCCAAGATGTTATCAAGGATGGCCATGTACAGATTTCTGTATCGCACTTGGGGATCCTGCAATTGGGTCAGACGGCGCTTTCTCATGGGCTCATCTCGTGGGTCTGATGTGAGATCTGCTGTTTTGGCATAAATGGCTTGGAAAGCCCCCTCTGATCTCTTCTCTTTGACAAATGCAAGAAGAGATTCAATTATTTTCTTGCAGTAAAGAACATCCATCGCCCTCTGCTGGACAATATCAAAGACCACATCAGTCTCAGAGAAGATTTGTTCATATGTGTACAACATGAACACAAACTCAAAATCCTCCAGTTTCCTCACAAAGCCTTTGGCACAATCCAGTGTATCATCATCCATTGTTGTATCTGCAATGATGTTCTCAAATGTCTGCAGGAGGCCATCATAATTGTTTGCCACAGTGCTCACTATCCGTGATGTGAAATTCCATCGAGTAGGAGCGTTTCTGGGCAACCTTGAACAGCCTGCAGACTCCAGAAAAGATGTCCTCTTTGTGGATTTTGAAAAAAATGTGGAAAATCCAGAGTGATGCAAAAAAAATTCTGCACTCAGGCAAGCATTTAGCCCCCTGTGACAGCACCAGATTCAGTCTGTGTGCATAGCAATGCACAAACATTGCACTGGGGGCTATTGCTTTCACTTTGGCCTGCAGACCATTGAGATCTGAAGCCATGACAGCAGCCCCATCATAGGTCTGTGCCACAAGCTTATCCTTAAAATTGTAGCCCTGCATGTTCTCATTTAATATTTCAAAAACGGACTGGGCATCTCGCCCCCCAGAAACATCAAAAAATCCAATAAAGCACTCCTGAATTTTACCTGCACTATCCACATAGCGAACAATGACAGAGAGTTGGGCACGGCAGGATATATCAGTTGTTTCATCCACCTGCCATCCAAAAAAGGGAGCATCTTGAATTTCATCTCTGATCTGATCAGAAACGGTGGCTGCAAGAGCAGAGATCAAGTCATTTTGAATAGTATGGGACATACCAGAAAACTCAGTTGAGGACTCGAATTGTGTGGACAGGACAGAGTCATATTTAGCTAATGTTTCTGTGAACTCCCTGTAATTCCCCTTGTTGGATGATTCACTACTCTCATCATGTCCCCTAAATGACAGCTCCTGCCGGCCAAGCAAGGATGTCACATCAATAAGGCGGTTTAGGAAGGCCCTGTTTTGTTTCACTGTTTCATTATGTTTAGCCACTTGAATGCGAGCACCTTCATTTATTGCATGCTCAACCCTGATCCTGCCCATGCAACTTAATCTTGCACATGCACTCACATGTTCATTGCTCTTTTCATGTCTTTTATATGCCCTGTCAAAGTTAGACAGATCTCCAAACCCCACCTTTGACCAAACAACACATCCGTGAGATGGTTTCATCAAGAGGCATGGCCAGCAGTACATTTTATTTGTCACAGCATTTCCAGTCAGCCAGCTAACTTTGTCATACCAGGAGAGCTGAAAAGATCTTTTGCACTAAATCAATCTTAGGTGTTGATCTGTTTAATCGTAAGGAACACTTTCAAATGGTTTCGCCAAAATCAGGTCGACAATATTAGCACTGTCTGCCATCGTCTGCAGTTTCACCCACGACGCTAGCCTAGCCTACTATATGAATGAATGAATGAACGAAACAAGGAATGTGGTGTATAATTGTGTGAAATGTATGATGAAAATCAAGCAATTTCGCCAAGCAAATATCAAGAAATAGGTTGCAGCAGTTTTTATTTCGACTGAACTTGAGAAATCCGCGATGGGACTGAGCGCGAATAGCTTCAGCGATTCCTTATAGTACAGAATCGCTGTCAGTCAAAAGGAGATGCAGTCTTTCGACAGACCCTCCAATCATCACGCAGAAGCTCGGAGTCCGGGCCAGCCCACTCCCCATTCACCCCCAGAGACGCTGAGCATCCGTGGGCGGGACATAATCGCAGCGTTTATCCAATGACCGTCTAGTTTCGAAGCACTGAAAAAAAACGTTCAAAGCAGCCCCGTTGAAGTCAATGGACGCTGGGCTTCAATAGGGAAATGCACTGTGACGCTACGGGAATGTATGAGAAGGAAATCGAGTCAGCCGACCTGCTATATGTAACTGATTCTGAACGAACTCGTCTTTGAGATGAACGTTTTCTAACGCATTTTCAGTCAATAAAATGTTAATACAATAGTACATATTTGACCATTAATTTTGTGACATTATAAGGGAAGCCGAGCTTCCCTTGCAGTCTTAAAGAAATCGGCACTGATATATATATATATATATATATATATATATATATATATATATATATTTTTTTTTAAATATATGTTTACTATGGGCACAGGACACTATAGTTCATTAATGTAAGTTATGATAGCAAGGTGTCTGAATACATTTTGTTTTGACTGCATATGATAATTGACGTTTATGAGGGATATGAAAATGTACATAAGATTGACCCTGTTATGTAACTTATATTAATTAAGGTCAGGTCACCTTCATTTAGTCTGTTGAGCTTCTTTCTTTGTTTCTCCTCTTTTCTTTTTCTCCTTTTCACCTCCAGTCTTCTCTCCCAGTTTCGCTGCTTGTGCGTGACATTTTTCTGTTGAAGTTAGTACAATAAGTGACACACTGTCTGTAAATGAATTCTGTCTCAATATTATGACTCATCATCTTACAGAGCACGAGGTGTCCTCTCTGTCAGCGCACGTGGGCTCGAGCTCCACATCGATGCGCAGAACCTCCAGTAAATCTGAGACTGCAGCGTCGTTTAGTTTCGACGCTCCGTCAGAGTAACAGCAGCTCTCGTGTAGTACTTCTTCCATCTGTTTTTTGGCTAAAGTCAGATGAATGTATATCCCCACAAAGCAATGGAAAACACATCTATTTTAACTGTACGGCAGGAGAAAATGAAGACCTCGGATACTGATAAAGTGAAAGTAAGGTGCTATGCTGCTAAAGATCATCTCTTCCGACAAACTGAAAGTGGAAGTAACAAATAAGTCATACATAGGTCTGGGTCAAAAGAGCCAGGGCCCTAGAATATACTACACATAGAGAGTGCAAAGGCCACCGCAGGAGGGGTCTGGGTCATACATGGGCCTGGGTCGGAAGAGCCAGGGCCTCTAGATGGAGAGAACTCGTGCATGCAGGGTGGGAACCTCTATGTTATAGAATCTTGTAAATGTGGACGGAGCGGACCAGCCGGCCACCGCACAAATGTCTTCAATGGGGACTCCACTGGACCATGCCCAAGAGGAAGCCATACCTCTTGTGGAGTGGGCTCTTACACCTATGAGGCACGGAAGACCCATAGAGGTGTAGGCCAGAGAGATGGCATCCACTATCCATCTCGAGAGTGTGAGTTTCGTGACCGGCAGCCCTTTGGTGCAGCCCTCGAAACAGATAAAGGGCTGTTCTGACTGTGTGAAAGAGGCAGAACGCTCCAGATGTATTGAGGGCCCACAAGTTGGGACGGGGGTGCCAGATTGTCCTGTTCGCCTGCGTGAGGAGGTCGCTCCTCAGCGGCATCGGCCACAGAGCTGTGGTAGACAGCGGCATAAGCTCTGGGAACCAAATCTGGGTTCGCCAGAGGGGGCTACAAGGAGGACTGCGCACTTGGTGCTCCTGATCCGTTCAATGACCTAAGGGAGCATCGAGACCGGAGGGAACACGTAAAGGGGAAGGCTCATGGGCCAGCACATCCCTGCTCTTTGAAAAGAAGATTGGGTAGTGAGACTTCCCACAACAAGAGAACCATCTGGGGGTGGAGAGACCATTCCTCTGAGGGAACGTTGCCCCGAGATAGCATGTCTGCCCCTATGTTCATCGTGCCTGGCACGTGAGCTAACCCTGAGTGAGCGCAAGTTGGCATGAGCCCATAACAGAAGCTGTTTGGCCATGGTGAACAGGTTGCGTTCTGAGGGGCGCAAAAGAGCCCACTTTGAACGAAGCAGCGAGACACTGGATTGAGACAGCCCGGTCTGGTGAGGGGCATGCTCTCATATGTACGGAGTCGAGAACTGTTGCCAGGAATGTGATCCGTTGGCTGGGGGACAGCATACTCTTGGCAAAGTTCACTCGCAGCCAAGATTCGAACTCAGGTCTCTGGTGCGAGAATCTCAGATTCCACCACTGAGCCACAGAAGGGGTGTAAATAAGCACAGAAGAATAAGTCTGTCTCTGTAAAATGTGAGTCACGCAGGGCAGGGCCGGCGTGGGCTCATAATTCTGGAGCCCCGCCAATCGAATGGGAGGGCGTGAGGGGCAGATCTGCTTTCTGTACGTAAGAAAGCTGGCCGCGAGCTCAGAGAAGAGAGCAGCATAAGTTTCACCTGCCGCCAGAGCTGGGATTCGAACACAGGTCTCTGGCGCGAAAGCTTTAAATTTCACCACTGAGCCACAGGGGGAAATTACAAGCTTACAGTTAGAGAAAGCATAGAAGAGAGCGTCATGTTTTGTGTCGACGTTTGTTTGCAGGTGTGTATGCTTTATAACAGGCTCATTTGCTGCAATATTGCCATTTCCAGCCGCCCGAGCTAAAGAAATGGGAAATGTGCGAGAAATGGAGGTTGGTCCGGCCTCGGCAGGACTAAAACACTCTCTTTTCCTCCTTTCGCCGGTGAGTGATGCAGATTTGAAAACTCACTCAGTGTCCGTTCTAGGTCATGCAGAGAGCTAGCCGCGGGCGCTGAACATTGATTGTATTCGTCCACTCTGGCATTGTTTGTGCGGCTCAAGCAAAGGGAGAGAGAGCAGGAAGCGGGGTAGTACTCGGCGAAATCAGACGGTCGAGCCTGCAGAGTGTGGAGATCCATCTAGTTACACTCAGGGCAGCCGCCGTAGCGAGTGCAGCTTCCATGTGGTAATGGTCCAGACAGGAAGCGCAGAGGATGTGACGGTCTTGCTCTTTTATTTGCTCTTTTAGAAAAAGTGTGACGCAACGGCGAACACACTAATGCGTTTAAAGGATATATTCGTCGGATGCCACGGAAACACGATCAGCTGGGCGAGGAAATGCCAGGTACTGAAGCTGTTCCGCTGAAGGGCTGTTCAATGACGAGAAGGCTTTCTATCCGGAGAAGTCAGCGAACGAGGTGAGTCTCAGAGCTCGAGCTGAAGTAGATTAAATCTATCATATGGTGAGTTTTCTCTGAATTTATACCCTTCAGCCACTCCTATGTTGGCGCACTCGAGGCTGGCAAGGCGCCAAACGCTCCGATTGAACTGCACAGCACAGCCAATCAGCTCGCTCAGACGAGCTATGATGCTCTTGCTGTGCAGCTGCAATGCGTTTTAAAATAAAGGCTTCAATATTCTCGAGAAAGGAGTTTCCCATAGCGCTTGCAACGCAGTACGAGAGAACCGTTCTCGTAAGGGAACACCACAACTGCTAATGTTTTCAACTCGAGAGAGTCGGGCGCGCTGTTATGACGTAACGACCACGCTGTTGTTGCTACTTTGGACGCATTTTGCAGGGAAGAATACTATATTATAGGACAGAATACTATATTATACATTTAATTTTAGTTTTTGCTAAATATACATAATACATAAATGCAAGCAGTAAAACCAACCTTTGTTTTTAGTTCTTGAAAAAGAAATTCAAATATAGGCCCATTGTCCTGACTGCACATTTTTCAAGTCAATAAACTGTCAATAAAATCAATATGGTTTAATATAATATAGACTATATACATTCTTATTTTATTCTTGTGTTATCATTTGACGTTTATGTATTTATTTCGGAACATCTACTTATACGTTTTTCATTATTTGTTGAAGTGTTTTTATTTTATTTTTTTATTACATTAGTTTGTTCAAGCGAATATGACATTTGGCAAATACCAGTAAAAATCAATAATATATGCATGTACATTTGGTAAACAAAAGCTCATATTTAGTGATTTCTGGTTATTAAATCACACATATCCACATTCTAACTGTCCAGCAAGTGTTAGGTGTTGATGTTTAATTTGTTTACATGTTTTTGTACATTACTTTTTTACATTATTTTACAATTTTTATTCGTATATTTGAACCGTTATATTTCAGTGGTATAATTTAAAGGGGTCATGAACTGGATTGTTTTATTATTTTATAATGTTGCCTGGGGTGCCCTTATAATGTTAGTATGATTTTTACATAAAAAATTGTCATAATTTATAAATAAAAGCCATTTTTCCAAGCCTGATTTCTGCCTCAGATTTGAACGCTCCGTTTTAAGGGGCGTGTCTGCTGTGAGACTGCAGTGCAAACGCCCACTGCTGTGATTGGCTGACATGCTTGCAATGAAATAGCTAGTATTACAGGAACTCTCTCGAAAACTTGTACTACGTTTTTACTAATACAGCTATCGAGATTAACAAATCGTGAAAAGTATCGTTTAAAGCATTATATTTAAATCTATTCCATCACATGAAAGGTTGCAGCATGATGAGCACTGACTGAGCAGATGACAGACAGTCTGTTGATCGCGTGAATAAAGATCTTATCATTGCAACGCAATTTTTGCACTCTCACAAATGCTTACACCAAATCACAATGCAAACACGATGTGAGTACACAGTAAGAGCTTCGTTGTGTAGTGTAACAGTGTCATTATTTCATCACGAGTTTGGTAAGTGTCCAGATAAGCTCTCGCGGCTCGCGCTGTGCTGTTTGATTGACAGCTTGGGCGAAAGGGATCGTTCTTTGATCGCTTTCTGTAGGCTATATAATTTAATAACAGTTTAAAAAAAGATTATTTTCATAATACTACGAGAAATTATGTGAAGTTGATCGTTTAGTCGCTGATGCATACACAGTATTGAACGATTTTAAGAGAAATATCTGAACTTGAATAATTACACCGAAATCACTGATCGCAGATCAGGCATTAGAATACACATGGTTACTTACATGTTGCTGGCAGATCCGTGTCAAGAAATTGTGATTGACTGATTTAATAAAGTTTAACCATGCTGGAATCCGAAGGAAGCTTATGCAGACTGTCTTCTTCCACAAACAGGCACTGCACAATATTTAGTAAACAGCATGTTTATTGCTTGGAAGTAGCTCGATCCGGTTTAGCATTTATCATGTCGTCCTATGTTATTTAGCATGTTTGGGCGAATCGGTGGGCGGGGCTAAACAGGCCGTGCTGAAGTAGGCGTTGATCTTCTTTTGTGGAGGCGGTGTTTTATCCTCTTTGACGTCATTGTTCCCCACTTTGAAAAACGAGTCGTTTGCTGAGCCTGATGTCTATAAAAGCTTTTATTGGACTAACAAGGTAGTTTTCAGTTCTGAAACTTACAGGATATTATTATAGTATGATGATCTCTTATATGTCAAAAGCTCAAGGAAACTTTGATTTCTCAGTTCATCACCCCTTTAAAAAAAAATGAAAAGAGATACTATCATCATTTAATATTTTACCAGATTCTTTTATTATCCAAAGGAACTTAGACAGAAGTATAAAACATGAGTGATTCATCATCATTATAAAGATTATATCATCAATGCATGTGTTGTAGTACAAACCCTAATAAAAAATCCAGACATATGAGGTTGAGTTTATTATTATTAAGTCTTTTCTGATAAGTGTCTTTCTTGAGAAATCTGCACATGTCAAGTCAAGTCAAGTCCTCTGTATTTATATAGTCATACTTCCTGGTTCTAGTAAGAACTCGAGCTGCTGTGTTTTGAACTAGCTGTAGTTTGTTTATTAAGCGTGCAGGGCAACCACCCAGTAGAGCATTACAATAATCTAGCCTTGAGGTCATGAACGCATTAACTAATTGTTACGCATTTGTCAATGAGAGCATATGGCGTAATTTAGATATATTTTTAAGATGGAAAAATGCGGTTTTACAGATACTAGACACGTGACTTTCAAATGAAAGATTGGTATCAAAGAGCACACCCAGGTTCCTAACCGACGACGAAGACTTAACAGAGCAGCCATCAAGTGTTAGACAGTATTCTAGGTTATTACGTGAGGGAGTTTTTTGTCCAATAATTAGAATCGCTGTTTTTTCAGAATTTAGAAGTAGGAAATTACTAGTCATCCAATTTTTATATCAGCTATGCATTCCGTTAATTTTGTGAATTGGTAAGTTTCGTTAGGTTTTGAAGAAATATACAGCTGAGTATCATCGGTATAACAGTGAAAGCTAATTCCATGATATCTCCTAATGGTAGCATGTACAGAGTGAACAGCAGCGGTCCTAGTACTGAGCCTTGTGGTACGCCATACTGAACTTGTGATCGATAAGACATCTCTTCATTTACTGCTATAAACTGATGCAGTTGTGCAACAACAGTTGTGAGGATACTGCTTTTTCTAATATCTTTGACAGAAAAGGCAGATTCGAGATTGGCCTGTAATTGACTAATTCTGTAGGATCAAGTTGTGTTTTTTTAACAAGCGTATTAATCATAGCCAGCTTAAAGGTTTTTGGTACGTATCCTAGAGACAAAGACGAATTAATGATATTAAGAAGAGGATCTATGACCTCTGGGAGCATCTCTTTCAGTAGCTTAGTCCAGTGGTTGTCAATCCTGGTCCTGGGGACCCACAGCTCTGCACATTTTATGTGTGTCCTTTATCTGACACACCCAGTTCAGTTCATAGAGCTCTTTCCTAATGAGCTGATGATCTGAATCAGGTGTGTTAAATGAGGGAGACATACAAACTGTGCAGAGCTGTGGGTCCCCAGGACCAGGATTGAGAACCACTGGCTTAGTCAGTATAGGGTCTAAATACATGTTGTCGATTTAGATGAATTAACGAGTTTGCAAAATTCTTCCTCTTCTATAGCAATAAATGAATCAAATTTTTCCTCAGGGAGACTAAAATGTACTCCCTGATGCGATACTGTAGCAGACGGTTGCATAGTTATAATTTTGTCCCTGATATTATCAATCTTATAAGTGAAGAAGTTCATAAAGTCATCACTGCTGTGTTGATTGGAAACTTCTGGGCTTGAAGCTTTCTTTTTCGTTAGTTTAGCCACCGTTTCAAATACATACCTAGGATTATGTTTATTTTAGGGCTGTCAAAAGATTAATCGCATCCAAAATAAAAGTTTGTTTTTAATAATATATGTGTGTGTACTGTGTATAATTAAATTTGTATATATAAATACACACACATGCATGTATATATTTAAGAAAAATGTGTTATTTATATATAAAAAAATTATATTTATATATAATATAAACTATATAAATATATATACAGTATATGTATGCAAATATTTCTTAAATATATACATGCATGTGTGTGTATTTATATATTCAAAATAATTATACACAGTACACACACATATATTATGTAAACACAAACTTTTATTTTGGATGCGATTAATCGCGATTAATCTTTTGACAGCCCTAGTTTATTTTCTTCTTATAGGGTTGAAAAATAAGCAGATCTAGCAGCTTTTAAAGCCTCTCTGTAAGTAATCGAGCTCTCCTTCCATGAAATCCGAAATACCTCTAGTTTTGTTTTCTTCCAGTTGCGCTCCATTTTTCTGGCTGCTCTCTTAAGTGCCCGAGTGTGCTCGTTGTACCACGGCGTTGGACTATTTTCTTTAATCTTCTTTAAGCGCAACGGAGCAACTGTGTCAAAAGTGCTGGAAAAGAGAGAGTTAAAGTTTTCTGTTGCAATATCGAGTTCTTCTAAGCTATCCGGGATGCTGAGATGATGAAACTGATTAGGAAGATTATTGATAAAGCAATCTTTAGTGGCAGAAGTGATAGGTCTAACATATTTATAACACGGAGTCGGCTTTGCAGCTTTGGCTAAATGAAGTTTACACGAGACTAGATAATGATCTGAGATGTCATCGCTCTGCTGCAGAATTTCAACGGCATCAACATCTATTCCATATGAAAATATTAGATCTAGAGTATGATTACGACAATGAGTAGGTCCTGACATGTGTTGTCTAACTCCAATTGAGTTTACAATGTCTTTAAATGCCAATCCCAATGTATCTTTTTCATTATCTACACTGTTAGACTTTTCTGTAATTTCTACAGTTATTTACTTTAAATCCCCAGTATTATACTGCTATTTCTCTTTACAGTAAATAACTGTGATTCCCATTGCATCATGGGAATTTTCTGTGACGTCTAACACCACATACAGAGACTTACTGTATTTTTTAAATTTGCAGTATACTACTGTATGTATTTGACGTAACGGTCTCTCTGGCTGGCACCATTCCATCGTGCTTTTTATTTCCTTATTTTTGCCTTACACCGCGTGTCTACAACGCTATAATAGCCAGAGGCTGTCTATATTGGACACATTGAAGCGACCGGACCATTAATACAAAATGCAAACCTGTTTGTCCCTTGTCAGAAATAACGCGAGTACCGTACGTCAGAAATATAACGGCGCATTACTACACTGTCTGGGATTTGCCGTGTGCGCCGGAGCATCCAGTGTAATATCACTGGGGTCTGACTGTCTTTTGTTGGATTGCACCGTTCGTGTCTCTGGCCTGGGGAAGAGACGGAATTCACTTCACCGAGAGAGAGACCAGCAAGCAAGGTAAAAGACATTCTGTGTGTGTTGACAGGATTGTGCTCAGTTTAACCTATGTTATAACGTTAGCCTACTCGTCAACATGGCGGTAACGAACTTTACCTAAACTGCGCTAACGTTTCATTTTACAGACTTTGTTAGATTATTGAATTGTCGAGTTAAAATATGCCAACGAGCAACGCTTAGTTTACATTAACAATAAATTAACTAATGTGAAATTCTGTTTTGGTTGTAGATAAAGTTGGCTTACTGATGAGAACCTTTATAGTTTTAGCATTAGTTTGCAAACTATAACATATTATAGTTTTTTTTTAAATGAAATTTAATATTTACTTCCATTTTTATATGTGTTTAAAGGCAACTGCAACAAAGCGCCAATTCGCGCCAGTGACTTCTAGCAAGATTCCGGAGGGAGGCCATTTGTGATAGCCTATATTTTGAGATAAGTTTGCTGAAATGATTAGCAATATGTGAAAAGTGCATTTGAGCCACTGGTGCAGACTATGTAGCTTACAATATCTTATAAAATCTCTATAAAATTGGCTAACTTTATATCAAATAAGTGACCTTTGCATCATGTCTAACTTTATATTTATTACACAGCAAATTAACCAATCAGAAGATGGACCATTTTCATTGTTCAGTCTCACCAGATTAAATGTATGCAGGTAAGCACTGCGCTAAAACTCTCACTAATTCATTCATACCAAATCTAGCATTCTAAACAACTCAAGTTTATATTTTTGCATTATTTTGATATTTTATTAGGCAGAAGACTCTCTACCATTGCAGTCCCACATGAACAGGAAGGTCCTAATATCAGCACACAGGTGGGTTAACTACTGTAGGAAGGAGAACGATCATCACTCAGTGATTTCTTGCATGTGTCTTACTGTGTATTTGTCTCAATCAGTTACCCCTTCACTGCAGACAAGCTGAAATGGGCTAAAATCATCAATTTCAGTCTCTCTCTCTATGGATCTCAGCATTTTTGGACAGAATTTAGGATTTGTAAGTATTAAAATTTAATCTGGCATAATTTAATTTAGTTCAGTCGAAATGTTTGAATATGCTATTGACAAAAGCTTTTTACAAGTATATATTCTTAAGGTATTGTAAAAATAATAATAAAAATGTAAAAAAGGGGGTTAAAAATATTTTGACACTAATATTCTCTCTCTCTCTCTCTCTCTCTCTCTCTCTCTCTCTCTCTCTCTCTCTCTCTCTCTCTCTCTGTCTCTCTCTCTCTCTCTCTCTCTCTCTCTCTCTCTCTCTCTCTCATATAGTGTTGGAACCGGGATCTCCTTTGAAGGACTGAGTACATCAGTGTTTGTGGACACGCACACAGACCAGGGAACATTCTGATGTTGTCAGTCAAGTTCTGAACAGGAACCAATCTTTGGAGAAGTTCATTTATTCGCAAAGGTGGACAAAAACATTGTGTTGACTTTTTAAAGATTATTTTGTTGATGATTTTTACTCCTATGCTGTGGAAAAGATGGAGGAGTTGACAGTCAGACATTGATAATAATAAGAAATGTTTCTTGAGCATCAAAGAGACTTCTTTCAAAAACATTAAGACACTTAAATAATTCTTTTGGCCACCAGTGTACATGAATCCAACACATTTTTGTAAATAATTGAAATTATTTTGAAGATGGGGTTATGTGTCATGTATTGTGAAAATAACTGTGTTTTGTCCTGTGTTGGACATTTCCTTTTTGACTACTTAAAAATGTATTTATATTCTGCAGTTTTATGAATGTAATGGTTGATAGTTCATTATAATACTTGTATAAGCTAAACAACCAATGACTCTCATTTTGTCAAATGCCAACGTTTTATTTATGATTTTATGTATGTTTTTAACAATGTGTGCAGTGAAGGACAGCACATAATGTGTTAATTTAACACGTTTACACATCTTTGTGCTAACCTTTCTGACATATTTACTTTGTTAAAATCATTAACACAATGAATGAGTTAAAATTAACACAAAAAACGTTATCCTTAAACTCACCCATTAATGTGTAAAAATTTCACACATCATTTCCAGCATTGGCAGACTGTTTATTTTGTGATATGAAATGTTTTAAATAAAAAAAAATGGTATTTTGTGATAACTTTGTCTAATTGGTTTGTATGTCAGTAGTACTTATGTAGGATGAAAATAAAATTAATCATATATCAAAATTATGAAATCTAATTTATATTTAGTACAAATAAAAAATAATTACAGTAGTGTACTGATTAGCTTTGTTTTTACAGTAATGCACTGTATTACACAATTACAGTACCATGTACTGTAAAACTGAAATATGGTTTGGTACTGTAAATCTTAATTACAGTAAGTTACTGTAAAAAAAACCTTAAAAAGTCTAACAGTGTATGTGTATATTAAAATCACCAACAATTAGTACTTTATCTGCAGTCAATATTAATTCTGATAGAAAGTCCACAAATTCTTTGATAAAATCTTTATGGTGCCCTGGTGGCCTGTATACAGTAGCCAGCACAAATCTCAAATGTGATTTATCATTTACACTATATATTTTTACATTAAGCACCAACACTTCAAAAGAAGTATATTTAAAACTTGATTTATTTAGTGGTTTTGAAAATATTACTATAAATTACAGCAACACCTCCCCCTTTGTGTTTCAGACGAGGTTCATGTTTATAACTGTAATCTTGTGGGGTGGACTCATTTAATGTAATCGTTTGGTTTTAGCCAGGTTTCTGTCAAACACAGCACATCTAGGTAATGTGATCCAAGGGACTTTTCATGTGTTTCTTTGTTTGAAATAAAACCTCATTCAGGCAAACCACCAATTCTCCAAGCCAGCATCAGCTGGAAAAACAAAACCTTGCCAACTGTCACGAACTGCTCCGAGATACGAAGGTTGAGATCCAAATGCAGCTTTATTAAAGGCGTAACCAAAGAACAGGAGGATATTGCACAAAAGTAGAATTAAGAAAGCCAGGATAACAGAACAGTCGCGGCTTGACCTAGTTTAATCAGTGCATCCTGGTTTAATCCGTTGCACGTTTGCTGAGCCAGGATGAGAACGCGCGGATATGTCAAGCCAGGTGTATATAGTTTGGATAAATGCACGTTCACGGCATTCTTAAAAAGATCACGAAATCGATCACAGAATCACCGATGCAAAAATGGACAAAACCCGTGCGGCGTACTTTTCGCCTAATGAGCAACAGTTTCTTATGGAAACGTATGAAGAAGTGAAACATATAATATGTAAAAAAGGCAATACAGCTGCTGTAATAAAGCAAATAGAGAATGCCTGGCAAACAATAGCGGACCGATTGAATGCGTAAGTCAGTGGTTCTCAACTCCAGTCCTCGGGACCCGTTGCTCTGCACATTTTGTATGTCTCTCTTATCTGACACACTCAGTTCAGTTCATGGAGTCTCTCTTAACGAGCTGATGATCTGATTCAGGTGTGTTAAATAAGGGAGACATACAAAATGTGCAGAGCAGCGGGTCCCAAGGACTGGAGTTGAGAACCACTGGCGTAAGTAGTCCAAATAACCAGTGCTCCACTGAAACCCTCATAATTACAATTCAAGGAGTTACTTGTCATTTTCAAAAAAAATTGTATACTTTGCCTTAAATGTGACCAGTGGACATGCATTTAACATGAAGAATAATTGCAAACACTTACCCACTATGTGCATCTATTTGATCTATTTAGTTTCTTTTATGTCTATAATCTGTTTAATCTTTTTACTCTTATCTATTTGTATGTAGGTTTTGTTTCTAATTGATTTGATGTAATCTATAATCAGATAATTTATATATATATATATATATGCGTATATATTTATACACAAATATAAATTTTATTTATATTTTTTTATATACATTTTTTTTTTTTTTTCACAAATTGTGCTTGCAAATTGTATAATATCCAAGGTAAACATGTCTAGTAATTGTGCAGTTAATTCTCATACTGTATTTTCAGTTTTGGAATATTTATCCTCTCCCCAAATTTGTTACTAATAAAACACAATACAAATTATTTAAAGAAAAAAAAAGATATTTACCTTTTAATAGTTTGTTTACATCTACCTTGTAAATATTTTTTTTATTAAAAAGGTTACAATTACAACAACAATTCAAGTGTAATCTTACAGTATATTCTACAGTAAAAACTGTACCCAAATCTAGTCAACAAAATGTTGTCTTTCATATTTCGCCTGACTGTAACGTTGTTTTTATGAAATATTAGGGCGTATAAATGTTAATTTGCAGTTTAATACGTTGCTTATACAAATAGCCTACATTTTATTTCAACATATTTCAGTCGATTTTTACTCATCTCAGTATAGCAATAGGGCTTGGGCGTCGTGACGTCATACTTGGCGTGGCGGCCATGTTGATGGCCTCGCGAATGTAAACATACAGCAAGTCTAACGAGGAGAAGCAGAGTTGGGAGAAAGAAAAGAAAGAAAAAAGATGTTAAAATCCCGAGAAGGATGTGGAGTTTACCGGGATACGTTAAATAGGGAAACCAGGGACCAGTATGTGGACAAATTTTCCTGTAAAATATCCCGTATTTTAATACCTTACTCTCATAACATTAATGTTAGCCCTTCCATCGGACCTCTGTACTGTTGTCCTGTTGCTACCCCTTGCCCTTCCAGCGAAACAGATGTTTTCAAAGCATCGTTTTGCTTACTAGAAGGCAACCTTAGCGTGATATTGGCCTTTTTAAGATAACAGCGTGGTTGTTGTGAGAGCACGATTTCATGCCAATCTGTAAGCAAAGTCACGTTAGACCTAGCTTCACAACTCGCTTAGTTAATGCTGCAGTTTTGTAGTACGAATTTTTGCTGTCAGCAGAGGGATAGCAACAGAAAGATGAATGTTAAAATTTTCATTTTTCGGGATATTTTATAGGAAAATACTAAAACGGGAAGACAGCGGGAAAAGAGCTCACCCGGAAAAAACGGGAGGGTTGACAGCTACTAACTACACTTTTTTGCCGATTTTGTCCACATAACGTTACTGGTCCCTGGCTTCCCTATTTAACGTATCCCCGTAAATTCCACATAATTTTCGGGACTTTAATATCTCTTTTCTTTCTCCCATTTCTGCTTCTCCTCGTTCGACAGCTGTATGTTTACATTCGCGAGGCCATCAACATGGCCGCCACGCCAAGTATGACGTCACGACGCCCAAGCCCTATACAGTTTGCTAAAACATCATCATTCATTCACACACGCGATTTCAATTTAAACTGTCTTTTTGCAAGCTGTGGTAAACAGCGCGCATCTCCGCCGTTCATTCATTCATAAACAGAAACCCGATTCACGTGAGAAGGAAAAAAAACTTACTACTGTATTCCTCAGCTCAGTCTGATCCTTGCTCCTCGAAATACCCGCACTTCTGAGGTATTTTCCATTATTATTATTCCTCACAGCGCTGTGAGACGGTGTAAACAAGTAATGATCTGAATAAACTTGTGTTTTCTCGAGCTGATATGGGGGTGTTCACAGGTTTGCGCCGTGGATTGCCTCAGTCATTTGCGTTTGAATAGCGCGCGCTCTCCGTGGGCGTCACATTACATTTGAATCAGCTGTAATGAGCTCGACTGGAATCGCTCTCTTTTAATAAAGATTTCACAAGATGAGAATATTTGTTCCCTTTCGTGGTCACTCCGAGTTACGTCGGATGACGACGATTGGGGTTTCGCTTAGAAGCCTATCACCTTCGAGTATATAAAACGAGCCAAAGGCAATGAAATGCCATGGGTCTGCGGAATTTGCATAGCGTATCTCCGCCCACCGCAGGGGGTATATAAGGAAGTACGCTGCAAACTTGCAGATATGTTTTCGCTTCGGAGCCGAGAACTTCTCCACTCCTGCAAGCCAAATAATTCTGAGTTAGTCTTCTCATCCCTTCGAGACGAGCGAACTCTCCAGTGTTGGTGTGACGGCGATTTCAGCGAGTGCTCACTACCCTGCTGATCTGCTCAGTGATCTGACAGATAGTGTGATTTCTCCCTGTTCGCTTCAGCATCTGCAGAGTTTTTCCTCTCACAAAAAGAGCATTGCACGTGGCACGTCTTTTTAAAGATGCCTCGCCCATGCACTTCTGGTTGCGGTCGCGACATATTCTTTTCTGATGGGCACAATCTCTGCTTAGCGTGTTTGGGCGTTGATCACGCTAAAGCAGCGTTTGTGGATGACTCATGTTCCCACTGCGGGAACATGACCAACTCCATGCTGCGGTCGAGACTCAATGAGCTCACTAGAGCGAGAGTCCCCTCATCCACACCCCGATCTACGGTCTCCCCGTGAGGCTGTACTTCGGCTGGTGGCCAGGGTGACCTGAGGGTAACTGTGTGGGACACACCGCCGACACGTCCGCGGTCCACACACCCCTCTTCAGCATTGGGACCCGCGAGTGTCCAGACTGAGATCGCTGGTCCCTCTACGGAGGCCCCGCGCGTTTCGTTTGGCGCTCCAGAAGAGGATACGATGTCGATCGCTGCATCACAAGGTGGGCGTGAGTCCTCGGGAAGTGAGGATTCGGCTGTGTTGCCGCCCTCGGGTGCGCCAGCATTGCCCGAGTCTGATCCCGAGCTGACTGCCATGCTTTCCCGGGCAGCCGCGGCCATTGGGCTCGAGTGGTCCCTGCCACCCGATCCAGTGCGCTCGCGGCTGGATGATTGGTTTTTGGGAGCGGCCACTGACACTCGTCGCCGCCCAACCCCAATGCCATTCTTCCCGGAAGTGCATGAGGAAGTCACGCGGTCCTGGAAGGCTCCCATGTCTTCCCGTGATCGTTCGTCGGCTTTCTCCGCCTTTCCTCCCCTCGATAAGGCTGATGCTTGTGGGTACACTGGGATTCCCACGGTTGAACGTTCTGTCGCGATGCAGCTGTGTCCGGCAAGCGCTTCATCACGTGGTGATCCTAAGCACCCGTCCAAAGCCTGTAGATTCTCGTCTACCATGGTGGCGAAATCTTACAGAGCGGCGGGACAGGCAGCTGCCTCTTTGCATGCCATGGCCGTCTTACAGGTCTACCAGGCCAAGATGCTCCGTGACATGCACGAAGGTAGGACAGACCCAGGGCTCTTCGATGAGCTGCGCGCCGCCACCGACCTCGCTCTCCGGGCGACGAAGGTGACCGCGCGCTCCCTGGGTCTGGTGATGTCCACAGCTGTGGTCCAGGAGAGACATCTCTGGCTGAACCTGGCTGATATGCGTGAGCCAGAGCGGACTCGTCTGCTCGATGCTCCCATATCCCAGGCCGGCCTTTTCGGCGGTGCAGTCGAGGACTTTGCCCAACAGTTCTCGACTGCTCAGAAGCAGACTGAGGCGATTAAGCACACTCTGCCCCGACGCTCTGCTGCTCAGCCGTCGGTACAGAATCCTCAGCCTGCTCGCCGCCGAGGGCGCCCTCCCGCGGCTCCCGCCCCTCTCGCACGGCCCCAGCAGCAGCCTTCATCTCGGCCGCGTCGTGGAGGAAGCCGTAGGAAGGCGCCACAGCCCTCTCCAGCCCCGCAGCCCGCTAAACGCCAGGCTAAGCGGCGCTCCTGAGACGGGCAGCTCAGGATTGGCTCTCTTTTCTGTTCAGGAGCTGGCAGCAGGGCCACTCCTTCCCCCGGTGGAGGGCCGGGGGAGAATCTTTTGTTCTCCACTCCCCGCTGCTCGTCCAAGGATGGGCAGCACCCTAATGTGGTTAAAGACAGAATCGAATTCCCCAATCCTGAGCCAACAGAGCCCGAGAGCCGCAGTGTGCGCCACCCTCGGGTCCCGCCACTGCCGCCCTCCTCTGTCCCAGAGGTGCGGGATGACAGCACGCGCCGCCCACGGGCCACGCTCCTCTCATCCCCCTCTGTCGCCAGACCCCTGCCAGAGCACGCCCCCGTGGGACGCGCGCCCTCCCCTGGCCTCCTCTGGCAGGATGCGGTTAATGACCGTGCCCCCGCACAGGGCCGCTATGCCACCCTCGCCGGTGCCGGTCATTCCGCCTCGCTGCCCCACCGACGGTACGTCTGTGGTCCGTATGACCCCGCTGGTGCACTTTCTGGTGCCTGGCTAGAGCTTCCCAGACTGTCCCGCTGGGTCGCGAGAACCATCAGGCTTGGCTACGCGATTCAGTTCGCGCGATCTCCTCCCCGCTTCAGGGGAGTCCACTTCATTGTGGTCGGTGGCAATGCCCCTGTCATGAGAGCGGAGGTCGCCACCCTACTGGCGAAGGGTGCGATCGAGATTGTCCCTCCAGCCGAGATGAAGTCCGGCTTCTACAGCCCTTACTTCATTGTACCCAAGAAGTCCGGTGGGTTACGGCCAATCCTCGACCTACGCGTCTTGAAACGCTCCCTTCACAGGCTGCCGTTCAAGATGCTAACGGCCAAACACATCCTCCAGTGTGTGCGGCCGCAGGATTGGTTTGCAGCGATCGTCCTGAAGGACGCCTACTTCCATGTCTCCATTTTACCTCGACACAGACCGTTTCTACGGTTTGCTTTCGAGGGGCAGGCATACCAGTACGCGGTTCTCCCTTTCGGGCTAGCCCTGTCTCCTCGCGTCTTCACGAAGGTCGTCGAGGCAGCCCTTGTTCCCCTCCGGGAACACGGGGTTCGCATCCTGAACTATCTCGACGACTGGCTAATCCTAGCTCACTCTCGAGACCAGGTTTGCGAACACAGGGACCTAGTGCTTCAGCACCTAGTTCGTCTGGGCCTTCGGGTCAACTGGGAGAAGAGCAAACTCTGCCCCGTGCAGAGGATCTCTTTTCTCGGTATGGAGATCGACTCGGTCGCCATGTGCGCGCAGCTTACGAGCCAGCGCACGCAGTCACTGCTGACTTGTCTTCGTCAGTCCGAGGGCAAGAGTGCGGTTCCACTGAAATTATTTCAGAGGCTCCTGGGGCATATGGCATCCGCAGCCGCAGTAACGCCGCTGGGATTGCTTCATATGAGACCGCTTCAGCTTTGGCTTCGCGATCGAGTCCCGAGGTGGGCATGGCAACACGGCACGCTCCGAGTCCCAGTGACTCCAGCCTGCCGTCAGACCTTCACCCCGTGGTCGAACCTCAAATTTTCTACGGGCCGGAGTGCCCTTAGAACGAGTTTCCCGGCATGTTGTTGTTTCAACAGATGCCTCTGCCACGGGCTGGGGCGCCATGTGCAGTGGTCATGCTGCCGCGGGCTCCTGGACAGGACCCCAGCGCCTTTGGCATGTCAATTGCCTCGAGTTGCTGGCTGTACATCTCGCCCTGCACCGCTTCCGTGCGCTGCTCAGGGGCCAGCACGTACTAGTCCGATCAGACAATACCGCGACAGTAGCGTACATCAACCATCAAGGTGGTCTACGCTCCCACCGTATGTCGCAACTCGCTCGCCACCTCCTCATATGGAGTCAGAAGCATCTGAGGTCGCTTCGAGCCATTTATATCCCGGGACACCTGAACCAGGCGGCCGACGAGCTGTCTCGAGTTCGGCCTCTCGCTGGAGAATGGCGACTCCATCCCCAGTCGGTCCAGCTGATTTGGGATCAGTTCGGCGACACACAGGTAGACCTGTTTGCCTCCCACGACTCGTTCCACTGCGACCTGTATTATTCCCTGACCGAGGGCACGCTCGGCACGGATGCACTGGCGCACAGCTGGCCGCGGGGCCTACGCAAGTACGCGTTTCCCCCAGTGAGCCTTCTTGCGCAGACCTTGCGCAAGATCAGGGAGGACGAGGAGCAGGTCATTTTGGTTGCCCCGTACTGGCCCAACCGGACCTGGTTCTCCGAACAAGTACTCCTCGCGACAGCACCTCCCTGGCCAATTCCTCTGAGGAAGGACCTCCTTTCTCAGGGACGGGGCACCCTTTGGCACCCTCGTCCCGATCTTTGGAACCTCCACGTGTGGCTCCTGGACGGGACAAGGCAGGTTTGAGTACCCTACCACCAGCGGTGGTGGCTACCATCACTTCTGCTAGAGCATCGTCCACGAGACATGCCTATGCGTTGAAGTGGAACCTCTTCGTCAACTGGTGTTCTTCTAAACATCAAGAACCCACGAATTGCCCCATCAGTGTCGTGCTTTCCTTCCTGCAAGAAGGGTTGGAGCGAAGGCTGTCTCCCTCCACCCTGAAAGTGTATGTTGCCGCCATTGCCGCACATCACGAAGCAGTTGATGGTAAGTCTCTGGGGAAGCACGACCTGATCGTCAGGTTCCTGAGGGGAGCGAGAAGACTGAATCCTCCTCGTCCTCCCCTCGTACCCTCTTGGGACCTCTCAGTGGTTCTAACTGCCCTGCAGAGTGCTCCATTTGAGCCTTTGCAATCAGCAGAGCTTAAGTTCCTGTCTATGAAGACAGCGCTCCTGGTTGCATTGGCCTCCATCAAGAGGGTAGGGGACCTGCAGGCATTTTCGGTTGACGAAGCGTGCCTGGAATTCGGGCCGGCTAACTCTCACGTGATCCTGAGACCCCGGCTTGGATACGTGCCCAAGGTTCCTACCACACCCTTTCGAGACCAGGTAGTGAACCTGCAAGCGCTGCCCTTGGAGGAGGCAGACCCAGCCTTGACACTGCTCTGTCCAGTACGCGCACTCCGTGCTTATGTAGACAGAACGCGGTGTTTCAGGACCTCAGACCAGCTCTTTGTCTGTTATGGTGGGAAGCTGAAGGGAAAGGCTCTCTCAAAGCAAAGGTTATCTCACTGGATAGTGGATACCATTGCTTTGGCTTACCAGCAGCAAGGTCGTCAATGCCCCCTTGGTGTGAAAGCCCACTCCACTCGTAGTGTGGCTTCCTCTTGGGCTCTAGCGCATGGCGCCTCGCTAACAGACATTTGTAGAGCTGCAGGCTGGGCGACACCCAACACATTCGCGAGATTCTACAATCTCCGAGTAGAGCCAGTTTCTTCCCATGTACTCGCTTCAACCAGCCGGTACTAGATTCTGCTCAGGTGTCTTCGCTTGCTCGCCATTCCTCTCCACGGACGGGATACGTGCGATCGTCTTCTTATGTGAGTCTGATAAGCTCTGAGTTCCTCCAGCACTGGTTACGTCAACGCCTGACTTATGCCATTCTGCCATAATGCAGCTTTTGCGCTTGACTAGGTGCCTCCATGTGCATGGTCCCCCCTCTGGGCGACCCCCACATGTGTATTCCACTGTAAGTCTCTTTGTGAGCGTGTGTCTTTCCCTTGGCAAGCCACCTTGCCTCCCCTGGGGTTTAAATATTCCACCTGCGGCTGGACACCCCAGTGTTTCCCCATATGTATCCCTCTGGGTCATATGTGTATTTCAAGTCCCCCCCGTAATGGTTGGGCATAATTACATATTTCCTCTGGGATATGCTTCCCAGTGTACCTTGGTATTCATGTGTTAAGTAGGACTCCTTCGTTCGTGCTAGTCTCACAACAGGGAGCTCAGACTTACGCAGGGCACTGGATGACAGCCGAGGTGGCGTGATTAGACTGGAACCCCAATCGTCGTCATCCGACGTAACTCGGAGTGACCACGAAAGGGAACGTCTCGGTTACGGATGTAACCCTCGTTCCCTGAGTGGGAACGGAGACGTTACGTCTCCCTGCCACTTCCGCTGTATCGCTGAAAAACGCCTGGGTCCAGTTTCGACTCCTCAGCGAAGACATATCTGCATGTTTGCAGCGTACTTCCTTATATACCCCCTGCGGTGGGCGGAGATACGCTATGCAAATTCCGCAGACCCATGGCATTTCATTGCCATTGGCTCGTTTTATATACTCGAAGGTGATAGGCTTCTAAGCGAAACCCCAATCGTCGTCATCCGACGTAACGTCTCCGTTCCCACTCAGGGAACGAGGGTTACATCCGTAACCGAGACGTTTTCTATATAAATTACTTAATTTAAAAGAAGAGAATTCAAGCTTCATGCCTGTGTGTCTGTATGTCTGTTTGACTGAGTATTCGCTGAGTTACTGTTAATTTTCGGACGCTTTTCAGAATGGACTACACTGACAGAGAGAAGGCAGAACTCACTTCGTGTTTATTTTTCTTTATTTGGCAAAAAGCACAACACTTTGTTTTTATTGTGAGTATACACAAAAATAATACACATTTAACAGATTCGATTGATGTATGAAACTTGTTTGTAAAATCAAAGTCAAAAGAGTATTTCGGGTCTCAATTCAACTGATAAGGAAAAAAGCGAGCAGATCACGCCGGCGTGATTGCCGACCTCAGAGGGTTAAAGAACAAACATGTCTGGCCAAAAAAGGACTTGGCAGCAAGTCAAGATTAAATACAAGAATATTTTGCAGGCTGGTAAGTGACTTGTTTGCGGAGAACATAGGTGACATATTTTCCTGTTACCGTTAATCAAAATGTTCTCAACTTTCTCACGAGCTACAAATGAACAACGTACAGATAAGAAATGAGCCTGTTATCGCTAATCTCTCTGGAGAAAGTTCTGTGACATCCACAATTATATTGTTATAATTTATTGCTATTATAAATAATAGAGGGCCCAAAATTTAGCCTTTAGGAACGCCACAATATATGACACAACATCTAGAGGTGTAACATAGTATTCCCTGCTTCTTAAAGGCCAATTTATACTTCTGCGTCGAACTCACGCCATAGCTACGTTGTAGGCTGTGTGTAGCTGTGGGTACCCTTCGGCGTACCCTGACGTGCACCTCTCCAAAAATGTCAAATCTACGCGGACGCAAGCGCTGTGATTGGTCTGCTAGGACCGCTCCCTCGGGTTTCACATGCTTCCTCTGCAAGTGTAATTGCGCGTCAACGCGGACAACGACGCAGAAGTATAAATGAATACCAACGCGTTGCCTACAGCGTAGAGGTTCCGGCGTAGGTCCGACGCAGAAGTATAAATCAGCCTTAAGACTGGACCTGACAGACTCGGTTCTGTCGAGTAGAATCTTACGATCAACGGTGTGAAAAGCTGCACTCAGATCTAAAAAAAACAAGTCCTGAATAACTTGCAGATTGTTTAAAACCTTTATCAAGGCCTTCTCTGTTCTGTGGTTTGTAAGGAAGCCAGACTGAAATGTTTCATTAAGTTTATTGGTGTCATTGAGCTGGAAATTGAGATAAAAGTATGATTGAATAAAAAACCCACACTTGTTATCTAGAAATCACGGTCAGGCATCGACCTGTCAAGCTGTGTGAGTGGTTATCTGTGAATCTGACTTTGTTTGTCAGGCGGTCGGTCATGCTGAGGTCGACACACAGACCCAGTCCTCTGCTGCTCTGGCGTCCTCCACTCTCTCTTTGGTAATGGCTTTCATGACACGTTTACTCAGCTGCAGCTCATTCACATCTGCAACACACACATCCAGTCAATTAGAAAACACTCTTGGTTCCAATCAGATCATAAACATATGTTTTCGGCTTAAAGGGCACGTTGGCGATTTTTGGCTGCCGCTCCTCTCTCCCGTTTATTTTTAGTAGTTTCTTTAGCTATGAGCCAGTGAAGACTATCTGTGTCTTTTTTATTCTACTGTGATGTGGAATCATGCTTCGCATGCTGGACTACTGCTTTTATCTCTGAGTGCTGTTTACTGGAATTTACTCTTCTGTTGCCTGGCCCAGGACGTACACTGCTTACACCGCTGTGAGGCTGCTGTTGGTGTGGACCCTCCCCGAATGGCTCTCAGGTCTTCTGGTAGAGGTGGGGGTATCATTGTGTTGCACAGTCAACAGTTCAACATGTGTCCTGTGGCTGTTCCCAAATCTGACTCATTTGAATGTCTTGTTTTGAGTGTTTCTGCGCCCTACTGCAGTGGCTACAGTCTGCAGGCCTCCTAAGACAAATAAAGGCTTTCTATCTGAATTATCAGATCTATCTGAGTTATCAGATCTTTCTATCTGAATTATCTCCTGGGGGATTTCAACATCCATATGGATATAAAAGACTCCGCAACAACAAAATACTTTTTGTCCATATTGGAGTGCTTTGAATTAGACCAACTCGTGGACTGTCCTACGCATGACAAAGGCCACACTTTAGACCTTGTGATTTCCATTGGTTCATTTGTGTCTCAGTTGTCAACCTCTGATTTAGATCTGTCTGATCACCGGGCTGTCTTTTTTAACAATTACCTGTCATGAACGTCTCACATCATTAATTATCGTAATTGGAGATTTATTGAGCCCACTGATTTTTCAGATTTTATTGACTCTTTTTTAAGTTGTGATTCTCTATCTGATTATCTGGATGATAATGTTTCTGTGCTGAATTCTGTGCTGTTGTCTGGCCTGGACACGCTGGCTCCCTTGAAATCATGATCTGTTTCTTTTGCACGCTCCGCTCCTTGGTACAATGATGATCTGCGTGCTATGAAGGCTTTGTGTCACAAAATGGAGCGTAGATGGCGCATATCAGGTTTAACTGTTCATCACCAGGCCTGGAAAGACAGCTTATTCGAATATAAGGCTGAAATTGTGTCAGGTAGATCTGTTTATTTTTCTCAGATAATTGTCAGCAATCAGAGAAACCCTCAACAACTGTTTCACTCAATCAACAAGCTGCTTAAAAATCACAGCCTCTCTAATGTTGCTGCTTCAACTGGGGGGGATATTACAGTTTTTCTCCATTGGTTTGGCTCATTTCTTGAAACAGAAATGACATTCTCAAAACTCTAAGATCATTTGGCAAAACAGTCTTACAGTTCAGCACAATATATAGATCACTTGCAAAAGCTCATATCTCTCCCAAAACTGTTCACTCATGCTTCAAAACTAAATTCCTTTCCCATATAAAGAGTCAGTGCCACGGAAATGGCAAAGATCCTTCTCAATTGCTTTGGCTAATTTATTGAAACAGACCGGACGTTCTCAACACTCTTGGTGCTTTTGCCAAAATAACGTGGATGGTTCGGCACAACACCATGTTTCACCTGCAAAAGCTCATACCTCACCCAAAACAGTTCACTCATGTGTCAAAACTAAATTTCCTTCTCATTAAACAGTCAGTGCCCCCAAAATGCTTCGTCCATTTGGCATTGTGTAAGCACTGCAAGTCAAAATGTTTAGATGTTTTGTCACTATGGCAGAGGACCATTGAAATATCCCTCATGTCCACCTTTCAGTCTTAGCCCAGTCCTTCATTGACAATGGTTACTGTACTGTTTTTTGTCTAGCTAACAGAATACAATTGTGTATAAAACTGAAAAAAAGAAATAGGATTTTAGGGTAAGAGTAGCCTCCAAGGTTTGACATCACACATTGCACTCATACTGCCAAGGAAATTGTAACCATTATTATTCACACACATAAAGTAACTTCCATACATCAGAGTAAAAAGAAAATGTATACAGCATAATATACTCTAATATAAACACTGCTGTAAATAAAGCTGGAGTTTCACAACTAACAGTTCTTCACTGGTCGCCGTCCTCACCCTCCTGGCCATCCACACGCTGCTGTCTGTCTGGCCACAGATTCTCATCCACATCACAGCGTATATTCTCCCTTGCGTTGCAACGAGGGAAGAAACGGCGTGCATGTCGCAACCATCCCCTACACTGATCTCCTGTAATATCCGCACACACAGCATCCATTGCATGGAGCAGGGACCTCTGATCTTGAGCCCGATGCTCAACACTCTCCACCTCCAAGCGGAAAAATACTCCTCAATAGGATTGAGGAAAGGAGAGTAAGGTGGTAGGAACACCATGACCAGTGTTGTGCCAGTTCATACTTAAAAAGAACTAGCTCAAAGTTCAGTTCACACAGATGATAATGAACTAGTTCATGTTCATAGTTCATTTTTTTTTAAAAATGAACTAAGTTCACATATCTAAAAATGAACTAGTTCACGTTCATTTGTTAAATTCTTTTTAAGATAGGCCACTATCTTACTCAATAGAACCTCTTTACCATCCATTACCAGCTGCAAATCACTGCCACTCCAAAACTAATCAAAATTATTGTACCAATAAACAAGAGACAATTATTATAGCCAGGAGAAAAATAATGTTGAGATAGAGAATAATTAAATAATGTGTAAAGAATAATTAAATAAACCCCTTAAAGGAGAACTCGGCAACTCTAGCTAACTCTAGTCACTTCTTCGCTGATTTTCCCTTTTGTTGTCGCATGTTTTCCCCACGAGCTCCCCCTACAGCTGTGGGGGGGCGTATATTTCACAACGCGGTCGTAAAAAACTCACTTGCGGCGGCCTCCTCCCCCTCACTACCGCTGCTCATGTGCGTTTGTTATGATCGGAGCAAGCCAACTGTATCGTGTGGAGCTATGTCTGGCTACCGAGGTGGGTAATCTGGTAATATCATAAATGCGTGTGTGTTTATGTCGAATTGCCGTAAAGCAATTCGTGTTTCGCGCTCGTTCTCGTTCTCATTCTCGCTTCTCACGAGACTTCCAATTTCTATCTTGCCGGGACGGTAGTCCCCAAGTTGCAAGGTTGGTTTTCCGCCTGGGAACGCTGGGGGGAGCGGGGAAAGTCACCAATATCACCAGAACAGGTTGTTTAACCATCCAAATGATTTCTAGACAGTTTTATTAAGTTAAAAAAGTTACCAAGTTCTCCTTTAAATAATGTGTAATCATGATATGTAGAAATTGGAAAATACAAGGTGCAGTCAAGGTATACTGTATGTTCAGTGAAACTTTTATTTAGCCAGCATGAACCAAATTACCCAGGACTTTAAAAAAGGTATATTCAGGTTCATGGGGAAAAGATCAGTCTACTGACAAAAATCCAGCATATTCTGAACGGCATGTAACTATGTAAACCAGACCAAAGTAGTCATGTACTGTAATGTCAAATTAGCTTGGGCTTACCCTGCTCAATGTGCAATACTCAACCAACACATTTTCACACCTTCAAAAGGAAGTAAACAGTGAGTAAACGATGAAAATGCCATTTACATTCATTTATAATAAAACAATCTTCCTGATTATATTTGTCTAAAGAAAATGAACAGCTAGCAGCTGAACAACTTAACTTAAGATGACCTTACCCTGCTCAATGTGAAATACTGAACACATTCTAGCATCCTCAAAAGACAGTAAACAGTGAGTAAACAATGACAATGCCATTTACATTCATTAATATTTTTTTTTCTAACTCTTCCTGACTTATATTTGTCCAAATGAATTGAATAGCTCTGAAAACTGAAAATTATACAGCATATAGCTCTGATAAACAAACATAACTTCAATTTCAGATGCTGGATTTATCTGTACAGAAATGAGTCATAGGCTTCAAAGTGCAATAGTCAAGCAGCATAACTTACTGAACGTAAACATTTGGAGAAAAAAAAAGAAGGTTGACTCCTGAGTTTTTGTCATGCTGGAACATCTTTACAAGATGTCCCACTCTTATAGCACCACAAAAGAGTTACAGTGGATATTACTAGTCCAATACATCAACCAAGAAGTTCAACTTCTTTAAGCTTTCTGTTTGCATTCAAGAGCAGTTGCTTCTCAAAGTTTTCATCACCAAGCCTGTTTCTCCTGGGCCTGAATATTTGGCCTCCGATACTGAAAAGTCTCTCCACTGGAGCGCTTGAAGGGAGTGCAGTGTTGTATTTAAGGAAGAGCTTTTTGAGCCTGGGCAGCAGCATGTACTCTGCAAAGCCATCTGTGGTTGGTGCATCCAAGTAAGTGTCTGCTTCATTTTTTTTGAGATTCTGAGGGTTTTGGTTAAACCTGAAGAAGGAAGCTGTCGTGTCTTTGTCAGTATCACCACTAGGCTGAGACTGATCAGAGTTTTGTGTTTCTGAGTCATCTGAGTTGCTAGTTAGAAGTTCTCGTTTCAGCATAACTCGGTAAAGCAGCCGTTTTTCCTCATCCTCCACCCAGTTGAGCTTGAATATTGGCAGCAGCATGGCTGACAATATGTGTTCCTTCTTCTCAAGCATGGCTTCAACCCTTGTTTTCAGTGACTGCAGGATGTTTAGTATGAGAGGACGACATGTAATCAGACCTTGTGCAGCAGTAGGCTTTGTGCTCTCCTCCAGCAGGCCATTCATATCATTTTGTAGTTGTACAATGGTCGGAGCCAAATACCCGAGGAAGACGTTTTTCTCTCCCTGCAGGATGTTCAGTGCAGATGCTAGGGGCCTCATTACATCCACAAACTTGTGTATAAAGCTGATTTCCTCTGCAGAGAACCGCCTAAAGCCAAACTCATCACAGACAGCATGCAGGATAAGGTTGTCATATGCAGGAGTGACAGTATCAGCAGCTTCATTGGTGTCTGCCTGGGGAATTAATGTTGCTATGTGAGACAGTCGCTTCATAGCAAGATACAAAGAGTTACACCGTGTATCATTTGGGAACACAAAACCAATCCCAAGCTTTCCCTCAATAAAATCTGAAGCTTTGGGGCTTCTTTTAATCCGGTTCCACAAAGCAGATGCCTTAGCAAAAACAGCCCTCAACAGTGTTTTGTACTGTTTATCAGTTACCTTCTCTGTGTCTTTGGCAACAAGATTTAAGGTGTGAGCCATGCACCTTCTGTGAGGGGGAAGATGGGGGTCTTCCAATGCTGAGAGAGGCTCAGGTTCCATGTCATCCTCTTCATCTACAGCAGGAGGCGAGGTAGATCCTGGTTCATTTTCATTTTCAGTTGCTGCATTATCACTGTCAACATCTGGATTTGGATCTTTATCAGCAGTGGGAAAATCTTCTGTGAAACAGTTGAATGCTTTCACAAAATTAGAAGCATTGTCTGTCACAGTGCACACAATCTTGTTTTGGATTCTGAACTCTTTATGCACCTCTGACAATGCTTTGGCGAGAACATCATGTGTGTGTGCTCCTCGAACACGACGGCATGCAAGCACTGCAGAGCTTCTCTGAGAGATATTATTTTTGTTGAGCCAATGAACAGTAATGCCTAAAAACGCTTTATTCACTGCAGTCCAGCAATCTGCTGTTGTACATACGGCATCAACTTCAGAGAGTTCATTCTTTAAGTCAGAAATATTCTCCTGGAATGCATTGTTCAGTAGTTTCTGTACCTGCTTTCTTGAAGGCACATGCCTGGATGGCTGCAAACCTGTCACTAATTTGATGAACGATGGCTTCTCGACCTTACTCAAAGGCTGCAGATCTCCCACAATGTAATCCAATACAAGCTTGTCCACTTGTTGCTGGGAAACGAAGGAAACAGCAGGTCCTTTACTAAATGCAGTGAGCTTTACTTGGGTAGGTGTGCTTGGCGGCGGTCCTCTCTTCATTAATGATTTCTTGCGTTCATCATTCAGTCGCAGATATTTGCCAAGATAGCTCGGATGCCGTAACTCGATGTGTCGCTTCAAATTTGAGCTCGATGTGGCTGACGTACTTGTTTGTTTAGTCCCGGTGGGCACAGTTTGCACAAAAACGTAAGGTTTTTTCCGTCTGAGTCTTCCTTTGTTTGTACATACAACTCTGCTAAGTGCTCTTCAAAACTGGCTTCAGCAGTAGCTAAGTTTGAATCGCGTGAACTAGTACTAGCACTAGCCATGCTGGACCATCACGGTGTTTGCCGTAAACAGTGTCGTCGTAAAACCTGACTTTTCAAATGAGCGTGAACGTGAACTGCACGTGCTGCTCATTCCTGCCAAAGTGAGCGCCGCTCTCATTCACGTTCATTGTATGAAAAGTGATTCGTTCAGTTCAGCGTTCGGCGAAAATATGAACGCGTTCAGTGAACGTCGTTCATTGAACGCGTTCATGCACAACACTGACCATGACCATCCTTGGATGAATAGTGAACCAGGCCCTGATGAGCGGGCCACGGTGGAAATTCATATTGTCCCATATAATGACATATTGTGGTAGGTGAGGCCCTACGAGACCTCTCTCATTTTCAGGGATCAAATCAAAATGAAGGCGGTCCAAGAAAATGAGGAGCTTCTGTGTATTGTATGGGCCAAGACTGTGTCATTGAAGCCATGCTTGAGAAGAAGGAACACATATTGTCAGCCATGCTGCTGCCAATATTCAAGCTCAACTGGGTGGAGGATGAGGAAAAACGGCTGCTTTACCGAGTTATGCTGAAACGAGAACTTCTAACTAGCAACTCAGATGACTCAGAAACACAAAACTCTGATCAGTCTCAGCCTAGTGGTGATACTGACAAAGACACGACAGCTTCCTTCTTCAGGTTTAACCAAAACCCTCAGAATCTCAAAAAAAATGAAGCAGACACTTACTTGGATGCACCAACCACAGATGGCTTTGCAGAGTACATGCTGCTGCCCAGGCTCAAAAAGCTCTTCCTTAAATACAACACTGCACTCCCTTCAAGCGCTCCAGTGGAGAGACTTTTCAGTATCGGAGGCCAAATATTCAGGCCCAGGAGAAACAGGCTTGGTGATGAAAACTTTGAGAAGCAACTGCTCTTGAATGCAAACAGAAAGCTTAAAGAAGTTGAACTTCTTGGTTGATGTATTGGACTAGTAATATCCACTGTAACTCTTTTGTGGTGCTATAAGAGTGGGACATCTTGTAAAGATGTTCCAGCATGACAAAAACTCAGGAGTCAACCTTCTTTTTTTTTCTCCAAATGTTTACGTTCAGTAAGTTATGCTGCTTGACTATTGCACTTTGAAGCCTATGACTCATTTCTGTACAGATAAATCCAGCAACTGAAATTGAAGTTATGTTTGTTTATCAGAGCTATATGCTGTATAATTTTCAGTTTTCAGAGCTATTCAATTCATTTGGACAAATATAAGTCAGGAAGAGTTACACTGTAAAAAAAAAAAGTTGAGAAAACTTAAAAGTTTAAGGCAACCAGCTGCAGGACATTTTTGAGTTTTGTCAACTTACGTGTTTGAGTTATCTCAACTTTTCTCAACTTTTTTCATGTTAAATAGTTGAATAAACTTTAAAAACTGAATTTGTCATACAAAACGTAAGTTAGATTTTTTACAGTGTAGAAAAAAAAATATTAATGAATGTAAATGGCATTGTCATTGTTTACTCACTGTTTACTGTCTTTTGAGGATGCTAGAATGTGTTCAGTATTTCACATTGAGCAGGGTAAGGTCATCTTAAGTTAAGTTGTTCAGCTGCTAGCTGTTCATTTTCTTTAGACAAATATAATCAGGAAGATTGTTTTATTATAAATGAATGTAAATGGCATTTTCATCGTTTACTCACTGTTTACTTCCTTTTGAAGGTGTGAAAATGTGTTGGTTGAGTATTGCACATTGAGCAGGGTAAGCCCAAGCTAATTTGACATTACAGTACATGACTACTTTGGTCTGGTTTACATAGTTACATGCCGTTCAGAATATGCTGGATTTTTGTCAGTAGACTGATCTTTTCCCCATGAACCTGAATATACCTTTTTTAAAGTCCTGGGTAATTTGGTTCATGCTGGCTAAATAAAAGTTTCACTGAACATACAGTATACCTTGACTGCACCTTGTATTTTCCAATTTCTACATATCATGATTACACATTATTTAAAGGAGAACTTGGTAACTTTTTTAACTTAAAACTTAAAAACACAGTTTGCACAAAAACGTAAGGTTTTTTCCGTCTGAGTCTTCCTTTGTTTGTACATACAACTCTGCTAAGTGCTCTTCAAAACTGGCTTCAGCAGTAGCTAAGTTTGAATCGCGTGAACTAGTACTAGCACTAGCCATGCTGGACCATCACGGTGTTTGCCGTAAACAGTGTCGTCGTAAAACCTGACTTTTCAAATGAGTGTGAACGTGAACTGCACGTGCTGCTCATTCCTGCCAAAGTGAGCGCCGCTCTCATTCACGTTCATTGTATGAAAAGTGATTCGTTCAGTTCAGCGTTCGGCGAAAATATGAACGCGTTCAGTGAACGTCGTTCATTGAACGCGTTCATGCACAACACTGACCATGACCATCCTTGGATGAATAGTGAACCAGGCCCTGATGAGCGGGCCACGGTGGAAATTCATATTGTCCCATATAATGACATATTGTGGTAGGTGAGGCCCTACGAGACCTCTCTCATTTTCAGGGATCAAATCAAAATGAAGGCGGTCCAAGAAAATGAGAAGCTTCTGTGTATTGTATGGGCCAAGACTGGGGATGTGAGTGGCCACACCATTCTCAGATATGGCAACACACATAGTTATAATTATGTTCTTGACTAATTTTGACAATTGAACAGACTATTGTGCATGTGATGACTTATACAATGAAATGACGCTGACACGTTTTGGAGCAAACAACCATTAGACTGAGAATCAACCATCAGTTTAGATCAACAAGATCTATTCACTTGGAAATTGTGCTAAATGTAGGCTACCTGTACTTAATCATTTGCAAAGATGTACTGAGACATTGAGACATGTAGTTAGACATTTGCAATTTGATGAAATGAATGAGAAATTCAATTCTGTTGTGAACAATTGCCAAGTGGTTTGGAGGTTTGTCCATGTTGTTTTGAGAATGTCATTTCTGTTTCAAGAAATGAGCCAAACCAATGGAGAAAAACTGTAATAACTGAGTCTTCTCTTACCACAGGACAGTAATGGCAGAATCCAGATCTTCACAACGACACACCGAGCTGAACTTCTCCTTCCTTTACCACAGCGGCATGAACTGGGACACCTGTACAAAGCTTTACCCACAGCAGTTCAAATTATTTCCTGACGAACCCACCGGGTTCGATCCCCGACAAAGATTTCAGAGTGCTGATAACGTCTAATTTTCCCTTACTCGTGCATGCATCAAACCACTGTAAATCCTCACACGTGTTCACTTCAATCTTCAGACACTGCAATGACACACCACTTCACAGTGAAAAGTATACCTTCACTCCCTCTCGTCGGGGCTGGCCAGTCCACCGTCGTGATCTGTATATCCAACAATGCTTGCGCTCGTTCCGTTCTCCCAGTCCTACTGGCCAATCTCTTGTCCGTTTTCGATCTGAATCGTGCCCCGCGCCTCAGCCACACTTTATCCTTCCCGTCTCCGCTTCTGTGGCTGCCCTACCACTTTTGCCTCTCTTGCTCTCGTGACTCACACTTTGATCGCGACCGCTCTGCCTCACATGCATCTTCGAGCCGCCACTTTTAAATCCCCCATTGGAGACACGCGCTCCAATGGCTGCTTGATTAGCCGCTGCAGCTGCCGCTTGTCAACGCAGTCGGCCATGACAGGCCGCCGGAACCGGCCTAGTGTCGCACCGGAAGTCTCCCCCCAGGGCAACTCGTTCCACTCCCAAAGATCCTTCTATGTCACCCGGTGACACAATTATTGACTACAGGGGGATTTTAAATCATGTTAAACAGGCATTTTGGGAGACACAACAAATGAATAGGGAAATAAATTATACATAAACATTCTTATGATATATTCTTATGAAAATATTCCCAATTATTACACGTCTTTCTTAATTACATGTTGTCCCAAAAACACATAAATATGCAAATTAGATACAGGTGTATAGATGCATTGCATAGAAGAGGAATGGCATTTATGGCTATGTTTACATGCATACTGCATAAAGTAATATGGTATATCAAATCATTCTGTTATATCTTTCATGACATAATTGAGAATCATCTTTATACAAAGTTTGGATTAAAAAAGCTTGAAACCTAAAAATGTATTGGTGAATAAAAAAAAAACATGTTTTCTTTTTGCCTATTCATGTCTTTTCATTTTCTTAATAAATAATTACTCCAGTCTTCAGTGTCATATGATCCTTAAGAAATCATTCTAATATTCTGATTTGCTGCTCAAATAACATTTTTGATTATTATTATCAATGTTGAAAACAGTTTGTCACGGTTTATGGATTCGCTGTCTCGTGTTTATGTATGTGTTCATGTGGGCATGGTCGCTGTTCGCGGCCGTTGATCCGCACGCCAGCTAATTCTGATCAGCGCGCCAGCTGCAACTGATCAGCGTACCCTATTTAGTCTCTCTGTTGTTGCCTTGTCTTTGTCAGATCTTTGTGGATGTTCCCGCTTGTGTTTCCCTGCCTGTCTCCTGTGTCCTTTGTGATCTCCGCGTTCAGCACTCCTGGTTCGTCACGCCGTCTTCCGGATCTCCGCTCCCGAACCATCATCATCATCATCTTCATCATCATCTCTTCTCCGGAGAGATCGGGTTGTCCTCAGCATCCCTGTGCTGCCAATGGCTTAACTGGACTTTGCACACCACCATGATCCCAGCATCTGATCTACTCTCAATAAAGAGATTTTGTATTTGCAATTGAATCTTCTGGTTTTCATTACAGAACGATCTGACCAACATGGATTCAGCAAATGCATCAGAACTAAATGAGTTCTTGTCCTGAAGAATTTCCAGAATGGATCAACAAGAGGAAAACCTGGCCGTCACGGGACGAGCGGTGCAAGCCTTGGTAGCACAGGTGTCCGAGCTCACCCAACAGCTTCAACATCTAGCTAATCCCACTACGCCCAGCACACCGCCTGTTCCCCCCACAGCCAACAACCTGAACCACGCTTACCGACTCCTGAATTATATTCCGGTGAGCCGAACTATTGTAGGGGATTTTTGATGAAATGTTCAATGTTTTTCTCCCTTCAACCACAGACTTTCTGCATGGAGGAATCTAAGGTGGCCTTCGCGCTGACCTTACTTTCAGGACGGGCGGCTTCGTGGGGAACGGTGGTGTGGGAGAACCAACATCAATGCTGTTCCTTGTTCCAGGCACTTTCCGACGAAATGAGACGGGTGTTCGACCGATCAGTTGCAGGAAGGGAGGCAGCACATCAACTCACTGACCTTCGTCAAGGTAATCGATCAGTATCGGATTACTCGATTGACTTCCGTACCCTGGCTGCCTAGTGCCACTGGAACAAGGAAGCGCAGTGGGACATGTTCCTGCATGGGTTGGCTGACCGCATCCAGAAAGAGATCTTCACCCTGGACCTGCCTAAAAGACTCGACGGACTCATTGATTTGGCGCTGAGAGTGGATACTCGCTTACATCGATTGGAACAGCGGACCAGAACAACTCTGCTTCCTGGTAGCATCGAGAGCCCTCAGGCCAGCGGCTGTGATGCGGTCAGCCCTATTTTCAATCACGAGCCCATGCAGGTGGGTAGAGCTCGGCTTTCCAGGGAGGAGAGAGAGCGTCGTAGATCAAGAGGTCTTTGCCTTTACTGCGGCGGAACGGGACACCTCTTGAACACCTGCCCAGTAAAAGAAATAGCTCGGCAGTAAACGGGAGGCTACTGTCGGGCGGGATCTCCATGGGCAAGACCTCATCCTCTACTCTCCTTCCGGTAAGACTGCTTTGGACAACCCGGTCATACCACTGTTAAGCTCTTCTGGACTCGGGAGCGGAAGGTAACTTTATGGATGTTACACTAGCTCAAAGACTCAGGATACCTATCACTTCTCTCAAGGATCATATTTCAGTCAGCGCACTCAACGGACAAGTACTCCCTGACATTACACTCACCACTCACCCTCTGACACTCATCACATCTGGCAATCACACGGAACAAATAACATTTCTCCTTCTGGACTCACCCCTGGCTCCCATCGTCCTTGGTCATCCCTGGCTAGTACAACACAGTCCGAAGGTTGACTGGGAACACAATTCTGTTTCGTCTTGGAGCACTCAATGTTATGCGTCTTGTCTTATGTCTGCCTGTTCATCTGTGTCTAGTTCTGTTTTTCAGAAGGAGGTGGTGAATTTATCTAACGTGCCCGCTGAGTACCTTGACCTGGAGGAAGTGTTCAGTAAGTCCCGTGCTGCTTCTCTACCTACGCATCGTCCCTATGACTGTGCTATAGATTTACTACCAGGTAAGTCTCCGCCTAAGGGCAAGCTTTACTCACATTCTGTTCCGGAAAGGGAGGCCATGGAGAAATATATTTCTGATTCTCTAGCTTCCGGATTCATCCGTCCTTCCTATTCTCCAGCGGGGGCGGGGTTCTTTTTTGTAGGTAAGAAGGATGGTTATCTGCGACCTTGTATTGATTACTGAGAACTGAACAACATCACGGTAAAGAATACTTATCCTTTGCCGTTTATGTCTTCAGCTTTCGAGAGGTTGCAGGGAGCATCCATCTTCACAAAATTGGACTTACGTAATGCATATAATTTGGTTTGCATCAGGAAGGGGGATGAATGGAAAACCGCGTTCAACACCCCCAGGGGCCATTTTGAATATTTGGTTATGCCCTTCGGGCTGTCCAACTCCCCAGCGGTTTTCCAGGTACTCGTCAATGACGTGTTGAGAGACATGGTTGACCAATTCATATATGTCTACCTGGATGACATATTTATTTTTTCTTCTTCTCTCCAGGAACACGTTCAACACGTCAGACGAGTGCTTCAGAGGTTGCTAGAGAATGGGCTTTTTGTCAAGAAGAAATGCACTTTTCATGCACAGTCTGTTACTTTCCTAGGTTACATCGTCTCTTCTGAGGGAGTATGTATGAATCCTGACAAGGTTAAGGCTGTGATAGATTGGCCAAGTCCGGATTCTCGTAAGGCCCTACAGCGGTTTCTGGGGTTCGCCAATTTCTATCGGCGTTTCATTCTCAACTTCAGCCAACTAGCCGCACCTCTGACCACCTTGACCTCCCCCAGAACGATGTTCAGGTGATCCGATACAGCCGAGGCTGTATTCACCAACCTAAAGAGCTGCTTCGTTTCGGCTCCCATCTTAGTCGCCCCTGATCCCAGACGTCAGTTCGTGGTGGAGGTCGACCCGTCAGAGGTGGGAGTAGGTGCAGTTCTTTCCCAACGCGCTTCCTCAGACGACAAGATGCATCCTTGCGCGTTTTTCTCCCATCGTTTATCACCTGCCAATCGTAACTATGACATTGGTAACAGAGAGTTGTTGGCAGTCAAGTTGGCATTGGAGGAGTGGCGTCATTGGTTAGAAGGGTCGGGGGTACCTTTTATCGTTTGGACTGATCACAAGAACCTTGAATATATTAGATCTGCTAAAAGACTCAACTCCAGGCTCGATGGGCACTTTTTTCGGACGTTTTGACTTTTCTCTCTCGTACCGCCCGGGTTCCAAGAATATCAAACCCGATTCTTTATCTCGCGTTTTTGATCCATCCGAACGCCCGGTTACTCCCGAGTGCATTTTACCCGAGAAAGTAGTTATCTCCACACTCACATGGGAGGTCAAATCGAAGGTCAAGACGGCCTTAGAAGGGGTAACGACTCCGCCTGGTTGCCCACTGAGTCGATTGTTTGTACCGGAGGAGTTACGGTCCGAAGTTATACAATGGGGTCATTGCTCCAACGTGGCCTGTCATCCAGGAGTAAACCGCACCAGCTGTTTAGTAAAGCAACGATTCTGATGGCCATTAATGGCTCGTGACATTCACAGTTTTGTTTTGGCTTGTTCGGTTTGCGCCATTGGTAAGATGTCTAACCGACCTCCTGATGGGTTACTCCAACTGCTGTCTGTCCCTTCGAGACCCTGGTCCCACATTGCGCTAGATTTTGTCACCGCCGCACATTTTATTCCCTTGCCCAAATTACCCTCAGCCAAGGAGACAGGGTCTTCGGGTTATCATCCCCAGAGCAATGGTCAAATCGAGCGAGCCAATCAAGACTTGGAGAGAGTGTTGCGATGTTTGGTGTCCAAGAATCCTTCATCCCGAAGCCAACAACTTTCTATGGTTGAGTACGCACATAACTCGTTACCAGTGTCATCCACGGGCCTCTCTCCGTTTGAATGTAGTCTAGGGTACCAGCCACCAATTTTTCCTAGTCTGGAATCCGAAGTCGCGGTCCCCTCTGCTCACGCCTTCATCCAGAGGTGCCACCGCACGTGGACCAGAGCCCGCGAGACTCTGCTCCAGGTGGGGGCGCGCACCAAGGCCGATCGCCACCGGTCAAGGCCTCCCATATACGTATATGGGAGGCCTTGACCGGTGGCGATCGGCCTTGGTGCGCGCCCCCACCTGGAGCAGAGTCTCGCGGGCTCTGGTCCACGTGCGGTGGCACCTCTGGATGAAGGCGTGAGCAGAGGGGACCGCGGGTCCCCTCTGTTGTAGAGGTCCAGGTCCAGTTGTGCCAATACGGGGCAACCAAAATGACCTGCTCCTTGTCCCGTGGTGGAGGCATCTGTTGATACAACAACATGCCGGGAAACTCGTTCTAAGGGCACTCCGGCCCGAAGAAAACTGAGGTTCGTCCACGGGGTGAAGGTCTGACGGCAGGCCGGAGTCACTGGAACTCGGAGCGTGCCGTGATGCCATGCCCACCTCGGGACTCGATCACGAAGCCAAAGCTGAAGCGGTCTCATATGAAGCAATCCGAGCGGAGTTACTGCGGCTGCGGATGCCATATGCCCCAGGAGCCTCTGAAATAGTTTCAGTGGAACCGCACTCTTGCCCTCGAACTGTCTCAGGTAAGTCAGCAGTGACTGCGCGCGCTCGCTCGTGAGCTGCGCGCACATGGCGACCGAATCGATTTCCATACCGAGAAAAAAGATCCTCTGCACGGGGCAAAGTTTGCTCTTTTCCCAGTTGACCCGAAAGCCCAGACGAGCTAGGTGCCGAAGCACTAGGTCCCTGTGTTCGCAAACCTGATCTCGAGAGTGAGCTAGGATCAGCCAGTCGTCGAGATAGTTCAGGATGCAAACCCCGTGTTCCCGTAGAGGAACAAGGGGTGCCTCGACGACCTTCGTGAAAACGCGAGGAGACAGGGCTAGCCCGAATGGGAGAACCCCGTACTGGTATGCCTGCCCCTCGAAAGCAAACCGTAGAAACGGTCTGTGTCAAGGTAAAATGGAGACATGGAAGTAGGCGTCCTTCAGGTCGATCGCTGCAAACCAATCCTGTGGCCGCACACATTCGAAGATGCGTTTGGCCGTGAGCATCTTGAACGGCAGCCTGTGGAGGGAGCGGTTCAAGACGCGCAGGTCCAGGATTGGTCGTAACCCACTGGTTTTCTTGGGATCAATGAAGTAGGGGCTGTAGAACCCGGACTTCATTTCGGCTGGAGGGACAGTCTCGATCGCACCCATTGCCAGAAGGGTGTCGACCTCAACTCTCATGATAGGGCCACTGCCACCGACCATAGTGAAGTGGACTGAAGCGGGGAGAAAACCGCGCAAACTGAATCGCGTAGCCGAGCCTGATGGTTCTCGCGACCCAGCGGAACAGTCGGGGAAGCTCTAGCCAGCCTCCCAGGAACTGAACCAGCTGCCACCGACCACCGATCATGCGAACCACAGACGTCCCCTCGGTGGTGCAGCGAGGCGGAATGACCGGCCCGGACGTGGGTGGCATAGCGGCCCGGTGTGGGGGCACGGTCATAAGCCGTGTCCTGACAGAGGAGACCAGGGAAGGACCAGCGTTCCACGGGGGTCTGCTCTGCCAGGGGTCTGGCGACAGAGGGGGATGAGAGCGGCATGGCCTGTGGGCGGCGGGCACTATCGTCCGAGAACTCTGTGTAACCACATTAGGGTGCTGCCCGTTGAGGGACAAGCAGCGATGAGTGGAGAACAAAAGATTCTCCCCCGGCCCTCCACCGGGGGAAGGAGTGGCCCTGTTGCCATCTCCTGGAAAAAACTGGTTGCCAACCCTGAGCTGCCCATCTCAGGGTCGCCGCTTAGCCTGGCATTTAGCGGGGCCGGAGAGGGCTGGGGCGCCTTCCTGCGGCTTCCTCCACGACGCGGCCCAGGTGAAGGCTGCTGCTGGGGCCGTGCGGGAGGGGCAGGAGCCGCGGGAAGGCACCCTCGGTGGCGAGCAGGCTGAGGGTTATGGGCCGACAGCTGGGTGGAGGCAGCAGCGGGCCGTGGGGGCAGAGTATGTTTTATAGCCTCAGTCTGTTTCTGGGCGGTCGAGAACTGTTGGGCAAAGTCGAAGAGACCGGCCTGGGATATGGGGGTGTCAAGGAGACGAGTCCGCTCGGCATCCCGCATATCAGCCAGGTTCAGCCAGAGATGTCTCTCCTGGACCACGGTTGTGGACATCACCTGGCCCAGGGAGCGTGCGGTCACTTTAGTCGCTCGGAGAGCGAGGTCGGTGGCGGCACACAGCTCATCAAAGAGCCCTGGGTCAGTCCTGCCCTCGTGCATGTCCCTGAGCATCTTGGCCTGGTAGACCTGCAGAATGGCCATGGCATGCAAAGAGGCGGCTGCCTGTCCCGCAGCTCTATAGGATTTCGCCACCAGGGTAGACGGAAATCTACAGGCTTTGGATGGGTGCTTTAGGTCACCACGGGAGGAAGCGCTCTGCAGACACAGCTTCATCGCGACAGAGTGTTCCACCGGGTGAACCCCAGTGTACCTGTGGGCAGCGGCCTCATCGAGGGGAGGAAAGGCGGAGGAGGTCGACGAGCGATCACGGGAAGACAATGGTGCCTTCCAGGACCTCGAGGCTCCTCATGCACTTCCGGGAAGAATGGGATTGGGATTGGACGCCGACGGGGGTCAGCGGCCGCACCCAAAAACCAATCGTCCAGCCCCGAGCGCTGAGGACAGGGCGGAGGATTCCACTCAATCCCAATGCTCACTCCTGCCCACATTGTGATGCTGCGATGGACATAGCATCTTCTTCTGGAGCGCCGAATGAGACACGCTGGACCACCGTAGAGGGACCGGCGGTCTCAATCTGAACGCTCTCGGGTAAGAACGCTTGAGGGGGGTCTGGGCCGCGGACGAATTGATGGCGTTTTATTCCACACTGTCACCCTCAGGTCACCCTGGCCACCAGCCGAAGTACAGCCTCTCGTGGAGACCATAGATCGGGGTGTGGATGAGGGGACTCTCGCTCGGATGAGGTCATTGAATCTCGACCGTAGCGTTGAGATGGTCATCTTCCCGCAGTGAGAACTTGAATCATCCACAAGTGCTGCTTTAGTGTGATCAATGCCCAAACACACAAAGCAGCGATTGTGCCCATCAGAATCAGACACAGTCCGACCGCAACCAGAAGTGCACGGGCGAGGCATCTTTAAAAAGACGTGCCGCGTGCAAGCTCTTTTTGTGAGAGGAAAACTCTGTGGATGTTGAAGCGACCAGGGAGAAACACACTTACTGGCAGATCACTGCACAGATCAGCAGGCAATGTGCACTCGCTGGAAATTGCCGTCACACCAACGCCGGAGAGTCGCTCGTCTCGAAGGATGATGCAGAGAAAGAGTAAACTCAGGCTTTGGCTTTGTGGAGTGAAGAGATGCTCTTGGCTCCGAAGCAAAAACATATCTGCATGTTGCCAGCGTACTTCCTTATATACCCATGAGGTGGGGCGGAGTTACGCTATGCAAATTCCGCAGACCCATGGCATTTCATTGCCATTGGCTCGTTTTCTAATATCGAAAGTGAAAGGCTTTCTAAGCGAAACCCCATTCGTCGTGATTGACGTAACTCGTAGTGACCACGAAAGGGAACTGATATACCTTAAGTTTTTGCTAAATATACATAATACATAAATGCAAGCACAGTAAAACCAACCTTTGTTTTTAGTTCTTGAAAAAGAAATTCAAATATGGGCCCATTTGTTCTGACTGCACATTTTTCAAGTTAATAAATTGTCAATAAAATCAATATGGTCTAATATAATATAACCTATATACATTCTTATTTTATTCTTGTGTTATCATTTGACGTATGTATTTATTTCTGAACTTCTACTTATACGTTTTTCATTATTTGTTTAAGTGTTTTTTTTTTATTATTATTTTTTTTATTACATCAGTAAACTAACTTTGTTCCAGCGAATATGACATTTGGCAAATACCAGTAAAAATCAATAATATATGCATGTTCATTTGGTAACCAAAAGCTCATATTTAGTGATTTCTGGTTATTAAATCACACATATCCACATTCTAACTGTCCAGCAAGTGTTACGTGTTGATGTTTAGTTTGTTTACATGTTTTTGTACATTACTCTTTTACATTATTAGGGCCCAAGCCCTGAAAGGGCGAAGGCCCTATTGTTTCCGGAAGGAATTTTTTTTTTTTTTTTTCTGCATTATTTTTTTTTTTTGTTGCCTTTTTGTCACTTTTGGGGCCCTTAACATGCTCAAAAACTCTTAAAATTTTGCACACACGTCAGAACCTGTGGCCATTCATCCGATCGCCACCAAACTCGGTCTGAATGAAGTCAAGACACTGAGGATGAATTCTTGCGAACGGATTTTTGATATTTCGAACGGTTTGGCCGTGGTGAGGAAACGAATTTATGGCGAATAATGGGACACAGGAAGTGTGTTATAACTTCTGCATACATTACCTGATCTTGATGAAACTTCCACAGTGTGTTCGTTGTAAGTGGCCGATCACATGGATGTGACTATTGTGAGTTAAAGTTATAGCGCCACCAACTGGCAGCAGGAAGTTTGTCACTTTCAAAATGCTTTGAAATCACTCTCTTATTTTTACCCGATTTGCTTCAAACTACACTTTATGTGTATAATGTAAACACACGGCAGATGTAGACCTGTGAAAGGATTATTGATATCTTAGATACTGTTGCCATGGCAACGCATCAAACTTTAATATTCTTTTTTGATGCTTTTGAGACTCTTAGCATGCTTGAAATTGGATGAAACTCAACAGACACATCACATTTATTAGCCAGTAGACATGTGCAAAGTTTCAGAAATGGGCGTAGTGGAATGGCTCAGTAGCGCCACCTTTTGACCAAAGTGGGGGGTTAGATTCATCTACAGCAACAAAACTTGGTATATATATTGTTCTCATCAAGCCGGACAACTTTCTAATTTACAGTAATTAGCTCCGACCAACAGGAAGTCAGATATTTTGGTTTGAATGTGGATTTTTCTGGAGAATTCTCTCTCTCTCTCTCTCTCTCTCTCTCTCTCTCTCTCTCTCTCTCTCTCTCTCTGTCTCTGTGTGTGTGAGGGGTGGGGGGGATTTTTCACCCTTGAACGGGGTCTGAAAACTTGGTCCATTGATCAAACACGCTTGCATGAATTAATATGAAACTCAGTACACGTATAGATCTCATCGGGCCGAACAACTTTCCCTGGTCAAGTTTTACGCCAGCCCAACAGGAAGTCGGCTATTATGGGTTGTTTGGAGAACGCTTGCTCTGGAATTTGAAATAATCCTCCTAGGCAATTCTTTCAATTGCCACCAAACTTGGTCAGCATGAAGTAAAGACAATGAGGATGCTAAATTGCGGACGGATTTTTGATATCTCGAACGGTTTGGCCATGGCGAGGAAACAAATTTATGGCGAGAAAAGATAAAAACGAAGTGTTATAACTTCTGCATACATTAACTGATCTTGATGAAACTTCAGCAGTGTGTTCGTGGTAAGAGGCCGATCACTTGTATGTAACTATTGTGAGTCAAAGTTATAGCGCCACCAACTGGCAGCAGGAAGTGTGTCATTTTCTAAATGCTTTTGACAAAAGTTGGGGGGTTAATTTTATGTACAGTCACAAAAATCAGTACGCATATTGGTCTTATCGAGCTGGACAACTTTCTAATTTATAGTCATTAGCTCCGACCAACAGGAAGTCAGATATTTAGGTCTGAATGTGGATTTTTTTGGATATTTCAGACTCTGAGTTTTTAGCTACTCCTCCTAAGTGGTTTATTTTATTCACACCAAACTTTTTCAACACGATGAAAATACATTAAAGATGCTAAATTGTAAACGGATAATAATGTCCAGATGTCCAGGACCTCTGGCAGAAAATTAGGCCCACAGCATTAAAGATACAGCAGAGTATTTCATTTTACACATGGGTTACTTTTTTATCCCTGTATGAACCAAACCCATCTTAAGTGTTTGCTGCCAAAAAAGCTAATGTTTTTGTTTCATCTGACCATAGAACATTTGAAAAGTAACTGACACTACTGGAACTTCAAACGGGATGGGTTCTATGGTCATCATGTGTAAAATGAAATACTCTGCTGTATCTTTAATGCTGTGGGCCTAATTTTCTGCCAGAGGTCCTGGACATCTTATTCAGATACATGGCATCACGGATTCGATCAAATACCAACAGATAAAAAATCTAAACCTGACAGCCGGTGCTAAACATCTTATAACGGAGAACAGGATGGAGAGATTCTGTATGGAGGAATGGTCTCTGATCTCTTGTCAGGTGTTCTCCAAACTCATCAGGCATTATAGGAGAAAACTCAGAGCTGTTATCTTGGAAAAAAGAGGTTGCAATAAGTATTTAATAAAAGGGGGCAAACATTTTTTTCCAACGTGTTTTGGAGAAAAATATTTATTTCATAATGTGATTTCCCCCCCAGTTTCAATTATTTTACTTCAATGAAAGGTTAGATTTTTGCACATTTTTTAAATAAAATATCAAAAGGATTAAAAATGCAGATTTATTTTTTACAGCCACATTTGATCATATTTACCAAGGGGGCAAACACTTTTTCACACCACTGTATATATATATATATATATATAAATATAGCTGCGTGCAGCGATGAAGGGCCAAAGCCGGCGGTACCGCCACCCGGTCGCGGTGCCACCGGCTTGGGCCCGTAATCGCTGCTCGCAGCTATATTTTTACATTTTTTATTCGTATATTTGAACCGTTACATTACACTGGTATAATTACAAAAAATTAGAAGAGATACTATCATCATTTAATATTTTACCAGATGCTTTTATTATCCAAAGGAACTTAGATAGAATTACAAAACATGAGTGATTCATCATCATTATAAAGATTATATTTGTTCAGCAGTAGAAAGTTCTGTGACATCCACAATTATATTGTTATAATTTATTGCTATTATAAATAATAGAGGGCACAAAATTGAGCCTTGAGGAATGCCACAATATATGACACAACATCTAGAGGTGTAACATTGTATTCCCTGCTTCTTAAGTAGGATCTGAACCAGTCTAGGACTGGACCTGACGGACTTGTTTCTGTCGAGTAGAATCTCATGATTAACGCCATCAAAAGCTGCACTCAGATCTAAAAGAACAAGTCCTGAATAACTTGCAGATCATTTAAAACCTTTATCAAGGCCTTCTCTGTTCTGTGGTTTGTAAGGAAGCAAGAAATTTATACTATTTTTAATAAGAAATGGAAGATTAGAGATTGATCTGTATAGTGAACACAGAAGAACAATTGCAGGTTTAAAAATTTGAGGAAAAACTCCTTGCCATAGGGAATTATTATTTAACGATATTCAGGATGTCTGATAATAGTCATGACTGTTTTGAGAAATTAGCGGGAGATGTGCTGAGAAAGCATCTTGAGGAATTCATAACTGATATGACCTGTGTAAGTATACTGGGGCTGACAGCTAAGAAGTTGGACAAATTACTTTGAGACTAGCAGGGGAGTTGGAGACCTTACAAGCATCTTGAGGAATTCATAACTGATATGACCTGTGTAAGTGTACTGGGGATGACAGCTAAGAAGTTGGACAAATTACTTTGAGACTAGCAGGGGAGTTGGAGACCTTACAAGTTCAAGAAAAGTGAGCAGAATTGATTTGATAAAAGAAAGGATTTATTAAAAAACATCTTCCATATATTCCACATTTTTTTTTCAACAAACAACACTGAAAACTGATTGCATCAGTATACAATGAAAACCATGAATATATGCAGTGTAACAGACTGTGTCTTTAGTGTAGCACATCATTGGGTTCATGGTGTCTTGAAATCATTAGACAGGACAAACAAATATCAGTAAAAATGAGGGGCTCAGAATGCATGAAAACAAAACTCTTATATAGCAAGAACTGGCATTTAAGTGCTCTGTTCCAAAACACAGTGAGCTAAGGTGTCTTGTGAGTAGTGAGAATGATAGAAGCAATATTAGTCACAACATAAATGTCTTCTACGCTTTCTTGGCCACTCGCTCTTTTTTCTCAATAAAGAGAATGAGTCTTTTAACCCAAGGTGTCCTGGGGTTTAGACAGATCTTTTCTCCACTTGATAAACCAGCACTGAAAAGAAAAGAAAAAAGATTTATGTAGAAGATACAGTACTGTTTCAAAGATTTGGGTCGGTAAGATACTTTATTCAACATGGACACATTAAATTAATCAATTCAATTCATATTTATTGTGCTTTTCACAATACACATTGTTTCAAAGCAGCTTTACCGAAAATGCATACATTTGCATACACAGCATACAAATGCATACACAGAGTCCACATTACAATTTAGAGTGATCTGTTATAGGTAACTAGGTAACTGTCTAAGTTATGTATTTCAGAAATGTACATATTCAAAAATCACAGTTAGCGTAAAAATGTATTAATTTAAACAATGTAATAATTTACAATCAAGAGTGTAAAGACATTTAGAATTTCACAAAAGATTTTTTTTCAAATAATATATATATATATATATATATATATATATATATATATATATATATATATATATATATATATATTTATTTATTTATTTATTTTTATTTTTTTTTACTTTATATTTATCAAAGAATCTTTGTAATGTATCATGGATTTCCCAAAAATATTATAAGCAGCACAACTGTTTTCAACATCGATAGTTTAAAATATATATAAAATAGAAAACAGTTACTTTAAATTGTAATATATTTCACAATTTTTTGCTCAAATAAATGCAGCCTTGGTGAGCAGAAGAGACTTCTTTCAAAACATTAAAAATCTTAAAAGGTAGTGTGTTTATTAGGTTTTATGGTTATGCTGATTAGAATTTGCAGCTCTATTTTCATATTCAAGCCTGATGTGAAAATTTAGGAAAATAAATGATCAGCTAATAAAATTCAAGCTTGTGCAATTTTCAGTTACGACAAAAACCCTCAAACATTTACAACATCCTATACCTAACTAAATTGAAATATTTCAGGAAGACGCATGACTCCGTGAAGAAGTACTTACATAACCTCAGTAGTCTTGCAGTGAGGGCCTCTAGGCAGGATCTCCACACGCCGCAGGTTATCCGGCGGGATGATCCTGGACTCCAGCTTCAGACACATGCAGCGGCTGTTGTAACCTGTGCCAAGAGGCTGCACAGCTGAGGAAAAAGAGACAACGGTTAGCAAGGCTGGAAGGCCAAATAAGCAAAGTGAGATCAACATCAGTTGCATCAGTTGGGGTTCTCCCAAGGTTTTTTTTTTTTTTCTCCATTAGGTCACCTGATGGAGTTTTTCGGTTCCTTGCCACTGTTACCTTTGGCTTGCTCAGTTGGGGATATTTGGATATTTAATTTAACTAATCAATCAACGATACTATTGATCAGCATTACCAAACATGGACGTTCCATTAGAAACAAACATTGATGTATTGTTTTAATTTATTACTGTGAAGCTGCTTTGATACAACCTATGTTGTGAAAAGCGCTATATAAATAAACTTGACTTGACTTGACAACTCTTAACTTGTGTTTTTTTAATCTTGTGCAAAAAGGGATTTATAAAATAACAGTGTGCAATGGCTTTGAGGAATGTGAAGCAAGCTCCAAGGAAAATGCTGAAATGCTGATGTTCATTTCCAATGAAACTACATACGCACATTGTAAGAGAGTATTGTTTAGAAGTAATATTCCATATTTGTTCTTATGGAGATATTTGACATGTCCAGCAAAAAACAGCTAATTGAAGCCAAGTATAATAGACAGATAATGAATGTGAAGCTTACCACCGGACAGAACGATGCTGGCTACAATAACGGTTAACATCAGGAAGACGTTCATGGTGTGTGAAGCTTCTGCTGTTGATTTGTGAGTGAACACTCAAGATCAGATGCCGTTATTTGTGCTGCTGTACGGCCTTATATATTATGATTTCAAAGGCCTCGTGATACAAAGTGTTGATTTTATTCCACTTCCCCTTTAACCGTTGTGTGTGTTTGTGTCTCTTCATGTGCATGTGAAGGCTTGTGTGTAAATATGTGGTTTGCATCTATCAGCCGTGCGTCATCTGGACACATCTCATGTTCTCCAGGTTAAGTTCAAAATCCCCCTGGAGTCCCAAGCTGTGTTTACCAAAGCTTTAAAAGCATTTAAAAAAAAAAAAGAAAGAAAAAAAATAGGTCAGCATTTATGGAGATAATAATATGACAAAATGATTTGAATTTGAATTGTGTAAATTTGAATTATTTACAAGTGTAATATAACAAATTTGAATTTTATGTGGTACTTTAAATAGTTCTGAATTTGATTTCTTTAAACGAATATTGAATATTTGAAATTTAACAAATTGAAATGTTTTTATGGCTGAATTTTATAGACATGTATTTTCAAACAGCTATTTTTTTTGTTCTGAATTCTTAGACTGAAAATATTCAGTTTTTTAAAAATACAGATTCAAGTTTTCAAGATGAAGAAAAAATTCAGAACTTCAAATTCAGTTTTCTAAAATTCAAACCGAGGAAAATTCAGATCTTACAGAAAGTAGGTCACAGGTCATCCACAGGGAAGTGTATATGGAACTTAAAATATGACAATATGATTTGAATTTGAATTGTGTAAATTTGAATTATTTACAAGTGAAATCTAACAAAATTGAATTTTAGGTGGTAGTTTAAATAGTACTAAATAGTTTAAATAGTTTAAATATACTGCAAATATTCAGTTAAAAAAATACAGATTCAAGTTTTCAAGATGAAGAAATTCGGAACTTCAAATTCAGTTTTCTAAAATGCAATCTCAAAAATTCAAACTCAAAAATTCAGATCTTACAGAAAGTAGGTCACAGGTCATCCACAGGGAAGAGTAAAGGATCTCAGAAAAGTCGAACAGAGCATTTTGGCTGCACTGCAGTAGTTTTCTGCCGCAAACGCGGTGGTGGTTCAAGAGAATCCGTGTATCTTTCGCTCAGTCGTTTTTTTTATTTAATATTAAGAGTAGAAAAATGAGAAAACAGCTTGAGTATTAGATTTCTATTATTCTAGTAATAATAGGCCTAGTGCTCCGCTGCTGCAGTTGCACGGAGCTTATAAAACTTAACGCGTGTATTGCAACTATAGGCTACATTTAATTTTCATCAAACATTCATCAAACAACTAGACTAACGAATGGCTCGGCACAACAGAAGAGCCTAGACAGGGCTTTCTCTCTGTGTAGACAAGCAGTTGGTCTGAATTTGCTATAACCTATACTGTAGCCTATTTTTCGGACTGTAAGTCACATTTTATCATGAAACACGCTGTGATTTATTCCAAAGTGACTCAGGCATAGCCTATATAATGCATTTAACGTTAAATAATCTAAATGTTGACTTTAAAAAGTAGGTGCGCCAAGAAGGCTATTCGCTGTATTTTGGTTCATTTTTGGTGAGCGCCAGCAAGATCTTGAAGGAGACCGAGACGCGCAAAAGCAGCGCATCATGTTGTTTTATTTATTTTTCAATGGCATGATATTTTGTTGTCATTTTGAACGTACACAAATAAAAATATACATTTTACTGTTTCGAATGATGTCACATTATCTGTATGACTATAAATAACAGAGTATTAAGTTATTTCCCAGCAGTGGTGATGGCGTTCGCGCATCGCGCTCTCACACAACATATCAGTTCTGGTGTTGCTTCACATCGCAGACTGCTCATTATCAAAATAAAACACAGTCAACCAAACATATAAAAAGTCATTCTGCCTAATTTAATTGGTCTGTTGTACAATATAAAGGGCAAGCTGTGCCGCACAGTCCTACTTGTTATTCCAAACATGTCCCTTGCTGCGAAGACGCTGATTTAGCCTATACGTGTATATTGGGACTCAACTGAAGTATGAAGCCTTTTTATTTGTATTATAATATAATATATTAAAATACATAATCTTCTGAGTTTTATGATGTAGGCCTTGTTTTATTTTAATTAAAATGTATTATAATTTACATCTCAAAAGGATGCGCTTTGTGCATTCTCTGACATTACATTTATTTATTTCATTGAGTATCAATTGATGTCAAACAAAACTGTGTGTTATTTTCTCTGGCAACTAAACTTCCAAAACAAAATAATTAAAAAAATTAAAAAATTAAAAAAAAAAAATGTAAAAAAGCAAAGCCATTGTGCGTTCTCTCCGCGCTCCGCAGCTTTTCCTCACAGATTTTGAGAATTGGCCAGCTAAACAAAATAGGCCAAAGAAGTAGACTAATGGCTAGTGTCCGGGAGATGCGAAGTACGTTCATATTTATTAAATAAACATAACTGATTTTGTCTACACCTAAATACATTTCCAAGGACCCCCTCATAATAACTAGCCTGGGTTTCCCCATGCTGCCTTGCACGCAGCGTGATTTTATTCACGCTGCTAGGCAGCCTGGATATACCATGGACCAGATTTTCCCCTCAAAAAGGGAACCAATCACAGAATGGGGAGGGAGCAGCAAGACGATGACGATGACAATGCGACACACTGAAGCAATTTGTTTATATCTATGGATCCAACATGGCATCAGACGCAAAGTTACCTTTCGATGCAGCCTTAGATAGTGTTCTAAGTAGTTTAGTTTTCTTCAGCCATCGTCTTCTTCCTCGTCGAATTTCTGTCGCTCTACATACGTCATCTGGTATAATTGAAACGATTGGCTATGAGCTACGTACAGGCGCATTTGATAGACATTCGTAGCGCCCAATAAACGGCTCTGGGCATTCGTAAACCATGCCTCAAATACGAGAAAATGAACATATGGTTCCCAGACCACGTCTCAATGAGAAAGAGGTCTGACATTAGCCAGGCTACATAATAACAGTGATTAAGCCCAAATGTGGGTGGGGGTAATGAACACAATATGTTTGTTTGTTTTTTGCCCAAATGGTCTCCACTCTATGCATTTTGTAATAATACAGCAAAATTTTTTAACTGACCGTATTTGCCAGAAAATAAGTCGCATCCACCTGAGTGCAAGTCACACCGGATCATGTTGAGAGAGAAACGCGCGCGCGTCAAATCGTCATAAAAAACGCATTTTAATATTAGCCTATTCAGCAATAGTGTAAAAGACCTGTAAATAAAATACAACATTTACATGATAAACACTATTAACATGTAGGCTATGTGTAGCCTATTTTACTTTCCCTTACTGTATGACAAATCCTTAAATGAATGCAGAACAACAAGAATGAAAAATAAGTAGCCATGTATAATAAAATAATATATAGGCTACATAGCCTTTAAAAATAGCCTATATTGTGCCCTTTATTACCAACAACATTTAGCCTATTTTAAACGCCGAGCCTAAACAAATTTATTTAAATCGAAATGGTCGCGCATCTCTCATTCAGTCAAAAGTTTTCATATTTGCAATGTAACATTTGGATGCTAACTATTAATATAAAGAAGGCTTCATACTTCAGTCGAGTCCCAAATCAGCATCTTCACAGCAAGGGACATGTTTGGAATAACAAGTAGGACTGTGCGGCACAGCTTGCCCTTTATATTGTACAACAGACCAATTAAATTAGGCAGAATGACTTTTTATATGTTTGGTTGACTGTGTTTTATTTTGATAATGAGCAGTCTGCGATGTGAAGCAACACCAGGGCCCGTATCCCTAAAGAATTTTTGTGCAAAAAGTGGCTCCTAGCGGCCAAATTCTAAGAAAATTCTCAGAGTCATGACGTTTTCTTAGAATTTCCCCTAAAAGTGACACGAAAATCCCAGTTAATATAAAAGCTATTCCTCAAGATTCCTAGCGCTTAAAAGGGCTCCTAAGGCGAGATCTGCTAAGAGCAGGGAAGAGGACTTTTAGTGGCTTAGGAGTTCCCCTAAGCAGCTGCACAAAATGGCCAACAGAGGAGGCAGGAGAGATGTCCTGCAAACACTGGATGACAGGGAATTATTGAGACGCTACAGATTGGATCGTGCAGGAATCATGTTTGTTATTTTATTTTTTAATAAGCCTTCATAAATAGACCAGCCAGCAATCACAGACATTGATAAAAGCTGAGCCGTGTTACCCTCGTTAAGACCACACTGAGTTGTAACGTTGCAATTTCTACTTCATTAAGGACAGCCCCTTGAGATAGGCCATCTTGTTTTCAATGGGGTCCATATGGGAGTGAAAGTACAAAATATGCCAGCTAGGATATTAATATGAGCAAATAAGACACGAATCGTTATTTGAACAGGGTGTAATGAGCTTCAGTTTTCACATATTTTAGATTCTAATGTTAGGCTATAACCCCTACCCTACATCCTTTGCTCATTATCACCAAAAGTTCATTTTCATCAAACTTGTAGGATCAACCAATCACGGCTTTTGAAATGATGACTCATACCTAGCAACGGGGTCAACCACACCTCCTCACTAAGATAGGATTTTCCATCCATTCCCTGAGTTCACTGAAAATGTTCACTGAAAATGTTCTGGAATCACTTCTAAGCTAAAACTCCTGGCAAGGAATTTTTAGGTTAAGTTAGGAGCTCTCTGAAAGGATTCTCAGAATCTTTAGGGATACGGGCCCAGAACTGATATGTTGTGTGAGAGCGCGATATGCGCCTGCGCCATCACTTGGGTTTGTTCCACTGCTGGGAAATAACTTAATACTCTGCTATTTATAGTCATACAGATAATATGACATCATTTGAAACAGTAAAATGTATATTTTTATTTGTGTACATTCAAAATGACTACAAAATATCATGCCATTGAAAAATAAATAAACAACATGATGCGCTGCTTTAGCGCATCTCGATCTCCTTTAAGATCTTTCTGGCGCACACCAAAAAATAAACCAAAATACAGCGAATAGCCTTCTTGGCGCGCCTACTTTTGAAAGTCACCATTTAGATTATTTAACGTTAAATGCATTATATATGCCTGAGTCACTTTGGAATAAATCACAGCGGGTACTATACGGTTATCCATACCACACGTGACCACACGTACTGTAAATGTACTATACGGTTAACCTAACCCTAACCCTAACCCTACCCACCCTACCCAAATAGGTGTGGTCCGGATATAGTTCCTCACAGCGTGTTTCATGATAAAAACGTGACTTAGCCTACAGTCCGGAAAATAGGCTACAGTATAGGTTATAGCAAATTCAGCTGGTCTACACAGAGAGAAAGCCCTGTCTAGGCTCTTCTGTTGTGTCTAGCCATTCTTTAGTCTAGTTGTTTGATGAGAAAATGAAATGTAGCCTAGTTGCAATACATGCCTTAAGTTTTGTAAGCTCCGTGCAACTGCAGCAGTGGAGGATTATTATTACTAGAATATTAGAAATCTAATACTCAAGCTGTTTTCTAATTTTTCTACTTTTAATATTAAATAAAAAAAGGACTGAACGAAAGATACACAGATTCTCTTGAACCACCACCGCGTTTGCGGCAGAAAACTACTGCAGTGCAGCCAAAATGATCTGTTCGACTTTTCTGAGATCCTTTACTCTTCCCTGTGGATGACCTGTGACCTACTTTCTGTAAGATCTGAATTTTCCGCGGTTTGAATTTTAGAAAACTGAATTTGAAGTTCTGAATTTCTTCTTCATCTTGAAAACTTGAATCTGTATTTTTTAAAACTGAATATTTGCAGTCTAAGAATTCAGAACAAAAAAAATAGCTGTTTGAAAATATATATATAAAATTCAGCCATAAAAACATTTCAATTCGTTAAATTTCAAATGTTCAATATTCGTTTAAAGAAATCAAATTCAGAACTATTTAAAGTACCACATAAAATTCAAATTTGTTAGATTACACTTGTAAATAATTCAAATTTACACAATTCAAATTCAAATCATTTTCTCATATTATTAGCTCCATAACCATTAGTTTAGTGGCGTAATGCATGAAGAAAAATAGAAGTTAATAAATAAAAATTCAAGACAAGTTTCAGCACATGTGTTCAATGGACGCCACTGGACTTCCATACAGGAGGAAAGTAAATTGAGATCAGTCAATGAATCTTCTGGTATCGTATTACATGTAATACTATACCAGAAGACTTGCATATCTTGCATATCTTTGCATATCTTGCACTGAACTTTTTTCTGACATGCGGTGCATAAATGATTCATGCATGAATCATTTATGCACCGCATGTCAGAAAGAAGTTCAGTGGAAGATATGCAAGTAAAAAAAAAAGATGATTCTTGCATCATTCATTATGTAGGCTATTATGAAATCACAATTTTCCCAGGCATCAAAATATAAATAATATCAGCTCTCAGAAAATGTTTAAGTAATAGTTTACCACAAAATAAACATTGTGATCATTTACTCATGTAGATTCAAACCCATATGACTTTCTTTGGAATTTATTAATTTCATAACTGTTATTTGTATCTGTGGAATTTATTAATTTCATAAAAGTAAAGTTATTTCTTACTTGCTGCTATAATTATCACAAATCATTATATATAATATATATATATATATATATATATATATATATAATATATATATATATATATCATTCATATATATACATAGTTTGCCATTTGCAACTACATGTCAACTAACTGTCATTAGATTATTAGTAGACTGTCTGCTAAATATCTGCTAACACTTTATTTTGTTGGTCCCCCAACAGACATTCTGTAAGTAACTTATTCTACTAACCCGAACCCGAACCCTAACACCTAACCATAACCTCATAACAGTCTACTGACAGTCTACTACACTCTACTAATACTCTAATGAGAGTTAGTTGACATGTAGTTCCAATACTTGTAGTTAGTAGAATGTCTAAAGTGGACTATCGAAATATTTCCATGCCATTGAAACCGAAAATTTGTCATGCCATTTGCCATCATGCAAGCTTTCATACATTTGCTTATCATAATGTTTGTCTATTCATCACTTTTAATGAGCAAGTCATGCATCCAAACAGAGTTGTATTGACATTTTTGCAATGGGAGATGATACATGTATGTTTGCATTGAACGCATGCATTTTTCACAGATCTCTAATAACCATAACCATTAAACACCATAAGCTTTTGCATATAAACATAGATGAGAAATTATCCTTCGATGATCTTTTTCACCCATTCATCTGTGGGATTGAGGCAGATCTGTCCTTGTTTCAGAGTGGCACTATGTAAGACAAAGAAGGTTTAATGAACTCCGATTAAAAAAAAGCTTAATGCATCCTATCTATCATGCATCCAGATTGCACTGATCTTTGGTGTAAATCACACTCACATGATCTGCATGTTTTTGCATTTTGCTCCTGCAGGAATCGTCTCTGTGTTCTGAATTAGTTTTGGATTAATTGGTTTTCCTGAATATGTTTGAATACACGGGCAGCGCAGCTGTGGAGCCATCAGTCTAGCAGCGAAGACTTGATGAAAAGAGAGAAATAAGAGAGAGCAATAATTCTTTCAACATCTTTAGAGCTGATTTACAGCAGAACTGAATTCTGTTTGCATCACTGATTATTATTTGTAACAATCTGTATTGTATGAAGTGCTTTATAAATAAAGGTGACTTGACACATGACAATTTTCAATCCTTTAAAAAAAATAAAGACTTAATATTATCGAGTACAATTGATATTGCCAATGACATGCAGAAAATGCCTCTGCTTACCTTCTTTTGTGGACAGCAGTGCCATGCAGGTCAGAAAAAGAAAGGCTGCTACGGTGAACTTCATTGTTGTGAAATTTCCCACTGAGCAAACAACGTGCAAGTATAGGCTATATAAGCGGTAAAACTGCTGGAATTCACTTTACCGTCTGTTGATAGTGTTTGTGGATTATCTGGCAGGACTTTCCCTTTTAAAGTACCGCACTACTGACATCATGCTTGTTTAAAGTGATTGTGCAACAGGTCTTTCTTCAGTTAACCCAAATTCTGCAGAAGGCACCCAGGAGATTTAGCTTTAGACTAATTTAAGCCTAATTTTTCACAGATGACAAGTATTTTCAGCAGAAGGAAGAAAAAGATCAAATGAGGATTGTAAATTGATGAAAAGTCAATACAATCTATCATAATAATGTACTATACACCTAAAGAAGATATTTGGAAATGTCTGCAAACATGGCATGACATTTATCCACAGCTAAGAGATGGACTGATGTTTTGGAAAGTCAAGCACAATTAGCACAATTTATTTGTAAATGTAAAAGTTTACATTATACAATATATTGAATTGCATATTATAATGCAATGTACACATCTTTTGAAATATGTAATAATGACAGCTTTTCTCAGCACTCAAAGCACTTTACATTTACAATTGCTATCAAATGTTTCTCAAGTGAACATGCAAATTTGTTGTTAAATTGTAATATTTTAGATCAAAGTGGTTCAGTTGACAAAAATGTTTGGAAATCCCCTAAGTAAGGTGTAGTAGATTGAGTTCATTTTAGCAGTTCCAGTTTTACCACTAGAGGTTGTATATGCTTGAGTTGTGTGGGAATTACCTGTTGCTGTAGTATGTTCGGTTCTGTGGGATAGCCAGGTCGTGCTGATGTAATCCTGTAAAATAAGAGCAGTTATTAGTAAACCTACCCTCCTGCATTCCTCTCTCTTGTGTAGTCTTTTCATACCAAGTTACCACATAAGGAATGATGCAAAATCACAGGGACAATGTACACACTGCACATGGACACTTAGTATGTACATAAATGGACATGAAGGCTTGATTTGAGCTGAAAAGATGTGAGAGATGTGAGATGATAAAACACAAAAATACACATTTATCTAAAAAATCTCATTCTGATTCTTATTTAGCAGATGCTTCTTTCTAAAGCGACTTTGGAAAGAAGCATCTGCTAAATAAGAATCAGAATGAGATTTTTTAGATAAATGTGTATTTCTGTGTTTCCATGTTCAACCCTCTAAGAAGTTTAGAATTTTAAATCATTTAAATATTTAAAAAGCGCACTTTGGAGGTTGGCAAGATCGAGTCACTTTTCGTTTAAGGTGCTTAATAGCAAGCCGCCTAAACTGGATATTCATGAGAGTATATCTATACTATATATCTATATATCTATACGAATATTAGTTTTGGATGGACAGAAATTCTGTGTCAGGGTTCTGTCACTTCTACGGAAGCCCTGAAACGCATCATTAAAAAAATTTTTAAAAAAAATAAAAATAAAATAAAATAAAAAATATAGTATTTCGAGATTAAAGTCGCAATATTTCGAGATTAAAGTCGAAATATTTCGAGAATAAAGTCTTCCGTAGAAGTTGCGTGTGTGCTTGCCGTTATTTCACATTGCCACACAGGCATTCATGCGTGTGCGTGTGTGTGTCAGTGTGTGTGTGTGTGTGTGTGTAAACTGGATCTACACAAAATAATAGCTTTTTACTTTTATCTTGGCTTTTGGCCTAAGACACGAAACGAGCGGTTTGTGTGAGAAAACGAACAGTATTTATATCGTTTTTACCTCTACACAACCACGTCCAAGAGATCTGAGGGCGCGTGTTCTGGCTTAGTCTGCGCAAGCGCCGGAAAGTGTACAAGAGGTAAAAACGATATAAATACTGTTCGTTTTCTCACACAAACCGCTCGTTTCGTGTCTTAGGCCATCAATGTGTACTTACGATGGGGAATTGTTTAATTTGGACGATGGGGAATTGTTTAATTTGGACTCTGTGCATGCTCTTTGAGGTGGTGACCATAGACCTGCATTATATGACTGACAGACAAGAACGGTTTGACCTAAAAATATCAAAATTGAAACTACTGCGGAAACAAAGACATCTACATCTTGGATGCCCTTGAGGTAAGCTAAAACATACCAAAATTTAATTTCAAAGTAACCTATCCCTTTAAGCACTAAGCAGCCCTAGAGGTCGATCATAGATCAAATCGATCCACCCGTCAAACAGCGTATATTTTGTGCTGTTTTATGCGTTTGAGACATGGTGTTTGCAAAACTTACATTTCACAGGAATATTCTCCATCTGTAAATCTTAGAAAGTCGTGCAAATATTTCCATTTTGCTGCTAACGCCAAATAGGAGTGCAATAATTCTGACCAATATAACGTTATACATTTTTCTTGGAAAATTAATAGGCTATGCGATATTTTATAACACCAGAAATATCTTCTAATTATAATAATTTATCTTTATCTTTTATTATAAAAAAAAATTAACAGAAGTAATTCAGGGAAGAATTTTTAAATATAATAAAGATACAAAATATAGTTTTGGGTTTAGGACCTAAGCTACTTAACAAAGATGACTTATGCTTATTTAGAATGCTGAGAATTACAGCTTTTAAAGCAATTTTTTTTTTTTTTGGAGAAAGCAAGAATGTTTGGTTATATTTAGTTTATACAGTATATTATGGAGAGGATAACGTGAAATTAAGAGCAAAAGTATACATTTTGAAAAGATATGTGCAACTCTAAAATTAAAGAATATTCCATAAAATAAAGGAATACATATTAGCCTACATTAACTAAATAGCTATTTGTATAATTGTGTTAAATGTGTTTGAATTGAAAGACATAATAAAGTACATTATATATATATATATATATACAGTATATATTCTAAAATATTTGTTGTTGGACATGATGTGCCTTATTTAGAATTTTAAACCTACAAATGTATTTTTATGATAGAAATAACTGTAAAGGGACTATTGTAATGGGGTAAATCAAGTGTAGGCTAATAGCCAATTACTAAGCTCAGATTCATCTTACCAGTTAAAATGTAGTCTGTGCTTTTGTAATTATTTATTTTAAATTTTGTGATTTTAACTTCTGCTTTAATAAGCTTTTTTATTTTATTTTAGATTGTAAGGTTCTAATGCTCTTCTAATAACCATAAAAATGTACTATAGCTGCCAAATAAAACCAGAGAGAAATGTATTCATAAATCTTTAAAACTATCTAATTAAATCTTGGGCACAAAACAAAAATAAAACCTGTATATATGCATGTATATACACTAACCTAAAGGATTATTAGGAACACCTGTTCAATTTCTCATTAATGCAATTATCTAATCAACCAATCACATGGCAGTTGCTTCAATGCATTTAGGGGTGTGGTCCTGGTCAAGACAATCTCCTGAACTCCAAACTGAATGTCAGAATGGGAAAGAAAGGTGATTTAAGCAATTTTGAGCGTGGCATGGTTGTTGGTGCCAGACGGGCCGGTCTGAGTATTTCACAATCTGCTCAGTTACTGGGATTTTCACGCACAACCATTTCTAGGGTTTACAAAGAATGGTGTGAAAAGGGAAAAACATCCAGTATGCGGCAGTCCTGTGGGCGAAAATGCCTTGTTGATGCTAGAGGTCAGAGGAGAATGGGCCGACTGATTCAAGCTGATAGAAGAGCAACTTTGACTGAAATAACCACTCTTTACAACCGAGGTATGCAGCAAAGCATTTGTGAAGCCACAACACGCACAACCTTGAGGCGGATGGGCTACAACAGCAGAAGACCCCACCGGGTACCACTCATCTCCACTACAAATAGGAAAAAGAGGCTACAATTTGTACGAGCTCACCAAAATTGGACAGTTGAAGACTGGAAAAATGTTGCCTGGTCTGATGAGTCTCGATTTCTGTTGAGACATTCAGATGGTAGAGTCAGAATTTGGCGTAAACAGAATGAGAACATGGATCCATCATGCCTTGTTACCACTGTGCAGGCTGGTGGTGTAATGGTGTGGGGGATGTTTTCTTGGCACACTTTAGGCCCCTTAGTGCCAATTGGGCATCGTTTAAATGCCACGGCCTACCTGAGCATTGTTTCTGACCATGTCCATCCCTTTATGACCACCATGTACCCATCCTCTGATGGCTACTTCCAGCAGGATAATGCACCATGTCACAAAGCTCGAATCATTTCAAATTGGTTTCTTAAACATGACAATGAGTTCACTGTACTAAAATGGCCCCCACAGTCACCAGATCTCAACCCAATAGAGCATCTTTGGGATGTGGTGGAACGGGAGCTTCGTGCCCTGGATGTGCATCCCACAAATCTCCATCAACTGCAAGATGCTATCCTATCAATATGGGCCAACATTTCTAAAGAATGCTTTCAGCACCTTGTTGAATCAATGCCACGTAGAATTAAGGCAGTTCTGAAGGCGAAAGGGGATCAAACACAGTATTAGTATGGTGTTCCTAATAATCCTTTAGGTGAGTGTGTGTATATTTAAATATATATATATAGGCTACAATGATAAATGAGACAGACCTACAAACGTGTTAAATTATATTGTATACTATCAATTGTTTATGTAAAAAATAATTATATATATATATATATATATATATATATATATATATATATATATATATATATATATATATATATAATAATGTTAACAAACATTTCATATACAATTTAACATGTTTGTAGGTCTATATGGCAGATCTGCTTCTGTGTCTTATGCTCTGTGGGACTTTTATGTTGTAGTTTCTCTATGTCTAGTTTCTGTGTTCTTTCCTGTGTCCTGTTTCCTGTGGCCAGGTTGTAGTTTTGTAGTTTCTTTCCATTTTCATTAGTCAGTTACAGGTGTGTCATTTTCCCTTGTTAAGCTCGTTTACCTCTCTGTTTAAATAGGCCTTGTTTTCTCTGGTTCTCTGTCGGTCGTTGTTTGATGTCATGCAGGTATCTCCAGTTCCCTGTGTTTTCTTTGTTTTTCTCAGTGTTATTTTGTTCCTGACTTATGTTACGATTGTTTATTTTCATTAAAATCTCCCTGCATTTGGATCCCTCATCTCTGCCTGCCGTTTTTTGATTCCTTCGTCCCGTGACAGAACGACCGACCAATAATGGATCCAGCAGGGAGAATTACGCGTCTCCATCAAGGAGATCGTTGTATTGAGGAATATGCTCTGGATTTTATTGAGTTGGCTAATTTGAGCAACATGAGCAAGGAATGCCTGATGATATTCTTTCAGAGAGGGCTGTCTGAATCGCTCCGCTCACTAATGCCATTTTGGGACCTTAACTGGACACTTGAGTATTATATCTATCTTGCACTGCAGTTGAGCGGCTCTGCACTTACTGTGGGAGTTGCAGAGGAGGAATGCGGCACTCCCACAGTAGCTCTCACCCCAGAATCTTGTCCCGTCATGGCAGCCAGGCCAGAGCTTCCAGCTGTCATGGCCGCCAAGATTTCCCAGTAGCCATGATCATTGCCGATAAAGACATTGGGGCGGTCTATAGATATTTGAGACTGGGGTCGAGTCTGGAAGACACGCCGCTTTGTTCGGTGCAAGCAGCTGGCGTCTCTGCGGTGGGGTCTAGTCTGGGGGTTTCAGCCAGGATGGCCGCCACGCCTGAGCCCTCGATCAAAATGGCTGCCGCCACTTATGAGTCTGCTGCTGGCCCGGAGGCCTTCCCTGAGTCTGCTGCTGGCCCGGAGGCCTTCCCTGAGTCCGCTGCTGGCCAGGAGGACAAGATGGCCGCCGCCGAGCCGGTGTCTGTTCCTGTTCCTGAGCCGGTGTCTGTTCCTGAGCTGGTGTCTGTTCCTGTGCTGTGGCCGCCCGAGTCTTTCTTGTGACACACCTGAATGAATGGCTCATTAAGTATGTGGGCCCCATTGTCTCCAGGTGCGAACCACTAAATATGCATGATCGTTGATGCCCACTCCGCATATTGCCTTTCCAGACAGAAAGTGTTTTGCAAAATTTATATCAATGCATTGTGTTATGTGAATGATTAGGCAGGATAATTTTCACATAATTTTGAAGAAAAAACTCTAGGCGATGAAATCCATCTTATTGACACATATTTAGAATATGTTTTATGGCCTTATTTCAGAAACTTTAGTTTTTAGTTTTTTCAATAACCATGCATAAACATTATTCTCTCAAAAATACAAACATGTACATGCATGGTGCTCACATATGATGGTAGCCCTGTTTGTGCTATATAGAGTGAATTTACACCTTTGCCATTAATATGTTTATAAGCAACTGAAAAAAGCAAAAATGTCAGGGCATGTCAGAACATCTCAAGGACCCCAAAAACACCTTAGACCCCAGAGGGTTAAAGGTTTATGTGGCGGCCATAGGTGCTTACCACATTCCTTTGGGTGGAATGTCTGTGGGGAAGGACCCTCTGGTATCACATTGAGGCTGAGGCCTGCAGCTCGTTCCAGGGTGCCCACTTGGGATTTGGCTATTGCTCTCCAAGGTCTTTCCCTGGCCCCTTTCGAGCCTATAGAGGAGGTTCCTGTTAAGTTTTTAACGCTGAAAGCTCCTTTCCTCCTCGCTTTTTCTTCTCTTAAGAGAATAGGGGATTTACAAGCACTGTCGGTTGCTCCCTCATGTTTGGAATTTGCACCTGGTATGGTCAAAGCATTTCTGCATCGACCAGGTTATATCCCCAAGGTCCCCATTAATGTGGTCAGACCTATTATTCTGCAGGCCTTCTTTCCTCCTCCCTTTCAGAATGCGGACCAGGAAAGAAATAATTTGCTCTGCCCAGTTCAGGCATTAGATGCTTATGTCCACAGAGCTGCCCTGTGGCGTAAAACTGATCAACTGTTTGTGTGTTTTGGGTCCCCAAATAAGGGGTCCCCTGCATCTAAGCAAAGAATGAGCAAGTGGGTGGTTGAGGCCATTTCACTTGCTTATGAGGTGGCCGGACAGCCTTCCTCTATGGCTGTCCGGTCTCACTCTACAAGGAGTATGGCGGCCTCCAAGGCCCTTATATCAGGAGTTTCCCTTCAGGATGTTTGTGATGCGGCAGGCTGGTCCTCACCGCACACTTTCGTCAGATTTTACTCTCTGGACTTGGACTCTACACCAGGGTCTCAGGTTTTGTCATCCTAGTGCTGCTCCCTCGATTTCACACAGGACAGACATTCGTAGCTGTGGTGGCGTTGGTATAGACGTTCCCCATAGCGTCAATCTCGACACAACGCAAGTCCCCTTGAAAGGGAACGCCTAGGTTATGACTGTAACCTCGGTTCCCTGAAGAGGGAACGAACGTTGCTTCACCTTGCCATATCTCCTTCATGCCTGTGAGCGACTACTTCAGACTGTATGAAGCTGATGCTCTCTGTTTTTGAGCAGGCTTTATAGCTTCCTGGTTCGTGACGTCACCCGTATCTGACGTTCCGCCACACCATTGGACTGATTTTACATGTGCTTCAAGACATCATCACGCAAAGCGTTCCCCATAGCGTCAATCTCGACGCAGCGCTCGTTCCCTCTTCAGGGAACCGAGGTTACAGTCGTAACCGAGGCGTTTTGTTATGAGTCAGCAGAGAGCGACCACTTAAAGGTAAAATAGTTTACACTGCATCCTCTATTTCAGAACTTGCTATTTTATGTCTGTGAGCGTGTGATATTTTGCCGACGTACAGTCTCAAAGCGATACTGGGTGCCTTAATGAACGAATAATTGAAAGTATGAGATACCCAGAATAATCAAAGATCTAAATTAAATCATAATCAATATTTTCTTATAAGAAACACAATCTAAATTTGATAATCATTTGAAATTTGGAGTCAGATTAAGTGCAGAGCTAAAGTAAGATTCAAAAGTAAATTCTACAAATTGAGTGAACTTTACAGAAAACTTAAAAGACATACGCTTTTTACCTTCGCCCACAATGTTGGATTCCATCATTGGGCCAATGGATAGCCTTTACAACAGTGGTCTCAAACTCAATTCCACAGCTCTGCACAGTTTAGCTCCAACCAGCTCCAACTCACACCTGCAAGGAAGTTTCTAATAATCCTGAAGACCTTGATTAGCTGGATCAGGTGTGTTTGATTAGGGTTGGAGCAAAACTGTGCAGAGCTGTGGCCCTCCAGGAATTGAGTTGAGATCACTGCTTTACAAGATTTCTCATTTTGTGTTCTGTAGAAGAACGTCATACGGGTTTGGAATCACATGATGGTGAATAGCTCAGGGAATAATACTGAATTCATGTTGTAATCTACAGTAACCTGAATATAATATAATAGAATAGAATAGAATAGAATAGATCAGAATAAATCTTTGTCCACCAGGGTGGAAATTTTTCTTTGGCTCACCAAACATACTGTAAGGATGGATTTCTACTAAGACTGAACTCAAGAATTCGAACCTGCAATAAAACAACAAAACTCACTAATCTGAAGAAGAGATCTATGGGACAGAGAGCACAACACAACTGGCCCAATCTCATCTCTTCCCCTTCATGTTGAGTTTCTGACTCTGCACACCATCTTCTCCCCTACAGGTCTCATTCAGTCATGCAAATCTCACGAACCTACTGTTTGCAGCTGTTTTATGAGAGGTCTGGAACAATGCCTGTTCTTCTGATGTGGGAGATTCCCCAATAAAGATTGTTGATAAACATTTGTCTTTATCCCCCAAACTCAGGCATGACCACTTGGGGCACAAGAAATAGTCCAACAAAAGCTGAATAAATATTTGGGTGCTCTATGTTTATTGTTCTTTTGTTCCACTTGGGTACTTAAAGGGAATTGGCAAACCACTCAAGGAAGCATCTGTGAACAGAACTTCCCACACTGTTGCTGTGTGTCTCTACTACTGACTTAAGAGGTATTAGCTAACCCTGCATCCACTGTGTTACGAACCTCACTGTTAGTCTAGGGGTAAAATTAAGTCGTAACAAAATGTAAATAAAGTCTGACTGTCACATCAATCCCCTGATCCAGAAAAGCACAAACACAAAATTAAACAAATAACTTATTTTATTGATAACAAAGGAAGCAAATCTTCAGGAGAGGGCCAGGCCAACATAACAAACTAAAAATCCTCTAACTAAACACGGAAATTCTAAATAACCTTAACTAAGAAGAAAAAAAAAAAAAAAAAAAAAAAAAAAAAAAAAGAGAAAAGAAATGACAGTCTTACCTATCTCCCTGTCTACCATAAACATAAGCAAAATCTTAAGTTCAAAGAAAATGGCACCCTCTCCCTAACGCTTCCTAAGAAAGGCAAACAAATGTATTTACATAAATTAGAAAATAACACAAAAGAATCATAAACACACCCACCATAGCGTTCACATGCTCTCTCATAGTTTGTAATTGAGAAATTCATTCACAAAGTTAAGAGGTAATAAAGAACGCACTCGGTCACACTGAAATATACAAAAGAAACCCAGTCTGGATCAGGACAAAGAGTGAGCGCGTAGCCGTCAGCACTCCAGCATTGTTTTTTTGCAGTATTATACACCTTGGATCTCTGTAGCATTCACTCAGTACTGATGAATGATGAACATCAGCTGGAATCCAATTAGCGATCTATAACTGGGAGAGACAGAAAGAGCGAGAGCAAGAGAAGAAAACATGCAATGCATAACTTGCCCAATAGGTGACATCACTCTCCCAAGAGCGCACAATTCACAAATACGTCCACAGGACGTAACAACTGACTAAAGTCAGAACTGACAAGTTTGTGTCCGGGAGAAACACGATCCGGCCGACGTGATCTCTATGCGGCATTGGGTCCATAATGAATTAATAACTGAAAGTATGAAATGCCCAGAATAATCAAAGATCTAGATTAAATCACAATTAATCTTTTGATCAGCTGTTAAGATAGAAAAGCAGTCAAAATTAAAGAGTCATTAATACATTATTTATGGAGTCAGAATTAAAATAGCAACCAGAGCCCTCTGATAGTAACCAAGGCGACAGACGTGGACAACTGACTAGTTCGCAATGTCTATTTGCACGCTGTTGTTGTTTCGTTCAAACATTATGGACCATGGCAAGCAGACTTTGGATAAAAAAGGAGAACTAAAACGAGAATCAATATCAGCGCGGTGTTTTCGAGATGCCGAGAGCTCCCATAGACAGTATATAAACGAGAGCTCCACATCCGAGACTTCGACCGCTCCTACATGTACTTTATTAAACAGGTGAGCACATTTACATAAAACTAATCAATATTATATAGTTCAACAATGATAAAATGTTAGAATATGATCTGTATGTTATTCTAATGTTGATCTAGCTTACTGCTAGTCCAATACAGACAAACTAACACATAAATTTAATTTCAACACATTCAAATGCAGTTTAGTGTGATAGTGTAATGTTAGACCAAGTGAAACAGCGCTGCGTTACCTCACAAGTTTAATTTGTCTAATAAACTGACCTGTGAGCTGTAATTCTGCACTTGCGTGCAGTTTGGTAGAATGAAATGTCCATATTCCTTTTATATCCGCGGGACTCGCGTCGCGTGTGGAGCTGATAGCTGTCTCTTAGCAATGCCGACCTGCTTCATATCACAGTCATGATAAAAACGTCGATGTATTCAGTCATCCATAAACATTATTAGATCGGTCGGCTTAACATCCTTGATGTGTCATTACAAGTGCCCAGCCATGTGAGTGATTCCTTTAGAGTGAACGCGGGTGAATCTGACTGCAGTAGATGTGAAAGATATGATTTAAAGTGATGTTATTTCAGCCAGCGCACATACCTGTATTTACATCCTGTTTTCGGTAGTCCACAGTAGTCGATTGTCGAGTTCACGCGCATAGGTTTAGTACATACGATCATGCGCCCGAACTCGACAATCGACTACTGTGGACTTCAGCCGAAAACAGGATGTAAATACAGGTATGTGCGCTGGCTGAAATAACATCATTTTTATTCATATCTTGCACATCTACTGCAGTCAGATTCACTGCGTGTTGACTCTGAAGGAATCACTCACATGGCTGGGCACTTGTAATGACACATCAAGGATGTTAAGAGGCTAAAAGTAGGTTTAAAACTTGCCCCATTTAAGTCAACAGGGTGCAAATTTTAAAAAGAGGTTAACACTGTGTAGGCAACACCGATTTTTGTCGTTGTTCTCTGTACTGACAGCACTCCAAATTTACAAAAAAATGAGCTCAATGTTAAAATTGACCGGAGTTCTCCTTTAAGGATACTAATGACATTTGGGATAAAAGATTTTTTTTAAATACATTTAGCCAGAGGCACTCTAATAAACACCATAAGCTTTTGCATATAAACATAGATGAGAAATTATCCTTCGATGATCTTTTTCACCCATTCATCTTTGGGATTGAGGCAGGTCTGTCCTTGTTTCAGAGTGGCAATGTGTAAGACAAAGAAGGTTTAATGAAGGCAAATTGAAAAACAGATTAAATAGATCATAAGAGACAATATTAATTTGAATCTATCATGCATCCAGATTGCACTGATCTTTGGTGTATCTTTGGTCACACTCACATGATCTGCATGTTTTTGCATTTTGTTCCAGGAGGAATCTTCTCTATGTTCTGAATTAGTTTTGGATTAATTGGTGTAAGGGTGGATTCCTGCAGTGGTTCAAGCTGCAAGACTGCCGGATGACTAAAGAAACGTTATTAGCAAGATGGTAGAAAACTGCACATTTCTTGTCTATTCCACCCACTGCCACTTATACCAACGACGGAAATAAGCGCAGTTACAATAGCTTAAAATTTGTGGGAGAGCATTGCTATAGAGAGTGACGATATTGTATTGCAATATGTAGCACTTCAAAGTCAATACCAATTAAAAACTAGTTAGCACATTAGTTGTAATTGAAAAGGTTTAATGATAAAATATGGTTATGGTTCAAATAGATACAAAATAGATGTATGAGATGATGATAACTTATATTATTAATACCCAGCATATATGAAAAAATGTTACCTGAGAGAGAGAGAGAGAGAGAGAGAGAGAGAGAGAGTAAGAGGAAGGAGGTAAAGAGAGAGAGCCCCAAGAAAGGGACCCAGAGAAGAAGAGAGCCAGAGCATCAAAAGAGACAGAGCAACAGTTTCAATCTTATTTTATCCTTTCCTAGACCATTTGACTAAAACCCAGATGTGAGACATTCAAACTGACCAATCAGATAATTACACTTCCCCCACTGTACTAAAGGTGAAAAGGTAGAAAACTGATGTTCTAAAGTTGATAGAAACTGTATGAATAAGTCAAAATTCTTAGGTAGACTACGGATATTCAAGTGAAAAGCGGAAAACATGCCCTGATTATAATTTGATTTACTTTTGGACAATGCATTAAATTCAACTTCATTATAATAATGACATGCATCACTTGACCTTAAATTTAAACTATTTTTATCTGGGTCAACCAGATCATTATATGATCTATCCTCATCAATATCATCTGGATTAAAGACCAAATTACTTGCAGAGAAACTGTGTGAAAATGACATAAAGGACATTGAGTCTGAACATATAATCACCTTATTTGGTTTTACTTCTTCCACCCATTGTAAAGCCAGAATTATTGCTACCATTTCTGCTGTAAAAATGGCCAGATGGTCTGTTGTCCTTTTTTTAATATTTACATTATACTTTAAAATGTGGACTGCAACCCCTGTTTTCCCGGTCTGATCTTTTGATGCGTCTGTAAAAATCTGAACTGTGTCTTCATAATTTATGTCAATATATTGCTGAACGTTTTGATATATCCCTGATTTAATTATATTTTTAGCTTCCAAATCTACCATGGGAGAACAAAACATCCATGGTGGGATTGTTGGTATGCTAACAGTTTTGCAACAAGCAATGTTGTCAATTTCCATATCTTTTGCCTGCCTATTCCCATGCCACCCAAAACTGCATGATGGGCGCCCATACTCCCAGCATTCTAATAACACCTTCTTTGTAGGGTGTGTTTCTTCATGACCTTGCAGATTTATCCAGTAAGACATGGAAAGTTGTAATCGCCTTAAGTCTAACGGCATTTCTCCTACTTCTATTTGTAATGATGGGATAGGTGTTGTCCTAAACGCACCACAACATATTCGAAGTGCCTTGGCCTGTACTCTGTCGAATTCTTGCATTAAGGTTTTATTTGACAAAGGAGATGAGAAGGTGGTGAGTATATATAGATTGATGAGATGAGCTGCAGCTGGTGACGGGAGTGATGAGCTGGATCGCTGATGAGCGCTAATGAGCCGGTACGCCCACACAATCAGCACACACACACACACAACAACAGAACACGAGACAAGAAAGAGACATAGGATTTATGAACCGTGACAGGACCACTATTACCTAAAACTGTGTCTATTAAAGGGCACCTATTATGCAAAATTCACTTTTACATGGTGTTTGAACATAAATGTGTGTTGGCAGTGTGTGTACACAACCACCCTATAATGATAAAAAATCCACCCAGTGGTTTTTTTATAATCCCCATAAATCATAAGCACTGTCTCAGAACAAGCTGTTCTCAGATTCGGCGCAATGTGACTTCACTTTGTACAGGCCCCTCCCACGACTGTTGATTGACACTGCAGTTTGAGCATAGACCAGCCCTGAGTGAGCTGGACACAGAGTCTGCCATTGTTTCGACGCTTGAGCAGCTGTAGACAAGAATGTCTCCTAAGCGATTGAGGTGTTTTGTTGTTGGATGTAAGAATGAACATAGCAGTCTTCATTTACTCTCGTTGTTACTCGAGGATGGATCAGTACTGTTTGTGATCCTGTCAGGGTCCCGCCCTGACAGTCTTGTCTGTTTTGTCACTGTTTAATGTTTCCTTGTTTGTCTTGTGTCTGAGCACATGGCTCTGTCTTTGTTTGTGTTTGCCATGTGCTCCTCTTGTCCTGCCTCCTTGTTTCCTGTTACCACGCCCCCTTGTTTAGTCCACGTCTTGCCCTCGTTTCACTAATTGTGCTCACCTGTTCCTCATGTGCTTTGGTCCCTTTATATTGTGCCTTTTTCCCTCATGTCTTTGCTGGTTCGTTTTGTGTTCTTTGTGGTGTAGTCTTGTTCGCTTGCCTTTGTATGGTTAAACATAGTTACCGGTCTAGTTGAGTATTTGATCATTTCTAGCAGTTGTGTACCCTTTTGGTTTTTCCTTCAAGTCTTGTTCTAGTTAGATTTTGTTTTTTCTCTTTTAGTTTTATTTCTTCTCTAGGTTATCTTCTCCAGTTTCTAGTTCCCTATAAGTTTGTTCTTTTGTTTTATTTATTTTTTGATTGCAAGTTCATTTTGTTTTAGTTCTGGCTCTTTTCCTTCTTCTCTAGTCTTTGTTCTGTTTTAATTTTAATTCCTTATTTGCCTATTTAATTATACTTTTGTGCCTTGTCTGTTTATCTTGTCTTTTCTTGTTCATTGTGAGTCTTGTGTTTGTTCCTGCCCGGCCTTGCATCCTGAGATTTACTGGCCATTGACCTCCACTGTCGGACAGCTAGACTGTACCACCTTTCACTTCGAAGAGATCATCAAGCCCTCCGGTACCTGGTGTTCCTGTTTGTTCCACACCAGCATTTCACCTGGTGCTGCCACTTCCTTTGCAGTCTTCAAGCTCTTCGTCACCCCAGTTCTGGTTTCAGTGATCATACTTCCTGCCTGTCGTCGTGTCATCTGCCCTGCCCTACTGTTTGAACTGTTTCACGCTGCACTCCCCTTGTTGTGCCCTGTCTACAGTATTGTTAATAAAACTTCCCTTCACGCTCGTTCTGCGTCTGGGTCCTCTCTCTTGCAGAACCTGACAGATCCAGCTTACGGTTTCCGGAGCGACAGGCCTAACGTTACTGATCACGGCAGAAATGAAAGTGAGAGCGCGCTCTTTATCACAGGTCATCGAGTCGTTTTACGGATATAAGGTTTACCAGTTTATTTAGCACCCACTGAAAAGGTGTATATATTTGTTTACTGTTAGTTGTAACGAGTGTTTTGTGTACTTCGCTGTGTATGTTGATGAGAGAGAGAGAGAGAGAGAGAGAGAGAGAGAGAGAGAGAGAGAGAGAGAGAGAGAGGAGAGAGAGAAGAGAGAGAGAGAGAGAGAGAGAGAGAGAGAGAGAGAGAGAGAGAGAGAGAGAGAGAGAGAGAGAGAGAGAGAGAGAGAGAGAGAGAGAGAGAGAGAGAGAGAGAGAGAGAGAGAGAGAGAGAGAGAGAGAGAGAGAGAGAGAGAGAGAGAGAGAGAGAGAGATTGATTGATTGATTGATTGATTGATTGATTGATTGATTGATTGATTGATTGATTGATTGATTGATTATGGTTAAGACTTTAATGCGCACTTCTTATACTATGTTTATTCAGCTCTTACAGTGATTCTCTGGAGTAAAACTAACGCTCATCTTTTGTGTGATGTACAATAAACTTCACTGAACTTGTCAGTATATTTTGGTCATCATTCGGACGGGGTTTGCTACAGCTGGCTTGTATTAATAGTGGATAAAAGCAGATGACAAATAAGTTATAACCATAATTAAACTAAACTATACCTGTTCTATCTCCATACAGCATATATTCTCTGGCTCTGTGGGCATTATTGTCCGACTCCGAGTCGAAATGAACACCGCAACTGAGAGTTTCTGTTCTGATATTATCAGTAGACTTGTAGTCAAGACCGCCTAAACTGAGACCAAGACACTACCAAGACCAGAGGGTATCGAGACCAAGACCAAGACAGACCAAGTCAAGACCAAGACCAAGTCGAGACCAAGACCGAGACCAAGTCGAGACCGGAGGAAAAAAAAAAAAAAACAGACTAGTGTTGAAGCTAAGCAATAACTATGAATTCAAGAACAGCAGCATACTAGGGTTCAGCCGCAGTTTACATTCAATACATATTAGACGGTATTACTTCAACTACACAGGCAGAACTATACAGAGACAGACCATGTCATGTGTGTGACTGTGAGCTCACTGTAAATGTTTTTGCAGACTGGGTGAGATCAACTATGTGTAGCAATTGCATGATGGCTGTTACTGCACTATTAGAGGATTGAGACTCCCTTAACTTTTGTGTACTGTTGAGGACTGACATGACTGGTACTGACTGGTTCATCTGACAAAACATCAAACACCTCCAACACCATCTTGCTCCTCCAACAGCTGTCTAAAGAATGAGAAATATGTAACCAATTGAAATTATACTTAATGTGTAGATGAAATTGTAACATCAAATTAAAGATACACAATTATAAACTTGGATTAGGCCTAATGTTTAGTCAACACAACGGAGATATGCAGATGATATTTAAAAGACCATTTATTTAGTCTAACACCACCATCTTAAATACAATACTGTAATCAAACAACACACACACACACACACACACACACACACACAGAGAGATATCAAAGACACAAATTCATCTAAGCAAATGCCTGCCTATCTCTGCCGATTTCGGAGTCTCCAAATGAATCCATTCTGCAACTTTTAAATACATAATAAAATGTTTAAAAACGAAATTATAGTCTTAAGTGCAGGATCCGGAAGTTGGTTGTTTTGTCGCAATGGTTACACACACACACACACACACCGTTGGCGGTGCGCTCAAAGTCATCTGTCAGTTGTGCAGTTACCCAAAATCTCCTGAATGAAGTTAAAACCCATCATGTCACTGATATGTGTTTTTTAAATCAAGTGATCAAAGTGCTTGTTGCCGCTGCGATCAGTGGCGTGGATAGAGTGTTTTCTCGTGTGGCTCGCGCACACGCCGCACTGTCTTCACTCGGATGCGCGCTTCAATCCGTTCCGTTGCGGATAATAATGTTGCATTATCGAACGTTGTGTCGTCGTGGATATTGTAGTATTGTAGCCTATTGGTAAATCCCCCGACCACTATGTCGGTCTGAGAAAGCGAGACCTAGACAAGACCGAGAGGTCCGAGACCAAGACAAGACCAAGACCAAAGACCGTCAAGGTCGTGACAAGACCGTGACCACATAAAAGTGGTCCGGTCTCGAGACATACATCACTAATTATCAGATGAGATTGTCCTGTCTCTGAGCGCGAGCTCGTGATGCTCCGCCCCCTGGGCCGGCAGCAGCAGTTCATTTGCATTTAAAGGGATACACACTAAAACAGCATGTTTTTCTGAGCTCCAAAAAATGACAATTTAAACATGCTGTAAAAAATTATCTGTTGGGTATTTTGAGCTAAAACTTCACATACATGCTCGGAGACTTATTTTACATCTTGTGATAAGAGTCATAATAGGTGCCCTTTAATGCAGATTGTCTGTCGTTATCACTACTTTGAAGAACGATTAAGCATGGAGCAAGATTTGTTTTACCAACGTTTGTTACATCAGTCATTCACGCTACAGCTCGGCTAATGTATGCGCTGTTATTGATACAGTTTCCACATGTTCACCACAATAAATTAGAAAAATACTCTGTAAATAAATAAGTACAAGTAAAATAATGGGTTTGTTGATGGACATGCACTTGTTAATGCTGATGGTGAGGAATTGCAGTTGCAACATCTCATAATGCACCTCAAACTGAGTAGTGTATCACTGAGAAACGTCCTGCTCGAGTCGTCCTTGTGATGGAGGTTCAGGTTGAATAACTAGTTCTTTCAATGTTTCATCATTGGACTCGGACAAGCAGAATTGACGTTGTTATGGCAATGGGTGTTTTTGTTGCACGCTGTACGCCAGTAAACCAGTCACAACAGACTGAGCTGTCTGGCCAAGCAGAGAGGAGTAGCTCGCGGAAGGCGGGATTTAGAGAGATTGATTCATCTGACGAGTCGTTTGAGAATCATTGAAAATGTGGTGATGTGCAAATGTATATTATGAGAAAATTAAACAGTTTTTTTTTTACCTTTGATGCATGTAAACCTGTTGTAGGAGACTCCAAAACAACATTAGAAAACTTTAAAATAGCATAATAGTGGCACTTTAATGCTATATGTAAAATGTTTCTCAAGTGAACATGCAAATGTGTTGTCAAATTCTAATATTTTAGATCAAAGGGGTTCAGATGACAAAAAACTTTGGGAATCCCTGAAGTATGGAATGACACAAAATCACAAGGACAATGTACACACTGCATATGAACACTATGAACATAAATGGACATGAAATCTTGATTTGAGCTGAAAAGATGTGAGAAAAGTGAGATGATAAAACACAGAAATACATATTTATCTAAAAAAATCTCATTCTGATTCTTATTTAGCAGATGCTTCTTTCCAAAGCGACTTAAAAACGGAAAACATCACAAGCAATTTGTCATGAGAAACAACAATATTAGCAGTGCAAAATGGCAAGTTTAAAGTATAAGGCTATTAGATTATACACAAGCAGGAGCAGATAATTGAATAGATGTTGGATATTGGTTGTCAGTTATGCAAAAAAAAAAAACAAAAAAAAAAAAGAAACTATTGAATTGCAGAATGCCACCAGTCACCAATCAATTATTGGTCTGTATTGACAGAATATTAAATGCACTTTTGTCTATTATTGTCTGTTATGTGCATTGAACTATGTGCACAATGTATCAAATACATTGTGGTTTAATCTAACATACAATTAAATTAGAGGTAACATTAAAGGTAGGGTAGGTAGGAATTTTATTAAAAACTTTTTTCCAAATTTGTTTAAACTTTCTATATATATCAATACATAATTAAAATGTAAGTACTCTGAAAAAAAGAGTATAAAAATCGAGTGACTCTAGACCGTTTAATCTGCATTAAACACAGCTCATTATTTCCATTCGGGACGAAACAAAGGATTGGCTTAGGCGACTGTCACTCTCTCGCAACCATGGCAACCACCCTTTTGCCACACAGGATCTGCCCACTTGCGCGCATTCGTTTGATTTGAGGAATTCAAGAAGCACGGAACCTAGGAATAGCAAAACAATGGCAGAGAAAGAGCAATCAAAATTCACATTACCGGCTTATGCAGTTAGCGAAGGCAAACAAGGCAAAAAAGGAAGACAGCAGGCTACTAGAAAAGGTAATGAACAAAAAGTCTTTGGATAAACAAAGAAATAAAACGCGTCAATATCCTCGGACCCTAGTTGCACGGCCTCTTGCACGACCTCCTCTGCTTCGCCCTCGACCCCGGACCTGTCCTCGAGCTGACGATGCGGTAGCAGTACTTGTCTCTGGAGTGTAGTCCTCATCAGAGTCAACAATGCTTTCATCATGGAAACTCTTACATGCAGAACACCATATATGTTATGAATCTTACACGAAATTCATCTTCATCACAGTGTAACTTATGGTAATGGAAAAACGTGTATCAATGCAACCTGTTTTTAGCTTTGCCTCATAGATATAACTAGCTCGTTAGCGAATCAAAAATATATATTTTAAACTTTACCAATATCAATATGCTAGCTTGATAGTGAGTACTAAAATACATCTTATTTGTTTATATTCATAATGATAAAGTTAGATTTTTTTTATTACATGTGATTCTGACATGATGTCACTACATGCACTGTGCTCCTTCCTCTCCACTCGTCTCAGGTAAATAATGCGTCTTCCAGCTCAGCGGTCGGGGTCGCGCGTTCATGTGTTTTGGGGGCGTGGCTTTGAAAGGAGCCCAGAAGGGAGGGGGTGGAGTGAATGGAAATAATGAGCTGTCTTTAAAACAGTCGTGAGAGGTCTACAGACACTCGATTTTTATACTTTCTTTTTCAGAGTACATACATTTTAATTATGTATTGATATATAAATAAAGTTTAAACAAATTTGGAAAAGAAGTTTTTTAGACAATTCCTACCTACCCTACCTTTAAGTCAAGATACAAAATGAACTGAATCTGACCACCATGAAGGGTGATATCAAGGAGATGTGCACTAAAACATGAATCATACAGTGGTGGTCAGAATTAATGGCACCCCTGGTAAATATTATCAAAAATGGCTGTAAAAAAAAAGCTGCATTGTTTATCCTTTTGATCTTTCATAAAAAGTAGTGACACAAGGTTACTCTGTGGAGCAAGTGCGACAAGGGGGGAGGGAACAGGACAGTCTTTTATATCGTTTTCTCAAGGTTTCTGCTTAGAGGCTTTCTTATTCATAGATGGGAAGGTTTCTTAGCTAGTAATCTGAGTTTGTGCTTACAAGCTCCTAGATCTTAAATCGGACCACCTCTGACCTTAAGGGTCAGAGGTCCTCTGTCCAGCTGCCCCTCGTATGCCTCCTTTCAGGTGTAGGAACATACATTAATCACGATAAAGTTCCCTGCTCCTACACAGACTATAGATAGTACAAACAGATAGCATTTTGTTAGTCTTACACTGCAAATCAATGAAAATCTAAATTTTCCACTACAATTCCCCCTTTTTATCATTCACTTATAATTGATCACTCAAAAAACAACAAGCAAAAACAAGAATAATAATAAAATGCACCAAGTTTAAGTCTTACATCAAACTTATACTCTTCATTTCTGATTTTCATATAACTGATCACTCTTCTTAAACTTGTGGAGAAAAAAGATTAAAAGGAAATAAGCTTAGGCTGTTTTTGTAAGGATAGGCCCTTAATTTTATAGCAAGCAAGTAAAGGTTTATCTGAAGCTGGGCTGAATGAATAAACACTGTTATTGCACCCCCGACGCTAGGTCAGACCCTCAGTCACCTCAGTATAAACAAGAAATAGTATAGATTATATTAGTAGGAAAAAACATATCAATTCAACACCCCTAGTTAATTCAACAAGCCATAAAAATACAAAATGATAAAAAAGTAAGATAAAAAATCCCTCATTTCAAACCCTGTCCTTGTACGCCACCTCGTAACACGGATGACTGCTGCTTTTAACCCTCTTTACATATCATCGTCCTCAGAAAATAAGAAAAATAAGAAAAGAAAACATACCCCAATTTACCACATTTCACTGTAGCTTCCGCTATTTGTATCACATTCACATTTGTGTTCACCAGTTTCAACATCAGGATAGACTGTCATTTTCCCCAATTGATCAGACATCCCTGCTCTCACCAGTCTCTGTACTGAGCTGGAAACACATTTCATAATACATGGCAAGCATAACAATATCGCTAATCCTATTGCATTCCAGTTTTCTCATATTCACCTATGAATAACAAAATTATCAGAATAACATACAATCATAACTCCTATATATTCAGCCTTTTCCATTAATCCACGCCCATCTACATATTTCCTAACCCTTTTCCTAACCATATTTTGTTAACTTTTAATTCAATAGGGCAATGGTTTTACTTAGTAAGCTCTATTTAATACCCTATTTAATAAAATCTAACCAGAAGAGTTTTATGATGTTATCCATTCTATCTAATGTGGTTGTTAAAAATTAACTCTGACTTTTCCATTTCAGACCGACCGTCTTTTTTTGCTTATGACTGTACTTCACATCATTGAATAGATTTTCTACTTTTCCTGAAAACATTTGCACCAATCAAATCATTAGATATATATCAATACTAAGCCCTAGTTTGATTTAATTAAATAAAATCATCAAAATCGTCACAAAACAGATTCTTCTGCTAAACTTAAACCATTAGTTGGTCCACATCAAAACACTGCACGTTTTCTTTGTCTCCCTAATCAAACACACCAGATTCAACTCATCAGCTCATTATCACATGGGTTAATGAGCTGATGTGTTGAATCAGGTGTTTTTGAATAGGGAGACAAAGAAAACATGCAGTGTTGGGGGTCCTTCAGGACAGGTTTGGGAACCACTGATCTATGGGATGGTTGCGGCTTGTCGGTGTAGTCTTAGGTGAGGCTTGGACCCAGGTGTCACACTCTCCAACCATTTTCTGATCATTACAAGATTTTTTCCCTCAGATCACAACCGCACCCCCACTGGAATGAACCATTTCCTGCCTGCTGTCACCTGTGAATGGATACCTTAAGCATTTTTGTTAGTGACCGCTTGTCTAGCCGGTCATCCTTTTGGTGTGACCTGTGGAATTTTCCATTTGTTTACCTTGCTGATGATATGCTCAACATTTGGCCAATAAACCATACGTTTCTTCTCATTTTACAAACTGAAACATTATCAATGGATAATTTCTTGCTCACTCAATAGCACTCAGAGTCCTTTTTCCTCCCCTGAAAAACACTCAACCCACTTTGCTCATGTTAACAAAACAATATTTATACATTTGGAACAGAATCCGTTCTGTTTGACAAAATCCTTCCTGGCATTCTGCAAAAGGAAAGTTTTAAGTTATGCCACAATAATACACACAAATTCATCCATAGCCATTATTTTACTGGGCACAGTTTGCCATGTATCAAAAGTCTGCATGCTCTGTAAAGAAAAACAAATGTCGAGGTTATTGTTAGATAGTAAAGTACACATAGTTTATTTTGTCTGCTGTGCTGCCGCGGCCTTCGCTGCCAAATCTGCCCTGGCGTTCCCTGTTGAAACAGTCCTTGTTATTAGCACACTTACAGACAGCAATTTTGTTAGGGAGAAGATTGGCTTCTTGCAGGGCTTTTTCCCAATTAAACCCAGTGTCCTCCCAACATTTATTGTCCCACCTGTGCGATTGCATTCAGCAAATGTGAACTCCTTGGTATGGCAATTGTTACCATCCCCCTTTTGATGCATGATCCAACTCGTGCATCAATTTAACATAATGGTGTTTGGGTAAACAAAGTTTGCAACACTAACCCAAATGCCATCCTTCAGCCAAATTTCCTCCAGACATCTTTCTCTGCCTCTGAAACAAAAATATGATGTAAAGCCACAATCTCATCTTCTTATCTAATAATTTGAAGGGCAACGGCCCTGAGTCTCACTGCTTTTCAGGCCTGTTATTTGGTCTCTTAAGTCAGTCATCTACAAACATTTTTCAATGACAAAGTCATCAATTGTTTCTATCAGGTCAGGTTGTGGTGTACAGACTTGGTCAGTGTCAGTCAAACAACATTCTCCTCCTTTGTTCACTATAATCTACCAGACAGAGCTTGATGACCAATCAACTTAAAACTTGCCCCATATTCTGTATTGTCTTTTCATCAGATTTTCGGCTTCTTTAAAATTTGTCATTTGCCTTAACCCATCTGTAATGATAAAACACTCATTCCAGAGGTTAATGACACAATATACACACTATGGAGACAGAATAGCTCCCCTAAACTAACACATACCAAACATGAATTAACATACAATGCTGTCACCATCCAACACACACACTCACACATGACTATGAACCGCTCATATTCTCATATTCATATCTTTTGGTGTTTACTCTAAACATATTTAAATTTTAAATAAGATTTTAAACTTCTCATTTTCCTGTAGCTTTTATCTCATTTTACATGGTCTCTTAACCAGTTTCAAAGCACATCTGTTCATTATTCATTTTTTCTTAGAAAAGTCAGCTGTGTTGTTTTGGTTCATTATCATTATTTTGTTTAAGCTTGCTTTAGCAGGCCTATAACAGAAAGACAGACAGAGTACCATCCCTTCCTCCACTCAAGCAGTCTCTCTCACTATAAACAAATAATCTTTTCAACAGCCTCCTAAGACTGTAACTTAGACAAAATGTAATAATAAATTCATTACAATAACCTTTGACCATTCACCTTTGTTATCCAGACTTTTCTCAAATCTACAAAAGCTCCAGAACCTTTGGACATAGCTGTCTTCACGTCTTACACAGCTATTATTCATATTGGCTAATTTGGTTTTTATCATCAACTTAACTCATTACAAAACAAGTACATATTTATTCTCTGGAAGCCGGGCTAAATAAGCAAGCACTGTTGCTGTATTCCTAGCATGGTCTAGACCCGTAGTCACTACTCAGATAAATACAGACATTGTCTATAATCATAAATACCAGGATATATAGGTTTCTATACATTTTCCTTGCCCATAATGCAACTAACATCATAAAAAAGTTTTGTTACTGTCTCCACAACAAATAATTACATTCACCTCATGGTCTCAGCTGGCTCTTGAAAGCCCATTCCCATTAGCTCTTAATCTATAATTTTCTTCTCTTCAGGGTGACGTCCCCTGCCATAGTTGCAGACACTTGTCACAATGAAAAACAAGCCATGCAATGAATGCGGTTTCTGGTGAGTATAGAGGAACTCACATTTCTGGGTCAGACTGCCGTAACTTCTCACAGCTCATCTCCCCTTTTGATGTAATGACGCTGCTGGCCTCACAGGCATCTGTTCCACTCTCATACCCATCTCACATAAAACACCCCCCTTCAGGAGATGCCCTGTGTCGGCGTGACCCCCATGCCTTAGGTTGCCCTCGTTTGGCCAAAGAGGATCTTACCCGTCGTTGAGTAATCACTTCATGCACACTGGTAACCGCTTAACATACCCCATAACAGAATCTGTGACCGTTTTCTTCAACAGAGTCAGTTGTTTTCTGGAGCTTAGGGAAGGCACATTCAAGAGTCACCAGCGCCATCAGGTTGCCTAATAGTGTTAACACAGGGAGACAGGTTACTAAAAGCAGTATTTAATCACTTAAATCTTTTGAACATCTTCAGATCAGCAAAATCGCAATACTGAGATTATACTCAGTGAATTTAGTTATCACAACGTCCATTCAGTGTACTATTACATCTGTAGCCGGAGCCATCGGCCCTGTATGGTGGAGACAAAGAAGTTACTGGCCCTGGATTAAACTAGTCAAAAACGTCACTCCTATCATTTAAGGTCTGTATTATTATTATAAAGACTTCTTTAAAGTCATTGAATTTTACCTTTAAAACATTTAAATACACATTGCCCTCTAAATGTATAAGATCTTAACTTTAACTGCCTGTAGCATGATTTCTTTTAACATCTCCATGTCTATGATTTTCAACTGAAACACTGTGCTTTACTATAAATAGCTCATTAACACTTACGACACAGGCTCAGATGACAGCTTTTAGCTGACATTGAATGAGAGAGAGACTCTGAGGCATTCAGGACTGGTACACTGCACTCTCATAAACTTCTAAAATCAAACTTTATCTACCATCTTTTAACTCTAGCCCAGCTTAAGGCATCTTTGCCAGAAATGACATTCGTTTTCAAATAAACATAATTTTTATATTTGTCTTTTGTCCACATCAGGGAATTTAGACATTACAAATTTCCACTCAGATCGTGTCTCTGTCGCACTGGCCGTTTCAGCCACAGCACACACCAGATTCAGATAAGCAAACTGTGTCAGCCAATCATAAGCTTATCTTTTGAAAGCAAAACATCAGCTCCTACTTCTTTCATGGTCAACACTATTCCTCCACGTTCAAAACACTAACAAGCTGTTTTTTTAATCAGATGCCTTTCTACACATTTTACATTTAGCAACTGTTAATCCAGTTATACTGCTTCTGCTTATTTGATTGCATTTCATCTCAATTTTAGTTGTCAAGTTCTCAATTACCTCAATGTTTTTTTTTTTTGTTTTTTTTTCTAGGAGTTTATTAATCTGCAATTAGGATTCACACTAACTTTTAGGAGGCTAGCACTCTCTGCTTGTGATGCATCTTTTGCAGTTATCATTGTAGTAAGTTATTAAATCATCCGTGAGATTAGTTTCTCTATATAATCTAAACCCTTTCTAAAAGTGTTCCATTAAAACACAATCATCCCTTTAGTTACTTTTATGTATTTTGCAACTCATAATGTTAGTTATTATCTGTAATTTTACATCAATTCACTTATAAAAAATATTATTATAGCTCTTTCCTTCCAAAGGATTCCCTTAAGACTTCAATATTTTGACCTTGTTTTTATCTCTTATTCTTTAGACGAAAACTTTGATATCGTCATTTATCAAAGTCAACCCACATTAATACCAGAAATTTCTGTTACTTTCACATTTTCTCACCTACTGACCTGCTGACCATAATTAAAACCCTCTCTGTCATCTGGTGGGTTCATGTGATCCACTGATAAGCAGTTCTCTGTATTCTTTTACAGTCCACCAGTGGCGGATTCAATCACAATAGCCGAATCATAATCTTCATCATTATCATTGGCAGCACATTCATTTTCATAAGCTGCACAGATCACTCAACATATTCTAAGGGGTTTTCACAATGTTTCTGTTTAACTTGAATCACATTCGTCCAAGGAAATGATCCCCAACCCATAATTACATTTACTTGCTTTTTGTAATCATCGGAAACAATACAAGGCTAAAAAATAAAAAAAAATCAGTTTCTTTCTTTGTCTGTAGCCAGTCAGGTTGTTGTTTAAATTTCCAAATAGAATCAAAACCCTGACTGAACATTTTCTTTTTAATTTCACATTTCTTTGAAGTCAGAGCTTCAGAGCACAGCTGCTTACAGCGTTTGCTCTTTTCTGTCTCACTGTTTGTTTCAGGACTGTTCATAAAGTATAAAATGTGTACTACAGTATATATCATCAATTTCATTAAAACTGGTTTGTTTGTTCTGGTCTGCAGATTCAACTTAATGTTATCATTATTTTCTCAGTCCCACTTATCTCTGCTGTTTCACAAAACCCAAAATATTATATTACTCATATCTCAATCCCTAAAGTGCACAGACAGCCATTATAGCTGCTTGCTCCTTCAACTCTTGTTATGAAAATTCTCTAGACATCATTATTTTACCACTAAGATATATAATTGTTCCCCATTCTGCTTAATAAAACTTTTGTTCATTCCTCATCTTTATATCACTTAATTTGACTTAACAGGCGTTCATAAATAGTTCCATAAATTCTATCAGAAATTTTATTTTCATAACATTACTACATTTCTTCTCATCTTTCCCTCTTTCCCTACATGCTAGTTCCTTCTGCATTCTTTTCCTTTCTTTTCGCTCTGCCTCATCTAACCAGTACACGATTGTTTGCTTACAATCCACACACACGTCTCTCACACAACAACCTTTTTGTTTTGTTTTTCACTTCCCTCTTCCATCGAGTCTCTCACCGCTGTCAGCCTAATGACACTTAACATTCCCTGCCTGGGAAAATCATGGTACTTGATCAACTTATTGCATGCATTTTGCCCTTAATTCTTTCATTTGACAGAAAACCGGTGTACAAAATTGATCAAATTTGCTTTGAGCTGACCCCATAGTGGCTGTTTTCTTTCTATCTCTGTGGATTTCCCAATTCGCTGCACGCCTAGTAATCTGTCAGACGTCTCTAACAGATCCGATTTCTTAACCCAAAATCGGACGGGGTTAGCACTCCCTAGTGCTTAATTACGGTTTACTCAATATCTTTCCCTGGAGTACGTTCCAGCGATCAGCGATCCAGCGTTTTAGTTCACCTAATTAATCTTGTAACCACTTCGCGAGTACTCAGTCTCAAAACTGGAAATCTCTTGACCTCCCCTGAGGTCTCAATTTCTCCCTGAGAACTTCTTGCACTCACACCACAGTTATAGTTCAATCCCAGCCACCATAGTTCACTCACTTTTATACCCAAAAGAAAAGAAATTTTAGCTGTCTCTTATCAGAGATACTTCTGTTGCCACCCGGGTTCGTTTTCACTTAATTCCAGTGGTTGCTTCCTCCGGACCCCGGCGGAACGGCCCCTCATCCCTCAAAACTGTTCGGGGTAGGGCTGTGACTCTGAGTCCAGGAGGCCAATTCACCGTCCGCTCTCGGGTCTGAAGGTCACATCCAAGGAATCCCACTGTTCTGACACCAAATTGTTGTGGCAAAAATTCTCATTAAACAATCATCACTGCGTAAGATACACTCTGAATCAAATATCATTCAAAAAGTATTTATTCTTGCAAGAATAGGCCCAGTTGCCCGCACAGCAGTGACACAAGGTTACTCTGTGGAGCAAGTGCGACAAGGGGGGAGGGAACAGGACAGTCTTTTATATCGTTTTCTCAAGGTTTCTGCTTACAGGCTTTCTTAGATGGGAAGGTTTCTTAGCTAGTAATCTGAGTTTGTGCTTACAAGCTCCTAGATCCTAAATCGGACCACCGCTGACCATAAGGGTAATGCCTCACTCGCTCCTTTCAGGTGTAGGAACATACATTAATCACGATAAAATTCCCTGCTCCTACACAGACTATAGATAGTACAAACAGATAGCATTTGTTAGTCTTACACTGCAAATCAATGAAAATCTAAATTTTCCACTACAACACAAAGGCCAAATTTCTTTAATCATCCATCATAATAAGTAAAACCAAAGAATATAGTTCTGACGTCCATCAAAAGATTTTTGAGCATCACAAAATAGAAAGTGGCTGTAAGAAAATAGCTAAAGAATTGAAAATCCCCATTTTGACCATCAGGGCAATAATTAAGAAGTTCCAATCAACTAAAGATGTTACGAATCTGCCAGGAAGAGGACGTGTGTCTATATTGTCTTAATGCACGGTGAGGAGGAAAGTTTGAGTGGCCAAAGACTCTCCAAGGATCACAGATGGAGAATTGCAGAGATTACTTGAGTCTTGGGGGTCAGAAATCCTAACAAGTTGTTTGGGAGGGTTTCAAGAAAAATCCACCTCGTTCCTCCAAAAAATAAACTCCAGCATATTCAGTTTTCAGACATGACTGGAACTTCAAAAGTGACCGGATTCTATGGTCAGATGAAACAAAAAAAAGGGCTTTTTGGCAGCAAACCCACCAGATGTGTTTGGTGCAAACAGGAATAAAAAGTACCCCATGCCTACGGTTTAATATACTGCTGGATCTTATATGTTGTGGGCCTATTTTATTGCTGGAGGTCCTGGACATCTTGTTCAGATACATGGTATTATGGATTCTAGCAAATACCAAGAGATAAAAAATCAAACCCTGTCTGCCTCTGCTAGAAATCTTATAATGGGCCGTGGTTGAATCTTCCATCAGGACAACGGTCCAAAACAAACATCAAAATCAACACAAAATGGGTAACTGAGCACAAAATGAAGCTTCTGCCATGACTGTCCCAGTCCCCTAAACTGAACCCTATAGAAAATTAGTGGGGTGAACTGAACAGAAGAAGCACCAACATGAACTTCTGAATCTGAAGGATCTGGAGAGATTCTGTAGAGAGGAATGGTCTCTGATCTCTTGTCAGGTGTTCTCCAAACTCATCAGGCATTATAGAAGAAAACTCAGATCTGTTATCTTGGCATAAGGAGGTTGCAAAAAGTATTTAATAACAAGGGAGCCAATAATTATGGCCAGCATGTTTTGGAGAAAAGCATTTATTTTAAAATGTGATTTACCCCCCACTTTCAATTCTTTTACTTCAATGAAAGGTTAGATTTTTGTGAATGTTTTGAATGAAAGATCAAAAGGATAAACAATGCAGATTTATTTTTTACAGCCATTTTGATCATATTTACCAGGGGTGCCATTAATTCTGACCACCACTGTAATTACTACAAACACACACAGCAAAGTTCAGCCTCAACTCCTAAGCAGGCCAAACCAACCAGACTATCTGATGCAAACGGTACAAACCAGAGTCACGAGCTGTCCAGAAACTCTCAGCCCTTCAATGTGACTGGCTGAAACCTACACCGCTTCCAGGACTCATGCAGGTTTTTATTCTTTATTTTATTCGTATCATATGTACGCAAAAACTCATTTTGGCGTATAAATGATACGAGAAATAGCATTCGTGCTATAGATACGCACTTTCATGAGATCGGGCTCGTTTTGGATGAACAGAAATTCTGATCACAAAATTAAATTGTTGTTATCATTGTTATCATTCATTGTCTTGAGCTGTGTCATCATTGTTCATCAGTGTTTTTAAGTTCCTCTCGTGTCCATGTTCATTGTCGGTAATTGTTTGTGTTGGATCACACTGTTTCACTGTGTTAACTAATTGTTGTTTAGAATAAATCATCTTGTTATTTTTTGTATCCTTTGCCTCCATTGTCCTTTTTGAGAACCACAGCGTGACAATACGGTTCCATTAAGAACATCTATGGAACCTTTAGTGATGGTGGTGAAATGAAGCTTTGTGAAGCACTGGGGCCTTTCCCCCTCGACTGTATCATAAAATGGTTCATTACTCGAAGCTTTTCAACACGTTGCACAATAACGACATCTTGTGGTCAAAAGGTGGAAAAGCTGCCTTTCTGTCCCAGAAGAACTTTTTTTTCTTTTTTTTTTTTCGTTTAATAAATCACTTTCTGCTCTGTAAACCACAAAGCAATACAATTAATCCTTATAATTCATGTGTTAGTGTTGATGTAGTTCTTATACAATGTATGAACAAACAACTGTATGAATTAATTTATGGAAAAAATAAATAAATGGGACTAATTCACTTGTACAGAAAGAGTTCTTATGAATCTGCTTTGATCTACAAATGCAGCCTTATTCACCTAAACTTAAGCCCCATAGGCAAGGCTCCTGTAGGCATATATAATCAAAATAAAATAAAATTATTGTGGAATGGTGAAGTGCTTGTGAACTGGGAAGCTGACATTTTATTTTGTTGGTAATGTAATAAATTAAAGTTTATTTTTATTAAGGAACAGGACTTGTTCAACAGTGTGTGAGGGCTAAGTCTATTTCTATTTGTATTTACTACTACCGAAGAGCATGACACTCGAAACCTGCACGCGGCTACTCTCGCCGATCGGTTACATCCAGCCGCAGCCGATGTCGAACACACCTTTTCATTAAGTGTTAATCAGGTGTGGTCCGCCGAATCAGCGTTTGATTGACGCGGTCGGGAACAGACCACACAATCGCACATCTGTATAAAAGTGAAATCAACGCATATTGACCTAGTGGGTTTTTGTGAGAGGAGTTTGATTTTGAGATAGCGGATTTTTGATGATATAGTGACATAGTGCGATTTGATATAGGCTATTTAGGCTTACATTTAAATTTACACAACACTGACTGATAGGCTAGAGACAGACAGAGTAAACATATAGTGACACATTAATAGATAACGTACATAGATATAAATATATATAGACAGCTAGATTAACAGATATATATATATAGATAGATTATAGATACATATATAAATACATAGATAGATTATAGATAGATACATATCTAGATAAATGCCGCTCCATCTGAAAGCAGGTGAAGGCGATTTACTAATCAAGGAACCGGCTTTACTGACGAGAGGCGCATGTCATGCGATATATCGCCCAGCCCTAATAGACATATGACAGAAATAAAGTCAGTCTGGTTAGTAATAAGTGAAGCTGGTAATGCTGTTTGTGGAGTTGTTTAATCCTCCTCTGCTGAGATCTTCACAGATTTAATGTCTTTTTATCTTCATTGATTTAATTTAAGGCTGTGGCTGAAGTCAGTTGTAGTTCTACTGTTTCTCTTTCCTTCAGTGATTCTGCTTGTTAACAACAACAGGTGTTCATCACTAATGGTCAATCATCACTCAATTGATCACTTAAATCAGTGTTACTTTAACACCATGTAGAGTGGGACCATATGTGCTCTGAGCAGTGTTAATTTAACACTGGGGAATTTACTGTGTAGATAGATAGATTTGGATAGATAGATAAAATGGAGGCTCCCCAGAAGAGATGCCGTACATCTGTGGTGTGGGAGCATTTCTGGTTAGAAACCCCAAATAAAGTGAGATGTGTGTATTGTGATCGGCAGCTAGCCTACTGCAACAATACATCATCCATGATGCGCCATTTTTGCAGGGTGCAGACTCAGAGGATGGCATTCCCCCTGTTCCTAGGCCTGCTACTGACACTGCTGGGCCATCTAAGCAAGGTATGCATTGTTTGAAATATAATTATAATTGAAATATAATTACAAACTTTTGGGACACTGTTTAGAAAGTCCATAGCCCTATACCCTACAACCTAATGTCCCAATCACAACTGCCAATCATGTTAAAAATATGCTTCAATGTGAATATAATATAATATAATATAATATTGTGTGAATATACATTTTATAGGTCTACATATGACACACACAATGCTACAGCTGATGCCACAGTGGAAGTGAAAAAATACATCAACGATGCGCATTTGCCCAGAACAGAGTCGGCGCCAGGGCAGATCTACTGGAGGGGCATTGGGTCATCGGCGGGGGGGCACTAACGTTTGACAAATATTTTGACGCAGTGGCGACATCAGTCCAACACAGCACAAATGCTATATAAAACTAAACGCGTTTTTTTTATTTTTTTTATTATTATTAATTTTTACATGGCTTGGTTGAATTCTAATGTATAATGCGTTATTTCTGTTATTTCTTGATAACAGCCGCTGCTAAGTATAACACACCATTGCCATGAAAAACAGAGCGTTGCTATGGACGCAGGATTCTAACCGTAGAGACGGAACGGATTATTTTCTTTAGCGGAAGCAATACAATAGTTTTTAAATAAATAAACTCATTTTTAAATCAATATTTTGTGTCAAATTATTGATTTATTGTGTTGGTAGCCATGTAATACAACCGCCTCGCTCTACATGATCCCTTACATATCTTACAGGCAGCCAAGTATAAAACACAAATGCAGATATAATTGCGCAGATATTAACAAATACATAATCTCTGTATTACATACTACATTACATCTCCAATGCCATCTCTGCTGTTCTTCTTCGTGCAAATTTTTTTATTCCCCAAACTACTTCAGAGGACACTAACAACTCGCTGGCAGACAGGACAGACCAGCTTTTGATATGAAACAAAGTCTCATTTGGTAACGTTAATTTCAAACATTTCAACTTTCAAATTTGGTCATTTTTAAAGAAATGTAAACAATACCGTTTTGTGGCTCTTGAATGTGTCGGACAGATCGCTGTAGAGCATCAGTTAAAGCTGCTCGTGAACCAATCATCTCTACCTTCTAGTTAATTTATAGCATCAAATAGACATGAATGAATATAAAAAGGAATGTTGTTTTGACCATGGAAAGACGTTTGTTGCCTACTCTCCGTTTTTCAAGTTCAAATCCTCACGTTAATCTACTATGATTGGTCAGATCGCCTGTCAAACAAACTGCTGTTTGAATACACCAAACACTGATCCCTAAAAATACCCGTCATTGTAACCTTAACCAATGAAATAAGCTGCAGGGCGGGATTTCTGCTTAACTGGTTTGCGCCCAGTGGGATTTTTTACAAATATTTTTATAGAAAGATTAAAAATACGGGAGAAATTCGGGAAAATATTTAAACGGGATGATAGCGGGATAGGAAGGTAAAATACGGGAGAATCCCGGGAAAAACGGGAGGGTTGACAGGTATGGGTAGGAGGGGCATCAATAACCGCTAGGGGGGGCACGGCCCTCGAATGCCCCACCACAGCGCCGACGCTGGCCCAGAACTCAAGATCCACTAACTTACTGGTAGAGAGAGCAGTAATCTTTTCTCATTTGTATGTCCTTGCAAAAAAATATCTTTGCATGCCAGCAACAAGTGTCCCTTGTGAGAGGATTTTTTCAAAGGCTGGAGAAATGATCTGTAAAAACAAGAAGTAGGCTAAGTCCTTCCACAGCAGAGAAATTAATATTTTCGAATAAAAAATCTCTAAAAAAGTTAGATATTGTGGCTTGATTTCTTTTATTAACATTCATTTTTCATGACCAAAATAACATTATGCACAGTGAGGAGCCTATAGGTTACAAGCTTCACATATTAGAAAAATACATTAATAAAAAAACAACACATTTTTTAATGGCTCGTCAAGGTTGTTTCAGATCAACACCTGCAAGTGACCACTAGGTGTCACCGTTGAGACGGGTGTCGGATTGATTCGAAGCCTCGACACAATATGGCCCATTTGGTTCAACTGTTTCATTGCTTCACGAAGCCTCGATCTGCCCACCACTAACGTACTGTGACGAGTAAGTCCACTGGAGGCAAGTTGAGTTGAGAAACCAAACGCAATTTATTTACAAAGCAATATAAACACAAGGCATGGAAAACTCTAAACTAAAACAGGAACAAAAACCAAGACTAGAAAACAAGATGCTAGAGCCAGGGCATAAAACAAACAATACTCAACAAAGACACAGGGCAAACAAGAGGGCTTAATTACACACAAAACTAATGACAAGACAAGGGACACCTGTGAACAATTAACAATAAACCAATTACAGCATGACACAACAGACAAGGGAACACATGGCAGGATCACAAGACTAAAACCAGGGGATCACATGATAGACAAAAGACAAGAACAAGAAACACCCAAAACATGACATGTATGCACGTACTGACTGCCTCAACCAGACTTTCATCACGGTCAGTCACAGTGTGCAGTTCCTGCATCAACCCCAGCTCAGAACTACCCTCGTGCATTACGAGTGATTTGGCTTTGTAGACTTGCAGGGTCGCCATCGCATGCAGGGCAGAGCCGGCCTGTCCTGCAGCACTATAAGCCCCTGCTGCTGTTGTCTCACAGGTGCTGGATGGGTTTGCAGATGACCCCACCAGGTAGCAGCATTTTGCAGGCATGAACCACAACTGCACGCTCCATCTGGGGAATCCCCACAAAGCCCCTGACCGCCCCACCATCCAGGGTAGCGAGAGAGGAAAAAACATTTCACCCAGATTTTGGCATCTTTGGCGTTCCATATTGGCTTAAAGCTGAGCTGTGACTGATAGTGTTTTTATGTTCGTCTGTGTCAGTAAAGAAAGTAGTGTAAACATAGGGTCAACTTATATTTAGCATATGATTTATGAATAATTTTCTTAGACAAGTTAATTTACTGAAGGCTACGAACGCTATGGTAAATAAGTTTATAAAATGTATTCACAATACGTACAAATTCATTATTAATCTTATGCCTAATATGATGAAAACAGCTTAGTTATTGTTTCTAGTCCCCTCACATTGACAGTTACTAATTATTACAATACACAAATCACGTAAATTATATAGGCTTATTTCCAACTCAATATATCGAAATTAAACAAAAGTTTATTAGTTTGCATCCCTGATTATTTTTGTCGGTCGTTTCACATTCCTATCCTAAAACAGCTGTCAAATATGAAATGTTTAGTTTAGCTATCCTACTTACATATTACAAGATTACACAGTGATGTCTATAACAGCATTACATCATCTTTTTTTATTTTTTACATTAATCCATGTTTCAACATATATTTAGACACATTTGGATAAACTAAATGTGTTTAAACAAGAAATAAAATGTTAAACAAATATAACCTATTTGGTGTCAAACCAATAGTTTTCTCTGGTGAGTAACATATTTACATGCATTAATGGGGCGTTTTGAATGAATATGAAAGTTTGGGCATTTAAGTTAAATAAGTACAATCTACAACATACTTTGATGATGGCTCCGGGAAGATTTGTGCAGATACAAATGTCAGACACTAGGTCACGCTGATGCTCAAACTACTGGATAAACGTGTTTTTAGTCAAGAGTGGTTATTAAAAAGATTCAGGACTGTAACATTATACCCAGAGTTTCACAGAGAAGGCTTAAGTCTAGTCCCAGACTAAAATGCATGTTTGAGCTGTTTTACCTGAAAGCAACTTGAACTGATGTATCTTAAAATGTCAGTGCCATTGTTTTGTCTCAAGATGCAAAGCAGTGATGTTTTTTCTAAGGCATGTTTATAAAAGCTACTTTGAACAGAGGCTTAATCCTGGCTTAATCTAAGCCCTGTCTGTGAAACCAGGCCCTAATGTATAATATTAACATAAATAATATATTTTAACTGCCTGTAAGTTTGATGCTGAAAGACAGCTCTGACAAAGATGAACAAGGAGATGCTGCTGTTATCACTTGTAATGTGATCCATGTCACATTGAAAACATGAATACAGTAAAAAAAAGAAGGGAGAGACATTAAACTGCACATATCAGTGATATGATCCAGTGGCTTTAATGCAGACAAAATATCCATCAGTTCAGTTTTTGACTGTGTAGAAACCATCCTTGAGAGCATTTTATCATAAATAAAACATGATACAAAATATACATTCAAGTATTTTGAATCTTACTGATTCAAGTGACTTCAGTCAGACATTAAGTTATCTAATATAGATGACTTTGTAACACTGTCACTGTATATTGCTCTGTCTACAGCTCTTCCTGAGAGTTTATCACGTCTGCAGATGCTGCCGAGGCCAACATGTAACCTTTCCCAGGAGGGATACCAGCGACGAGTGCTTTAGTCCAATCTTTGGTGTCCCGAAATGTCAGTAGGATTTCAAACACTGAAACACAACAGCACACAGTGAATTACACACTCGGGATGAAGAGGATTATGCAGCGTGTAGAAATGTAGTCAGAGAAAGCGACGACCTTGGTTGATGGCTAGGATTTTGGAGTGGAAGTTTTTGGGGTTTGGTTTCTTCACCATGTACTCGTCAATCGGCAGCCGCGCCATGCGAATGCCAAACTCTTTCGCCCTCGTGAAGCTCATTTTCTTAAAGAAAGCAGTGAGATCTTGTTGAGTTCAGTCATTTCTTCACTACGAAATCTCTCATCAATAAATCCTCCAGCATGAGTCTCACCTTCTGTATGGTTTCATCCACTAAACCTCCAAGGATATAAACTTTATCTTCCTCCACATATTCCAAAGCTAACAGGGACAGTCAGTCATTATCAATTTATGCAGAATTAAAATTAAAAGAAAGAAATTACTTATTACAGCATTCACACTGGTTTTATCTGAACTTTTCGACTAATATCAAAATGAGCCAAGCCAAAAATGGCAAAATATTTAGTGGTCTTTTAATGGTCTTAACCATTTTAAATCACTGCTCTGCAAATTAGCAAGAATTGCACAAATACTGTAGATAAAGTCCCAGCACAAAATAGCTTTTCCCAACGTGCAGAGTGTTTTTTACAGGATGAGGAGTCAGTGTTGTTCAACTCAATGTTAATGGCTTCAAACATGAGTTGCTGAAAAATGTCTTCCAGTTTGTTTGAGTTTAATGTAAGACTAAATATTTACTATATCGAGTTCAAATCTGGACCCTGCCCAGGCCAAAACATGAGCCTGATGGACTTGTTCTCAAGCCACTTCTCGATTGTCTTTGCAATTTGGACGCATTGAAAAATAACATCTGATCATCATTCCTCTTTTCATTTGTGGGAATCAAGCCATTCTGCAATATCCTCCTGTCCTCCGCAGCATTAAATGACTTTCCACAGTGAAGCAGCTCATCATTACCAGCAGCTAAAACACTCTTCTTCCTCCACGCTTCACTGTGATAGAGATGCATTTATTATTATGTTTTGCCCGCAGATTTTCAAAGACAGATTCGCTCATGTTTCATTGTGATTCATCACTCCATATTCTGCCAAAAACGTAATTCTGTCTTTGACTTTTGATGAGACACCAATGGCTTTTTAAGAAGTGCATTTGCTTAATAATTTGTGGTTATACAATTAAACACTTGTTAGTGTTTAGCCATTTTGGGCGTGGCCCATTTTTTTCTGCCCAGGAGTGTAAATATGATTAAATCTTGATAAAATGATTATCAGAGTAGTGTGCACCAATTAATCGCACACAATAAAACCAGGAAAGTGCATTAAAACATAAACAGGGTGCATTTGTTTTCACGATGACTTAACTAACTCAATATAGAATATGTGCAATATGAACCTTCACTTGCGTCTGGGGTTAAATATATCACATCTTCAGAGGGAAACAGATGAAACCAGCTCTCCTCTGTCATATCAATCTGTGGGACACAGAGAACATCATTATTACTGTATTTTATTTCTGTGCTTCTGTTTGTACTATTGAAGGTTAGGCGAGGATCAGTTTAGGAATCCTTTCTAACCAGATAATTCAGGAAGCCGTCATTCATCCGAACGCACTCCTTATAAAGCAGACTGTCCTCTTTGAATTCTGTCAGGAAAATGTGGAATGGCTGTAAGGATTTCTTATTGGATCCGTAGAGGCGCCTGATCTGACCTGCAAGACGACTGATTTCCTACGAGATAAAAGTATGACTAAATAAAAATCCCACACTTGTTATCTAGAAATCACGGTCAGGCATCAACCTGTCAAACGGTGTGTGTGTGTGTGTGTTTGTGAATCTGACTTTGTTTGTCAGGCGGTCGGTCATGCTGAGGTCGACACACAGACGCAATCCTGCTGCTCTGGCCTCCTCCAGTCTCTCTTTGGTAATGGCTTTCATGACACGTTTACTCAGCTGCAGCTCATTCACATCTGCAACACACACATCCAGTCAATTAGAAAACACTCTTGGTTTCAATCAGATCATAATGCAATATCCTCTTGAGACCCAGGAATAGACATTTTTCCTCAGTAGAGGTCATTACATTTTAGCAAATTTCTCTGAATGTCACAGTTTTAGGTCTGGATGTCCTGTAAAGAGCACATTCAGGACTCTTTATGGAAACTTTATGGGCACTCTTATGGAAATATGATAATATTATGTTATTATCATTTAAATCTGACTCATTTTTAAATTGTTTGTCAGAAATCAACATCTCAAGAAAATATGAAATATGTAATTTTGGTGATCAAAGATGAGTTTTAAGGAATACAATTATTGACTACAGGGGGATTTTAAATCATGTTAAACAGGCATTTTGGGAGACACAACAAGTGAATAGGGAAATAAATTATATTATGATATATTCTTATGAAAATATTCCCAATTATTACACGTCTTTCTTAATTACATGTTGTCCCAAAAACACATAAATATGCAAATTAGATACAGGTGTATAGATGCACTGCATAGAAGAGGAATGGCATTTATGGCTATGTTTACACGCATATTGCATAAAGTAATATGGTATATCAAATCATTCTGTTATATCTTTCATAACAAAATTGAGAATCATCTTTATACAAAGTTTGGATTAAAAAATCTTGAAACCTAAAAATGTATTGGTGAATAAAAAAAAAACATGTTTTTTTGCCTATTCATGTCTTTTCATTTTCTTAATAAATAATTACTCCAGTCTTCAGTGTCACATGATCCTTCAGAAATCATTCTAATATTCTGATTTGCTGCTCAAATAACATTTCTGATTATTATCATCAATGTTGAAAACAGTTGTGCTGCTTCATATTTTTGTGGAAACAGTGTATTTTTATCCTATGCAGAATCTGATGAATAAAACAGCATTCATTTAAAAACATTAAAACATTATTAAATGCCTTAGTCATCAATAACTTAAAATAACTTTAAAATTGTGAGTTTATGATATTTGACGTGTATGATAGGGACATAAAATAATTGATATATACAGTCAAACCAAAATGTATTCAGACACCTTGCTATCATAACTTACATAGTGTCCTGCTCCCACTAAAAAAAGATAAAAAATGATATCGGGTGTCTGAATAATTTTTGGTTTGGCTGTAAATATTTATAGGCTATTTTAACAACAAAATTAAAGTAGAAATTTAACACAATTATAAAATAAAAAATGATATACTGCCTTATGTGCAATTTAAATGTATATACACAAATCCGCTTGTATTTGAGTGATGATAATTAAATACATTTAATTAATAATAATAATGAAAAAAAAAATTCGGTGTAGCCTATCACTAATAAAAAGGGTTATTTTGCATTTTAAACAAACAAACAAAAAAATTAAAAAGCTACTTTTATTGAATTAGTGGGATACAATTACATACAGTCAAAGCAAAAAAAAATGTTTTATTTATTTATTTTTTATATATATTTTTACTATGGGCACACCAGCACAGGACACTAGTTCATTAATGTAAGTTATGATAGCAAGGTGTCTGAATACATTTTGTTTTGACTGCATATGATAATTGACGTTTATGATAGGGACATGAAAATGTACATAAAACTGACCCTGTTATGTAACTTATATTAATTAAGGTCAGGTCACCTTTATTTAGTCTGTTGAGTTTCTTTCTTTGTTTCTCCTCTTTTCTTTTTCTCCTTTTCACCTCCAGTCTTCTCTCCCAGTTTCGCTGTTTTCGCGTGACATTTTTCTGTAGAAGTAATTAGTACAATATAAGTGACACACTGTCTGTAAATGAATTCTGTCTCAATAATATTATGACTCATCATCTTACAGAGCACGAGGTGTCCTCTCTGTCAGCGCACGTGGGCTCGAGCTCCACATCGATGTGCAGAACCTCCAGTAAATCTGAGACCGCAGCGTCGTTTAGTTTCGACGCTCCGTCAGAGTAACAGCAGCTCTCGTGTGGCGCTTCTTCCATCTGTTTTATGGCTAAAGTCAGATGAATGTATATCCCCCACAAAGCAACGGAAAACACATCTATTATAACTGTACGGCAGGAGAAAATGAAGACCTCGGATACTGATAAAGTGAAAGTAAGGTGCTATGCTGCTAAAGATCGTCTCTTCCGACAAACTGAAAGTGGCAGTAACAAATAACTGATATACCTTAGATCTATAAACGCATTAAAAGATACAGCGATCCTGAAAAACTTTTTATAGAACTTGTAAACAACATAAACACCACAACTGCTAATGTTTTCAACTCGAGAGAATCGGGCGCGATGTTATGACGTAACGACCACGCTGTTGTTGCTACTTTGGACGCATTTTGCAGGGAAGAATACTATATTATAGGACAGAATACTATATTATAGGACAGAATACTATATTATACATTTAATTTTAGTTTTTGCTAAATATACATCATACATACATGCAAGCACAGTAAAACCAACCTTGTTTTTAGTTCTTGAAAAAGAAATTCAAATATAGGCCCATTGTCCTGACTGCACATTTTTCAAGTCAATAAATTGTCAATAAAATCAATATGGTTTAATATAATATAGCCTATATACATTCTTATTTTATTCTTGTGTTATCATTTGACGTGTATGTATTTATTTCTGAACATCTACTTATACGTTTTTCATTATTTGTTTAAGTGTTTTTTTTATTTTTTATTTTTTTTATTACATCAGTAAACTAACTTTGTTCCAGCGAATATGACATTTGGCAAATACCAGTAAAAATCAATAATATATGCATGTTCATTTGGTAACCAAAAGCTCATATTTAGTGTTTTCTGGTTATTAAATCACGCATATCCACATTCTAACTGTCCAGCAAGTGTTACGTGTTGATGTTTAGTTTGTTTACATGTTTTTGTACATTACATTTTTTACATTATTTTACATTTTTTTATTCGTATATTTGTACCATTATATTTCACTGGTATAAAAAAAATAAATAAAAAAAATAAAAAATAGAAGAGATACTATCATCATTTAATATTTTACCAGATGCTTTTATTATCCAAAGGAACTTAGACAGAAGTATAAAACATGAGTGATTCATCATCATTATAAAGATTATATCATCAATGCATGTGTTGTAGTACAAACCCTAATAAAAAATCCAAAGTCTTTTCTGATTGTCTTTCTTGAGAAATCTGCACATGTGATCAAAGGGACTTTTCATGTGTTTCTTTGTCTGAAATAAAACCTCATTCATGCAAACCACCAGTTCTCCAATCCAGTAAGACGAGGAGCTGCTGGAAAAACAAAACCTTGCCAACAGTATCTCATAGTCTATATTATAATAAATAAATGTAAACATAAAAACAGACGATGTGGACAGAGTTGCGTTTGTAAGCATTTCTTATTTTGGACACACGTGTTTTTGCGAATAGGAAGCTGTGGGTTGTTGCGAAGCTGGCGGTTTTGTGAGGGATGTAGTGTGGTAATATTCATATCTGCTGAATTCTGTTAAATCTTTACAACCAAATCCAATCAAATTGATTTCAGGCGTGTCATGTGAAAGTCATGTACATGACTCAACAGAGTTTCCTGTTACCGTTAATCAAAATGTTCTCAACTTTTTCACGAGCTACAAATGAACAACGTACAGATAAGAAATAATGAATCAAACTGATTTATGAATATTCATTTTCAGTGGCAACTGTGATCAATAAAATCCCAGGAGAGCAGTTGGATTTATTTATCAAGTGAACTGTCAGAATCGTATATGATAGGACAGCCTATATTAAATATGTTTGGATGATGAATGAGGATCATGATTTAGTGTTTGGGTCTCATTTAAATTTTTGGACATGAAACCAAATTCTTTTCTGTCTGGACTGAAACCATACATTGTGAAATTTGGGATGCAACAAAATCTCCTTATATTATAATTTATTATAATATGAACAGTTGTGCCAGGTTTACACATTACACAGGTTTACACAGACAAGGAATTAGTCTTGGTGACAGAAGCTTCCACAGTACATACAAAATGCCACTGACATGACACAGATAATAAAATTAATAAAATTAATAAAAATAAAAATGAATAGAAATTTCAAATGCACAGCATTTAAGTAAGTATAAGTGATGCTTTATTTATATAGCACCTTTTAAAAAAAAGTGTTTACAAAGTGCTTTACAAAAGAGAAATACGTGTGCATTCACAGAAAAGAACAGCAAACACACACAAACTATAAAACAAAATACAACAATAAAATAAATCAAGGAAAGGCACTAGTGAACGAATGTGTTTTAAGATACTTTTTAAAAGTGCGATTGCTTGTGGCTGTCAGGAAGAGAGTTCCATATTAGGACTAAAATGACTAAAGACCGCCAAATTTTAGCCATGATTTTGGTACAAGAAGTTACTATTGGATGTTCGGAGCGATCTTGCTGGAGAATTTATTCAATAAATTAGAATATTGGGGCAGTCCCATAAAGACATTTAAAAACCAATAAGAGAATCTTGAATTCAATTCTGTATGATACAGGCAGCCAGTGAAGGGATCTGAGAGTCGGAGTAATGCGATTTCTCATTTTACAGTGAGTTAGCATTCATGCAGCTCCATTCTCAACTCTTTGTAATAGAGCTCTTTGGTAACATAGTCAAGTCCAAGTAACAAATGTATTGTAGAATTGAAAATAATCCAAGATATTTTATTTGCTTGACTGTTTGTCTACCCTCTCTTCCTACCACAAGGACCATTTGGACTTCCTAAAGGCACAGAGGGGCTGATAGTGATCAAGGCCTGTAGGCTAACAACATGTTTGTACTTTGGGGGTTGATGAATTGTCACACCTTTAGTACAGTGGGGGAAGTGTAATTATCTGATTGGTCAGTTTGAATGTCTGTTGCTCTGTCTCTCTTCTTCTCTGGTTCCCTTTCCCGGGGCTCTCTCCTTTTGCCTCCTCTTTTCTTTCTTTCTCTCTCTCTCTCTCTCTCTCTCTCTCTCTCTCTCTCTCTCTCTCTCTCTCTCTCTCTCTCTCAGGTAACATTTTACATGCTGGGTAACAGTAATGGTATAAGTTATCATCTTATACATCTATTTTGTAACTGTTTTAAGTGTAACCATAACCATATTTTGTCATTAAAACTTTTCAATTACAACTAATGTGCTAACTAGTTTTGATTTGGTATTGACTTTTACATTTCTTTGACTTTCTACATATTGCAATACAATATCGTCACTTTCTATAGCAATGCTCTCCCACAAATATTAAGCTATTGTAACTGTGCTTATTTCCGTCGTTGGTATAAATGGCAGTGGGTGGAATAGACAAGAAATGTGCAGTTTTCTACCATCTTGCTAATAACGTTTCTTTAGTCATTCGGCATTTCTTGCAGACTGAACCACTGCAGGAATCCACCCTTACAGTATGAACAAGTTTTTCATGCTCGTTCTCTAGGCTGTTTTAGAAAAATTGCTGATATGTATTTTATTTTATTTTTTAATCTGAGGTCCCTGTCAAACATGATTCTTCAGTTCTTGACCTGTCTACTGACTTTTAGCGATAAAGAAGCAAGATATGGAGCAATAGATTGTTTCTCTATGACATTATGATAACAAGTGAAGTACTTCTATCTTATCTTTGTTCATCAGTAGAAAGTTCTGTGACATCCACAATTATATTGTTATAATTTACTTCTATTATATAAATAATAGAGGGCCCAAAATTGAGCCTTGAGGAACGCCACAATATATGACAAAACATCTAGAGGTGTAACATAGTATTCCCTGCTTCTTAAGTAGGATCTGAACAAGTAGAATCTCATGATCAACGGTGTGAAAAGCTGCACTCAGATCTAAAAAAAACAAGTCCTGTATAACTTGCAAATTGTTTAAAACCTTTATCAAGGCCTTCTCTGTTCTGTGGTTTGTAAGGAAGCCAGACTGAAATGTTTCATTATGTTTATTGGTGTCATTGAGCTGGAAATTTATACTATTTTTAACAAGAAATGGAAGATTAGAGATTGGTCTGTATACTGAGCACAGAAGAACAATTGCAGTTTTAAAATTTGAGGAAAAACTCCTTGCTGTAGGGAATGATTAACAATATTCAGGATGTCTGATAATAATCATGATTGTTTTGAGAAATTAGCGGGAGATGTGCTGAGAAAGCATCTTGAGGAATTCATAACTGATATGACCTGTGTGTACTGGGGCTGACAGCTAAGAAGTGGGACAAATTACATTGCAAGAGACTAGCAGGGGAGTTGGAGACCTTACAAGTTCAAGAAAAGTGAGCAGAATTGATTTGATAAAAGAAAGGATTTATTAAAAAACATCATCCACATATTCCACAACTTTTATACTTTTCAACAAAAACACCGAAAACTGATTGCATCAGTATACAATGAAAATAATGAATATATGCAGTGTAACAGACTGTGTCTTTAGTGTAGCACATCATTGGGTTCATGGTATCTTGAAATCATTAGACAGGACAAAAAAATATCAGTAAAAATGAGGGGCTCAGAATGCAAGAATACAAAACTCTTATATGGCAAGAACTGGCATTTAAGTGCTCTGTTCCAAAACACAGTGAGCTAAGGTGTCTTGTGAGTAGTGAGAATGATAGAAGCAATATTAGTCACAACATAAATGTCTTCTACGCTTTCTTGGCCACTCGCTCTTTTTTCTCAATAAAGAGAATGAGTCTTTTAACCCAAGGTGTCCTGGGGTTTAGACAGATCTTTTCTCCACTTGATAAACCAGCACTGAAAAGAAAAGAAAAGAAAAAGATTTATGTAGAAGATACAGTACTGTTTACAAAGATTTGTTTTAGATTAATATAAACAATGTAATCATTTACAATCAAGAGCATACTAGAGCTTACAGTTTTTCTCGATTGCTTAAACACATTTCTTGAAACTATGCCTCATATTCTTAAAACTGTAAACACAAATCCATAACGTCTCACTCAATTCCCCAAACATCCTATTTTCAGGTCAAAATGAAGCTCTACACTCAAAACCATTCACTCTTGCTGAAAAACCAAACTTTGCCCTCAGACAGGACACACAAGCCCTCAAAATCACACACACTACAACATAGTCTAACATACTGGTGCAATTTCCAAAACTGGTAAGTTATGTTGCTTGTGGTTCCCCCATCACAAACCTTTTCACACGATGAACACAAAAGACACAACCAGTGGATACATTGGCACATTTTTATTCATACACAGTACAACACACACACACAAAAACAATTTTTTTTCCTGTTTTACTCTTTTTTTTATCTTTTTTTTTTACACTCTCCTCTATTTTTTTTTTTATATTTACTTACAGTAAGATGTGTGTGACCATCATATGACAGTAAAAGAGCACACACAAACCTTATTCTAATATGGAATTGTATTGGAATGGTAAAGAGTGTTGGTCGTGACAGGAGGGCCTCCACTCAAGGAGACAATATGATGAACACGTCTAAGTATGTTCCACATATGGTTGAAATACCATCATTGGCCTAGAAAGATAACTTTCTGGGAGTCAAGACTTTAAAGGAGAAAGGATGCTTCACGGTCACACTCTGCAGCCACTCTGTGTGACTGTACGACTGCTGGCCTTTTCTTGCAAGAAAATACACCTCACCAAAGACTATTGGAAATGTTTGTCTCTTATTCAGTGATAGAATTTTGTTTGCCACCACACCTCCCTGAAGGTTCTCGAGGCGACGGTAAAGCGACTCAAATTTGGCCTTATTCGTAGCCCAGCCTCCCTCATAGTCATACCATTGACAAAGACATGGGCAACTAGTGGCTTGAATTTTATCTGAGACTGCTTGTCTTCTTGTCCTTGCCCTTCCTCCTCCTCATTCTTATCCCTCATCCTTCATGTCTTTCTGGATCCATTGTTCCAAAACTCAATCAACTGATTTGGGCCCTTTTATCTATCTATTGAAGGATCTGATTGATGTGTGTTCAATTTTGACTCTTAGTGTTTCCACTTGGGTAATTGTGTGCTAACTGAGCTGAAGCTGTGCTGACTTGAGTGAACAATATTGAATGCTATGCTTTCTAAATGACAACATGGTCTAAGCAATGAGAAATGAAGGGATTTGTGCAGTGACAGTTCAACAAATCTGACTCATGTGTCAAAACAGGGAATAGTGTTTATAGTTTAGGTAAATGGGTGTGCTTTTTGATAAATGGCATTATGGTTTTGAAATTTTAGTTCAAAAGCCTGGTTATAGTGTTTAAGCAATCGAGAAAAACTGTAATAAAATATTTTGTATAAATCTTAAATATAGCCTACATTTAAACTTTTTATTTTATTTATTTTAAAACTATTTTAATTTATTTAAATTTATGAATACGACTCCCATAAACTAAATGGTCCATTCCCTTTTTGCTTAATATAAAAATGCTTTATAATGCTCAAGTTTTTTACTAATTATTTCATAATATGAATAATGTGTAAGGATTATTCAATTCAATTTGGTGACATTTTACTGTTAGCCTTTGACATCTTTAATCTTGAAAAGGCAGTTAAAACAGTTAGACTAAAGATAGTCGTAATATGGGTTTAAATAGCCTGATTTTATTTAGGCCTATTTTTATTTTTTTAAATGTCAAAAAAAATTACAAACAGCATTAATTTTGAGATATCCTTCAATGTTCAATTTCAGTTAACGCAACCTTTAATTAAATCGTTGCCACCCTAGGTTCTTTTGTTGCTCAATCCTGCCAATATCATTCTGCAAGGAGAGGATACAGACCTTTTAACTGGGATGAAACTTGTATCTTCAGCTGCCGAATGTGTGCGCAATCTCCGCAGCGAAGATGAATTCTGCATTCTCTGTGACACAGTTACAGCGAGCACAAAAGATACACCTGTCTCAGCAAAACGGAGGCGACAGGTAAACAAGAACCTGAGTGAATATGTAGTTGAAGAAACAACTGGAGCCAACATCATTGATAAAGTGGAGCTACGCAGGCTGTATAGGCCTACTTCAGTGCTTTGGATCATATTCTTGGTGAAATTGAGGTGCGTTTCAGTGAACGTAATTCAAAGTTTGCCGCAGCACTTGCTGCTCTTGACCCAGAAAATGAGACCTTTTTGGATGTAAAGTCCATAAAGCCCATCATGGATTTAAACTAATTCTACCATTGTGGAAACGGAGTGCATTGTTGCAAAGCAATATATCTCCAGAATCAAAGAGGAGGAAAGCCAGTAGATGATGACTACTAGGAGACTTCTCTCTGAAAAGCACAAAGTATACTTGAAGCTATGCCTAGTGTTTTGTCCGCACTTAAACTCGCTGTCACATTCGGGACCTCTACCGCTATGTGTGAGAACTCATTTTCTGTGCTCAAGAACGTTTTCACGGACAACAGACGAGCAATGAACCACACACGTAAGTCTCAGCTCGTGCAACTTGCGTTTGAGCGGGACCTTACAAAGAAAATGCGCAACGAATGGAAAGACCTCGTTCTGAGAAAGTTTAACTCTTCCACTCGTTGACTGCAGCTTTTCTAAAGGTAGGATGTGTTTTTGCTTTTTTGTCTTTGTTACTATGATTGATTATATAGCCAGTGCTGGTCCTTATTATTTATGAGACTGCTGTAGGCAGCGTTGCTCTGTATCGTCGCGTCGGGTAGCCTAAATGGTGACTTGATGGTTGTTGTTGTTTTAATTAAAAGTGGGTGTATTATTATTATTGAGGGTGGGAGAGGTATGCCCCCCCCCCAGTGACACAACGAGGCCCCCTCGTTCTGTATGTCCTGGCGCCGACCCTGTTTATAGGCCTTAGTGAAGCAGCTTTAAATTGGTTCGAAAATGATCTTTCAGATCGCACTCAATGTGTGTCCGTGGAAAACGTCTACGGTTACGTATGTAACCCTCGTTCCCTGAGTAGGGAACGGAGACGTTACGTCGGATGATGACGAATGGGGTTTCGCTTAGAAAGCCTATCACCTTTGAGTATATAAAACGAGCCAATGGCAATGAAATGCCATGGGTCTGCGGAATTTGCATAGCGTAACTCCGCCCCACCCTGGGGGTATATAAGGAAGTGCGCTGGCAACATGCAGATATGTCTTCACTGAGGAGCCGAGACTGAACTCAGGCGTTCCAGCGGTACAGCGGAAGTGGCAGGGAGACGTAACGTCTCCGTTCCCTACTCAGGGAACGAGGGTTACATACGTAACCGTAGACGTTCCCTTTCGTAGTCACTCCGAGTTACGTCGGATGACGACAAATGGGGTTCCCAGTCTAATCACGCCACCTCTCGACTGTCTTCCAGTGCCCTGCGTAAGTCTGAGCTCCCTGTCATGAGACTAGCACGGACGAAGGAGTCCTCCTTAACACAGGAATACCAAGGTACACTGGGAAGCATATCTCAGTGGAAATATGCAATTATGCCCAGCCCGAAGGGGGGACTTGGAATACACATATGACCCCGGGGGGCTGCATATGGAGTATGACTGGGGTGTCCAGCCGCAGGTGGAATATTTCAACCCCAGGGGTGGCAAGGTGGCTTGCCAAGGGAAAGACACATGCTCAGAGAGGCTTACAGTGGAAATACACATGTGGGGGTCACCCAGAGGGGGAACCATGCACATGGAGGCACCTAGCCAAGCGCGAAAGCTGCCGGTGGCATAACTCTGGCGTTGACGTCGACAGTGCTGGAGGAGACTCAGGGCTTATTAGGCTCACCTGAGGGAATATCGCACGTATCCCGTCCGTGGAGAGGAATGGCGAGCAAGCAAAGACACCTGAGCAGAATCTAGTACCGGCTAGTTGAAGCGAGTACATGAGAAGAAACTGGCTCCACTCGGAAATTGTAGAATCTCGCGAATGTGTTAGGTGTCGCCCAGCCTGCATCTCTGCAGATGTCTGTTAGCGAGGTGCCATGCGCTAGAGCCCAAGAGGATGCCACACTCCGAGTGGAGTGGGCCGTCACACCAAGGGGGCATGGTCGACCTTGCTGCTGGTATGCCAAAGCAATGGCGTCCACTATCCAGGTAGACAACCTTTGCTTGGAGAGAGCCTTTCCCTTCAGCTTCCCACCATAACAGACAAAGAGCTGGTCTGAGGACGTAGGCACGGAGTGCGCATACTGGACAGAGCAGTGCCAAGGCTGGGTCTGCCTCCTCCGAGGGCAGCGCTTGCAGGTTCACCACCTGATCTCGAAAGGGTGTGGTGGGAACCTTGGGCACATATCCAGGCCGGGGTCTCAGGATCACGTGAGAGTTAGCCGGCCCGAATTCCAGGCACGCTTCGTCAACCGAAAATGCCTGCAGGTCCCCTACCCTCTTGATGGAGGCCAATGCAACCAGGAGCGCTGTCTTCATTGACAGGAACTCAAGCTCCACTGATTGCAGAGGCTCAAAGGGAGCACTCTGCAGGGCAGTTAAAACCACTGAGAGGTCCCAAGAGGGTACGAGGGGAGGACGAGGAGGATTCAGTCTCCTCGCTCCCCTCAAGAACCTGATGATCAGGTCGTGCTTTCCCAGAGACTTACCATCAACTGCGTCGTGATGTGCGGCAATGGCGGCAATGGCGGCAACATACACTTTCAGGGTGGAGGGAAACAGCCTTCGCTCCAACCCTTCTTGCAGGAAGGAAAGCACGACACTGATCGGGCATTTCGTGGGTTCTAGATGTTTAGAAGAACACCAGTTGACGAAGAGGTTCCACTTCAACGCATAGACATGTCTCGTGGATGAAGCTCTAGCGGAAGTGATGGTAGCCAACACCGCTGGTGGTAGGGTACTCAAACCTGCCTCGTCCCGTCCAGGAGCCACACGTGGAGGTTCCAAAGATCGGGACAAGGGTGCCATAAGGTGCCCCGTCCCTGAGAAAGCAGGTCCTTCCTCAGAGGAATTGGCCAGGGAGGTGCTGTCGCGAGGAGTACTAGTTCTGGGAACCAGGTGCGGTTGTGCCAATACGGGGCAACCAAAATTACCTGCTCCTCGTCCTCCCTGATCTTGCGCAAAGTCTGCGCAAGAAGGCTCACTGGGGGCAACGCATACTTGCGGAGGCCCCGCGGCCAGCTGTGCGCCAGTGCATCCGTGCCGAGCATGCCCTCGGTCAGGGAATAAAACAGGTCGCAGTGGGATGAGTCGTGGGAGGCAAACAGGTCTACCTGTGCGTCCTCGAACTGATCCCAAATCAGCTGAACCGTCTGGGGATGGAGTCTCCATTCTCCAGCTCGTCGGCCGCCTGGTTCACGTCTCCCGGGATATAAATGGCTCGAAGCGAACTCAGATGCTTCTGACTCCATTTGAGGATGTGGCGGGCGAGTTGTGACATACGGCGGGAGCGCAGACTACCTTGACGGTTGATGTACGCTACAGTCGCGGTATTGTCTGATCGGACTAGTACGTGTTGACCCCTGAGCAACGCACGGAAGCGGTGCAGGGCAAGACGTACAGCCAACAACTCGAGGCAATTGACATGCCAAAGGCGCTGGGGTCCTGTCCAGGAGCCCGCGGCAGCATGTCCATTGCACATGGCACCCCAGCCCGTGGTGGAGGCATCTGTTGATACAACAACATGCCGGGAAACTCGTTCTAAGGGCACTCCGGCCCGTAGAAAACTGAGGTTCGACCACGGGGTGAAGGTCTGACGGCAGGCTGGAGTCACTGGGACTTGGAGCGTGCCGTGTTGCCATGCCCACCTCGGGACTCGATCGCGAAGCCAAAGCTGAAGCGGTCTCATATGAAGCAACCCAAGCGGCGTTACTGCGGCTGCGGATGCCATATGCCCCAGGAGCCTCTGAAATAGTTTCAGTGGAACCGCACTCTTGTCGTCGAATTGACGAAGACAAGTCAGCAGTGACTGCGCGCGCTCGCTCGTAAGCTGCGCGCACATGGCGACCGAGTCGATTTCCATACCGAGAAAAGAGATCCTCTGCACGGGGCAGAGTTTGCTCTTCTCCCAGTTGACCCGAAGGCCCAGACGAGCTAGGTGCCGGAGCACTAAGTCCCTGTGTTCGCAAACCCGGTCTCGAGAGTGAGCTAGGATCAGCCAGTCGTCGATATAATTCAGTATGCGAACCCCGTGTTCCCGTAGGGGAACAAGGGCTGCCTCGACGACCTTCGTGAAGACGCGAGGAGACAGGGCTAGCCCGAAAGGGAGAACCGCGTACTGGTATGCCTCCTCGAAAGCAAACCGAAGAAACGGTCTGTGTTGAGGAAGAATGGAGACATGGAAGTAGGCGTCCTTCAGGTCGATCGCTGCAAACCAATCCTGCGGCCGCACGCATTCGAAAAGGCGTTTGGCCGTGAGCATCTTGAACGGCAGCCTGTGGAGGGAGTGGTTCAGGACGCGCAGGTCCAGGATAGGTCGTAATCCACCGGATTTCTTCGGTACAATGAAGTAGGGGCTGTAGAAGCCGGACTTCATTTCGGCTGGAGGGACAGTCTCGATCGCACCCTTCGCCAGTAGGGTGGCGACCTCCGCTCTCATGACAGGGGCATTGCCACCGAACATAGTGAAGCGGACTCCTCTGAAGCGGGGAGGAGAACGCGCGAACTGAATCGCGTAGCCGAGCCTGATGGTCCTCGCGACCCAGCGGGACAGTCCGGGAAGCTCTAACCAGGCCCCCAAAAACTGTACCAGCAGGGTCATGCGGACCACAGACGTACCCTCGGTGAATGACCGGCCCAAGCGTGGGTGGCATAGCGGCCCGGTGTGGGGGCACGGTCATTAGCCGCGTCCTGCCAGAGGAGGCCAGGGGAGGACCAGCGTCCCACGGGGGCGTGCTCTGGCAGGGGTCTGGCGACAGAGGGGGACGAGAGTGGCGAGGCTCATGGGCGGCGCGCACTGTCATCCGAGAACTTTGTGTGTTTAGAGATGGGAGAGTGAGTTCTTTCTTTAACCACAATAGGTTGCTGCCCGTCGGGGGACGAGCAGCGGGAGTGGGACAACCAAGGATTCTCCCCCGGCCCTCCACCGGGGGAAGGAGCGGCCCTGCTACCGTCTCCTGAAAAGAACTCAAAGCCATCTCTGAGCAGCCCGTCTCAGGAGCGCCGTTTTGCCTGGCGTTTAGCGGGGCGCGGGGCGGGAGAGGGCTGTGGCGCCTTCCTGCGGCTTCCTCCACGACACGGCCCGGAAGCAGCTTGCTGCTGGGGCCGATCGGGAGGGGCGGGAGCCGCAGAAGGGCGCCCTCGGCGGCGAGCAGACTGAGGCACCTGTGCCGACGGCTGCGCTGCCGGAGCAGCGGGCCGCCGGGGCAGGACGTGTTTTAAAGCCTCAGTCTGCTTCTGGGCAGTCGAGAACTGCTGGGCAAAGTCCTCGACTGCACCGCCGAAGAGGCCAGCCTGGGATATGGGGGTGTCGAGGAACCTGGTCCGCTTGGCCTCCCGCATATCGACCAGGTTGAGCCACAGGTGTCGTTCCTGGACCACACAAGTGGACATCACCTGACCCAGCGAGCGTGCGGTCACCTTCGTCGCCCGGAGAGCGAGGTCGGTGGCGGCACGCAACTCATCAAAGAGTGCTGGGTCAGTCCTCCCCTCGTGCATGTCACGCAACAGCTGGGCCTGGTAGACCTGCAGCGTCGCCATGGCATGCAGTGAGGAGGCTGCCAGCCCCGCAGCTCTATAGGCCTTCGCCACGAGGGTGGAGGAGAACCTACAGGCTTTGGAGGGGTGCTTTGGGTCGCCACGGGAAGAAGCACTCTGAGGACACAGTTGCATCGCAACAGAGAGTTCAACCTGGGGAACCCCAGTGTACCCTTTGGCAGCCGCCTGATCGAGAGGAGGCAAGGTGGAGGGCGATCACGGGAAGACAAGGGTGCCTTCCAGGACCTCGTGACCTCCTCATGCACATCCGGGAAAAAAGGCATTGGGGTCGGGCGCCGACGAGGATCAGCGGCCGCCCCCAAAAACCAATCATCCAGCCGCGAGCGCACTGGACCAGGTGGCGGGGACCACTCAAGACCAACGGCCGCGGCTGCCCGGGAAAGCATGGCCGTCAGCTCGGGATCAGACTCGGGCAATGCTGGGACACCCGAAGGTGGCAGCACAGCCGAATCGTCACTTCCCAAGGACTCCTGCCCACCTTGTGATGCAGCGATCGACATCACATCTTCCTCTGGAGCGCCGAATGAGACCTGCGGCAAGTCAGAGGACTGTACTGCGGGCTCATTCGGAACACTCACGGGTTGCACGTTGGTAGAGGGAGGTGTGGAGCGTGGAATAGTCGGCGCTCTGTTCCACACCGTAACCCTCAGGTCACCCTGGCCGCCAGCCGAAGTACCAGCTCTCGTGGAGCTCGTAGATCGGGGTGCGGATGAGGGGACTCTACCATAAAGGTCATTGAGTCTCGACCGCAATCGTGCGATGGGCATGTTCCCGCAATGGGAACATGACTCATCCACAAACGCTGCCTTAGCGTGCTCAACACCCAGACACACAAGACAGCGATTGTGCCCATCAGAGTCAGAAATGAGAAGACCGCAACCAGAAGTGCACGGGCGAGGCATCTTTAAAAAGACGTGCCGCGTGCAAGCTCTTTTAGAAAGGAGATTTCTCCGCAAATGCTGAAGCGACCAGGGAGAGAACACACAAACACTGGCAAATCACTGCACAGATAAGCAGGGAATGTGCACTCGCTGGAACTCGCTGTCACACCAACACTTGGAGAGAGGCTCGTCTCGAAGAGAAAGAGAGATGAATCTCAGGATTGACTGTGGAGTGAAGTACATCAACTTGGTTCCGAAGCGAAAACATATCTGCATGTTGCCAGCGCACTTCCTTATATACCCCCAGGGTGGGGCGGAGTTACGCTATGCAAATTCCGCAGACCCATGGCATTTCATTGCCATTGGCTCGCTTTATATACTCGAAGGTGATAGGCTTTCTAAGCGAAACCCCATTCGTCGTCATCCGACGTAACTCGGAGTGACTACGAAAGGGAACTACAATTCACCATTCCTACAAGTTAATACTGGGGTTCCTCAAGGATCCGTTTTAGCCCCTCTTTTATTTTCTGTTTATATCAATGATCTTGGTCATGGAATAGATTCCGCTAAATTACACTTGTATGCAGACGATACAATTATTTATACAACAGCATCTTCTTTAAATCAAGCAATGAAGCAACTACAGAACGCTTTTCAAGTACTGCAGCACTCATTGACGCAGTTAAAATTGGTTTTAAATTCAAAAAAGACAAAATACATGATTTTTAGTCTGGGTCGCTCTAAAGTAACCGACATTTCAATTACAACTTCAAATGATATAACATTAGAAAGAGTGAGTTCTTATAAATATTTAGATATATGGATGGACGAAAGATTAGCATTTGATGTACATATTGATAATTTGTTGAAGAAGCTTAGGCCAAAATCAGGTTTTTTATCGTTTAAAAAATTGTTTCCCCTATGAGGCCTGAAAGAAAATAGTAGAGAGTGCTTTTTTATCTATAATTGATCATGGTGATCTTCTATATATGCATGCAGCTACATCTCTACATAGAAAACTAGATTCTGTGTATCATGCAGCTTTTCATTTTGTTTCCGGTGCAGAGTCACAAATGCATCATTGTATTTTATATGATTCTTTATCTTGGTCATCTTTATATCAAAGGAGAAAGCTACACATGTATTTATTTATCGCAAAAGCTCTTTTAGGTAAATTACCCTTTTATATATCAAATCTTTTAATTTATTATACAAATAATTATCGTACTAGGTCAGGTTCCCACATTCGGCTAAAAGTCCCAAGGGTATTGTCAGAATTTGGCAAAGGTGCATTTTCTTTTTATACTCCTTGGGCTTGGAATGAATTGCAAAATGTTCTTAATCTAGATGCACTTTCAACCTTAAGCACTTTTATACGTCTTTTGCTAAATGTTTTACAGGACACTTGTAACTAGTTGATTTGCTTTTACCTAGCTTTTGATTGTTGTAAATTGTGGTGTTGTCTTATTGTTATTCTTTTGTGTGAAACATATGTGCCGCTATCTTGACCAGGTCTCACTGGAAGAAGAGATAATAATATCTCAATGTGATTCTCCTGGCTAAATAAAGGAAATAATAAAAAAAAGTTTATTGGTGTCATTGAGCTGGAAATTGGTACTATTTTTAACAAGAAATGGAAGATTAGAGATTGGTCTGTATAGTGAACACAGAAGAACAATTGCAGTTTTAAAAATTTGAGGAAAAACCCCTTGCCATAGGGAATGATTAACGCTATTCAGGATGTCTGATAATAATCATGATTGTTTTGAGAAATTAACGGGAGATGTGCTGAGAAAGCATCTTGAGGAATTCATAACTGATATGACCTGTGTAAGTGTACTGGGGCTGACAGCTAAGAAGTGGGACAAATTACTTTGAGACTAGCAGGGGAGTTGGAGACCTTACAAGTTCAAGAAAAGTGAGCAGAATTGATTTGATAAAAGAAAGGATTTATTAAAAAACATCATCCATATATTCCACAACTTTTATACTTTTCAACGAACAACACCGAAAACTGATTGCATCAGCAATGAAAATAATGAATATATGCAGTGTAACAGACTGTGTCTTTAGTGTAGCACATCATTGGGGTCATGGTGTCTCGAAATCGTTAGACAGGACAAACAAATATCAGAAAAAATGAGGGGCTCAGAATGCAAGAATACAAAACTCTTATATAGCAAGAACTGGCATTTAAGTGCTCTGTTCCAAAACACAGTGAGCTAAGGTGTCTTGTGAGTAGTGAGAATGATAGAAGCAATATTAGTCACAACATAAATGTCTTCTACGCTTTCTTGGCCACTCGCTCTTTTTTCTCAATAAAGAGAATGAGTCTTTTAACCCAAGGTGTCCTGGGGTTTAGACAGATCTTTTCTCCACTTGATAAACCAGCACTGAAAAGAAAAGAAAAAAGATTTATGTAGAAAATACAGTACTGTTTACAAAGATTTGTTTTAGATTAATTTAAACAATTTAATAATTTACAATCAAGAGTGTAAAGACATTTAGAATTTCACAAAATATATATATATATATATATATATATATATATATATAAAATATTTTATATATTTTATATATTTTATATATTATAAAATAAATATTATATATATTTTTTACTTTATATTTATCAAAGAATATTTGTAAAAATGTATCATGGATTTCCCCAAAATATTATAAGCAGCACAACTGTTTTCAACATCGATAGTCTAAAATATATCACAATAGAAAACAGTTACTTTAAATTGTAATATATTTCACAATTTTTTGCTCAAATAAATGCAGCCTTGGTGAAGAGAAGAGACTTCTTTCAAAACATTAAAAATCTTAAAAGGTAGTGTGTTTATAAGGTTTTATGGTTATGCTGATTAGAATTTGTGGCTCTATTTTCATATTCAAGCCCGAAGTGAAATTTTATGAAAATAAATGATCAGCTAATAAAATTCAAGCTTGTGCAATTTTCAGTTACGACAAAAACCCTCAAACATTTACAACATCCTATACCTAACTAAATGGAAATATTTCAGGAAGACGCATGATTCAAGTGAAGAAGTACTTACATAACCTCAGTAGTCTTGCAGTGAGGGCCTCTAGGCAGGATCTCCACACGCCGCAGGTTATCCGGCGGGATGATCCTGGACTCCAGCTTCAGACACATGCAGCGGCTGTTGTAACCTGTGCCAAGAGGCTGCACAGCTGAGGAAAAATAGACAACGGTTAGCAAGGCTGGAAGGCCAAATAAGCAAAGTGTGACCAACATCAGTTGCACAACTCTTAACTCACATGTGTTTTTTTTTTTTTTATCTTGTGCAAAAAGGGATTTATAAAATAACAGTGTGCAATGGCTTTGAGGAATGTGAAGCAAGCTCCAAGGCAAATGCTGAAATGCTGATGTTCATTTCCAATGAAACTACATACACACATTGTAAGAGAGTATTGTTTAGAAATAATATTCCATATTTGTCCTGATGGAGATATTTGACATGGCCAGCAAAAAACAGCTAATTTATAGTGATTGAAGCAAAGTATAATAGACAGATAATGAATGTGAAGCTTACCACCGGACAGAACGATGCTGGCTACAATAACGGTTAACATCAGGAAGACGTTCATGATGGGTGAAGCTTCTGCTGTTGATTTGTGAGTGAACACTCAAGATCAGATGCCGTTATTTGTGCTGCTGTACGGCCTTATATATTATGATTTCAAAGGCCTTGTGATACAAAGTGGTGATTTTATTCCACTTCCCCTTTAACTGTTGTGTGTGTTTGTGTGTCTCTTCATGTGCACGTGAAGGCTTGTGTATAAATATGTGGTTTGCATCTGTTCACATGTCTATCAGCCGTGTGTCATCTGGACACATCTCATGTTCTCCAGGTTACCACGGTCAAAATCCCCCTGGAGTCCCAAGCTGTGTTTACCAAAGCTTTAACCAAAAGTCATGCGTGATTCATATTTGTCTGCTTACAACAGGTGGAACATTTCTTTAATAGCCCAAATATTACAGTGTATATAGTTTATATAGTGTAAAATTATAGTATTATCTGAATATTATGATTTATTTAGTAAAATTAATATCTATCTATCCATCCGTCTATGGTAAATGGACTGTATTTATATAGCGCTTTCACAGACCTATGGCCACCAAAGCGCTTTACATAGCCTCACATTCACCCATTCACCGACAGCGGTGTCAGCCATGCAAGGCGCCATCCAGCTCGTCGGGAGCAGCTGGGGTTAGGTGTCTTGCTCATGGACACCTCGGCACTTGGTCAGGTGGAACCGGGGATTGAACCACCAACCTTTCGGTTTGCAGACAACCTACATGAACCACTGAGCCACTGCCGCCCGGTCTATCTATCTGTCTGTCTATCCATCCGTCCCTCTGTCCGTCTATCTATTCTTCTACAGAATAAAAAAAAAACTGAGACAAAGTAGTTAAACATTAACTGAGAAGTCTATAAAAGAGTAGTAAACTCTGGTGTGTGTGGGTGTGTGTGTATGCTTTGTGTGGAACAAGCCTGTTGTGCTGCTGAAAGTGTGACTTTTATTCAGTGGTTGACGAAGTACACAAATTGAGTACTTAAGTAAAAGTATAGATATACCTTCATAAAGTATTACTCCAGTAAAAGTACTCCTTTCCAATTTTACTCAAGTAAAAATACAAAAGTACTTGATTTTTAATGTAGTTAAGTATTAAAAGTAAAATGTACTGATCGATATTTAATAATTTTGCTCAAGATACTATGGGGAGTTGCTGGGTCTGACATCATTATGAATTGTCAAGTATCCAGAGCTAGTCAGTAAGGACGATTAGTGGACACATATACATAATATGTGTTGATCTGATCTGCAAGTAAGAAAATGTTTTTTTCTTACCAAAACTTGTCATACAGTACAAAAACATTAAATATCAATTTTAGTTAAGTGATACTTCATGTGTGAAAACAAGTGAAAAATCAAACAAACAAAATATAACATTTACCCCTGGTTTAACAGATGAGGCTTAAGCTATTCCCAGATTAAAATGCATGTTTGAAGTGTTTTAACTGAAAAAACTTGCAGTGACATATCTTAAAATATGTCAGTGCTATTATTTGTCTCAAGATGCACACCAGCAATGTTTTTTTTTTCTTTTTTTTTTCTAAGGCACGTACAAAAGCGATTATCTATCTATAATCATGCTCTATGTGATGCAAATGTTTTCTGTGGAAAAATCCTTTCCAAATAATGGTCTAGTCCTTCTTTCTGCTGCACGCTGAGAGACTGAACAGAGCAGTGGTCATATAGAGGACATGAGATAAGTTCATGTGCAAAGTGAATCATTTTATCTAGAAGAAAGAAAAAAAAGAAGAAGAAAAAAAAAAGAGGTCAGCATGTGGTGTAATGCATGAAGAAAATGAGTTAATAAATAAAAATTCAAGACAAGTTTCAGCACATGTGTTCAATGGACACCACTGGACTTCCATGCAGGAGGAAAGTAATTTGAGTCAGTCAATGAATCTTCTGGTATAGTATTACATTAATCATTTATGCATGTCAGAAAGAAGTTCAGTGGAAGATATGCAAGTAAAAAAATATGATTCTTGCATCATTCAATATGTATTATGAAATCACAATTTTCCCAGGCATCAAAATGTAAATAATATCAGCTCTCAAAACATGTTTAAGTAATAGTTTACCACAAAATAAACATTGTGATCATTTACTCATGTAGATTCAAAACCATATGACTTTATTTGGAATTTTTTTAATTTCATAAAAGTAAAGTTATTTCTTACTTGCTGCTATAATTATCACAAATCATTATATATCATATATATATATATGAAGAGTTCAGATGCAAAAGCCTCTAAGTGCCATCTTAAATTTTCTTCTAGAATGATCATTTTTATCAAGCTCGTATATTTAAGTTCAGTAAATTCACTTAAATGGCAATGCAAATTACCTATTAATTGTCATCTGAACTCTTCATATGTATATATACAGTGTATATATATATATATATATATATATATATATATAGTTTGCCATCTTGAAATGGACAAAGACCATTTTCTGAAGATTGTTGAAAACTAAAAAAATATATATTTATTTTCAACATATTTTCTACATGATTTCCACAATATTTTCTGTACTTAAAGTGTAATTTATGGTAGATCAGCAATAGTGCTTTTCAGAAAATTTGGTAACACTTTATTTCGATAGTCCACTTTAGACATTCTACTACTAACTATAAGTAACTTTGCAACTACATGTCAACTAACTGTCATTAGATTATTAGTTGACTGTCTGCTAAATATCTGCTAACACTTTATTTTGTTGGTCCCCCAACAGACATTCAATAAGTAACTTATTCTACTAACCCAAACCCGAACCCTAACACCTAACCATAACCTCATAACAGTCTACTGACTGTCTACTACACTCTACTAATACTCTAATGAGAGTTAGTTGACATGTAGTTCCAAAGTTACTTGTAGTTAGTAGAATGTCTAAAGTGGACAATTGAAATAAAGTGGAACCGGAAATTTGCCATGCCATTTGCCATCATGCAAGCTTTCATACATTTGCTTAGTCATAATGTTTGTCTATTCATCACTTTTAATGAGCAAGTCACGCATCCAAACAGAGTTGTATTTACATTTTTGCAATGGGAGACGATACATGTATGTTTGCATTGAACACACGCATTTTTCACAGATCTCTAATAACCATAACCATAAAACACCATTAGCTTTTGCATATAAACATAGATGAGAAATTATCCTTCGATGATCTTTTTCACCCATTCATCTTTGGGATTGAGGCAGGTCTGTCCTTGTTTCAGAGTGGCGCTATGTAAGACAAAGAAGGTTTAATGAATTCCGATTAAAAAACAGATTAATGCATCCTATCTATCGTGCATCCAGATTGCACTGATCTTTGGTGTATATCACACTCACATGATCTGCATGTTTTTGCATTTTGCTCCTGCAGGAATCTTCTCTATGTTCTGAATTAGTTTTGGATTAATTGGTTTTCCTGAATATGTTTGAATACACGGGCAGCGCAGCTGTGGAGCCATCAGTCTAGCAGCGAAGACTTGATGAAAAGAGAGAAATAAGAGTGAGCAATAATTCTTTCAACATCTTTAGAGCTGATTTACAGCAGAACTGAATTCTGTTTGCATCACTGATCTAACAATCTGTATTGTATGAAGTGCTTTATAAATAAAGGTGACTTGACACATGACAATTTTCAATCCTTTAAAAAAAATAAAGACTTAATATTATCGAGTACAATTGATATTGCCAATGACATGAGGAAAATGCCTCTGCTTACCTTCTTTTGTGGACAGCAGTGCCATGCAGGTCAGAAAAAGAAAGGCTGCTACGGTGAACTTCATTGTTGTGAAATTTCCCACTGAGCAAACAACGTGCAAGTATAGGCTATAAGCCGTAAAGCTGCCAGAATTCACTTTCCCGTCTGTTGATAGTGTTTGTGGATTATCTGGCAGGACTTTCCCTTTTAAAGTACCGCACTACTGACATCATGCTTGTTTAAAGTGATTGTGCAACAGGTCTTTCTTCAGTGAACCCAAATTCTGCAGAAGGCACCCAGGAGATTTAGCTTTAAACTCATTTAAGCCTATATTTTCACAGATGACAAGCATTTTCAACAGAAGGAAGAAAAAGATCAAATAGGGATTGTGAATTGATGAAAAACCAATGAAATCTATCATAATAATGTACTATACACCTAAAGTGTGGATTTCGACAGAAGATATTTGGAAATGTCTGCAAACATGGCATGACATTTATCCACAGCTAAGATGGACTGATGTTTTGGAAAGTCAAGCACAATTAGCACAATTTATTTGTAAATGTAGAAGTTTACATTATATAATATATTGAATTGCATATTATAATGCAATGTACACATCTTTTGAAATATGTAATAATGACAATTAATAATAATAATAATAATAATAATAATAATAATTTGTTACATTGAATATAGAGCTTTTCTCAGCACTCAAAGCACTTTACATTTACAATTGCTATCAAATGTTTCTCAAGTGAACATGCAAATGTGTTGTTAAATTGTAATATTTTAGATCAAAGGGGTTCAGATGACAAAAAAGTTTGGAAATCCCCTAAGTCTCTCCTTTTGACTGAAAATAATCTCCTTTTCAGTATAAACCAGATGAACAAAAACAGAATTATTATGGGTCACTTTAATATTGACATTTCTAAAGAAGATATAAAGGGAACTGATTTTTTAAATACCCTTTACTCCTCATCATTCTACTGATAAACACACACGTGTTACAGAGAGAAGTATGTCTATAATTGACAATATTATAACAAATATACAAAATACTGGTTGTAAATCGGGTGTAATATTTTCTGACATCTCTGATCATTACCCTGTTGTGTTCTTTACAAACTGGATAAAAAGAGTATCTGATCCATGTACTAATAGGAAGGCAAAAGTTCTTAATAACAAAACACTTGCAAATCTAATTCAGCACCTCCAAAGTAAAAGCTGGGATGAAATATACAATGCCATAGATCCCAATTTTGCTTATAATTTCTTAATTGATGTAATAACCGATGCTATCAACGCGACTATTCCAGAATAGATAATCAAACATAAAAAGGAAACTCATCCATGGATCACCAAAGGAATCCTAAAGTCTATCCAGAAGAAGGATAAACTCTACAAACAATACAGGAAGAATCCAAATAGTAATAACAAAACCTTATATACACAGTATAAGAATAAATTAACAAGCTTAATACGAGACAGCAAAGCGAGTTACTTCACTGATCGTCTTAAAACTGCCTCGGGGGATCAGAAGAAATCTTGGAAGGTGTTGAATGAGATACTTGGCCGCAGTAATAAATCCTCAGTCATCCCTGACACCGTTGTGCCAACCCAATCAAATAATTATACAATACAAGATTCACTACCAGACTTGTTTAATAGATACTTTGCCTCTGTTGGAAAGAATCTGTCTCAACAATTTGGTCCACCAGGGGGTGCCAATTATAAAACATTCTTGAGGAATAATTATCCCAGCTCTTGCTACTTTAGACCTACCTGTAAAATGGAAGTTACTAACATTATTAATAAAATGAAATGCTCTTACACAGCTGATGCCGATGGAATCTGTAGTATGATCCTCAAAGACATAGTGAATGAATTAGCTGAGCCATTTGCCTATATAATTAATTTATCATTACAGCATGGCATAGTTCCTAAACAAACTAAGGTGGCAAAGATAATACCAGTATATAAATCTGGGGACAAAGGCGATTTTCAAAACTATAGACCCATATCAATCCTGCCAACATTGTCTAAAGTACTAAAGGGTGGTTTATTCATGACTTGTAGATTACTTAAATAAACATATAACATACTAGAATCATCGCAATATGGCTTTAGGAAGAATAGCAGCACAAGTATGGCCATTTTAGATCTTGTAGAGAAAATAAATGATGCTTTTGAAAGAAAAGAAGCCAGTATTGGGGTCTTTCTCGACCTTTCAAAAGCAGGGGTCAGGGGTGTGGCTCTCGATTGGTTCAGGGACTATGTTTATGGAAGACGGCAATATGTGATCTTAAATGGTATTGACTCTGGATTGGAAAATATAGTATTTGGGGTTCCCCAGGGATCTATTCTGGGGCCTCTTTTGTTCATTGTTTACATTAACGATTTTGTACATTGTTCCTGTGATGTTCATAAAATACGTTTCGCTGATGACACAAATCTGTTTGTATCCCACAAACACTTGAATCATCTTGAAAAACTCTTAAATGACAGACTAGCAGAAATAGATACCTGGTTTAAATGTAACAAACTATCGCTAAACATTAGTAAAACCTTTTATATTGTTTTTCGATCAAGTAGTCATAAGTACAGTGATTGTGACATTAATTTAAACATAGATGGTAGAGCTATTCAAAGAGTGGATGCAATAAAATTTCTTGGAATCCATATAGATCAATTCATAAACTTTAAGGAACATACAGTATTAATGAGCTGGTTAAAAAAAAACTATCTAAAATTGTGGGTTTGTTCTTTAAAGTGAGACATGTGCTCCCATTAGACGTGCTCTTGTCCCTGTATAGGACTCTGTTTGAGCCTCAGTTGAGTTATTGTAATATTATTTGGAATAATACTTACCCTACTTATACTGAGAAACTCTTGATATTACAAAAGAAAGCCATAAGAGCTATTTTATGGTCCACACGTAACTCTCATACAAATGCTCTCTTCCATAGACATGGCCTACTAAAGCTTCCTGAATGTAACTTTTATCACAATGCATGTACAATGTAAAATGTTGTCAACAGGTTAAACACTAGATTGTGTGAGCTCATTCCATTATACACACCTTCTCACACACACCACACTAGACATAAGCTGCTCCTAGAAGGTAAATGTAGGAACCTAACAAGTGCTAGGTTTAGTGTATGTTACAGTGGTCCACAATTATGGAATGAGCTGGATACTAATTTAAAACAATCTGTCTCATTATTTATATTTAAAAAGAAACTAAAGCAACAACTACTGGAGAGATACAAACCCGAGGGATTTGCGGCTGAGGGTTAAATCCCTTTCTCTTGGTACAAGGATCAATTCAAATTGAGGTACTAAGGTACAGTGACTGTCAATTTTTGTCTGTTTGAGGTAACTGTGTTTTAAATACCCACAATTTAAAGAATGGTTGTCCTGGCATCTAAAGTTGGCCTGCTCACATAATCCTTGCCAGGTGGGTGGGGTGGTGCTGGTGGTGGGATGGACCCCTATTCATAAGCTGTTGCTTTTTGGGAGTCCATTTTTCACAATAGAACAATGTTTTTCCTGATCAGTTGTTGGGCAGGTTACTTTGAACTGTGGTTACTATAGTAGTAGCTGCAGCTTTGAAATGTAATGTGTTTTGTACTGCATAATTTATACTGCTTCGAAAATGTAGCTGAGTAACTGAGTAACTACTTTCAATTGCTTAACACCTTTGGCAAGATATGGACTGAAATGGTAGTGATGCCACCGTGCCGAGGTGCAGTCAAAGATTTCCTTTTCCCCATTCTCTCATGTTTTTTTTTTTTTTTGACGTTGGCTATAAGCTCATCCAGCTTGAGTTGGCATGCTGCATCTTATTTGTTTGTAACTCGAGTTACTTGAATTGTGATGACTGATATATTACTATATTTTGTATAGGTAAATGTGTTGTAGTCCTTGGCTGCTGAAACAGTATATTTTGTAACTTGTTACTTTTGTAATATGCTACCCCCAACAATGCTTCTGATGTAGCAACAAATGCAATGTGTGAAATTGTGGAAATAAACTAAACATAAACTAAAATAAACACTTATATTGGCTTACCAAATAAATAAATAAATAAATAAATAAATAAATAAATAAGTAAGGTGTAGTAGATTGAGTTCATTTTAGCAGTTCCAGTTTTACCACTAGAGGTTGTATATGCTTGAGTTGTGTGGGAATTACCTGTTGCTGTAGTATGTTCGGTTCTGTGGGATAGCCAGGTCGTGCTGATGTAATCCTGTAAAATAAGAGCAGTTATTAGTAAACCTACCCTCCTGCATTCCTCTCTCTTGTGTGGTCTTTTCATACCAAGTTACCACATAAGGAATGACGCAAAATCACAGGGACAATGTACACACTGCACATGGACACTTAGTATGTACATAAATGGACATGAAGTCTTGATTTGAGCTGAAAAGATGTGAGAGATGTGAGATGATAAAACACAGAAATACACATTTATCTAAAAAATCTCATTCTGATTCTTATTTAGCAGATGCTTCTTTCTAAAGCGACTTTGGAAAGAAGCATCTACTAAATAAGAATCAGAATGAGATTTTGTAGATAAATGTGTATTTCTGTGTTTCCATGTTCAACCCTCTAAGAAAGCGACTTAGAATTTTAAATAATTTAAATATTTAAAAAGCGCACTTTGGAGTTTGGCAAGATCGAGTCACTTTTCGTTTAAGGTGCTTAATAGCAAGCCGCCTAAACAGGATATTCATGAGATGAACTGTAGAGTATCAGTGAAAAATAAGTAGGCTAAATATTAGTTTTGGATGGACAGAAATTCTGTGTCAGGGTTCTGTCACTTCTGTCTGGTCTGTATCTTGGTTTGGTGACAGAGCTCTGACACTCGCGGTTTGTCATGTATGTGTATAGTCTGGTTTGTTGTGAGCACATGGCTTGTCATGTATTTCCTTGTGCCATGTGCTCAATTGTCTAGCCCCTCCCATCTTGTTACCTGATTATAGATTAATTTGCCCCACCTGCTTTCATCGTTACCCTCTTTTGTTTGCTTATTTAGTCTCCCTAGTCCTGTGCTGGTTCGTTGTTCTATGTTCCTTTGTGTTTCCAGTTATGCCAGATGCCTGTCTTGTTTTCCCCTATATGGGGAGTTTTTGTTGAAGTTTTGTTTTATTTTTGATTAATTATTAAAATTCCTTCTTTCCCGCACATGAATCCTCGCTTCACTATTTTTACTAGTGATTGTGAAATGAAGCTTTGTGAAGCACCGGGGCTTTCCCCCTCGACTGTATCATTAAAGGGGGGGTGAAATGCTCATTTTCACTCAATCTCCTGTTAATCTTGAGTACCTATAGAGTAGTATTGCATCCTTCATATCTCCAAAACGTCTTTAGTTTTATTATATTTATAAGTTAAAGATTGGCTGTACCGAGTCTTTCCGGAAAAAACCGAGCGGCTGGGGGCGGGCCGTGTGGGCGGTGTGCTATAGCTGTGCTAACTGATCTAACAACAACACAGAGAGACATTTGAAGTAGTTTACTCACCGTGACTGCTCGATCCTTAAGCATTAGACGATCTGCAAATAAGTCGATCTGGGCTTTGTTTATAAAACAATCATCGTCGAAATGCAGGGAACAAAGAGTCGTGCACAACCTCCGTTGATGCTTCGAAAAAACAAACTCCATCCACTATTCCATTAACGCTGGGTTCTTTGGGAATCTGTGCAGGGTTGTCTTGCCCTGCCAACCAAAAACCCACTTCTTTGGTGACATTGACTTCCCTAAAGCCGAGCAGAGCGCTTTGAGGTAACGTACTGCTTTCGCTCTCTTCTCTCTCTGGTCTGCGAGTGCGCGCGCGGCCGCGGAGAAGTGCCCTTAGGACCCATATAAGGAAATTCCGCTCTATCTTACGTAAGACAGAGCCATACTCGAAAAAAACTTTCCGAAACTTGTGACAAACCGGAAGGAGTATTTTTGGAACAAAAATACTCCTTCAAACGTACAACTTAACTTTTGAAACTTTGTCCATGTTTAGCATGGGAATCCAACTCTTTAACAGTGTAAAAAACTCAGTATGCATGAAACAGCAATTCACCCCCCCTTTAAATGGTTCATTACTCAAAGCTTTTCAACACGTTGCACACTAACGACATCTTGTGGTCAAAAGGTGGAAAAGCTGCCTTTCTGTCCCAGAGGACTAATCCATTTTTTTTGCGCAATTTTCCACCGGACAAAATTGCGATTGTTAACTCATGATTTCTGTTCTGTCTGTGCGCACCAAACTTGTACTTCTATCTACTCCTCAACCAGACCACCTAGAGACTTCGGGTTTTCGGCATTATGTTAAGGAAGGTCTAATCTCGGGAACGCACAAAAAAATCCAGGAAAAGATTTACTATCTCTTACGCCGCCTTCACACTGGCAGTTGAAATCAGCTCCGTAATACGCAATACGCCCCCAGCGGACGTCGTACACAACGGTGAAAAGCGTCGGAAGCACTGATCTATATAGAATGACTATATATATATATATATATATATATATATATATATATATATATATATATATATATAAATGTCATATAGATCAGTGGTCGGAAGCCTCGGAAGCGAGTATATTTAAATATTGAATTATTTAATTGTATTAACTGCCCTAATAACGTTAAAACATCATGAAAATAAAAAAATGACATGACAACTAATCGTTATAAAATCATTATTTATTTTATTAAAAGTTAAGAATCCAGGTTTGTTTATCAGTACCATAGCAACGCTAACTTCCGTTGGGATTTTCGGATAGAAACCGTCCGTAGCCTTTCGCAAGAGTTCAATTTTTTGAACGCATCCGGATCGATCCGGATGGCCAACGGACACGATTTTTTTCGCACTGCACTCGTTTGCACCTGGTTCGGACCCATTCGCATGCGGTCTGCGAATCTCCATAGGAAATGAATGACTTCCGGTCGTTTCGCTGCCGGATCGGAGCTGATTTCAACCACTGATCTATATAGAATGACTGGATAGCTCATGACGTCATAAACAGTGAAGCCACCGCGCCGCCATATTGGTATTCCCTAGTGAGCTCACGCGTTCTATTGAATCAATAGGAAATTTTATGATTTGACTGAGAAAACATTGCCTAACGAGACACAGTTTTTAAATCTAAAGTCTCCCTGTATATTCTCACAACGCAAACATCCTAAGCATTTAAATGGGTATTGGTTTAAAGTCGGGAAATTTTTCCTGCTTATTAAAAAACGGCAATTTCTTTGCAAAAGGAATAAAAAGCTGTACGAGAACACTAGTCGGCCTTCACTGAAGAGCTATCTTCACAGGTAAGAAAAACAGTTTGATAATATTAATTAAATAGTGAATGCTAAAGACCTATATTTTTGTGAATTGGTGAATATTCAGGTGAATATTGTTTCGTGGCCACGAATTAATAATACCTCAGCACGTTATCTTGTGGCCACGTTGTAATTCGTTAAATCAAAATGAGGGAGGGAATTAGTTCAACGTGTCCACGATTTATTAAAACGAGGGAACAAATAAGTCGTCGTAACAACGAATTATTTAGATCAGTGGACAGGGCGCATAAGAACAACCAGAGAGAGAGACAAGAGAGGCCCGGCCGCGCGCGCGCGCACTCTCACCGCCTTCAAACAACACGAGCGCTGTATGCTCTCTCTCCCTCGCGCTTATCAACAAAATAGTAAAAGGTCGGAAGACCGGTTGTGTTTTATAGATTAGTAGTTTGTTCATATAAAGTGTTTGATTAGCAAGTACATGTTCAGGAAATGCATAATTCAAATTGTATGGGTTAATGTAACGGTAAACGGAGTCTGCACGAAGCTCTTTTGAAGCTGTCAAATGGTGTCGCTATTGGACACTTACCGTAATTGTGATTATTGCTGCTCTGAGGTTTCTTATAGGCTACTGTTGACTGTTTTATCGTTGTTTTTTGAAGAAGCAGCAGCATTACTCTTGCCTCGGAAAAAACAACACGGGCATAGCGACAATTTTGCATATAAATTATTACTTATAGGGCTTGAATTACAACCTGTTGGCAGTTTTTCTACATCCTTTTGTGAACGTCATTTTACACTTGTTTATTGCACAGCGGGTCATCTTAAAAGTGCCGTGGGAGCTACCAATCTCTGTATAACGGGCGTTGGAGCCCTCTGCTGGTAGGGAATCGTAAGATGGCCGCTCGAACACTTCCGGTGGCTTCACAGCCTACTGGCAGTTTAGAACGTCATGAGCTATCCAGTCATTATATAGACCCCTTTTGTGCGGACGTCACAGTTACGTCACGGCGCTAGCTGGAGGCAAAACAAACGGAAAATTGGAGGCGGCCAATACAAACCAGCACAGATTCGGCTACATAATAAGGAGCTTAAATTATTATTTGTATTATTAAATGTCATCTTGTTGTGTTGTTGGGTACAAGAATCGACGAAAAATGAGTATGCTGTATCTGGATTTTTTATTTCTAGAAAATATTCATATCATTAAAATTGCACCGTAGTGTCACTCTTCTTGGCGCTGGTTAGACAGAACTGCGGATCATACACACAAATCTTTACATGACCATTCAGCACATAGTTATAGGCATCTAAATATATGCCCTCAGTTTCTCTTTACCCTCGGTTTCTCTATCGGGTAGGTGTAGAAGTCAAGCCACTCAACCGGAGGTAGCGTTAATGTTAATCCTGTCAGATCGTCCATTGACTGAGCGTGTACGGTCATCTGGTTCCGTCCGTTAAAATTAACTTTTGCAAATAACAATCGCGGTCCTGGACAGTGAGTGACCTCGCACATTAAGACAAAATCGGATTTTCTCCAGTCATTGTTAAAAAAAACAGCTAACAAAACTTGCAAACTAGCGTTAGTGAAGCGGCCAGAGGGTTCTTTCTGCCTCCAGCTAAGCCCCGCCCACACAAATACGTCACCATGTTTACCAACTGTAAAAGGGTCTATAGATCAGTGATTTCAACTGCCAGTGTGAAGGCGGCGTTTGTGTTGTGATCCCATGACGTCAGAAAATTGCGCTAAAACACTCACTGAGTTTTTATTACTTGTTTTTTCATGTAATAAATCACTTTGTGCTCTGTTCACAAAGCAATAAAATTAATCATCATAATTCATGTGTAAAAGTGTTGATGTAGTTCTTACGCAATGTATGAACAAACAACTCTATGAATGAATTTATGAAGAAAAAAATTTATAAATGGGACAAATGAACTTGTACAGAAACAATTCTTATGAATCTGCTTTGATCAACAAATGCAGCCTTATTCACATAAACTTTAGCCTCAGTCCTAATCGTATGAGTTAATAGGCAAGGCTCATGTAGGAATATATAGCCTAGTCAAAATAAAATAAAATGAATGTGGAATGGTGAAGTGCTTGTAAACTGGGGAGGTGACATTTTATTTTGTGGGTAATTTAAGAAATTAAAGATTTTTATTAAGGAACAGGACTTGTTCAACAGTGTGAGGGCTAAGTCTATTTCTTTTTGTATTTACTACTACCGAAGAGCATGACGCTCGAAACCTGCTCAAGGGGTTCACGCTATTTTTGAATCTGAATACGAAGCAGTCACGTGACTGTGTGTGGAAACGAAGCTCCGAACGTCACAGATCACATGGTTATGGCAAAACGAATCAAGCTCCGATACACTGCTTCAATGTGAGATGTTTTTTTTTTTTTTATACAAGCTTCGAAGCCTCGGTGCCGAACGTCACATCACTAATTTTTACCATTCCGTGACATTCTGATCACAAAATTTTAAAAATTTAATGCCGCTATACAGCATGTAAAAAATCAAACTGGGATCAGGAGTGTGATCCTGAAAAATAATTATACTTTTACAGGCTATATCACTACTTCTCTCACACTCTAAAGGTTCTTTATTGGCCTCTACGGTTCCATTAAGAACATTTATGACATATTTATGATGCTTTTGAAAGCTTGAAAGTTTCAAGATCAAAGATTGTTTATTGTAACTGCATGTAACATTTTTCCAGATTGTAAGACTTGATTTTCCTGCTAAGACAAAAGCTGAGATAAAACGCACTCTGCAATGAAGCAATAAAACGCACCCTGGAGAGAAGATCTTAAAGAAAGAGAACAGTACTGCCCTACAAAGGCAAAAGACCTTAAGTCGCTAGAGTGTGGAACTGAGAAAAATGACTTTAAAGATTTTTAGTTGTCCCGCCAAATTAATTATAGGTAGGACACTGGAAATCTGGCAAATAGATGTTTTAGTAATGGAAATTATATACATAAAAAAATCTTGAGCTCAAACTTGACTTTTGTCCACTATTTTAAAGTTACTGTACTCTGCCTTTGTATTGTCAGCAAAAAGTGAGAAGTCATGCCAAGGCAAAAGGCAGTAACTTCCACATTATCAATATTTAGTTGCTGATCACCATTAACAAAATCATTATAGTACACACCTGTATAAAATCTAGTGATCATGGCATTTATTTTGTATGATTTACAATTATTTATAGCCATCTACTTATTGCTATCCTGTGCTTTGGTTGCATTCTGATGGCATTATTAATACATTTGACATGACAAAATACCTCCTATTAGTCCAGCGTTGACTCGACCGCGTTTAGGGCGGGGCTGAAGGCGAAGTTTTGGCACTCTGCCAGCTAGTTTGCCGAGCTTTAATTCTTGGTTGTATTCATCTGATACGGCAATGTGTAACGTTTTTCTGTCAACTCTGCATAATCCTTCGCGATCGATATCGCACGTTTGTCGATGGAGCAGACCATACTAAATGTTCTGACCGCTCTGAGGACATCAGAAGTCAGAGCGACTGATGGCAGCTGTACAAAGTACACAGGCTACACCGTAATTTTAATTTTAATGAACATTAAAACAAAGGCAGATAACCGTACAATCTGGTAGGTAGCATTATTTGATTAAACACCGGCACATTAACTTCATATTGACGCGCGGCTAAACAAAGGCAGAGCACCGTAACTCGTAATTTGAGCGTTCCAAAACAAAGCCAAAGAGCGGTAACTGATGTTACGGTGTTCTGCCTTGGTTTCTCATGGGCTTTTGGAAGTTACTGTTAAGACAAATCATTATTTTCTCGAAAAAAAAAACGGAATTGATTCAAGATACTTATCCACATGATAAAGAAGGTCTTGAATGTGCCAAAAATATAAATAACTCATTTTCGACCAAAAACGAAGTTACGGTCTTTTGCCTTTGCACGGCAGAGTACAGTACATCACCTTGTCCAAACTTTTCTCCCTCCTTATCTGTGCATCCCTCTCTCCCTCCTTCCTTCCCTTTCCCCTGGTTCAAGTCTCTAAAAGTTCACTGAGAATGTCTATATATGACATATTATGCATCTTGTGAATTTATTGTTCCCTTTCGTTCAGTCACTATGAGTTACGTCAGTGAATGACGAAATGGGGGTTTCGCTTAGAAGTTCACCTTCGAGTTCTAGAAAACGAGCCAATGGCAATGGAAATGCCATGGGTCTGTGGAATTTGCATAGCATAAATCCGCCCGACCGCGTGGGTATAAAAGGAGGACGCCGGCAATCTCGCATCATGTTTTTGCTTCGGAGCCAAGAGTACCTCTTCACTCCCTACAAGCCTGTTCTGAGTTCTTCGTGGTTCTACGAGACGAGCGGCTCTCCAGTGTATTGGTGTAACGGCACGTTCCAGCGAGATCACATTGCCTGCTGCTGATCTGTGCATTGATCTGCCATCAGTGTGTGTGTTTCTCCCTGGGCACTTCAACACTCTGCAGAGTATTTCCTCTCATTCACAAAAGAGCTTGCACGTGGCACGTCTTTTTAAAGATGTCTCGCCCATGCACTTCCGAATGCAGTCGGTCCGTTTCATTCTCTGATGGGCACAATCGCTGTCTAGTGTGTTTGGGCTTAGATCACGCTCAGGCAGCGTTTGTGGATGACTCATGTTGTCATTGCGGGAACATGACCATCTGACACTCTGGTTGAGACTCGATGACCTCCATAGAGGTATAGTCCCCTCTGCCACACCCCAATCTATCCCCTCCGCGAGAGGTGGTACTTTGGCTGGTGGCCAGGGTGACCTGAGGGTGACGGTGTGGAACAAAGCCCCGACGATGCTTCCTCGGGCTACACCCCCCTCTTGCGCACCGCAAGCCGCGAGCATTCAGAGTGAGATCGCGGGTCCATCTTCGGATGCTCCCCGCGTCTCATTCGGCGCTCCAGATGATGAGACCATGTCCATCGCCACATTACAAGTCGGGCTGGAGTCTTCTGGAGATGAAGACTCGGCTGTGCTGCCTCCTTTGGGTGTGCCAGCACTGCCCGAGTCCGATCCAGAATTGACAGCCATGCTCTCCCGGGAAGCCGCGAGCATCGGGCTGGAGTGGAACCCTCCGCCCTGTCTCGAGCACTCGCGGCTGGATGATTGGTTTTTGGGGGCGGCGAGTGCTGATGCCTGTCAGCACCCGCCCCCAATAACTTTCTTCCCAGAGGTGTATGAGGAGGTCACGAGGTCCTGGAAGTCACCATTGTCTTCCCACGATCGCTCGGCGGCCTCCTCTTTGTCACCTGGGGCCGGTTTCACAAAGATAGACTTTGACTACTAAATACTTTTTGCAACCTCCTTTTTCCATGATAACAGATCTGAGTCTTCTCCTATAATGCCTGATGAGTTTGGAGAACACCTGACAAGAGATCAGAGAGCATTCCTCCATACAGAATCTCTCCAGATCCTTCAGATTCCCAGATCCATGTTGGCGCTTCTTCTCTTCAATTCAGCCCACTCATTTTCTATAGGGTTCAGGTCTGGGACTGGGATGGCCATTGCAGATGCTTAGTTTTGTGCTCAGTGACACATTTTTGTTTGGAGGAATGGAGGAATGCTCTCTGATCTCTTGTCAGGTGTTCTCCAAACTCATCAGGCATTACAGGAGAAGACTTAGAGCTGTTATCTTGGAAAAAGGAGGTTGCAAAAAGTATTTAATAAAAGGGGGCAAATAATTATTCCCAACACATTTTGGAGAAAAACATTTGGTAACACTTTATTTTGATAGTCCGTTTGTTGAGACTTTACTAGTTATTAGTAGCCATTCAGTAGCTTGTCAACAGTGCATCAGTTGACATTCAACAACACTGTTTCAACTGACAAGTAACATACGTTCAACTGACTGCCTATAGACTATAAGGTACAATTCAAGTGTTAATCTACAGATTTTACGAAAAAGTGCCTGTTGACTGTCAATGTTATTTTGCAACAGGTTATTAACCAATTGGCGACTAACTTTCAATTGTCAACTAACTTTCTGTAGATTGAGTACCAACAACTCAAGATCAATCTGTCAGTTAAAAGTCAACAGTCATGTCAGCATATGAAGTACATGATACTGTATATCCTACTCAAGGGGTCTCATGTGCATCAAATTAATAATTATTTTAGCTGATTTAAAACTGTTTTTAAAAAATTGTTAACCATTTGTAGATAGTCTGTTGATATAGTCAACTAAAGATTAGATCTGTTGCTTGTCAACAAATAAATTGTTTATGATCAGTAGACTATTAATAGACATTATCCACTAAGTGTTAGTAGATACATTTTAGGACTATCTAATTAAAGTGAAAAACAGTTTATGCCAGTAGAAAGTCTATAACCTATCAACAGATTAATATATTGTTTATGATCAGTTGACTATTAATAGACATTATCCACTAAGTGTTAGTAGATATCTTTTAGGACTATCTAATTAAAGTGAAAAACAGTTTATATCAGTAGAAAGTCTATAACCTATCAACAGATTGAAAACATACTTTTTTTTGTACGTTTGGATAGATGCTGAAACGTATGATACAGACATGTCTGCAACGTAGAATTATTACAAATTCACAGCTACAAAACGTTTACGAATCATAAAGATATCTGTATCATTTCCCTTATACTGTTTTATAGATAAATGTAAGTTCCCTTAACCCTACTCCCAAACCTAAATATAAATTACTCATTTTATACAGACTATAAAAAGAATAAAACACTTTATGGACAGAGATGTGTAGGGAAATGCCAGTTTTATTAGTAGCATTTGAGCCACTAACATTAATCCTACTCCTGCCCCTAAACCTACCCATAACCATTTCTTAAAACTATGCAGGCTAAAATTATGAAGAAAAACAACAGATGTGTAATCATAATAATTTATTGCGAAAATGTAAATCGGTACCAAAAGTCGCTCAAATGACGACGTGTTGCAGTCCTCTCTGGCAGTATATAATAGTTTTGTATAAGGGACAGAGCAGAATTTAAGTTATTAATACATGACAATGTTAACCCAGCTTCCCTCTGCATGAAGACGGCGCGCGCGCTTCTGCATTTCAATGTTGTTTAAACTGAAACACGGCGTGCTGCAATCTGTGACGAAGCAGGCGAGAGCCAATGAGCGTTTGATATCACTGCCGTAAAACATGTCGTAACGCTTCTTGAGGGCGCAATTTTTGAATTTAAATTCATCACGAGCGCGGGATTTGACATTTACGAGATGGAGATCGTTGGATGTGGATGAAGGGCTGAATTTGGATCTGTTTCTTGCTTGCGTATGGATTATAAAGATTTGGATTACATCTAACGTTATGTTAGCAAATAAAAATTATGTATTTTGTTAATTTATATTGTGTTTTGGTGTATTATGGTTCTATAGGAGAAAACGCCTTTTGTGTCTCACCGTAACGTTAAATAAACTAAATGTTACAAAATGGTTAAACGATTAAAGAAGGTATTGTTAATGGTTTAAACTATAGTCTTGTCTGTTAATCCTCCGAAGCGAGTTTGCAGCAGGAACAGAGATTATTTCTTAAATGAGTAACTGTTATAACGTTAAACTGCATTTATGCGATTTTCTGTAAAACTTACTGTCATGAAAGGCTAAATGTATTCATTAATAATTATTGTTATTTGTTGTTTATAACTTTTGATCTTGGCCTCGGGCATTTGAAATGATGTAGACTATTGAGAGTTTTCTCATTTGGAATGCTCAATATAATTTTTTTCACATAATCAGATGGTTCAGATGTGATCGTGATATCCTTGTAAATAATGGGTTGTATTTATTTATTTTTTATTTAATAAAAGTGATTTTTTTTTTTCTCTGATGTGCTGGCCATAGTGTTTGTTCTACTTCAGTCAGGTTAGGTATGCAATCTGTTGATAGGTTATAGACTTTCTACTGATATCAACTGTCTTTCACTTTAATTAGATAGTCCTAAAAGATATCTACTAACACTTAGTGGATAATGTCTATTAATAGTCAACTGATCATAAACAATATATTAATCTGTTGATAGGTTATAGACTTTCTACTGATATAAACTCTTTTTCACTTTAATTAGATAGTCCTAAAATATATCTACTAACGCTTAGTTGAGAATGTCTATTAATAGTCTACTGATCATAAACAATTTATTTGTTGACAAGCAACAGATCTAATCTTTAGTTGACTATATCAACAGACTATCTACAAATGGTTGACAATTTTTTAAAAACTGTTTTAAATCAGCTAAAATAATCATAAATTTGATGCACATGAGACCCCTTGAGTAGGATATACAGTATCATGTACTTCATATGCTGACATGACTGTTGACTTTTAACTGACAGATTGATCTTGAGTTGTTGGTACTCAATCTACAGAAAGTTAGTTGACAATTGAAAGTTAGTCGCCAATTGGTTAATAACCTGTTGCAAAATAACATTGACAGTCAACAGGCACTTTTTCGTAAAATCTGTAGATTAACACTTGAATTGTACCTTATAGTCTATAGGCAGTCAGTTGAACGTATGTTACTTGTCAGTTGAAACAGTGTTGTTGAATGTCAACTGATGCACTGTTGACAAGCTACTGAATGGCTACTAATAACTAGTAAAGTCTCAACAAACGGACTATCAAAATAAAGTGTTACCAAACATTTACTTCATAATGTTTTTTTCCCCCCACTTTCAGTTCTTTTACTTCAATGAAAGGTTAGATTTTTGCTTTTTTTTTTTAAATAAAATATCAAAAGGATAAACAATGCAGATTTATTTTTTACAGCTATCTTTGATCATATTTACCAAGGGGGCAAATAATTCTGACCAGCACTGTATATATATATATTCCAAACAGAGTTGTATTAACATTTTTGCAATGGGAGACAACATATGTTTGCATTGAACACATGCATTTTTCACAAGTCTCTAAGATTAGAATAAAACAGAAGAGAATAAATCTTTATTGTCCACTAGGGTGGAAATTTTTCTTTGGCTCACCAAACATACTGTAAGGATGGATTTCTACTAAGACTGAATTCAAGAATTCGAACCTGCAATAAAACAATAAAACTCACTAATCTGAAGAAGAGATCTATGGGACAGAGAGCACAACACAACTGGCCCAATCTCATCTCTTCCCCTTCATGTTGAGTTCCTGACTCTGCACACTATCTTCTCCCCTACAGGTCTCATTCAGTCATGCAAATCTCACGAACCTACTGTCTGCAGCTGTTTTATGAGAGGTCTGGAACAATGCCTGTTCTTCTGATGTGGGGGATTCCCCAATAAAGATTGTTGATAAAAATTTGTCTATACTGTATCCCCCAAACTCAGGCGTGACCACTTGGGGCATGAGAAAGAGTCCAACGAAAGCTGAATAAATATTTGGGTGCTAGATGTTTATTGTTCTTTTGTTCCACTTGGGTATTTAAAGGGAATTGGCAAACCACTCAAGGAAGCATCTGTGAACAGAACTTCCCACACTGTTGCTGTGTGTCTCTATTGCCAGGTATGCAGACTCTTTTAAACTATTTTTGATATTTCATTTTGAATTATGTTTGTATTTTATGCTGATCAGTTATGTATTGTGTATTCTTTTTAATCATTTTAATTGATGTTTAACTCTGCCTGGCAAAATAAATGTTACATCTTGATTTATTCTGAAGTATTCTGAAAACATTATTTTAGTAGATTATAAGGAGGCTGGTGCTACCGCAAATCTTAGTTAGGGTAGGTCAAACTAAAGGTGTCTGTATGAACGGAGCAGTGGGCACGTCATCTGAAGACCTTTTGATTTCTGTCTATCACTGATTTAGCAAGTTGTATGGAAATGGCTAAAATAAACTACACTTTTTTTGTATGAGTGAGCAGTAGGCAACCGACTTAAGAAGTATTAGCAAACCCTGCATCCACTGACTAAAGTCAGAACTGACAAGTTTGTGTCCGGGTGAAACATGATCCGGCCGACGTGATCTCTATGCGGCATTGGGTCCATAATGAATTAAAAACTGAAAGAATGAAATGCCCAGAAAAACGTCCTGGTTGCGTAGACAACCCACCGTTCCCTGAAGGAGGGAACGGAGGACGTAGTCGACGTCGACTGAATGGGATCACGCTAGGGAGCCTGTCTTCTTTGAGCATATTAATACGGAAATACGGTTAATACGGCATAAATACGGAAGCAGATGCACACACCACTTGCTTTTCGCTGAGGAGCTGAGCGGAACTCGGGGTCAGCGGTGGTCCGGCTATAGTGGCAAAAGGACTACGTCTTCCGTTCCCTCCTTCAGGGAACGGTGGGTTGCATATGCAACCAGGACGTTCCCTTACAGTCGAGAAAGTCAGACGTAGTCGACGTCGACTGAATGGGATCTTTAACCCTGGAAAACGCCACTAGAGCTGCCACCTTCCAGTGCCTGGGTAAAAGCCTCAAGTCCCCCCGCAACTCTAAAGCGGAGAAGGGCGAGGCTTAGGCCAGGGAAGTCGACTGCTGTTCCACAGGACCACTGGGAAAGCGTACCCTGACAAGGAAGGAAGGGACGCTGCGGAAACCACATCCTGCCCGAAGGGAGGTAACATGTGGGGGATACACATATGGACTGGGCGGATGATCGGGCAGTACCACATATGGAATGTCACTGGGATGACTCCAGCCTATAACAGGGGGGAGGATCAACCAACAGTGATGGCAGAAGACACGGCTCACCGCAGGGAGCCGTACCATGGAATAATACACATATGGGATCGCCGTAGGGATCACAACATATGGACCCAGCCTAACACAGGTTCCACCAGAGCATACGAGTGATAGGCCTGGCTTCGGACGCTCCGCCACGTCCGATGCCGAAGGGTATGGAGGAACTCAACAGGTTTCAGTTTAAGAGGGAACTCAACTGGAGCAAAAATTGCGCACGTATCCAGTCCATAGGAGGGGAATGACGCAGCAAGCCGACACTTATACTGTGCTTATAGTGAAAACTGGCTTCATGTGAAGGGAGCCCATGGGAAGCAACAGTTCGACACATGCTAGTTCTCTAGCAAATGTGTATAGATGTTGCCCAGCCCCCAACTCTATTCAACATCTGTTCAGCGAGGCACTGTATGCCAACGCCTATTAGGGAGCAGTACTCTCACTTAGGAGGAGCTCACCGCCCAGGTGGGCACAAAAGCAACCACTTTGAAGTGGGCCAATTTCTGCTTGGAAACAGCCTTCCCTTCTGCCTTCCAATAACAGATAGAGCTGGTCTAAGGTCTAGGCTTTGCATTCTGGTAACGTATAACCGCACTGAGGCGGACGGACAGAGAAAAGCCAGGGCTGGGTCTGCCTCCTCCGGGGCAGCGCTTGCAGGCTCACCACCTGGTCCCGTAGGAGAGGTAGGAACCTTTGGCACAAATTCAGACCAGGGTCTCAGCTTGTGAGAGTTAGCTGACCCAAATTCCAGGCACAACTCATTGACCGAAAGCTAGCAAGTCCCTGCCCTCTAGTGGAGACCATGCGAGCAGGAGAACTGTTTCTTAAAAAACAGAAATTTTTTAACTCACTGCCTGTGATGGCTCAGGGGCGGTCTCTGCAGTGCAGTAACACCAGAGAAGAAGACACAAGAGGGTAAGGTGGGGACGCAAGGCGGATATATCTCCTTGTTCGCCTCAGAGACCTGACGATCAAATCGCACTCCGCTTGGATTTGAATCCACTGCCTCATGATGTGTGCCAATGGAGAAGCCACAACATTTTGAGGTGGAGGGGACAGCCCTCACTCCAACCATAAGCAGTTTTTAAAGGGAGCACTAAAGTGAACGAACACCTTCGGGATCTCCTCACGGAGAGAAGACTCAATTGACCTATGGCTAAGCCACGCCCCCAAACACGATGAGCCAATCACAGTGCGCATAGCTAACCCAATACACTCGGACATTCTCTGCTTCCACATCCAATGAAATGCATTGCAGTTAGTCAGTTTTCATTCGTTTTTATATGTTTTTTCTTGTCATTTTAAGTTTAAAATGGTCAAACGGTGTGCATGGGCAACTCCGACACTAGGTATCCAGAGAGGCTGGGCGACGGTGTGTCTTTTTTACCCTTTCCCAAGCCACATCTCAACCGAGATAAGTGTCTGCTCTGGATTAAGTTATGCGGTAGACCACAACACCAACTAAACGTGGATAAATTAAACAAGGATGTCTACATCTGTTCTAAGGTAAGTCAACAACGTATTTGAACGTTATCTTTAACATCTCTTTAACATCTCATTTGGGTTTTTTTTTTAGCAAAACATGTAGCCTTTTCACTCCTCTTCAACATAACTAAATATTCTAACTATTTACATACAGTGTCAATAGACAAGAGGTCAGGATGTTCAAAAGGTCATTGATTTGTGCAGATTTAGTGTGAGTAATAACTCCTAATAAAATGCTATATTTTTTGTGTAAGCATTTTGTCAATGGAGGGCCCAGCACTGAGTTTCCCGATCCTCACCAAGCTACAAGGACTGGATCTACTGTAGGACAGAGGTGTCGTCCATCTCCAAAAAAGAGGTACCTCAAACGCGTGTTGGGTGCACACATACATGAACACACACAGGTTCAAGTCACACTTTATCATTGATGACATAATATCAAGCTGAAAGCAAAAATCAGAAAAAGGATCTGCACACTGTTAAAAAAAAATCCCAGCAGCTTTAATAGCAGAAAACATTGGTGTGGCGAGGGGGGCGTGGTTTTGCGGAGTCTGTAGCGGGAGAGAGAGGACGGAGCAGAGCGGAGCGTAAGTAGGTCAAGTGCAGATGATGAACACCTGTGTCTGATTTCAGTAATTGGCGTGGAGAGACCGCATATAAGCCGGAGCGCGGCAGAGAGAGAGAGAGAGAGAGACGAGCTGGGACCTCGCGTGTGCTGTCTTCTTCCTTCCTTATTATTACTGAACTGAACCTTATCACACTGGTGCCGAAACCCGGGAAGGAAGAAGATCGCCGCCAACATGCAGTCCCCGCCAGGTACACCATTTGCGGACATCATCCAGTCGCTCGCCGGTCTTCACCAAGAGCAACACCAACATCTGCTGGCGATCAAGGAGGAGCAGGATAAACGCTTCGAGGCGCTCCTCCGATCCCAGCATGAAGACCGCGAGCTGTTCCGGAGCTGGGTAGACCGGGAGGCTCGGGCCATCCCCTCATCTAAGGACAGCACATCTCCTCTGCCGCTCAACAAAATGGGGCCTCATGACGATCCAGAGGCCTTCTTGGATTTATTTGAGAAGTCGGCAGAGGATCGGGGATGGCCCACAGGAGACTGGCCAATGCGGCTGATCCCCCTGCTGTCGGGAGAAGCGCAGATAGCCGCACACCAACTGCCAGTCCAAAACCTCCTGGTCTACCAGGACCTCAAGCGTGCCATCCTCCAGCGGGTCGGCCGGACGCCGGAGCAACATCGCCAGCGGTTCAGGACCCTTACCCTGGAAGAGTCCGGCCGACCCTTCGTGATGGCACAACAGCTCCGGGACTCCTGCCGCAAATGGTTGATGGCCGACAGTAGCGACGTCGAGGATATAATCGATCGTGTGGTACTGGAGCAGTTCGTGGCCCGGCTGCCTAGGAAGACTGCGCAGTGGGTCCAGTGCCACCGCCCGACGTCGCTGAACCAGGCCATCCAGCTGGCGGAGGACCAGATGGTGGCGTGCCCAGGGGTCGGCGATCCTTTACCATCTGCATCTCTCTCTCTCTCTCTCTCTTCCCCTCCCCTCTCTCTCTCCAAACCTGTTCCCCTTCCCAGGTCCCGGGGAGGGCTCCCACCGAAACCAGCGCCACGGTGGAGAACGGGGTATTCGGCGGAGCCAACAGCTGCACCCAGGGTTCCTCCAAGGGGGGGAAGTTCGACCACGGGATTCTTCACCCCGCCCACTCCATCACCGCTCTCTCCACGCCAATCGCTTGACCCGCTTCCTGCCGCCAGGGCGGCGGTAAAGTCTGGGCCGGCCTGTTGGCGCTGTGGGGACCCAGGACATTTTATTGACAGGTGTCCAGTGATGGAGGTGGGGACATTGATCCGGGTCCCCGACGCGCCACAGGCTGCCCTCGATCAAGCTGGCCTATACCAAATACCAGTGAGTATCAAGGGGGGTACATATCAGGCTCTGGTGGATTCAGGATGTAACCAATCCTCTATACATCAAAGTCTGATTCAACCTAAGGCATTGGATAATAGCCGCGTGGTTAAGGTTCGGTGTGTGCACGGGGAAGTGGTGAGTTATCCTATTTTGCCTGTGGATGTTCAATTCAGGGGAGAAAAGCATAGAATAGAGGTGGCAGTTAATCCGCACCTCCGGCATCCGATAATTTTGGGTACTAATTGGCCCTCATTCAACAAATTATTGGGATATTTGTGTTCGGATGCCTCTTGGGGAAAAAGAGAGAAGAGTAGAATAGCGGTTGCACAGTTGGGAGAGGCTGAACCGGAACCTCCGGAGCCTGTTTCAGGGGAACAGAGTGCTCTGGAGCGAAACATCCTCCCTGAGCGTGATGATTTTCCCCTGGAACAGTCACGGGATGAAACGCTGAAAAACGCCTTTGATCAGGTTCGTTCTATCGACGGTCAGCTTCTTCATCCTGAACAACCGCTCTCCTATCCTTATTTTTCAATTTTAAAAGATAAGTTGTATCGGGTGACCCAAGACGCCCAGACAAAGCAAGATACAACCCAGTTACTGATACCTAGAAGCCGTCGGGAAATGCTTTTCCAGGCGGCTCATTGTAATCCAATGGCTGGGCATTTAGGACAAACGGCTACACTAAACCGTCTCATGGCCCGGTTCTTTTGGCCGGGCATTCCATTCCATTCATGCCAGTTGGTGAATCCACCGGCCACCCCAAAAGCACCATTGTGCCCCCTTCCATTAATGCAGGTCCCCTTCGAACGAATTGGTATGGACCTCATCGGGCCATTAGAACGGTCAGCGCGAGGACACCGCTTTGCATTAGTTCTGGTGGATTATGCAACGCGGTATCCTGAAGCAGTACCTCTCTCCGCACTATTTCTGCTAAGAGTGTGGCGAGCGCACTGTTTCAATTGATCTCCCGGGTGGGGATTCCAAAAGAAATCCTCACCGATCAGGGCACGGCGTTTATGTCACGTACTATTCGCGAGCTTTATGAATTACTGGGCATTAAATCGATTCGAACAAGTGTCTATCACCCACAGACAGACGGGCTGGTCGAACGGTTTAACCGCACGTTAAAATCCATGATTCGTAAGTTCGTACATGAGGACGCCAAAAATTGGGATAAGTGGTTAGAACCCCTCTTGTTCGCTGTACGGGAGGTCCCGCAAGCCTCCACGGGGTTTTCCCCCTTCGAGCTTCTCTATGGACGTCAGCCACGTGGGGTGCTGGATGTCCTTAGAGAGACTTGGGAGGACGGACCTTCTAATAGCAAAAATTAAATTCAATATGTCATGGACCTGAGAACAAAACTCCACACTTTGTGGCGGCTATCAATGGAGAATTTGTTACAGGCACAAGACAAGCAGAGTCGGTTGTACAACAGGGGGGCTAGACTACGTCAATTCGCACCGGGAGATAAAGTGCTTGTATTACTCCCTACTTCTAGTTCAAAGTTACTCGCGAAGTGGCAAGGGCCCTTTGAGGTTACACGGCGAGTTGGTGATCTCAACTATGAGGTAGTTCGAACAGATAGAGGCGGAGCACATCAAATATATCACCTCAACCTGCTTAAAAAATGGTCTGAGGCGGAATCAGTGATGCTGGCGACGGTAGTGAGTGGGGAGGAGGATCTCGGTCCAGAAGTGAATTCAAAGTCCCAATCCCTCGCTCTGGCCCCTGGAGGAGACTATCTCTCACCCTCGCAGCTCACTGATATCAAATCAATACAAGCAGATTTTGCTGATGTGTTTTCACCCCTGCCTGGTCGAACGAATCTCATTCAGCACCATGTTGAGACTGAGCCGGGCGTGGTTGTTCGCAGCCGGCCGTATAGATTACCAGAACACAAGAAAAAAGTGGTTCAAAGTGAATTAGAAGCGATGCTAGAAATGGGAGTAATAGAAGAATCCAACAGTGACTGGGCGAGCCCGATAGTTTTAGTTCCTAAAACGGACGGCTCAGTACGGTTCTGTGTGGATTACAGGAAGGTGAATGCTGTGTCAAAATTCGACGCATATCCAATGCCTAGGGTTGACGAATTGCTTGATCGACTAAGCACTGCTCGTTTTTATTCGACACTGGACTTAACTAAGGGTTATTGGCAGATCCCCTTGTCTCCCATGACCAAAGAAAAAACAGCTTTCACAACGCCGTTCGGATTACACCAATTTGTTACACTTCCGTTCGGGTTGTTCGGGGCTCTGGCCACCTTTCAGCGTCTGATGGACAGAATTCTCCGGCCGCATGCTGCATATGCCGCTGCATACCTAGATGATATTATCATTTATAGTGGTGATTGGCAGCGACATATGCAGCATTTGCGAGCTGTCCTGAAGACGCTGAGAAGGGCTGGGCTCACGGCCAATCCGAAGAAGTGTGCAATTGGGCGGGTGGAAGTAAGATATCTGGGTTTCCACTTGGGTCATGGGCAGGTGCGTCCACAAATTGACAAGACGGCAGCGGTTGCGACCTGTCCGAGACCCAAGACCAAAAAGGAGGTTAGACAGTTCCTGGGGCTGGCAGGTTATTATAGAAGGTTTGTACCTAATTTTTCGGACACTGCCAGCCCGCTGACTGATTTAACTAAAAAGGAGGCACCAGATAGGGTCCAGTGGACGGAGCAGTGTCAGCAGGCTTTCACCCATATAAAGGCTGCTCTGTGTGGCGGTCCGCTCTTAAATGCTCCTGACTTTTCTCTCCTCTTTATCCTACAGACAGACGCGTCGGACAGGGGGTTGGGCGCTGTCCTGTCCCAGGAGGTGGAGGGTGAAGAGCGGCCGGTGCTGTACATCAGTCGAAAGCTCTCTAAGAGAGAGACGATGTACAGCACCATAGAGAAGGAGTGTTTGGCCATCAGATGGGCCGTTCTCACCCTTCGCTATTACCTCCTGGGACGGGAGTTCACCCTCTGTTCGGACCACGCTCCCCTGCAGTGGCTCCACCGCATGAAGGATACCAACGCGCGGATCACTCGTTGGTATCTAGCTTTACAGCCTTTTAAGTTCCAGGTGATCCACAGGCCGGGTGTACAGATGGCTGTGGCTGACTTTCTCTCCAGGAGGAGGGGGGGGGAGGCTGCAGACCGGATGGCTCCCCGGCCTGAGTCGGGCGGTGGGGGTATGTGGCGAGGGGGGCGTGGTTTTGCGGAGTCTGTAGCGGGAGAGAGAGGACGGAGCAGAGCGGAGCGTAAGTAGGTCAAGTGCAGATGATGAACACCTGTGTCTGATTTCAGTAATTGGCGTGGAGAGACCGCATATAAGCCGGAGCGCGGCAGAGAGAGAGAGAGAGAGACGAGCTGGGACCTCGCGTGTGCTGTCTTCTTCCTTCCTTATTATTACTGAACTGAACCTTATCACAATTGGGTTTTGAGAAACACGTAGAAACATTTTATGACATATTATGAATCCACTTAATATCGATTAATCCATAAAATAATCAAAACACATTGATAATGAAAATAATTGTTTCTTGCAGCCCTAATAATGTTATTTTTCTTTCATTTACAGGTGTGAATCAGCTCCCAGAAGGACCAAGAAGGACAGAAAAATCAGGAGAGGAGGTGAGATCTATTTCTTGGGACAAAAGTTATTTCCATGAAATTCATGAAGCTTTGCAATCATTGAATTGATGAACAGGACATCTTTGTGAACTCTCTCAATGTACAGATCTGCTCTTGTGTAAAGGACAAAATCACAGAAATCAAGTCCACTTAAAAGCAGCTGCCCTTGGATTTGATAGCAGTTGTGGCTTTTTGATACTTTGATGTCTTGTCCATTGTTGATGACATAGAAGTCTTTGATAGTTGAGGCAGCTTCTTCTATGGTCATGTCTCTTGATCCAAAGGGGCACTTAATTTCGAGCAGTCCAGTTTCCCCATCATCACATATAATAGCATCCGAGGTTGCACCAAGAAACGGCAGCTCTGGCTGTAGCATAAGGCCAGCATCGTGTACATGTCTAGATGGATATTTCTCTTGGTAGGGCTCCTTTGCCTTTGGCTCACTGGCAGTGGCATAGCTCGTTGCCTTTGAGGTGAAGGGTTTGGGGTAGTACATCGACTGGATGAATTCCTCTGTAACTTTTTTTCTTTTCAATATTTTTCCAAAGTTAGAGCCTGTCAGCCTTCCCTCACAATCTTTGTGCCATTTCTCACAGGCAGCCTGCGCCTTTGTCGTCACTTGAATTTTCCTTGCTTTTTCAAGTTTGAAACTCTGATTGACTTGTTCAGTAGGTGTTGGTAGAGAGATGTCTTGGGAGAGGGGCCTGGGGATGTTGTCAGCACAGGAACAGGATACGGGCAGGGATGATGCCGGCTTGTTTACACTGGAAGCTACAGGAAAAGAAAATTGAAGTTATGACAAATACAGAAACAGCAGAAATTACAATATAACTAATAATAACAACATATGAGAGGGAGTGCTCTGTTGTGGTTATTGGCACTGGTGTGCTGCGGTCTTAAGGTATTTAGTCAATTCATAGTAAATCATTAATTTTTCCTATTTTTCTAACACTATTTTCTCTTCCAAATTTTAAAAGCATTTATGTTCCATGGCTTCACAGTTTTCATTGTTTTACTTGTTTCAAATATTATGTGCTCTATCAAGTGTACATTTTAGTTTGAATAATTTTACTGATATGTTGGTTGGTTTGTGACATTTGGCTTGTACCAGAACATCTTTGTTTTCCTTCATTCATTTTAAACTATAAATTTATATTTGCAGTGCCGCTAGAGGATGAGCAACCACCCGTGCAACAGCAGCCAGAGGAAGTGCCAGAACATCTGGACCAGCATCCGCCACTGGAGCTGCCTTAAGGGGAAGTGGAGCAAGAGCTGCTGACATTAAGGACTATTCTGGCTCAGAAGGATGCTGAAATTGAAGATTTAAAAAAAAAAAAATCAGACTCTAACAACACTGACACCAGAACTCCTGCACCGCAGCAATATTTCAAACTATTTCCAGTACTGCACTGGCTTCAGTTACGATCAGTTTAACAACTTGTGCTCTGTGTTTGCTGTGCCAAATACTTATACAGATCCACAAACCTTTGTCTCATTAACATATAAGAGGGTTGATTGAGAAATAAATAAAATGCCACCACGTCACCAACTTTTGCTGGTTCTCATGAAGTTGCGCCAAAATTTAGACTTAAAGGATCTGGCTTACAGATTTCAGATACCAGAACGAAGCGCAGGCACTCTTTTCAACTCATGGGTCGATTACTTGTTTGATGTACTTGGTGAATTACCTGTATGGCCACATAGAGACACCATCATCTCCCAAATGCCAGATAAATATAAGATCAACTTTGGAACAACTCTAGCAATATTTGACTGCACAGAAGTAAAGATTGAGAGGCCAAGTTCGTTAGTACTGCAAAGTCAAAGTTTCTCAAACTACAAGTCAACCAACACTCTGAAATCACTGATTGCATGTGATCCACGTGGCGCTATCATGTTTACATCGACTCTTTTTACTGGATCATTGTCTGACAAGGAAATTGTTCAGAAAAGCAAATTCCTAGAGTTGCTGACACTCATGTCTCATAGCTACCTGAGCAAATGTGATGGTGTAATGGTTGACAAAGGATTTCTCATTGAGAAATAATTGGAAGAAATTGGACAGAGTAAATATCCCCCTTTTGCTCAGTCAAACAAACAGATGTCTGCCGCTGATGTACACAAAACAAAAAAGATAGCTGCTCACAGAGTTCATGTGGAGAGAGCTATTGCCAAAATAAAGAAATTCAAAATTGTATCGGGGAGATACATTAAATCAAATTTGGTATGTTGTAAGCATGCTCTCAAATTTTCAGCCTCACATATTATAGGCTAGTTATCCTGTATTTCTCTGTGTTGAGTAAGGGATTTAAAATGTCAAAAAGATGGCTCATCTGAAATAATTGTATTGTATGTGTGTATATATGTGTAAAGATTTTTTTGTGACTGGAATAGTTGTATTTGTTGATAATCTACTGTGATTAGCTGTAAGTGTTGCACATTTTGACCTCTGGGGGTCCCGCATACATCATTATGAGAAATGATGTAGAGGAATGCACATTGCTTGAATGTTTTCAAATGTAAATAAAAATAAATTGATCAACTGTTAGCTGTCATAGTCTACTTATGTAGATATGAATATGAATATTTCAACCATCTTTCCTCCAGATACTGTGCAGTGTGCAGACTGTTAGAGTATTATTTACCTGGTAACTCAAACCACATCCGATTGGAAGTTCCTTTCCCTGTACTGTGTCACCCTAGCAGCTGTCTGATTGACTAGGTAACTTATTGGGGCCCCGGTCATGTTTTTTATGACATCATATACGTCTGCTCTCACACCTGACTCTTTCCTAAAAAAGGCAGCAAGGTTGTTTTAGGTAATGTATTGCAAAACATGAGCTTCATATTCACCTCACAATGTTAGTCATACTTGGATATTGTACAGTACATGCAGCATCACAAAGATGAAAACATACTGTTTCTCTGAGTTCATGAAGAGAATATGAATGGATGAAAATAAAACACACAGACTGTTTAACTGCAGAATAAGTACTTTGCCCACCACTGTGTACTGTACATGACCTCAACCTATGATTACCTGTTTGGGTTGTAGGAGCAGATGACCGGCTTATTTTTCCGTTTAGCCTATTTGCTTTGGCAACAATGACAGACGTGATAGGTTGGGCACTTGTGATCTGCTTGCCTCTCGGCCGATGCCACTGCTGGGCCTGACTTGTACAGGACAGCTGATCTCTCCCCCGCAGCCAGTCAACATAGTGGAACAGACCAATAATATGGGAGCAGTAACCCGGTTCCCTATGGATTCAATCCCAATGATGTGTCAGATCAATGACATGGAACTTGTTACTGTTAACAGATGTTTAGCAAAGCCTAGTATATTACAAAACGCTGCTTTAGCAGAAGAAAGCACCGTTGTAATATAACAACACTCTTCAGAGACATCGACGTGAAGACCAATCGGCTCCGAAGCGAAAGACAAGTGGTACGTGCATCTGCTTCCGTATTTATTCCTGCGCGGCGGGGCGGAGCGCACAATGCATCTCACGCACGCCAATGCGCGCATCTCATTTGGCCTGTCAAAGTTGACATGTGGAATTATTTGGAGCAGAGAATGCAAAAAATAAGTACGAAAACGGTTTCCAGGTCAATGTCAAACATGGTAGATGATATCTAAGCACAGAAGTGATGGATTGATGTTTTGTGAGGTCAAGCACAAGTAGCAAAATTTATTTGTAAATGTTAAAGTTTACATTATATAATATATGAAATTTCATATTATTATCTTTTGAAATATGTAAAAATAACAATAATAATAAAAATAATAATAATAATTTGTTATATTTATATAGTTTATATACTTTTATCAGCACTCAGAGTGCTTTACATTTAAAGTGCCCCTATTATGGATTTTTGAAAATGACCTTTCATGTAGTGTGTAACATGTAGTGAATGAAAACATCCTGCAAAGTTTTAAATCAGAAAGTGCACCGTATATTTTGGACCAAAGTTATTGTCTTTCAAAAGTAAGAGTCAATGAGTCAATGAAATTAATTGTTTTTCAAATGATTTTGTTTCGTTGTGTCAAGACAAAAAATTTGCATATTGCCCGCCCACTCACTACATGCGCAGACACCAGGGAAAACTTGAACCTCAAACACTGCAGCTGATTCCTGTGGATACTGGATAGCATCATGTCGAGAAGACGCTGTGCTCTACAATGTGAAGGTAAAGCTAGTTTTTTTTACTCTGCCCAAGGACGATCATATGAAGAATCAGTGGTTAAATGAATCTTTACCATGATATCACAGCAGTAAAATTTCGGAGTTCAATGCAGGATTCGTAAACCGCTTGCTCTTGAAAAATGGTGTTCAAAGTACTTAGTTTTGAGTTTTATATTATGTAACTTAGGTCTCCTGGCTAACTCACGTTATTACTGTTTGAAACACTTCGGCTAATCAGATGTGGACCACTATTACCTAAAACTGTCTATTAGTGCAGATTATCTGTCGTTCTCACTACTTTGTAGAATGATTAATCATGGAGCAAGATTTGTTTTACCAACGTTTATGTTACATCAGTCATTCACGCTACAGCTCGGCTAATGTATGCGCTGTTATTGATACAGTTTCCACATGTTCACCAAAAAAATAAATAATAATAATAGCAAAAATCTAACATTTCACTGAAGTAAAATAATTGAAAGTGGGGAGGAAATCACATTATGAAATAAATGTTTTTCTCCAAAACACGTCGGCCACAATTTTTGGCACCCCTAGAATTTTTTACGAGTAAAATATCTCTGAAGTATATTCCCATTAATATTTACCTTTATTTAGCACACCAGGGTGACTAGGAATATGAAATTGTCTAGCTATGACTTCTTGTTTCACAGGAGTTTAAATATGACGAATACACAAAGACCAAATTTCTTTAATCATCCACCACAATGAGTAAAACCAGTTCTGAAGTGCATCAAAAGATTTTTGAGCATCACAAAATAGAGAGTGGCTGTAAGAAAATAGCTAAAGGTTTAAAAATCACCATTTTGACCATCAGGGCAATAATTAAGAAGTTCCAATCAACTAAAGATGTTACGAATCTGCCAGGAAGAGGACGTGTGTCTATATTGTCTTAATGGACGGTGAGGAGGAAAGTTTGAGTGGCCAAAGACTCTCCAAGGATCACAGATGGAGAATTGCAGCGATTACTTGAGTCTTGGGGGTCAGAAAGCCTAAAAAAATGATCAAATAACCCTTACACAACCACATGTCGTTTGGGAGGGTTTCAAGAAAAATCCTCCTCGCTCCTCCAAAAGTAAACTCCAGCATATTTAGTGGTCAGACACGACTAGATCTTCAAAAGGGACCGGATTTTATGGTCAGATGAAACAAAAAATCTGGTGGCTTTTTGGCAGCAAACCCACCAGATGTGTTTGGTGCAAACAGGAATAAAAAGTACCCCATGCCTACGGTTTAATATACTGCTGGATCTTATATGTTGTGGGCCTATTTTATTGCTGGAGGTCCTGGACATCTTGTTCAGATACATGGTATTATGGATTCTAGCAAATACCAAGAGATAAAAAATCAAACCCTGTCTGCCTCTGCTAGAAATCTTATAATGGGCCGTGGTTGAATCTTCCATCAGGACAACGGTCCAAAACAAACATCAAAATTAACACAAAATGGGTAACTGAGCACAAAATGAAGCTTCTGCCATGACTGTCCCAGTCCCCTAAACTGAACCCTATAGAAAATAACAGAAGAAGAAGCACCAACATGAACTTGTGAATCTGAAGGATCTGGAGAGATTCTGTAGAGAGGAATGGTCTCTGATCTCTTGCCAGTTATTCTCTAAACTCATCAGGCATTATAGAAGAAAACTCAGATCTGTTATCTTGGCATAAGGAGGTTGCAAAAAGTATTTAATAACAGGGAGCCAATTATGGCCAGCATGTTTTGGAGAAAAGCATTTATTTTATAATGTGATTTACCCCCCACTTTCAATTCTTTTACTTCAATGAAAGGTTAGATTTTTGTGAATGTTTTGAATGAAAGATCAAAAGGATAAACAATGCAGATTTATTTTTTACAGCCATTTTGATCATATTTACCAGGGGTGCCATTAATTCTGACCACCACTGTAATTACTACAAACACACACAGCAAAGTTCAGCCTCAACTCCTAAGCAGGCCAAACCAACCAGACTATCTGATGCAAACGGTACAAACCAGAGCCACGAGCTGTCCAGAAACTCTCAGCCCTTCAATGTGACTGGCTGAAACCTACACCGCTTCCAGGACTCATGCAGGTTTTTATTCTTTATTATAGATCAGTGTCATTAACACATTTTAAAAAGCGAACTTTGGAGGTTGGCAAGATCGAGTCACTTTTCATTTAAGGTGCTTAATAGCAAGCTGCCTAAACTGGATATTCATGAGATTAACTGTAGAGTATCAGTGAAAAATAACTAGGCTAAATATTAGTTTTGGATGGACAGAAATTCTGATCACAAAATTAAAAAAATTGAATGCCGCTATATGGCATGTAAAAAATCAAACTGGGATCAGGAGTGTGATCCTGAAATGAATTATACTTTTACATGGGATTTCATGTGTTGCGTGATATCTCTGCGCCCAAGTAGCAGTGCTTCGCCTGTGCTTACCCCTAATATAGTCCCAAGTCAATATCTGCCTAGGAAATCGCCTAGTGTTAATCTGCATCGCTATTTGTACTCGTTGTGAATACGCAGGCCACAAGAAGGTGGTTTTTTTTTTTTGGATCACTTTTACTCAGGACATGCTAGCTGGCAACAAATGATTCCATTCATTATGCTAAGCTAAGCTTGTGCCGACCCTGTCAAACTAAAATAATCCAAGTGTAATGGGTCAGATATGTGCTTCCACTTGTTACATTTATTTTCATGTACTGTATGGCCCCTTTAATTGCACTCTCCGCCCAGATCTGGTAGTATGATGAACTGGTTCCGGTAGGGTACTTTAGATTCGCTCCAGCCGAGAGAGTGAATGGCTGCGGTGAGTGAGTGCTCCATGAGTAAAATATGTTGTAGTAATTGTTTAACCATTTTATGGGTTAATACTGAGTAATACGTGTGTTTAGAAGTATGTTATATGATCTGGGTTCGTGCCACTGTTATATGTATTGTAATATCAAGTTTAATGTTCACCTCCATTATAGAATGTGCACGAGGGTGATTCCTGAATCTGATCACCGCTGTTCTATGTAATCAACAGGTACAGACCATGAGTTTCAAATTTGTTGATTTATAATTGTTTATTATGTAGCTTATGTAAAAAAGAGTTAATTTAGATTCGCGCCAGCCGAGAGATTTAATGGCTGCGAATGTGCAGGAGGGTGATTCCTGAATCTGATCACCTGTAACCCAGGGCCAAAATAGGGCCCAATTTAACAGCCATAGTGAAAACTAAATAAATAAAAAAAAACAAAATTCCTTAGATGATCAAATAAATTGTTTTGATTTTATTAAATGCAATAATATTCAAATTATATTAAATGGAATATAAGGCATATTGCAGAAAAACTTACCCAATGAAAATGATGAAATCGCACTGCAGATGTAGATTGACCAATTAGGTTGATTCAGTGATGGTAACTCCGCCCACCAGTTAGAGGGAGATTTGGTTGAACTTGGAGAAAGATGTGTTTTTCCGCAGAGAAACCCTGAAAAGAGAAAATATGAGAAGTTACTGGTTAAAACCTAAATCCGAATTGTTTAGGAACATATATTGAACGAGATTTTCTGATTTAAGTGAGTTTTGTAACGAGTTATAGACTTTGAGATCGTATAAATCAACTTTATATCAGCTGCGTCATATAGTTTATATCAGCTGCGTCACACGGAGGAAACAACATTTGTTGAGTTGTTTACAAAGGAATTGGTGAGTTCAATATTCAAATTGAATAATGTTTTGTTGTTTGAAGATAGACTAATAGGCTACTGTAAATGTATTTTGTTTTGTGCATGATTTATGTTCGTAATATCACTTGTATGATGTTAACAACTAATCTTGTGATCTGTTAAGTGTACAATATTGAATTGAAAATCATTTCAAGGTTGTCATGATTTAATGTGAGTGAATTAAGTTGCTGTCCGGTTATGTGCAGGCCGGGTTTTTTGTGCTTTTTGAACAGTGTTCGAGTTACTGAATCGCTGACGCTGAACTGCGTAGTCGAGGAGAGAAACAGATGGCGGGCCACCCAAAGAGCGGAATGGACTGAAATCTCGTGGATTCACGTTGGATAAACTGGTTGGATACACCCTTGAGTTTTCTTTCACGCGTTATATTTCACAACTGAGCAGACAGAACATTCTAACGCTTGCTCACTGAATGAACTGAGCGCTTTAGGGAAAAAAGAACGTTTTCTACTGACTCTTCCGTTCCCATAGAGACTTTCATAGCTCATTCGCAGTGTATGGACATTTCAATTGTATTCACTGTTCATGTGATGTGTTCTGACATTGATATGTGAAATTTGAATCAGTTGATTCTTTTCATTTGAGTGAGGTATTACCTGCACATTTGAATTGTCTAGCATTCAGTAACTTTGATATAACCTGTGGAAAAGTAGAAAAATAGTTCTTAGTTATCAATTAAAGGGAAGGAAAGAAAAAACTAAAAATTCAGAGGATTTATACCAGTGTTTTAAAGGGGAAATTTCTCAAATTTGAATGTGATGTGTTTTGTTCTTTAGCTGTTTTTTTTCCATTCATTTCTTTCTCAATTTACGGATTTTCAAAGGGTAAAATTATTTGAAATTTGAACCTGATATTCATTTTTTTGTATTAATACATTGTTATTTTACTGTTTCCTCAACAAACATACGTATACATATATATAAACTAATTTTCCCTAAAATATCGGGTCTGTGTGTTTTCCTGCCTCCTGCGATACCTAAATCTTCTGAGGGTCAGTGATTAGGTGAAGTTTTCAGGGAACATTTATACCTGTTACTTACCCTAAACTGATAAAGTATCACACAGGTGTTACATAAAATTGGCGAGCCAGCAGCCAGGAGGCAGAAAAAAACACTAAGGTTCACATTCAAATCATATTACAAAGTATCAAGAGCTGTTTAAGACAGAAAAAGAAATTTCAGAAAAATTATGGAAATTATAGAGGAAAAAGGCATCAAAATCCCTAACGCGATTCTAGTTAGTGGTATAACAGAAACTGAGGTAGATGAGGAAATATTAGACTTTGTGAAGCAATATGGATCAATTACCAGAATTATTTCAATTCCTGACCCTACCACAGAGTCACAGAAGTCTTTGATTGTGGAGTACACTTCTGGCCTGGCTGTGAGAAACCTCCAGCCACTGTTGCCATATGTTCAACAGGCGAGAGATAATCCTGATGTTTCCTACCATGTAACAGCTCTGCCAAACGTTTACACTCAAAAAATGGGAAAAGATGTGACTCTGACTTACCTCAAAGATTTGAAAACTTTAGCAACACGCAGTGGAGAAGATTTTGCAGGAATTCTCAAGGAAATGCTATCTCATATTAGCGAAGCTGTAGACCCAACACAGAATCCTGAGTTAGTCGTAAATGAGCCTCATGACGCTACATCGGCTGAAAGTGTTGTTCATCCAATGGCTAACCTCAATCTTCTTACTCAGCCTCCAGTAACAACAGCTGATGCACCAATTTACTCTGTTCCTTCAAAGCCAGTTTCAGTGAGCCCTGCAACTCCCTTACTTTCTGCTTGTGATCTGAACCCTCCTGAAGTCCAGAGAGTCGTCGTAGAACACATTGTGCGTACCAATGACCTGGTTGCTCATGGAAGTTCACCCTCAAGGCTCCGAACCTCCTCTGGGCGAACTCCTCGCCCTCCTAATGAAGTCGATTATGAAACGTGGCGCTCTGGCGCTGAATTGCTCTTCCGAGACCCAACGGTTTCTGACTTCCATCGAATACGGAGGATTTGTGAAAGCCTTCTTCCACCAGCCGCTGATGTTGTCAGGTCAGCTGATCCTATGGCTTCACCCAGCGACTACATTCAATTACTTGATTCTGCTTTTGCTACAGTGGAAGATGGTGATGAATTATTTGCAAGATTCATGAATGTTTTCCAGAATCTTGGTGAAAAGCCATCTGTGTACCTCTAACGTTTGTACACGGCACTGCAAACAGCTGCACGAAGGGGTGGAATCCTCAGTTCTGAAGTAAATAAACATCTTCTAAAACAGTTCTGTAGAGGATGCTGGGATAACTCATTGATCCTGGAATTACAGCTCGAGCAAAAGAAATGCTCTCCACCATCTTTTGCAGAATTTATGACCATGCTACGGACTGAGGAGGACAAACATGCTTCCAAGAGCGCACGGATGAAGCAGTATTTAGGAACTTTCAAACAGCGCGCTGCAATACAATCCCAGACCCTCCCACCAACAGATGAAATAGCCCAACTTAATTCCGTTACCACCCAACTGACCAGTCAGATAGCTGAGCTTCGAAGTCAGCTTACCACTCTGGTATCAAACCAAAAGAAGGACAAGCTTAACCCCAAGTCAAGTGTCTCTAAGGCGTCAAACAAAAAAAACACTGAGCAGGCCAAAGATGAATGTAAGACCACAGGCAGGCACTCAGTTGCCAGACCCAGACCAGGCTATTGTTTCAAATGTGGGGAGGATGGGCATATTGCCACCTCTTGTCCAAATGAACCCAATCCCACACTAGTATCAGAAAAGAGGAGGCAATTTGAAAAACGCCAAAGAGAGTGGGAGTTGAACTTCCCTCAGTTAAACTAGGCACAGTTCCTGTTGTGGGACAAACAGGGACTGACAATTACCAGGCTCGTCCCAAACATTCACAAATGTTGATGGCTCAACCACAATCCAAGTTGCATCGTCCTCTTTTACCCAAAGGGTTAATTGGGACAAAGTGCACAGCTCAGATAAATATTGCAGGAAAGAAATGCAATTGCTTGCTTGACACAGGGTCACAAGTTACTACTATTTCTCACTCCTTTTATAATGAGAACTTGTCAGACCAGCATATTCAATCTTTAAACAACTTATTGGAAGTTGAGAGTGCGAACGGACAAAGTGTTCCTTACCTGGGCTACGTGGAAGTAACAATTACCTTCCCGAAAGACTTTGTAGGTGTTGATATTGATGTGTCCACCTTAGCTTTGATCGTCCCTGATCTTTCCCCTAATTCTCAACCTTCAGTTTTAGTTGGCACAAATACATTGGATGAGTTGTACAAGGAATTCTGTGCGCTGCAAACCTGCTACTTTTCTCCTTCATTTGGCTACAAGCAAGTGTTGAAAGTTTTGCAATTACGCCAAGAGCAGAGTACAGAGGGGAATGTTGGGTTGGTGCGAATGCCAGTAACACAGCCACAGGTGATCCCAGCTGGCCAAAGCACAGTGATTTGCGGTACCGCCACTGTCAGACAGTCACATTCAGACAAGTGGGTAATAATTGAGCATCCTTCAGTTTCCCCTCTGCCTGGAGGGTTGATGGTTAAGACTTGTGTTGTCACGCTGGGCGAGAAATCCCGCTGTCACTTACCTGTGGTAATTTCAAATCCTACAGCCCATGATGTCACAATTCCTCCCCGGTGCGTTGTAGCTGAACTAATGGCCATCCAATCCGTGCTTCCTAAAGTGAAATCAAACTGCAAGAGCGTGTCTGAACCCATCACAGCAGACAGCCTTAAATTCAATTTTGGTGACTCACCTGTTTCACCTGAGTGGAGGGACAGAATTACCAAAAAGCTGGAGAGCATCCCCGAAGTCTTTTCTATGCATTCTCTGGATTTTGGATGTACTGATAAGGTTAAACATCGAATCAACCTGGTAGATGAAACTCCATTCAAACATCGACCCAGGCCGATACATCCTGAAGACAGGGAGGCTGTTAAAAAACATCTTCAAGAGCTACTTGATGTCGGAGTTATCCGAGAGTCAGAGTCTCCTTTCTCTTCGCCAATTGTCGTGGTTAGGAAAAAGAGTGGGGATATTCGCCTATGCATAGACTACCGGAAGCTAAATCAGCAGACAATAAGAGATGCATATGCGTTACCAAAACTGGAGGACACCTTCATGGCTTTAACTGGATCAAAGTGGTTCTCAGTACTCGACCTAAAGTCTGGATACTACCAAATAGAGGTCGAGGAGAAGGACAAAGCGAAGACTGCCTTTGTGTGTCCTTTGGGATTTTATGAATTTAACCGCATGCCACAGGGAGTGACAAATGCTCCAAGTACTTTTCAACGGATAATGGAGAAATGCATGACTGACATAAATCTCAAAGAGGTCCTTGTATTCATTGATGACATCATTGTTTTCTCCAAGGACTTGGAAGAGCATGAGGAAAGGTTGATGAGAGTTCTTAACAGGCTAAAGGACTATGGTCTAAAACTAGCCCCAGAGAAGTGTGTTTTTGCACAATCCTCCGTAAAGTACTTGGGTCATATAGTCTCTGACCAGGGGGTCCAAACGGATCCTGACAAGGTGGCTGCTGTAAAAACCTGGCCAATTCCAAAAAACTTGAAGGAATTAAAATCATTCCTTGGGTTCATTGGATACTATCGTCGATGTATTAAGGACTTTTCCAAGAAGATCAGACCCCTCAATGAATTGACTTCAGGGTATCCACCAATCCGGAAAAACTTGAAGCTAAAGAATGATGCCAGATATCACAATCCAAAAGGGCCTTTCGGTGGAAGGTGGACCACCTCTTGCCAGGAGGCATTTGATCTAATCATTAAGGAACTTACTCAAGCTCCCGTATTGGCGTTTGCAAACCCAAGACTGCCTTACATTCTGCACACTGATGCAAGTGCTACCGGGTTAGGTGCGGCCCTATATCAGGAGCAGGAGGAGCAGCTCCGAGTGGTTGCGTATGCGAGCAGAGGACTTTCACAGAGTGAATCGAGGTACCCCGCGCATAAACTCGAGTTCCTTGCCCTTAAATGGGCAGTTGTCGAAAAGTTTCATGATTACCTCTATGGCAGCCCATTTACAGTGGTAACAGATAGCAACCCTCTAACATATGTGCTTACCACCGCCAGACTTGATGCAACAGGTTATAGATGGTTAGCTGCACTATCAACTTATGATTTTAAGTTGCAGTATCGGTCTGGGAAGCAGAATATTGACGCAGATGGGTTGTCCCGACGGCCGCATGGAGGGCTCTTGAATGATGCTACCTCGCAGAAGGAGCAATATCGTATTCTCCAGTTTGCTGAGAAGCACCTGTCAAGCTCTGATGGTGAAATCGGCACTGAAGTGGTACAGGCCATTTGTGATAGTCGCCTCATTCAACAGGTTGCATGTGATGCTGACCTACCTGCTGCCTTTATCAATTCATTGGCCATACATTCAGCTGCAGTACCGGACACTTATGCGAATGAAGATCATTGTGGAGGATTACCACTTATCCCACATCTGACCAACCTTGAAATCCAGAGCTTGCAATTGGCTGATCCTTGCATCGGAGAGGTCATCAAACAAATCAAAACTGGGGAGAATCCACCCCCAACAGTAAGAAGTGCACTTCCCAGATTGCCATACCTACTTAGGGAGAGGGAACGTCTAGAATTTCATGGTGGTGTTCTGTATAGAAAGAGGCAAAAAGGTGAAAAGACAGCTTACCAACTTGTCTTACCTGAGAAGCTTCAGTCTGATGTCCTCAGAAATCTGCATGATGAACTTGGTCACATGGGTATTGATCGCACTCTAGACATGGTTCGGAGCAGATTTTTCTGGCCCAAAATGGCTACTGACGTGGAGCACAAAATCAAGACCTGTGGTAGATGCATGAGGAGGAAAGCCTTACCTGGCAAGGCTGCTCCGCTTGTAAACATTACAACTACCCGACCCTTGCAGTTAGTATGCATGGACTTTCTTACCTTAGAATCTGATCGTAGTAACATAAAAGATGTGTTGGTCATCACAGATCATTTTACGAAGTATGCTCTAGCTATTCCAACACCGAATCAAAAAGCGAAGACAGTTGCAAAATGTCTGTGGGAGCACCTGATTTGTCATTATGGATATCCTGAACGTCTCCACAGCGACCAGGGACCCGATTTTGAGTCCCACTTGATTAAGGAACTGTGTGAGGTCGCTGGAATACGGAAGATCAGGACAACTCCGTACCATCCCAGAGGAAATCCTGTTGAAAGATTTAATAGGACACTTTTAAACATGCTTGGAACTCTGGAAACAAAAGACAAAAGCCGTTGGAAGGAGTTTGTGAGACCGCTAGTTCACGCATACAATTGCACCCGGAATGAAACCACTGGTTTTAGCCCCTACGAACTAATGTTCGGACGTCAACCTAGACTCCCGGTTGATTTAGCCTTTGGGTTGCCTCTGAAGGACAAAGACGAAGTGCCACACTCCCAATACGTGAAGAACCTCAAATCTAACCTTGAAGAAAGTTTCAAAATAGCAATGGAGAATTCAAGGAAAATGGCAGACCGAAATAAAACTCGATATGACCAACGTGTAACAGCATCACAATTGAAAGAGGGAGACAGAGTTCTAGTAAAGAATGTGCGCATACGAGGAAAAAACAAACTTGCGGACAAATGGGAGGGAGCAGTTTATGTAGTGGTGAGCCAAAGTGGTGACCTACCTGTCTTTAAAGTACGTCCTGAGAACCAATCTGGACCCATTCGAACATTACATAGAGATCTGTTGCTCCCTTGTGGAAACCTTCCTTCTGAAACGAATGATCATGTAACTCCAAATTCACTTTGGAAGCGCAAAGCACGGAGAAGGACGGTGGGTGACACTTTTGAATGGGAGGCAGATTCCCCTGATTCTGATGAAGAGGATGTGGTCTATTGTTTAAGACCTATGTTTGACACTGTCGACGAGTCCCTTGTATCCCACCAATCGTGTGTGGAACCGTCTAACAATGCAAAGGAAGCTACATCTGACACCAGTCTGCTGGTAAATCAAGGAACTGAAAATTACTTACCTGAGGAGTCCACAGCTGTTGATGATCTGCAAATGGGGGACCATGTGGTTGCAAATGACTTACCTGAAAATGAACCTGCTGTAAGACATAATTTACCTGTGAGGCCTGAAGTCCACCCTGTGGAAGGAAAAGTAAATGAACCAAGCAGTTCACCCATTTTGGATGTGCGAAGAGAGTCAGGAGTTTCATTAACTCAGAGTGAAGGAGAACCTTTGCAAGAGGCAAATTCAAGTGGGCAAGAGCTGAATAAGGGAGCTGTAGTTGAACCTGTAACAGAACAACATGAGCATGAAGTGAGGAGATCTTCAAGACAAAGAGAAAAACCAAAGATACTGACCTACCCTGAACTGGGAAATCCTCTCGTAACAATTGTCCAGTCCCTTCTCCAAGGTCTTAATTTGGCATTAGTAGAGTCGTTTCAAGATGTTACTCATGTTGAGCATCTGAGAGCTCCCCATTTTGAAATCAGTGAAGGTGTGCAAAGGGACTTGCACATGTTAAAAGGGGGAGGGTGTAACCCAGGGCCAAAATAGGGCCCAATTTAACAGCCATAGTGAAAACTAAATAAATCAAAAAAAAACAAAATTCCTTAGATGATCAAATAAATTGTTTTGATTTTATTAAATGCAATAATATTCAAATTATATTAAATGGAATATAAGGCATATTGCAGAAAAACTTACCCAATGAAAATGATGAAATCGCACTGCAGATGTAGATTGACCAATTAGGTTGATTCAGTGATGGTAACTCCGCCCACCAGTTAGAGGGAGATTTGGTTGAACTTGGAGAAAGATGTGTTTTTCCGCAGAGAAACCCTGAAAAGAGAAAATATGAGAAGTTACTGGTTAAAACCTAAATCCGAATTGTTTAGGAACATATATTGAACGAGATTTTCTGATTTAAGTGAGTTTTGTAACGAGTTATAGACTTTGAGATCGTATAAATCAACTTTATATCAGCTGCGTCATATAGTTTATATCAGCTGCGTCACACGGAGGAAACAACATTTGTTGAGTTGTTTACAAAGGAATTGGTGAGTTCAATATTCAAATTGAATAATGTTTTGTTGTTTGAAGATAGACTAATAGGCTACTGTAAATGTATTTTGTTTTGTGCATGATTTATGTTCGTAATATCACTTGTATGATGTTAACAACTAATCTTGTGATCTGTTAAGTGTACAATATTGAATTGAAAATCATTTCAAGGTTGTCATGATTTAATGTGAGTGAATTAAGTTGCTGTCCGGTTATGTGCAGGCCGGGTTTTTTGTGCTTTTTGAACAGTGTTCGAGTTACTGAATCGCTGACGCTGAACTGCGTAGTCGAGGAGAGAAACAGATGGCGGGCCACCCAAAGAGCGGAATGGACTGAAATCTCGTGGATTCACGTTGGATAAACTGGTTGGATACACCCTTGAGTTTTCTTTCACGCGTTATATTTCACAACTGAGCAGACAGAACATTCTAACGCTTGCTCACTGAATGAACTGAGCGCTTTAGGGAAAAAAGAACGTTTTCTACTGACTCTTCCGTTCCCATAGAGACTTTCATAGCTCATTCGCAGTGTATGGACATTTCAATTGTATTCACTGTTCATGTGATGTGTTCTGACATTGATATGTGAAATTTGAATCAGTTGATTCTTTTCATTTGAGTGAGGTATTACCTGCACATTTGAATTGTCTAGCATTCAGTAACTTTGATATAACCTGTGGAAAAGTAGAAAAATAGTTCTTAGTTATCAATTAAAGGGAAGGAAAGAAAAAACTAAAAATTCAGAGGATTTATACCAGTGTTTTAAAGGGGAAATTTCTCAAATTTGAATGTGATGTGTTTTGTTCTTTAGCTGTTTTTTTTTTTCATTCATTTCTTTCTCAATTTACGGATTTTCAAAGGGTAAAATTATTTGAAATTTGAACCTGATATTCATTTTTTTGTATTAGTACATTGTTATTCTAAACTGATAAAGTATCACACAGGTGTTACACACCGCTGTTCTTTGTAATCAACAGAATAAAAATCCATCATAAAGCGTCAATTGGTGTCCATCATGAGTTAAACACAACACAACGCAGAGACAACACTGTTACACATGCACTGAGACAAAAATGCATTTGCCCACCTATCAAAATGTAGGAAAGAAGGTGAATAAGCCCTATTTCAAAAAAACGGTGGAGTGTTCCTTTAAGTTCTTCTCGTGTCCATGTTCATTGTCGGTAATTGTGGTTAGCACACACTGTTTGTGTTGGATCACACTGTTTCACTGTGTTAACTAATTGTTGTTTAGAATAAATCATCTTGTTATTTTTTGTATCCATTGCCTCCATCGTCCTTTTTGAGAACCACAGCGTGACAATATGGTTCCATTAAGAACATCTATGGAACCTTTAGTGATGGTGGTGAAATGAAGCTTTGTGAAGCACTGGGGCCTTTCCCCCTCGACTGTATCATAAAATGGTTCATTACTCGAAGCTTTTCAACACGTTGCACAATAACGACATCTTGTGGTCAAAAGGTGGAAAAGCTGCCTTTCTGTCCCAGAAGAATTTTTTCGTTTAATAAATCATTTTGTGCTCTGTAAACCACAAAGCAATACAATTAATCCTCATAATTAATGTGTTAGTGTTGATGTAGATCTTATGCAATGTATGAACAAACAACTGTATGAATTAATTTATGAAAAAAAAAAAAGTATAAATGGGACAAATGAACTTGTACAGAAACAGTTCTTATGAATCTATTTTGATCAACAAATGCAGCCTTATTCACATAAACTTAAGCCTCGGTCCTAATCCTACGAGTTCATAGGCAAGGCTCATGTAGGCATAATCAAAATAAAATAAAATGAATGTGGAATGGTGAAGTGCTTGTAAACTGGCGAGGTGACATTTTATTTTGTGGGTAATTTAATAAATTAAAGTTTTTTATTAAGGAACAGGACTTGTTCAACAGTGCGAGGGCTAAGTCTATGTCTTTTTTTATTTATTACTACCGAAGAGCATGACACTCGAAACCTGCTCAAGGGGTTCACATTATTTTTGAATCTGAATACGAAGCAGTCACGTGACTGTGTGTAGATAGAAACGAAGCTTCGGACGTCACCAATCACGTGGTTATGGCAAAACGAATCAAGCTCCGATACACTGCTTCAATGTGTGATGTTTTTTTGTTTTTGTTTTTATACAAGTTTCGAAGCCTCAGTGCCGAATGACACATCATTACCTTTCAATTCCACAAAAGGTTCTTTATAGTCAAAAAAGTTATTTAGATTTTTAGAATGTTTTTTACAGTAAGAATTTTTTTTCTTTTTAAGAACTGTTCACTGAAAGGTTCTTTGGGGAGCCAAAAGTGGTTCTTGAATCGTTGTGAAAACCCATTGGAACCTTTATTTTTAAGAGTGCATTAACATGTAAATGAGAGCAGATGTCATGAGATTCAATAACTTGAGTGGCTTCAGATGTATGCATGAGTTACATGGTCCACAATTCTGACATATTTATGATGCTTTTGAAAAGATTCAGTCTCTGTTTATTGTAACTGCATGTAACATTTTTCCAGATTGTAAGACTTGATTTTCCTGCCAAGACAATAGCTGAGATAAAACGCACTCTGCAATAAAGCAATAAAACGCACTCTGGAGAGAAGACCTCAAAGAAAGAGGTATTTCACGAAGTACACACTCAAAAGAAAAAAAAGAAAAATTTTGTTAAAGTAACACACATATTTACCACCAAAACACTATTGTGTTGCGTTTAATTAACTTAACCTGAATAATTTTCCAATACTTAAATATCAATTTAATTACAAATTACATTTAACTAATGTAAAGGGTTTACTTTCGTGATTTAAATAAAAAATGGATGTGACGATTTCCAGCGTAGGCTATTGGATGAAGACGGCGTGCGAAGAAGGTGGAAAGGTGCATGTCAGAGCTAGAAGTATCAGCGAGGTAAGAAAATATAAAGTTAATCTAAAGGCAAAGTCTTTCATTTCTGTTAGCATTTCGGAAAGTCTGTTCTGGGATGCTTTTAATACATAAGGGTAAGTGGCAGAGCAGTCTTTGGGAACCTGTAAGCAGAAAACCCCCATGCAGTGCTGTGTCAGTGTCTTCCCAGGTCTTGCACTCGGAACACACTCACACACACACCACTGTGTACTGTCAGGTGCATTTCTTACTCTAGTATAGATCAATGTGGAGTTTGGTGTTACCTGAAATCTCCATCCAGGATAGATCAAACTGAAGGCACTAATGAATGGAGCATGGAGCAAATCGTTAAGGAGACCTTCTGATTTCTGTCTATCACTGACTTACTGTAGCACGTTGCAGCTCGTGACTATTAAAAATGACACTTTTTGTTATGAGTCAGCAGAGAGCGACCACTTAAAGGTAAAATAGTTTACACTGCATCCTCTGACTATTTCAGAACTTGCTATTTTATGTCCGTGAGCTCGTGATATTCGGCTGACGTACAGTCTCAAAGCGATACTGGGTCCCTTAATGAACGAATAATTGAGAGTATGAGATACCCAGAATAATCAAAGATCTAAATTAAATCATAATCAATATTTTCTAATAAGAAACACAATCTAAATTTGATAATCATTTGAAATTGGAGTCAGATTAAGTGCAGAGCTAAACTAAGATTCAAAACTAAATTCTACAAATTGAGTGAACTTCACAGAAAACTGAAAAGACACACGCATTATACCTTCGCCCACAACGTTGGATTCCATCATTGGGCCAATGGATGGCCTTTACAAGACTTCTCATTTTGTGTTCTGTAGAAGAACGTCTTACAGGTTTGGAATGACATGATGGTGAATAGCTCAGGGAATAATACTGAATTCATGTTGTAATCTACAGTAACCTGGTAATGTTTTGCGAGATGACAAAATGGCACAATAAAAACCAACAAAAAATCAATTTTGACAATTAAAACATCTTTTATTGCTAGTATAAGTGTCATCATTAAAAAAACAATGCAAAACTATATCAACATATAAAACTATAATTCAGTGAGACATTTATATATATAAATCAATTCACAGTTTATTAAACAAAAGCATGTTTTCACATCTGATACCTCACTTATCACCAAGAGATGATAAATTAAATAGAAAATTCTATATTACAGTAGTAATAGTTGAATCAATCATTTCCTTTAGTTGCTGTTTGTGAGGTTCCTCTTGTTAATCCTGCAAACATGAAGAGACATACAGTACATTACAATCTGAAGGATGAAAAGTGCTGCAATGTCCAAGTTTAAAAGTATGAATTAAAATGATTCATTAGCATGATTTGATTTCACTTATAATAGATAATAAAAGTAAAACATCATCATAGACAAACGTACTCTTCCTTGAGAGAGATCACCCAGTCTTCACTAGGATTGAGACACAACTGTACTTTCTTCAATGTAGCACTGCAAGAAAACAAATGTATGATTATTTAAAATCTATTATTATTTTGAAAGACCACTGTAAGGAAAAAATACATAAAAAGTGTTGTTTTAGTAAGATTCACACTCACATGATCTCCTCATTTTTGCAGTGTGGTCCAGCAGGAATCACCTTCAACGAGAGTATTCTTCCAGTAGGAATTGGTCGGCCTGAATGTGTTTGAATGCACTGGCAGCGCCTGCTCATTTGAGGCATTCCTGCAGTGACAGAGAGAGAGAGTTGGTGTAAATATCTGCAAATGAATTGATTTAAAACACCGTTATGAATGTTATATTCTGCTTACCTTCTGTTGTGGACAGCAGTGCAGCGGTGCAGATCAGAAACACGAAGGCTATTACGGTGAACTTCATCATTCTGAATCAGTGTTGTGCAGAGAAATGCCAGTAAACGTGTGAAGTGAGCGTCTGCTGTAGTCTAACACAGGCCTGCACTCTCCCTTTTATAGAGAGAGACTCCCACACGACACGAGAGTGTGTTGCGCAATCACGGTTCCCGACTAATCTTCTCTTCCAAGGAACTCTATCTTTCTCGCTCTCGCTCTCAGTGGCTATTAATCTATTGTAATTTCCGATCAAGAGATTATAAAAATACTTCTTAACCCTACGAAGCATACTGTATTATATTTGAAATGATACTTTCTGAGGCCTCTAAATCATCATCCTGATCAAAACTTTGCTGAAACTTGCAGTTGCACACAATCTACCACAGTCCTTCTGTCGTCTGATTGATAGTTCATACTTTTTTGGGTAAGTTAAAGGCCTTTTAGTGTAATTGTAAAAATGTCCAGCTTCAGCTTGTGGTTCTTTTTTTGCTGTGAAATCTTTACTGATTTTTATAAAGTAAAAGAATAAGAATAACTAAGCAATTTAGCTTTACTTGAACTACAAATGTAGCTTTGATCATAAAACTAAGCATTTGAAAATCATCATATTATAAGACATGGAGATATCAAGTGAAAACTGATATTTATATGCATTTTATGTAAGTCTGCAATACTGTTATAAAGATCTCATTCATTTACATTAAGCTTTCAGAATTTTGAAATAATGTGAATGTTGACCTCACGTGCTATTGGAATTATCTTAAATACAAGTTTCCTAGTTGAAAATTGGACGTGAATACCCTCTCAAGTAGTATTTTTCTACAGGGAAACTGGGATCATTTTGATACCCGAGTCATAAACTCCCCAGAAAAGGTATATACTTTTATTTTGAATCCATAGTTCATCTATTAGTTAGATTTGTCTGAAATTACTTATGTAGAATACATCTAGCTTCTAAGCTCATACACACATTTGTACATACAATACAATACATACAATAATTCTGAAATTAAAATAAAATGACAGAAACAAATGAATGTCTTAATGCGTTTCTAGAGCAAAAGTGCATAGACCAACATTTAAGAGTAATACTGATGTTGTTAGAAAAAAGAATATGTAGGTTTCATAAGATCTGGATCCAAACTTGGATATGAACGATCAGACGGGTAGGCCTACAGCCGAGCGTTGCCACGATAGTGTTCAGTTCTTAGATCACGTTGAAGATGAGGACTAGAGCGGTCAGCTAAGCCAGTTTCTTGCAAAGTGTGCACTATGCCCCCACAGTATGGATCATGAAGATTTCTAATGGGCCGATACTCTGAACGCGAATGACAAGTATGTGCATTGCAGGAGAATGACTGAAATCTCGAGGGGGGTAGAATGGCAGATTTGGCTGCAACAACATGGCATCATTGCACTGCAAATAAGGAGGATTAGACTGACTCTGCTGCGAACCACGGACATTAGCAGCTCGGCCAGGAATGTGTTGCGGTGAGTCATTCGCACTATTAGGAGGTTCAGTATACTGAGATGTTGACCGGCCTGAATGTAATTGGCTACCACTCAGTCCACCTACTCTATTTAGATGATTAGTAAGATCTTCAATAATAGCATCTCTTTATTCAGACTCATGGTCCATCCACACAAAAACAATACAAATACAAAAAAAAAAAAAAAAAAATACACAGCACAAAGTTACAAATGACTCGCTTTTAAAAGACACTTTTAAAAGATACCAGTGTTCCCAAAACTGAGACATGCAACGTGTGGCACTGTACCTAACATTCACCAGCACCACAACAACTTGATTTTCAGAATCATTCAGCCGACGAATGAACCTAAACATCGCTTTTCGCAGGGCAGACTGCAGTGTGTCAACTCTAGTGCTCACAAACAACTCACTTGATGACCATCAAGACATGTGTGCAGGGACTCATCCCTAGGGGGCACCGATGGCACGTACTCAGATTGACCTGGATTTCGATCATCATGATGTTAGGCCAACATACTTATAGCCATCGGTGTAGAAGATACCCCAACTTCCGCACAAAGAGATTGCCGTGAAGGTGATTAAACATGTAGTGGAGCTAACACAGGAGAACTAGTGATTATATCTGAGATACGTTTCACATCTTGCCGCTGCTGCTTGCTCTCCTATCTCATTTCACGAATACACACGAGAACATCAGCATTCATTACCGTATTAACCTGCTCATCTGCAAATGTGAGGTGCCTCTGAGGATGACTAACCTCATAGTCCTGAGGATACAGCGGCTGTCGAATAATTCTGTGTGGGCGAACCACCTCATCCTCTACCATTCCCTCTCTGGGTCTGGATGATCTATGTGATGCAAATAATGTTTTCTGTGGAAAAATCCTTTCCAAATAATGGTCTAGTCCTCCTTTCTGCTGCACGCTGAGAGACTGAACAGAGCAGTGGTCATACAGAGGACATGAGAGAAGTTCATTTTCATCATTTTATCTGGAAGGATAAATCTGCCAAAAGAAGGAACTAAAAAAACAAAAGGGTCAGCATTAGTTTAGTGGCGTAATGCATGAAGAAATATTTGTTAATAAATAAAAATTCAAGACAAGTTTCAGCACATGAGTGTTTAATGGACGCCACTATGACTTCCTTGCATGCAGGAGGAAAGTCATTTGATAACAGTCAATGAATCTTCTGGTATAGTATTACATTAATCATTTATGTACAGAAGTTCAGTGGAAGATATGCAAGTAAAAAAAGGATGATTCTTGCATGATTAATTATTGTAAAATCACAATTTTCCCAGGCATCAAAATATAAATAATCTCAGCTCTTTCTTATGTTTTTCTTACTTGCTGCTATAAATATCACAAATCACAGTGGCTCAAACTGTATCTGTGTGTGTGTGTGTGTATGTATATATATATATATATATATATATATATATATATATATACTTTGAAGAACGATTAAGCATGGAGCAAGATTTGTTTTACCAACGTTTATGTTACATCAGTCATTCACGCTACAGCTCGGCTAATGTATGCGCTGTTATTGATACAGTTTCCACATGTTCACCACAATAAATTAGAAAAATACTCTGTAAATAAATAAGTACAAGTAAAATAATGGGTTTGTTGATGGACATGCACTTGTTAATGCTGATGGTGAGGAATTACAGTTGCAACATCTCATAATGTACCTCAAACTGAGTAGTGTATCACTGAGAAACGTCCTGCTCGAGTCGTCCTTGTGATGGAGGTTCAGGTTGAATAACTAGTTCTTTCAATGTTTCATCATCGGAGTCGCGCTCAGACAAGCCTCAGGACAAGCAGAGCTGACGTTGTTATGGTAATGTTCGTTTTTGTTTTCGCACGCTGTACGCCAGTAAACCAATCACAACAGACTGAGCTGTCTAGCCAATCAGAGCGCAGTAGCTTACGGAAAGGCGGGATTTAGAGAGATTGATTCATCTGACGAGTCGTTTGAGAATCATTGAGAATGTAGTGATGTGCAAATGTATATTATGAGAAAATGAAACAGTTGTGACCTTTGATGCATGTAAACCTGTTGTAGGAGACTCCAAAACAACATTAGAAAACTTTAAAATAGCATAATAGTGGCACTTTAATGCTATATGTAAAATGTTTCTCAAGTGAACATGCAAATGTGTTGTCAAATTCTAATATTTTAGACCAAAGGGGTTCAGATGACAAAAAACTTTGGGAATCCCTGAAGTAAGGAATGACACAAAATCACAAGGACAATGTACACACTGCATATGAACACTATGAACATAAATGGATATGAAATCTTGATTTGAGCTGAAAAGATGTGAGAGATGTGAGATGATAAAACAGAGAAATACATATTTAGCTAAAAAATCTCATTCTGATTCTTATTTAGCAGATGCTTCTTTCCAAAGCGACTTAAAAACGGAAAATATCACAAGCAATTTGTCATGAGAAACAACAATATTAGCAGTGCAAAATGCCAAGTTTAAAGTATAAGGCTATTAGATTATACACAAGCAGGAGCAGATAATTGAATAGGTGTTGGATATTGGTTGTCAGTTATGCAAAAAAAAAAAAACAAAAAAAAAAAACAATTGAATTGCAGAATGCCACCAGTCACCAATCAATTAAGTATTGACAGAATCATAAATGCACTTTTGTCTATTATTGTCTGTTATTATGTGCATTGCACTATTTGCACAATGTACCAAATACATTGTGGTTTAATCTAACATACAATTAAATTAGAGGTAACAGTAAGTCAAGATACAAAATGAACTGAATCTGACCACCATGAAGGCCGATATCAAGGAGATGTGCACTAAAACATGGATTTTAGTTCAGTGACAATCTGAACTACTACACACAATCTTACTACAAACACACACAGCAAAGTTCAGCCTCAACTCCTAAGCAGGCCAAACCAACCAGACTATCTGATGCAAACGGTACAAACCAGAGTCACGAGCTGTCCAGAAACTCTCAACCCTTCGATCTGACTGGCTGAAACCTACACCACTTCCAGGACACATGCAGGTTTTTATTCTTTATTATAGATCAGTGTCATTAACACATTTTAAAAAGCGAACTTTGGAGGTTGGCAAGATCGAGTCACTTTTCATTTAAGGTGCTTAATAGCAAGCCGCCTAAACTGGATATTCATGAGATGAACTGTAGAGTATCAGTGAAAAATAATTAGGCTAAATATTGGTTTTGGATGAACAGAAAAATTCTGATCACAAAATTAAAAAAATTGAATGCCGCTATACGGCATGTAAAAAAAAAATCAAACTGGGATCAGGAGTGTGATCCTGAAATGAATTATACTTTTACAGGCTAAATCACTACTTCTCTCACGCTTTAAATAAAGGTTCTTTATTGGCATATACGTGTCACCACGTTCATTGTCACTGTCATCGTCTTCTTCACTGTCACTGTCATCGTCATTGTCTGCACTACAGTTCCCATGATCCCCCTTGACACACACCTGCACTTCCTTCTCCATTACCCGCACCTGCCAGTCATCTAGTCATCATCGTGTTATCATTGTTCTTCAGTGTATTTAAGTTCCTCTCGTGTCCATGTTCATTGTTGGTAATTGTTTGCGGTTAGCACACACTGTTTGTGTTGGATCACACTGTTTCACTGTGTTAACTAATTGTTGTTTAGAATAAATCATCTTGTTATTTTTTGTATCCATTGCCCTTGAGAACCACAGCGTGACAGAATTACCGACTGCCCTATATGGATGAACGTGCAAAATTCATCGGCGTGGACCAGGAGAGCCACGATTTGTTGAGTTTCACAAGGGGGTTTGTTCGGTTAGCATTAACCAGCTATTTTTTGTATCCATTGCCTCCATCGTCCTTTTTGAGAACCACAGCGTGACAATACGGTTCCATTAAGAACATCTATGGAACCTTTCCATTCCACAAAAGGTTCTTTATAGTCGAAAAAGGTTCTTAAGATTTTTAGAATGTTTTTTACACTAAGAGAAAAACTGTTATTTTTAAGAACTGTTCACTGAAAGGTTCTTTGGGGAGCCAAAAGCGGTTCTTGAATCGTTGTGAAAACCCATTGGAACCTTTATTTTTAAGAGTGCATTAACATGTAAATGAGAGCAGATGTCATGAGATTCAATAACTTGAGTGATTTCAGATGTATGCATGAGTTACATGGTCCACAATTCTTACATATTTATGATGCTTTTGAAAAGATTCAGTCTCTGTTTATTGTAACTGCATGTAACATTTTTCCAGATTGTAAGACCTGATTTTCCTGCCAAGACAATAGCTGAGATAAAACGCACTCTGCAATAAAACGCACTCCGGAGAGAAGACCTCAAAGAAAGAGCACAGTACACACTCAAAAAAAAAATAAAAAAAAATATGGGAAGTTTTGTGGCACTGTTCTTTTTACCCAAATATTGTCTGTTAAAGTAACACACATATATTTATTTTACCACCAAAACACTATTGTGTTGCGTTTAATTCACTTAACCTGAATAATTTTCCAATACATGAATATCAGTCACGTGACCTCTTACGTCATCCACTCTTTTTCCAGTTGACTGCCGCCATCTTGAGTACCTACCGAGTACTGTCTATGGTACTGACAAGCATTGGCTAGCTTGCTACGATTTACAGCTTCGTACGGATACAGTAAATGGCTTCGAAAGACAACATTTCTCACCTCGACTGCCATGAAAAGAAACGCTACTTTGAAAAAATATCATTGTTAGGGTGTGATCCCTACGCGATACCTGATGCGTACCTCCAGCCTCTGTCCGCTGCTACCAATCCTGGCATTCAATTATTTATATATATATATCTAAGTATATATATATATGTATATATATATATATATATATATATATATATATATATATATATTGTTAAGTAAACATGCAATTTATTCTATTAGAACGCCTCATATATATGGGCTGATATGATATTAATCACCATTGTAGTTTTAGAAGTGAAATATATATGCAATTTATTCTGTATTAATCGGTGACCTTCATATATAAAGTATGTATGTTATTAACCACATTTATAACCTAGTAAAATAGAGTGTTATATAAGAAAAGACACTGTAACTTGTTTTGTAAAAGTCTTTTATTTGTGAATCTGGATTATTAAGGAGAGACAATGCAACTTGTTTGGTAAAAGCCTTTATTGTGAAATTGTTTTACAATGGAGACAATGGAGATGGTTTTGCAAAGGTCTTTATTATTGAACTGTTGTGTTCAGAGAGACACTGCAACTTGTTTTTGTAATAAACTTTTTATTGTAATAATGCGTGCAAGAAACGACAATAATGTACTCATGTTTAAGCATTTAATCAATAGATAGAAGTAACATTAAGTAGTGAAAAGCATGTAACTTAGCAAAGTAGAAATGGCAAGCATTACCCGTTTGATGAGGAGCATGAGACGCAGGAGAAAGGCAGAGGGTCCAGAGCAGCAAACAAAGGAGAACAAAGGAAAGAGCTTTATATATGGAGTTACAAGGGGGTTTCCAGAACGGAGGACAGTTCAACACTTCGGATTGGACAGATTGTCTGTAAAGGACTGTGCGGAGGGTGTGTGGACTATAAAAAGTATTGTAAGGAATGTCATAGTCAGACGCTGTTTCACCAAGGATGGCCTCTCCGGTGTTAGATGCCTTGCGATTGCGCCTCATGAAGATGAAAGCTTGTAAATTATTTAGTTTTGATTTACTTTTATTTTTATTTTATATATTAGTACCTTTTATGTAAACTAGTTAACCTGTATTTAATAAAAATTACATTTAATTGAAATTAAGAAGCTCGCTAGGGCTGTCGCGATAACCGCAATATCGCAGTACCGCGCTACTGACAAGCCAACCGCAGAGGAATTCAAGTAACTGCAGCAACCGCGATATTCACGTGTTTTCTTTTTTCATAAGGCTATACCCTTCTTGTTTTGAACTTCGTGCATGTGTATTGAATGTTAAATAATTTAATAATGATAATAAGACGTGGTGATCATGGTTTTATCATGGTGATTTGTACAGAGGCTTCGTGGATTTGCACTTAAGCCTAAACAGACAGTGAATGAGAGAGATCGACTGAGCGCGTGCCATTACCTGCGTCTGTCTTTGAGGTCAAAGTCATATCCGTGAAAGGCCGTGTCCAAGGAAAGTTAAATATTTGTCCTGTCATCCTTTTAACGTTTAAAATAAAGGGTATTTACCATGAATGGCATCAGCGACAGCGCTGGTCAGCATCCACAGCACGAGGAACTCGCGGTCGCGGGAAACAAAACTCAGTGAGTCACGCATTGAATCAATGCCATTTGTCTCTATTAAGTGAAGCTTCAGCGCTATGCAACGCATTGCTGGTCAGCTGAGCCTTGAAAAGTGGAGCTCAAAGTTAAAAATTAACCTTGTTTCATTATTATCTTTTAATGAATCGTTTTTGAACGTGTTGTTGAATGAATGGTTTATGACTCACTCAAAGACAGTCCGTTGCCGTAACAACTGCGCGCTGAGTGACAGGCTTTCAATGCGCAGATACGCTGTTTAGTTTCGGTTTATTGGTTACTGAAAATGTACTCGTTTTTGTGCATGCTGACCACATCGTAACACTTATTTATATAGCAACAAATAAATAAAAATAAATAAAAATAAATTAATAAATGCGGTAAAACCGCATATCGCGCTACTGAGCCACTCATAATTACCGCAAGGGAAAATCCTTCACCGCGACAGCCCTAAAGCTCGCCTGCCTTAAGTCTCTGTTTTACCAAATATTGAGCTGAACTAAACCACGGAGCAGTCTTTCGACTGAATTGTAAGTATGCAAATTTATATACTTATTGTTTAGGACGAATTCGACTGACTATACCTAACCTGAGAATAAACAAAATAAGGTAGAAGGTGTCTATATTTAAGACCCAAATAAGGGGTTAAATTAAGCACCATAAAACATATATATATATATATATATATATATATACATATATATATATATATATATATATATATACATATACATATATATATATATATATATATATATATATTAGGGCTGGGTGAATTAACGCGTTAATCTTTGCGATTAATTTGAGATGTTTAACGCGTTAAAAATAATAACGCAATTAACGCAGCGCTTTTTTTTTTTTTTTTTTTTGCCTCGTTTTAATGATTTCCTGTTGCGGCTGCTATTGAAAGGGCCGAAAATATGCCGCCCCGTCCCTCCGTGATCAGTGATCAGGTTTCATTCTCGCGCGGCTTTCATGAGCGGGTCTTTTCCACTCCGTGTGTGCGACGCGATCTCCGTTCTGTGTGTGTGTGTGTGTGTGTGTGTGTTTGTGCGTTTGATTTATATTACACTGTGGGAACCAAATGTCCCCACAAGGATAGTAAAACCTGAGATCACCTCCATTGTGGGGACCAGCCAGCGGTCTCCATGAGGGAAATGGGTTAATAAACATACAAAATTATATTTTTTTGGAAATGTAAAAATGCAGAAAGTTTTCTGTGATGGGTAGGTTTAGGGGTAAGGAGATAGAATATACAGTTTGTACAGTATAAAAACCATTAAGTCTATGGAGAGTCCCCACAACGATAGTGAACCAGACGTGTGTGTGTGTGTCGGCGCGTCGCGCGCTCTGCTCAATGTTCTGCTCTGTAGTTAACGTCCCAAACGCTCGAATCATGTACTGATCACGCATTGGAAAAGCAAAGTCCGCTCAAATATCGTGACATTTCTGGGTAATAGACTTCTGTTTGCTGAGCTGGTATAGTCATGCTGGGCAACAATGGTAAAATGACCTGCTCTGATCACATGCTCTGGTAATAATAGCTTTGTAGGACTATAATTTATTGATAATTAATCAAAAAAAATTAAAAAAATAAAATCTGTTAAATTGATTATGTTGATTGATTATTATTTTGATTATGATTTTATTATTAATATTATTTTAATAGGGCTATTTTTTTCATGTGTTGTTTAATTTAATTAGGTGATTCTAAGTTTAAATATTGACGATTGAAAGCTTGGGGAAAATGCAATTAATTGCAATTAATTACAGCAAATTGTGCAATTAATTAGTTAATTTTTTTTTTAGCGATTCCCAGACCTAATATATATATATCGTTTAATGAGGCCTATTATATGTTGATCCGACTATTTTAAGTGTGTATTTAAATGGTCCAGGGGCAGAACTTTTGCCAAGCGTGTCAGAGGTTCTGGGTTCTAATCATAGACTGTAAAAAAATATGGACGTAGTGTCCGTGACGTCACCCATAGGTTTCTGAAGAGCATTTTTGAAGCCTAAAGTGGGCGGAGCCGGCCGTCGCCATCTTGGCCTTGCGTCACTCCCGGATAACAGAAAATGGGCAAAGAGGCGGGGCGTGAGTGGAGCTGAGGAGCCTGGCTATCTGAAATCACGCCCACTCGACGTGATCGAGTTAGCTCAGGCTGGGGAGTCTGCGACTGCACAGCGCCTCGCACTAAAGTGACAGTTGATGATGTAAAGCCAATTAAAAGTTCCTATTTTTCCCCTTCGAAATATTATAATAGTTAAAAGACATGGCTACAAGTGAGACTCTGTATCGTGATTCTGTACTATTCTGCTAGTTGAAAATGTATTATGCAGTAACTTAATATTACTCTGAGAGGGTGTGTGTGACAGTGATTTATATGCATAACGTTACATGTCAGTCACTCTTTTTTTATAGTCTATGGTCCGTCAGCGCGGCATCGCTCGTCAAGTTCGTAGAGAGCTTATTCAGTCCATTTTAAATTCTGATTTTGGCCGCCTTTCAAATGGGTTAAACCATAGATATATTGCCTATGAAGTTCAAGTAAATGCGCTAGAAAATCCGCGCTCATTCAAGGATGTGCATTTATTGCATGGACGGAGAAAGCGCCGACACCTGCAGGATTTCACCTGACGGTACATAAGCATATTATAATCCATCTGTTCCGTGAGAGCAGAACGAACGAGCCTTTATTGACGTTTTTAAATCTGAAAACTCCAAAAAGCAACGAAATTGTCAGACATCCATTAGTGCATGTTCACAGAGGAAAACAACTGAAATACAGCGCTGGTTGTTCTCTCGAACGATACTCGACGACAACGACGGAATACTAAGCCGTGGGCGAAGTAACTTAATGGGTGTATTAAATTATATGAAATAATCCCGAAAAAAAGCACAAAACATTGCAGGGATGGCAAGTTCAGCAGCTAACATTTGCTGAGGTGAAGTGACGCTAGTAACAGCAGACAAACGGCTAGCATTGACATCAGCAGCAATCCACCTGTCACTCAAGTGGCCACACCCTTAATTATGCAGAACTTTAAATATTAATCAACTAAACGGATGAGTTATAAAAAAATTCACCCCCCTCACAGTTGTTATGAAGGGCAAATTTAGCTGTATAGACCAAAGCCACATAGAGATCCAGGCTGTAAACATGTTTTTTTCTGCTGTAAAAATGGTAATTTTAACATGGGGGAGATACAGATTTGACTCACTTGTGCAGCCAGCCTCAAGCGGCCAGTCAATGAATTGCAGTTTAACTCACTTCCGTGTTGGTTTCAAGAGAGAGACGGGGAGGTTGCCGCTTGGTTCTAATCCTCACTCATATCGTTTTTTTTGTTTTGTTTTTCTCATCAAAACCGATTATGTTTATCAGTGGTTGTATGTCAGGCAGGGACACGTTTGTGTGCATTTTGTTTGGTAATTTCACCGGAACGAATAGAGAGTCTCTCCACAACGGATTGAAGCGTGCATCCAGTGAAAACTGTGCGCGAGCCACAAACAAACACAGTCTCCGCGCCACTGATCGCAGCGGCAACAAGCACTTTGATCACTTGATTTCAAAGACAACACATTTCAGCGCTAGATCGCCTCTTATTTAACAAATGAACTAAATGAATGCTCTGCTAGTTAACTGGAGATGTTTTGTTTATTTGTATTGGTACATTCGTGCCGCCAGATGTTTCAAAAGTGGTGGGGACTATATTGACCTTAGCAAACAGTGGTGGGGGACATGTCCATCCCCCAAATTACGCAAATGGATGTGATGATTAAACGATCAACTGACCTTTGACGATAAACTCATGCTGTTAGACAGTATATGAACCAATTCACTCTGATTACTTAATAAATTCGTAGGATATGTTATTATCTTTAGTTTGGCCTGTAAAAGGCTTTAGTTTTTTTTTCATCCTGAGGTAGCCTGTAAAATGATATTTTGGGGTCTCCTTTTTGTTGTTGCACCCCACCGCACAACATATTGAAGGTAGCTAGCTAGTTCCTTTGCGACTGACGTGAATCAGGTACTCAAGATTGCGGCAGGAAAGTTTTAGAAGTGAGTGACGTCAGTGAGGAGACGTTGGTGATATCATCTGATATTCATCTATATACTTAATTATAAATTTTTAAACTAATGTAAAGGGTTTAATTTCGCGGTTCAAATAAAAAACGGATGTGACGATTTCCAACGTAGGCTACTGGATGAAGACGGCGTGCGAAGAAGGTGGCAAGGTGCATGTCAGAGCTAGAAGAAGTATCAGCGAGGTAAGAAAATATAAAGTTAATCTAAAGGCAAAGTCTTTCATTTCTGTTAGCATTTCGGAAAGTCTGTTCTGGGATGCTTTTAATATCACCATGTCCAAACTTTTCTCCTTCCTTATCTGTGCATCCCTCTCTCCCTCCTCCTTTCATTTCCCCTGATTCAAGTCACTTAAAGTTCACTGAGAATGTCTATATATCACATATTATGCATCTCGTGAACCTATTGTTTTTTCCTTTTTATGTTTGGAATCATTTTAAATGTCTCAGTGTGATTGGTAAAATTGTCTTAATTTCATTGCAGTCATTGGTATTATGAGAAAGATTGAAAACTTAGGAGAATTCTGTTCTCATTTTTGGGGTGTGTCTCTTCAAGATATCTGATAATTCTCTCCTGGGGTATACATGAATAGACCCAAAACTACTCTAAAAAATATTTGTACAAGCCTTTTGTTCTGGTCTGCATACATAAGGGTAAGTGGCAGAGCAGTCTTTGGGAACCTGTAAACAGAAAACCCCCATGCAGTGCTGTGTCAGTGTCTTCTTAAGTCTTACACTTTGAACACACTCACACACACACCACTGTGTCTCTGTCAGGTGCATTTCTTACTCTTAGAGTCATCTTTGAGCAATTGATGTCATGTATTTATTATTTCTGAATTGGCTTTTAATTGTTAACTTGTGTAATTGGCATGATACACTTTTACCTGACAAACAAAAATTTATATTTGATTTATTTAGCATTATTCTGAAATTGTTATTTCTAGTATAGATCAATGTGGAGTCTGGTGTTACCTCAAACTGAAGGCACTAATGAATGGAGCATGGAGCACATCATTAAGGAGACCTTCTGATTTCTGTAGCACGTTGCAGCTCGCGACTATTAAAAATTACACTTTGTGTTATGAGTCAGCAGAGAGCGACCACTTAAAGGTAAAATAGTTCACACTGCATCCTCTGACTATTTCAGAACTTGCTATTTTATGTCCGTGAGCTCGTGATATTCGGCTGACGTACAGTCTCAAAGCGATACTGGTTCCCTTAATGAACGAATAATTGAGAGTATGAGATACCCAGAATAATCAAAGATCTAAATGAAATCATAATCAATATTTTCTAATAAGAAACACAATCTAAATTTGATAATCATTTGAAATTGGAGTCAGAGTAAGTGCAGAGCTAAAGTAAGATTCAAAACTAAATTCTACAAATTGAGTGAACTTCACAGAAAACTGAAAAGACACACGCATTATATCTTCGCCCACAACGTTGGATTCCATCATTGGGCCAATGGATGGCCTTTACAAGACTTCTCATTTTGTGTTCTGTAGAAGAACGTCTTACAGGTTTGGAATGACATGATGGTGAATAGCTCAGGGAATAATACTGAATTCATGTTGTAATCTACAGTAACCTGGTAATGTTTTGCGAGATGACAAAATGGCACAATAAAAACCAACAAAAAAAACATTTTGACAATTAAAACATCTTTTATTGCTAGTATAAGTGTCATCATTAAAAAAAACAATGCAAAACTATATCAACATATAAAACTATAATTCAGTGAAACAATAAATATAATAAAAAACATCAATTCACAGTTTATTAAACAAAAGCATGTTTTCACATTCGATACTTCACTTATCACAAAGAGATGATAAATTAAATAGAAAATTCTATATTACAGTAGTAATAGTTGAATTAATCATTTCCTTTAGTTGCTGTTTGTGAGGTTCCTCTTGTTAATCCTGCAAACATGAAGAGACATACAGTACATTACAATCTGAAGGATGAAAAGTGCTGCAATGTCCAAGTTTAAAAGTATGAATTAAAATGATTCATTAGCATGATTTGATTTCACTTCATAAAATAAAAGCAAAACATCATCATAGACAAACTTACTCTTTCTTGAGAGAAATCACCCAGTCTTCACTAGGATTGAGACACAACTGTACTTTCTTCAATGTAGCACTGCAAGAAAACAAATGTATGATTATTAAAAATCTATTATTATTTTGAAAGACCACTGTAAGCAAAAAATACGTGACATTCTGGTAAGTCATGATTTTATGGTTAAATTATGTTCACCCCCCAAAAAATTGACATTCTCTCATTATTTTCTCGCCCTAATGCTTTTCTAAATTTGTATGACTTTTTTTCTTCTGTAGAACACAAAAGTATTTATTTATAGCAGAATATCCAAGCTGCTCTTTTCCATATAAAGCAAGACCTTTTATTTTATTTTACAGAAGAACAGCTCAGGCATTCTGCTAAACATCTGGTGAAAATAAAAGCCATACAGGTTTGAAACAACATGAAGGAGAGTAAATTAAGCCTCAAATTCATTCATTCAGACGAAACATCCATGTATCATCATCAGTTATGAATTTTAATGATCTTAAAGACCTTTTAATATGAAGGCTTAAATCACTCAAATTAGTGAAAAAAGCATCAACAAGTGTCCACCACACATGTGAATTCATGAAATGATGAAGAGAAGAAGAAGAAGAGGAGTGTGGAACCTTGACAGATGGAAGCAAGAAGCAATAATGTGTCTGTATTTGAAGTGTTGTTTTAGTAAGATTCACACTCACATGATCTCCTCATTTTTGCAGTGTGGTCCAGCAGGAATCACCTTCAACGAGAGTATTCTTCCAGTAGGAATTGGTCGGCCTGAATGTGTTTGAATGCACTGGCAGCGCCTGCTCATTTGAGGTATTCCTGCAGTGACAGAGAGAGAGAGTTGGTGTAAATATCTGCAAATGAATTGATTTAAAACATCATTATGAATGTTATATTCTGCTTACCTTCTGTTGTGGACAGCAGTGCAGCGGTGCAGATCAGAAACACGAAGGCTGTTACGGTGAACTTCATCATTCTGAATCAGTGTTGTGCAGAGAAATGCCAGTAAACGTGTGAAGTGAGCGTCTGCTGTAGTCTAACACAGGCCTGCACTCTCCCTTTTATAGAGAGAGACTCCCACACGACACCAGAGTGTGTTGCGCAATTCCGGTTCCCGACTGATCTTCTCTTCCAAGGAACTCTATCTTTCTCACTCTCGCTCTCAGTTATTGTTATATATCGCTCTCTGGCTATTATTCAGTTGTCATTTCCGATCAAGCCATCATCATGATCAAAACTTTGCTGAAACTTGCAGTTGCACACAATCTACTACAGTCCTTCTGTCGTCTGATTGATAGTTCATACTATTTTTGGCAAGTTAAAGACCTTTTAGTTTAATTGTAAAAATGTCCAGCTTCAGCTTGTGGTTCTTTTTTTTTGCTGTGAAATCTTTACTGATTTATATAAAGTAAACATAAGATTAACTTTAGTGATATTTCAAGATGAACATTTACAAGACTGATGCAACTAAGGTTTACTTGAATATACATACATTTTGTTAAAATCTGAGTATCAAAAATGATCCATCAGGCTTTTGAGGAATGTTTATTTTTCTTCTCTCAATCATTATTGTGTTGATACAAACTACAGAGCTTTGATCATAAAACTAAGCATTTAAATATCTAATTATAAGACATATTGGGAGATATCAAGTGAAAACTGATATTTATATGCATTTTATGGAAGCAGTCTGGTATACTGTTATAAAGATCTCATTACATTACAAGCTTTCAGAATTTCGAAATAAAATAAAAAAAAGCTCAGTTTGGGCCTCTGAATAACATTTTGATGACATAAACTCTCCAATTGCATTTGAGTCTTTTGACCCAGAAAATATAGATATTTTTTTTAATCCATAATTTTTAGTATGAAGATGAAATCTTTTAAGTGTGTTAAAATAAATATCACTTATTTTTTAACAACCTTTTAAACTAAATTGTTACACCTTTTGCGTTCTGGACCGTTTTGACCTGAAAGTGAACTGTGGCTTTACACACTTTTTTCATCTATTAGTTTGCTATTCTGTAAAATACATCAAGCATCTTTCCTACGCACACACATGTTTGTTCCTTTCCTCTGGGGCTGCGTTTTGTTTAGAAACATATTTGTGAATACACACAATCATTTTCATGAAAACACACAATTATTCTGAAATTAAACTAAACTAAAATAACTAATGTCTTAATGTGTTTGGTGTGTTTGTAGAGCAAATGCATATAGACCAACATTTAAGAGTAATATTGATGTTTTTTAGAAAAAAAAATTTGTAGGTTTCATAAATTTAAACATTGAATTCCATAGTATGAAAAAAAGAAAAAATACTATGGAAGTCGATGGGGTCCATCATCTGTTTGGTTACCGACATTCATCAAAATATCTTCTTTTGTGTTCAGGAGAAGAAAGAAACTCATGCAGGTTTAATCAGAACAACTTCAGGGTGAGTAAATGATGACAGAATTTTCATTTTTGGGTGAAGTTATTATGAATGTTTTATAAGCTTATACATTCCACCGGGTCAAAACATACATAAAAACATATATATGTATATAATTCTGAATGATTTGCTTTTTATTCTACTCTAACATAAATATTGGTAGTCCAAACAGATATGCTTGGAAAAACCTTTTAAAATGATATTTTCAGGCGATTGGTTTGTTGCATCTGCCAAACTTCAGTTAAGCAGAAGTCTTGCTGCTTGTGTCAGTTTGCTCTTTCATCAGTCCCTTTTAGGAAAAACATTGCAACAATGCAAAAGTACTGAAACTGCTGATGACTAATTGAAATACTCAAGCAGTTAAAAAAAAAAAAAAAAAAAAAAAAAAAGAGAAAATGTCAGAGGTGAATGTGTCCTTAAAGGGAACACATGACATTTTCAGATGTGAATTTTGACACTGCACAGCTGTACAATCAGGAATTGGACGGGAATTTGATTGTGGTTGAATTCAACAAAGTGTTTGTGCTGGCAAGATGAGCTACGGTTTCTTTTGTATCATTTTAAATCTGAACATCAGATAACAAAGTTTACACAAACAGTGCCAATTTCTGCTACACAGTTTATGAGTAAGTGGCGGAAAATGTGTAAACAGAAGTTTCATCATCTTTCCACTGAATAACTTCTCTATGGCCAATACAGATCAAAGTGAACTTTCTCATCTCCAGTTTGTTTATTGCGCTCTCTGTTTGGAGAACTCCAGAATTTCAGAGTCTGATGACGAACGTATCAGGAATCTAGGCATGTGAGAACAGATATCAGATCAAAAAATCATGTTCAAGATGACTAGATGCGTCACTAAATCACACGCTGCCTACACCACTAACTGCAACACAACGGAAACATTATCTTATCCACATTAATTATTAGTTCACCCAGAAATTAAAGTTTAGTCATGTTAGCTCACCCACATCCAAACCTAGATGTTGCTCTCCCATGGAAAACAAAAGCAGATGTATTGTCTCGGCACAGCTTTAATCCTGCTCATCATTAGTCAAGCAAGTATATTGCTCATGCCTGGGTGAAGTTTTGTTTAAGTTTAGAGACGTGCTCCAGAAAAATAGTTCACGGAGGTGGAGAGGCAGAAAGCATACCCTGTTTATTTTCTTTATTTTACAAAAGCACAATGTTTTGTTTTGATTGTAAGTGGACACATAATAAAATAGACATTTAACAGTTTATTTTTTCAGATTTCTTAAGTGTGTATGACCATAAATGACGGAGTATTTTAAGTCTATTTTGCTGCTATGTGAAAAAATCCAACACAACGCGCCGGCGCGTTTGTCGACACCAGAGGATTGTTACTAAAAATATATGCTCACTCACATAAAGACGCCGCTGCAGTGATGGAGTCCATGCAGGAGGAGCAGCGTTTGGCACTGCGTCGCTTTCCAGCGCGAGCAGTGCTGTTGCAACCAGCAACACTACACATACGCCCCATCCTAACCACTGTAATAAAGCTAATGTTAAAAATATACGCTAACTTGAAGCTATCCTAACTGATGTAATACTATGCTACTAACTATGCCTCTAACTACACTAACTGCGAATTAACTACCTAGGCTACACGAAATAATCTAAATAACTATATAAATGTTATGTTAAGTAGGTGCTATACGCTATCCTGATCGTTTTCAATACTGCAATTCCAACTCCTGACTCGATACAGTGGTTTTGACGAAACAAGATGTTAGGCTTGTTCGACTTCATGCAGCTCTGCGCAGACCGATCGGCGGCTGACTTGAAGCAGTTCATGCCGGTTAGAAATTTTGTCCGACTTGATACAGCGCCGACGCCACGTGACTGTGACATATGCCATCAAAGTACCGCGAGAGCAATTCGAGAGTAGCCGGAGAACTCAGCCAGCGCAGCTTCTCAAGAGCGGCTGCACGAGGGCTGATGACGACACAGCTGTTCCACGATTGGCCGGATTCACCGCATGACAACGATCACGTGTGTTTCGTGTTTATTCGAACACCTTTAGTTCCTCTAAAGCTCACAAATCAGTTTTGTATAACAGTAAACACTCTTTTCATGTAGCTGTGATGTTATATTGTGCCATGTTTATCAAATTAAAACTGATTAAAAAAAGTAGACTCCACTTCATTGATAGCTTATGTTTGAACGAAAATGTCTTTGAAACATCTGTGTATTATTTGGCAAATATTGCATTTATTTCATTTCAGCTGTGGTAAAGTATGCAAACACCACATGAGCGGACACTACGGGAACCAGAAAGTGTCTGAATTCATGTCTCCGTTTGTAGCTCCTCCCCGCCTGCACACGGCTACTCTCGCCGATCGGTTACATCCAGGGGGGCAGTGTTCTGGAAAACATTGAAGTTTCCCCGGGCGCCGCCATTGATTAGCGGACCATCACCTGCTGTTAGCATTCCATTGACTCCCATTCATTTTGGCGTCACTTTGACAGCGAATAACTTTACATCTGAGGCGTTCAAAGACTCCATTCGTCCATTGTTTATTTCTAAAGAAACACGAAAATGTATAAATGGCTCCATTACCTTGTATCTTACGTTATGGCCCAGTAGAAGCAATTTTTGTAAAATAGGCTAACGATTGCATCATAACCACGCGACTCTCTGTCGCACAGTAGAGAGATTACCGTATGGACAGGAGGAGAAGCTCGTATAAAAATAAAATTTCTTTTACTGTCTATGGTTACATCCAGCCGCAGCCTATGTCAAACACACCTAATGTCACGCAGTACCACAACATCCAAAAGGAAAATTCAAATGCAGTAGCCACTGTTCAACCTGAAGAGGGCAGCGCTCAGACGTTTTTACACCATATACTGTAGAATTAAAACACTTTAAACCCAAATGTCAAAAAAAGAAAGAAAAAGACTTGAATCAATGAACAGCACTAATAAAGCCCCAGTCTTACAAATCATTAACTAAAAAAATTGTTTTAGGGTTTAGTTACCCTTTAAATAACAAACTAAGATCAAATTTATTTAAAAAAAAAAAGCACACTTAATCTTACATCAACATGATAAAAACTACCTAAAAATGACAGAAAACATCTAAGGAAAATTTTTATTTCAAGGGTGATAATTTGATTGTTTAGTTTGCCTCACGTCCCATTGGACTTTACGGAGAGGGCAGGTTTTATGACCTATACTGGGACAAACCACCTGGGGGCGATCGAGACGCTTTGGCATCTCTTTGCAGACTTTATTGTGTGGCACGCTTGTAGTAATGAGAAAAATGTAATTTTGACATGAACATTTTATCGTTCTCGATAAAGATCATTTTATAGTTCTCGTGCATGTAAGAATAATAAGCGACTCAACTTGAAACAAAGTGCTGTAAGGACAGGAAAGCAAAAAACAATCACAATTCAGTATGCAAATATCACAACGACATCATCGCCATTGGATGGATCTAGAATTGTAGACATTTTGAAAGTTTATAAGTCAATAGATTAGGCTTCCTCTATAAAATAGAGGCTGATCAGTCTGTTCTGCAGTTTAAGCTAAATTAATGGCAGAAAATGAAATAAACATAGAAACTGAGTTAAATAAAACAAGAAAACAACTTCTGTTACAATATAGACTGTTTTTCTTGGGTTCATCCATGTTGCCAATTAATATTGCGCAAACACAGTTCCTACATTTCATTCGAAACAACGTCAGTTGGTTTCATCACGATAATGAGTGCCTGAAGGGGACATGGGAACTGAGAAAGAATAGCTGTAATTTGACCACATTTGTCAAAACCTTTTTTTTTTATCTAGGAGTGATTAATAGATTGCCCTGAAGCTAAATATCACTTGAGTGGTTTGCACAAGTCAGAAAATAGCTGTGCGATTCTCTGAAGTATTTCATCTGAGCAAATGTTCCATTATAAAGAGCTTTGTCAATTAATATTGCACTTTTTCTGCTCTTATACCATTAAATTGTGTAATTTGAATTATATTGGTCACTAAAACACTCATACAATGAGCATGACATAGCGTAAATAGGTATCTATCTGCTATGTGATAACTAAATCTAACCTTTGAATAAAAGTGATTATATTTAAATGTAAAAGCAAATAAGTAATAGCAATGGTTTATAGATCATTCAGAGCTCATCCGGTTGACTTTACAGGGAACAAACCAAGGTTGGTTATGGTTGAAGTTCATTTAAATGTGATGAGGTAATCTGGATAAGCCTGGCAGTCGTGGAAAACCACAAACATGGAAGGATTTTGGATGTTATCCACCACGCTGTCATAATTGTGGTCAGGTGCGAGGCGAACAGGGGGTGTCTTCATGCCCGCCTGACCCTGAGCGTAATGACCCGTAAGCACGCGAGCCACAAACATGAGCTGAGTCCCGTCTGCTGCAGGAACCGCGTAGGTAGGATTGGCAGAGTAGCTGGCGTTCACAGCAAAGTACGTCCCATTACCATAGACGGTGGCTGAGAACAAATAAAAAGTTAAAAATCAGTTGACCAATTAGTCTTCAAATTGAACAACCAAAGAGATCCTCAGCTGATTAGTTGGCTAGATTATTAAACTATAAAGAGGAAGTTCTTCAAATGAAATAAACAATGTTCACCCAAAAATAGCAATTCTGTCATGACTTCAATTAATAAAATTCTAAATTTGGGTTTGTTCCTCCCACAGTTATTGCATGACTTCAGAAGAATATAAGTGAGTCATATGGATTATTTTGGTGAGTCATATGTCATTAACTTTTTTGGAAAAGAGCTGCAATTCTTAAAAAGCAAAAACAGCTAGTGCCGATAGGTAGGTAGGATTGGCAGAATAGCTGGCGTTCAAAGCAAAGTACATCCCATGACCGTAGAAGGTGGCTGAGAACAAATAAAAAGTCACCAGTGTGAGTCCAATGAGATCATCAGTGACTGATCAGTTGGATAGTCCATCAAATAAAATAATAATGGTAACATTCACCCAAAAATTACAATTCTGCCATGATTTGCTGTTCAATGAACAACATCCTAAATTTGGGTTTGTTCCTCCCACAGTTATTGCATGACTATAAGTGATTCATATGGACCATGGTACTTTTTTATCGTTTTTGGACCCTGACAGCCTTTTCACTATTTTGGAGAAGAGCTGAAATTCTTAAAAAGCAAAAACAGGTGACGCCGATAGCCTCATGGGCAAGTGCGCCGACATGTAGCGCCGTTGCGCTTCGGAGACCCGAGTTCGAGTCTCGGCTTGTGGACCTTTCCCGATTCCGTACCCCTCTCTCTCTCTCTCCCACCTCACTTCCTGTCTAGCTACTGTCCTATCCTAATAAAAGGCAAAAATGGCAAAAAGCAAAAACACCAAAAAATAAACCCAGGGTGTAACAGTACATGTATTTGTCCCGAACCGTCGCGGTTCAGTGCATACAGTTAGACAACGAAGTCAGTCACAGACGATACACACTCTAATCCAGAAGGGGGCGCACGCAGTAATGCAACGCTGTTTGCTAAGAACCACAACAGGAAAAAGGGCAGAAGAAGAGACGATCACCTACCCAAAACAAGAGTTTGCTTGCTCGAGTTTTGATTAATTTTTGTGACGCGCTTCACAAACTTCACGTAAAGGAAACCGGGATGGCGGAAAGCATCATCATGTTTGTTTCTTTATTTTACAAAAGCACAATGTTTTGTTTTTATTGTGAGTGTACACAAATAAAAATAGACCCTCTCGAATGATGTCTTACTCTTATCTGTATGACCATAAATGACAGAGTATTATAAGTTGTTTCTGCTTTTATAATGAGACAAGTCATTTGGCATTGTGCTGATTTGTGTCATTGAAGTCAAGTGATAAAATATGCGTGATGAATATGTGTGCTGGAAATGGGAATCCTCAGGTGCCGCTTCACTCGCTGTCTCCCCGTGACTTCTGTGTACCATTACACCCCTAATATATTCAAAAGTGAATATTTATGTATAGGTGAAATATAATTGGCGATATATAATTTCCATTTTTGGATGTTTATGTACAGGATGCAGTGAATATGATGTAAATAATACAGTCTGTGCGTCAGTGCCGTCAAAATAAAAGTCGCACTAATGAGATTCATCGGCCAAACAGAACAACCTACATAATTGAAAAATGCCTTTTCGACATCGGTCACAAGGAAATAGTAACAGAATTCCCAATTTTGGGTGAACTATTTATTTAAATTAATTAACCTTTAAAAACAAACAATTACCATTTTGCCCAGCAAAACTGCGATTAAAGTTTGTCTTCATGATGGACGAGCAGGACGCCTCTGATGTGCCGTGATAAAGGATCTTCTCTCCTGCTCCCACAGGGAGACCGTTTCTGTTCTCCAGCTCTTTTTTACGTCCCTCATATAACCGCCGAAGATTCATGTTCTGGATGCGCTCGATCTATTGAAACACATTTGCACACAAACAACCATGAACAAATATATTAGATGGACATTACATTCACATTTCTTGTTCTTCATAGAAGCAAACTGTAAGGACTATACTGCCATACAAAATCAAAACATGGTACATTATAGACAAACACTTTCAAAAGGTTTTAAATAAAACAAAATGTATATATATAGATGATGATGATATTTAGTCCAGTAATCTAGCCTTGTTGTAGACACTCTAACCCAGAAATACAAGTTTTGGCATGTTAAGATATGATTTTGTTTAGACATAATGTGGTTCTTTAAAAGGATTGTATGTCGTTCAGGATGGTTTTTGTCATGTAAAGCACACTTTGGTGTTGAGTGTCAAACCTTGAGCACTGTTTTTGGAACGGTCTTCTTGAAGTCTGCCTTCACGTTCTGGTACTCTGTAGATTGCTGATCTAAAGCAATCACCTTTAACAGGTCACTGTGACTCATGTTGTCCCAGTTAATGGGCAAAGAGAAATCTGAAATGCAAAAAATTGAGGGTTTTGATTCAGTTTGATTATTTTCAAGGATGTTTAATTTCATACTATAGATGTTGATCAGTGGTTTTAATCTGATTTTATATTTTCATATTTCATGAAAGCGTCCGCACCTGCAAGGTTCTCCAGTCGTTTGAGAGACGTCACCTGTTTTGAATCACATGCAGTGGCCTCCATCTTACTCAAATCCACAGTCCATTTCACACCCTGTGCATCCATAATTCCATCTTTCACATCTCCCCTCTCAAGCTTATAATTCACCACTACGGGCACCTTCTGCCAAACGCCCCGTGGTCCCAGAATGCACCATGTGACTTGAGTGAAGAGGGATGCCTGGTCCTTCTCTCTTACCTTAGAGTTTGAGAGAAAAATTTGCACATTCATTTATTTATTTCGTACATTTGTAAAGCCATGGTTTTAAGTTAGTAAGTTTATTACTATGTGAATTTTATATGCATATCATGCTCAGGGGCCTCATTTATAAACGTCGCGTACGCACAAAAAAAGCGTACGCCGCTCTCTACGCAATAATTGGTATTTATAAAAAGCAAACTTGACGGGAAAATGTGCGCTCCTTCATGCAAACTCTGACCCAGGCGTACGCACAAAAACGGGTGAAATGAGAAATGGTGACACCGTCGGCAGATGGAAGAAACACGTGAAAGTGTGTGAAACTGTAGACCGTTGTGTAAAATAAATGGCAATACTGCCTCTCATAAATAACATGAAGACTTCACAAAGCAAGTCTTACAATTAACAACCTACACGAACACCCGTTTGATCGATCTGCAGTGTAAAACAAACAAAATCAAACGAAGATTACAACCGAAATGCAAATTAACACATATTTGCAAAAAGAAAAGTGAAATATGTTCTGCAATAATATTGGTATGTTATGCAATTCATCCTCATAACACATATGTAGCTTGTCAGATGCAATCAAATGGATGGTAATAAAATGCCATGATGACATCACAATGCGTAATGATGCACAATGGCTGATCTTGCACTTCACGCTTGCGCGTGAGTGAAATTACGTTTCTTGGATTTCCTCTCTGTTTGCCATGATTTCGCAATCGATGAATATTAATTTGTGGGCGTTTCACGGACTATTTATGGGCAACTATGGGCGTGACATGAAGCCGCAAAAGCTGCGCTACATTTTGAATTGATTGTGATTTATTAAGGGAAAACTGCGTAGGATGTGCGTGAGCAAGGTTTTATAAATCCGAATATTTCTGTGCGTACGCACGTCCTATGTTTCATCCGTACGCCACTTCTGACGCAAATCCTACGCAAAGTTTTATAAATGAGGCCCCAGGTGATTTGCTCAAACTTACATTTAAATTATATATGCACCATATTTAATTATATTGTATGCAAATTATATGCATTATATGCTTAGGTGATTGTCTATAGTGCTATTTTCATTTTAATGTTGTCTTTCTCACCTGTCTGCGAAGTGCATCTTGTGTCAGTCCAACCACCTCATTCACACCATCCTTCAGCCCTTTCACTTCCCATCCTCCAGAGCTCCTCTGTTCCAGCTGCAGGTGCAGTGAATTGACTTTAAAGAGCAGCTGGTTCATCTCATCCCGAGTGAGACTTTCAATGTCCTCTGGGATGAAAGAATGTGTGGAGCACTGGCTCTCATACGCCCGCTGAAGTTCTCTGCAGGCATCAGACACTTCATTATCTGTGTGACCGACCAGTAGAAATGATGCTGTGTTCTTTGTGACTGGCAAAGCTCTGACTAGAGAACTCAAGTCAAGAGAGTGTTGTAAAGAAAATGATTGTGATCTGCGTGACATAGTTGATCCACTGCGCCCTCTGGAGGTTACATTTGTTGGTACAAGTGGTGCAGGAGCTGAAAAAGGTGAAAGTGCAATACTGTCAATATAGTGATGAAGGAATGACGTATTTTTGTAGGCCAAAACTGGGAAACGAGTTAGCATTTTAGCACTTTCCATCGTCCAGATGTCAATGTTGTTTTTAGTGGGTTTGTGGTGAAATACCTGAAATAATGTCAAGCTCAAGATATTTTCACGCTTTATTCTATGACATAAAATACATCAGTAATACTCCCCTGAGATTTTTTAAAAAGCTTTTACCTTAAAGTCATCTGCTGACTATTTCACTTTTGTAACCTCATTGTGTTTATAATTGTGCTCTTGCAAACTATTCTAATTCAAACTTTCAGGGAATGTTTTTAAATAAAAACTGAAGAGTTGTCAGAAGCTTAGTGATGGTGATGTTGAGGTCGTGTGACGGTGGTGTGGTGCGTTTATAGTCTAGCAATTGTATTTAGGCCTCAAAATCCATAAAAGTAGTGTTCATTTGTGAAGATTATCATGATGAATGAAACGTTTCATAAACGTTTGTTGGTTACAGAGCTTATTTCCTGAAATAATCCAAAAGCCAATGGACAAATCCTATTTGCTTTTTGATAAGGAAACCAGGGTGATGCTAATGTCTGTGTTGACTTACAAAAACATGAGTGTCTCACTGTAAAAGCATTAACAAAAGCTAAATATATATTTATTTAAATGCATGACAATATATAATAAAAACTGTTATTGCCTCTGCATTCCACAGATTTATCCTCACCTGTCAACTGTGTATTACCACCAAAGATTTGCTGTGCCATCGCTTTAAACTCCAGGAAAACATTAATCTTCAGCAGAATGATCCGAATAGTTCGGAGATATTGAAGATTAGCTCCTTGAACACCGTCCTTTACTCCCTCTAGAATAGACTTGGCCACCACTTTTGGATCCAAACCTCCTTGTCCTGCAAGTATTTTTTTTCCAGCAAATATATATATAAAAAAAAAAAAAAACACGTCAACATACACCAAACTGACTTAAAAGACAAATGGTTTATTATTTTGCATTGTAAGTAAAAATGAAGCTACTGACCAGCACAGATAGCAGGAATGGCCACAGACTGGTAGCGGCCGTTTTCACATTGAACCACTATTTCTTTCGCCAAGGTCTTGATAACACTGGCATCCCTCTCTCCACAAACATGCATGATTGTCTTACATGGGAATCCTCCTGGCGGTGTCGTAAAGATCTGTCCACTCGTTACCTGAGCTGGAGAACATATATAAAGGGTAGGGTTAGATGACATGTTGCATATCATTGCTCCCCTAAACATGACAATTCACGTGTAGAGCGATTGTTTGATCATCTCCTAACAAGGCCACATATTAAGGTCTGAGTAGATTAGATGGTAAGCAAACAGTTCTCGTAATCAATGTGTTGAATGCAGGAGAAATAGGCAGGAATAAAGATCTGAGTAACTTTGACAAGGGCCAAATTGTTATGGAAAGGCATATATATATATATATATATATATATATATATATATATATATATATATATATATATATATATATATATATATAGGAAATTGCATATTTAGGGGCCCAGCACCTATTGCAGTGAATCGTTAGTGTTCTTCTTGTTCTTGTTCTTCTTTTTCTTCTTCCGCTCTTGAGTCTATGGCAGCCCACAGAACTGTTTGAGGGAAAGTTGTGAAATTTGGCACACAGATAGAGGACAGTCTTATCTGTCCTCATAGCCAGTTTGAAGTCTAACTCAAAACCTCCAGCACCACGGACTGTCCAAAGATGCTCTCATGTTCATGCAAATAACTTTTGAACCCTAAAGGGTTCAAACAAAATGTGTTCCTCTTGTTCAGGGCTACATATTGGTCAGGAGATATGACAAATGTTTATTTTTCCTTTTAACACCTGAAGAGTTTGCCCCAAAAACATTAAAGTGGTCTCTTTTGGGTTAGGGTTAGGATTAGTGCAGAATAGTGCAGAGTCCAATGCTATCCAATTTCCCCATTTGAATTTGGTCATAAATAGCTGTATTTTATGAATGCATTCGCATATCATTTTAAACTCGTATGTGTCATTGGGACCATGCAGTGAACGTATTAAAAAAGTTTTGGAAAAGCGCCACCTTATGGTCAAAATGTATAATGAAATTAAAAAAAAAAAATGCTAAGCGCTTTTGATTAATCTAACCTATTCTAATAAATTAGTCTTGATAGATAGCTTGAGTCATATCAAGGACTATAATATTAATCAATTATGCCATATTTGGTCAAACTTGTTGTCTGACAATTGGAATTTCTTTAAAAACCTACTTTTTCAAACTTTTCCTACTTTTTTTTTTGTTTTGTTTTTTGCCAGGTTTGACTGTGTAGATACCTCAAATAACATAATGCAGACACACAGGGAGTTCCATCCAGTGTGTTGATGCTGAACCCCCATGAGATTAGACAGGCTCTGGACCACATCAACCCGAGCAAGGCTACTGGGTCAGACGGTCGGACGGGTCCTGGCACGATGTGCATGTGATCTGACAGCAGTATTCACCGACCTGTTTAACACCTACCTGGAGCAGGGCACTGTTCAAACGTGCCTCAAGTCAGCCACAATTATCCCGGTACCAAAACAGGCAGCAATCAGGCCAGTAGCCCTGATGCTGGTGGTGATGAAGTGTTTAGAGCGACTCTTTTTGTCACACATCAAAAGCAATATTTCACCCTCTTTGGATCAACACCAGTTTGCCTACAGTGCAAACAGGTCAACTAAGGACGAGTGTCACTGGCCCTCCATGTTGCTCTAACACACTATAATCAATTAATAGTGTCTGCTAATCTATGTTCTGCCTTGAACACCATTCCTCTTTATAACCTGGTCAACAAACTGAACCATCTTGGTCTCAACACACATCTGTGCAACTGGTGCACGACTTCCTCAACGGTAGACCACAGACTGTGCGCATGGGAAAGCATTTCTCCTCTTCCATCATGCTGAACACGGGAGCACCGCAGGACTGTGTGCTGAGCCCCCTTCACTTTTCCCTCGACACGAACGACTGCAAACCCTCTTACAAGACGAACACCATCATCAAGTTTGCAGACAAAACCATTGTTGTAGGCAGAATAACCAAAAAACAAAGACTCAGCCTACAGAGCAGAGGTCAAGAACTTGGAGAGCTGGAACCAAAACAACAACCTGATCCTCAACGCAACAAAGACGAAGGAGATGATCCTGGATCTCAGAAGGCTGAAGCCCTCTACCCATCGCCCCATAAACATCAATGGCGAGAGAGTGGAGGTTGTGCAGAGCTTTAAATACCTTGAAGTCCATATCAGCCAGGGTGCTTCGTGGACCATCAATACCTCAGTGATGGTTAAAAAAGGACTCCAAAGGATTCATTTCCTAAGGTTGTAGAAGAAAGCATGGGTCGCCACAACTGCTGCTGGTTAACTTCTACAGGTCGATCATTGTATCTGTCTTCACCTACTGCATCGCAGTCTGGTACTCTGCCTGTACTTTAGAAAACAGGAAGTCTCTCCAGCGCATTATAAAAACAGCAGAGAGGATCATCGGCTCCCAATTCCCCAGTTTGGAGGACATTTATAGGCCCAATAGTAGAGAACCTTCACACCCAGGTCATAACGTTCACCCTCCTGCCGTCTGGTAAACGATACAGGGCACTGTATGCCCACACAACAAGACTCAAAAACAGTTTCTACCACACAGCAGTAGCACTATTGAACACCCCACCCTTTACACAAACCTAGAGATCTTAAATATTTCCTCACATATTGCCTCTTAGTGCAATCTTTTACTGTGCAGCATTTTATTTTATTGTGTAATGTCCTATTTATTGCAGTGCAATACGACAACTAAACTGTTTTAGCTCTTGTCACTTTCTGTTTTATTGCACATATTTTAATGTTTACATTTATGAACATTTGTTTTATTGTATTGTGTTGTATAGAGTATTGGCATCTGGAGGTTGTTCCACCAGAGTTTCACTGTACATGTACAGTAACAATACATATTTTATCTTCCAAAATTTTGTTTGTGTCATTGTCTGCTCACACTGACCACACAACAATTTGGTAGCACCTTTTGGTCAAAAGTAATAAGCAATTCAGTCATATTACATGTGATTGTATTTGTGATTTTGACAAAAATAATCTAAAAACGTTTTATTTGTAATTATATTTTTTATAATTTTTATTTTAGAAAATATATTTCATTTATAATCTAGGCTAGGACTGTTTAATGTATTTATATTTTATATATATATATATAACTTGACCACATTTTTTTATATACATTTGGTTGTCGCAATTATGCCACTGACTGTACATCAAATCATCTAAATTGGCCAGTTTATTCTTTAAATATGTCAGCTGAGCTTTTAAAACAATCTGAAGGTCTAAAATGTTGCCATTTCTTCACTTCTGCACTTCTAATTGTTTTTGCAAACAGGTTTGGTTAAGGGTATGTCGTTTCTCCTGCTTTACTAGAATCACACCGTCTCCAATGAAGGCATGAACTTCTGTTTTATGTGGGTTAGAAGTTTTTTATTTTATTGCATTTTTTGCGAGAAATTGGCTTCCACAGTAAACTAATGTGGATAGATCAATACTGATACTATAAAACTCTTTGATAAAAAAATAAAAATTACTTCAGATATTTACACACAAAGGATTTTTAAACTGCACTCAAACATACAGTATTTGAAAACTCTTTTAATAAAATAATAAATCAAAAGCTTAAAAGACTGTGGTTTATTTTCTTACCTCCTGTCAGTTGACCCTGGACATGAGGTCCTGCTTTGGTGAGGATGTCTTTACACACTCCTGTGACAGATTAGGTCAAAAGTAAACACTCTCTTATGGTTGAAATAGTTTAATTTGATATCAAGAATCCTTTGGTTATTTAGAAATCTGCATAAATACCACTTGTCTGGAAGTCCTTAAAGTCAGTGGTGTTCACGATGGCATCAGTAGTCTCATTGGTGATGTCGCCAAACACAAGATGGAGTTCAATCCTATTTACTGGCATGATGATCTCATCAAGGTCAGAGGTCAGTGAGTGAAACAGAGCTGTGGTGACAGTGAAAGACATGCAGATGAAGAAACCATTTAGACTTTTATTTTAACTTATTTTTTTGCTCTTTTCTAATAAATTACTGTTGATAAGTTGGGAGCGGGTCAAAATAGCATGGATCAAAGAATGCAATACATAATTCTTGAATCTCTTGCCTTGTCCTGTGTTGTCCACCATTTTTGCACTCAGATCTGCACAGACTGTCTGGAACATCTGCAAAATATTTCCAAAATAAGGTTAGGAATAAACATCACTGCAATAAACTTAATTGCATAGAGGGCTTATAATATGTAGATTGCTTACTTCCTCAGAATGAGCGTAATTAGGCATTATGGCGATACAAATGGTCTGCAAGCAACCAGTGGATCGAGATAAAAATTCACAGATTTCATGAGTAAGAATATTAACGGCATCTTTGACCGGTATCGACAGCACTATGCCAGGTCCTATTATTGGCAGTGCAACTGAACCCCAAGAATTCTGCTCACATAACGCAAAAACTCGGCCAAGTCCACAGCGAAGTGCCTGTAACAAAATATATAATATTGATGGCAAAACTACTAAATCTTTTCTGTAAATCTCATCCATTCAATCATCCGTTCAGTCAAAACACATCTTAACCCTTTTTAAATGTCTTACTGCCTCTTACTTTTTCGCTGTTGTGGTTTTTTCCTTTGGGCACACATTCTACGAAGAAAACCTTTGAGCATCCCAGCGCTGGTGTCGCATCCACCTCCAGCACGTCTCCAGGCGTAAGTGTGTGCTTTCCCTTGGCATTGTTGAAGTTAGTCTGAAGCTGCTGTCCTGCTTTTTTCAACAAGGATGATCCAATCAAGGTTGAGGTCATGTTTGTTTTTATCATTGGAGCAACAAACACATCGGCCTGTATTAATGACACAAATTATCAAAAATTAGTAGTGCTGTTGAGAGGTATAACAAATAAATACTGGTCTATTTTACTTGTTAAAGAGATATTTCACTCAAAAATGAAAAATTAATTCACTCACTCTCATGCCATCCCATATAAGAGTATAAGAGTTTCTTTAGATGAGCACAAATTAATATTTTTAGAAAATGATCTATCTGTGCGAGTCTGCAAGTGTGCGGGATCTCCAAAGCTGATGCTTGAAGAACCAGAAAATGACGGTAATCCATTTGACTCCAGTTGATGACTCAATGTCTTCTGAAGCAGAACTATATGTGTTTACTGGGCCTAAAATTAAAACCCGCCAAGCGCCAAATGCGGCATTGGAAACCGTCATTGGTGAGTACAGTAAGTCATTACATTTGTGATGGCATGAGGGTGAGGAGATGATGGAAGAATTTTTAAAAAATTGGGTGGAGTATCCCTTTAAAGCTAAGTATTTAAGAAAAAAAAAATTTGTTAGCCTTACCTGTTGTTGCTCAAGACTACCAACCACAACTTTAATGTTTATCTCATTGTCATAATCCAGAGAGTATTGGGCAGATGCAGCAGCTGGCAAGCTCAGAAAAGGCATACTGTTCATGTATATGGGCATGTTACCACTTTTACGCCCATCATCGATGGGCAGTATGCAAACCATACAAGAAGTTTTCACTAATTTCAAAGTCTCTATACCATCACTTTGAAAGAATTTTTGAACTCCAGGTCCTTTCACCTCAAATTGTTTAGTGACAAGACTCAGAAGAAACGACTCAAGGCTGTCCTTCAAACTCTCAACTTCGCAACGAGGTCCTGTGAGGTGGACGCATGGGGAAGGCAACCTCGTTGACTTAATTTCCACACTGCTCTTCTTTACACCGGCCATCAACAAGATCTCAGGGAAGTGGTCTGCCATTTCTGGCTTGGGAAGAGGCAGGGAGTCATGATGTTTCTGATGGTTTCTTTTGTATTCTTGCACAATGTCCTTCAGCCTACTAACTTCAGTAGTGTAGCCCACCAGTTGCACTTTGGGGTCAAAACTTGATTCATCCAGGTATTTAAGCTCCACTTTGACACCACCACGATTGGCCTGCTTGACAGCTTCACTCAAATCCTCCTTCAGCGTATTAAACGCAGATGATTTCTGAGTGTTTTCCAGGCGCACAGTCTCCAAACACAGGTCTCTCTGTACGGCAGCAGCCGCCTCATGTAGCGCTCCGTCGGACAAACTCAACAAAAGGAGATCTGAACCTAAGGTCTCGAGCATAACTGGGCTGCGGAGGCTCTTCTGAAATCGGTTTTGGAAGTGCTGTATACCACCACTTGATTCCAAGAAGGTCACAAGAGGACGATGTGATGGGATCCTCTTCTCTTTGATTTCTTTTGCTAAGTTTAAAAGCTCCTCTTTGCCTGCATGGACCTCTTTTTCAGGACCCTTCAAAAGGAGAATGTCCGTTTTTTCCTGAGCGATCTGAAGTGCAGGCAAAATAGACTTTATGTACGACTCAAACTGCTCTCTGATGAGGGTGAATTGCTTCTCAGACACATGACACTCTTCTTGAATCTGCTGTTGATCATGCAAGCCACTTACAAATTTTAAAATCTTCTCCACTTGTTTTCGCTCTCCAACCACGACGGCTAAACACGTCTCTTCTTCACAATAGATTTGTAAGTCTTCACCAGAGAGGTAAAGGTGTTGTTTCAGAATTTCAGATTTTTCCCTATCAACCTCAAAGTAGATATTATAACATGACTTTAAAGTCTCGAACACTTGGTCGACCCCAAATTCCCATTTCTTCAGGGTCATGTCCTCAGCTGCTGGATCCCTCCTCACCACCACCTCTTCAGAGTCAATGTGGATCTCAAAGGTGCTGTAGAGCGCAGACAGAAGTTTCTTCAAGTCTGAATTCGCCTTTTTACATTCGCTGAGGTAGCGTAATAGATAAAAGTCTAGTTTAAAAACCTTCTCCATACTTTTATCACTTGCACATTTCTAAAAAAAAAAAAAAAGAAAAGAACAAATAATAAAGACATGCATTCATTAATTGTACAAAATGCTTCATAATGAAGATTCAAAGCAAGCGAGTGATGGGAAGTGATACTTCCCATTAGTGATGGTAAGTAGGATTCATTTCCGCAAACTGATTCTTGCGGGCAGTTTTAATGAACCGGTTAAAAAAACGGTTTGTGTACACAATCACGCAATGACATCATGTACACCCAATGAGATAAAACACTTATGTTTAAAGCATATAAAGTGAATAAACTAGTATTAATTAACTCACCTTTTTACATATACTACGAGAAACCATAAAAAAAACGTTTATTTTATCCCCCTCAATTAAGTCAACTGCTTGGTTCACTTAAATCGTATCAGTAGATCATCGGTTCTCCACAGACATGTGCGAGTCCAAACTGTTTCCTCAGTTCAGTACTGATGACTTGACAACTGTCGTAACCATTAACTTTTGACTAAGTGTATGACTCGAGAACTACTGCCATTAGATCAGTTTTATAATTCCAATATATTTTATTTGTTATTCTTTTTGCTTTTTCAGATTTCAGCATGTTGGAGATGTCTGTTCTTTTCTCAGTTGGACTGTTGAACTAACTGGAGTGCTGAAATGGCATCATGGGATTATATAATCCTCTATAATGGCTCATTTCAAGTCAAAGTGACTGTCAGGCACGTCCGGGACAGTGAACCAGTTCAAAAGACTGATTTGTTCATGAATTGGACATCACCATTAACAATAAGGATATAGGGGCCAAGCACCGAAGCTGCGTAGACACCTGTTGTATCTGTTGGCATTATTCTTATTCTTAGATATACTCCGCTATTGAGTCTAAGGCAGCCCATCGAACCGCTTGCGGAAAAGTTATGAAATTTGGCACACAGATAGAGGACAGTCTGAACTGTCACCATAGCAAATTTGGAATCTCTAACTCAATCCCTCTAGTGCCACCAACTGTCCAAATCTGCACATTTATGCTAATAACTTTTTAACTATAAGGGCTACAAACAAAATTATTTTAATCCTCTGATTCCCCTTTTTCCGCCATTTTGCGAAACCCCTACTTTTTAAAATTCCTTCTAGGCCGTTGTTCCGATTTTCACGAAAATTAAACCAGGTCATCTTCAGACCATGCTGACAGAAAGATGTGCAATTCAAGTCGATTCGTCAAACCGTTCTCGAATAATACGCAAATGAATTCGACGAAGAGCATGCTAAAATGAAAGTGAGGCAATATCTCGACAATGTTTTAGCGTATTCTGACCAAACTTGGTGTGTGTTATGACAAACATGATCTGAGACTACTTGAACAGTTTTGGCGCAGTGCCACCTTGTTGTCAGGAGACATTGAAAATGGCCGTTTTCACTAATTCACAAAACTGGTCTCTCTAGAGCAGAGTTCTCAAACCGGTTCCACGGAGGGCCTAGTGAATGCAGGTTTTTGGTCTTTCCCTTCAATTAGTGCCCAATTAAGACCTAGACTACCAGGTGAGATGAGATCTTAACCAATTAGTGACCTACTCAATCAGTTTGGTTCAAGGTAAAAGAGAAAACCTGCATACACTAGGCCCTCCGTGGAACCGGTTTGAGACCACTGCTCTAGAGTCTCTTCAGCATGCCGAGTCATATGACACCCCATCGGCCATTTCGAATTTTGTAAAAAAAAAAAGCTAGATTTTATGAACGCATTGGCGTATCGTTAAGAAACTCAGTATGTCTTCATCACTATGCCCTGAAGGTACTCAAAAAGTTTTCTTGGCAGCGCCACCTTGTGGTCAAAAGTTATAATGAAATTTCCAAAAATGCTAATCATTTTTAATTATATTAGCCTATTGTAATGAAACTGGTCTTTATAGATTCATTGGGTCATGCCGAGAATTTCCTGCCCGCCACTTTTAATTTTCTTTAAAAATCAACTTTTTCAAACTCCTCCTTGTCCGATTTTCACCAAAATCGAAATGTATCATCTCCAGGCCATACCGACAAAAAGTTATTGATTTTGGGTCGATAGACGAAACCGTTTTTGTATACCGCATTAACAAATTTGATGGCATGATGCCAAAAAGACTGAGGCTGTATCTCTGCAATGCTTTGGAATATTGACACCAAACTTTGATTGTACAAGTGATTTTTCAGCCATTTTGCCTAAAATTATCTTAATATGTCTTTAATTGCTCATTGTTGCAGTTGGTCTGATGCTCCCAGCCATGTTGGCATGACTTATCGTGTTCTTTGTGCTTGGCCCCAATAATTGCTGCTTGCAGCTATATTTCTAATTAAATTTATTGTATGATTTTGACATATAATATTATGCATACATGTAATAAGGTATAAGATAAAATACCATATAAAGGTTAAAATAAATTTAAAGAGGCAACTATGGGCCTTTAATTTGACATTTTTTATGAACTAGTGACAGCACAGAACATGAAGAATATGAAAATCTTCGGTAGATAGCGGTCCACGACAGGCCTAAACCAGCCAAGGTACCAGCACAAAAACACACTCAGCAAAATTATTGTTTTGACAACATAACAGAAAATATCAAGATGTCATTTTTTTGTCAATATTACACACTACAAGTCCCAGGCCAACCTTATTGTCAAGCTTCAAATAGCAGGTGATTTCCTAGAACTACTCAATGTATTTATAGTATCTACGCAGAGGGTTGGTGTCTCTGGGCAAACAGGTTTGACTACATTGTATCAGCAGAAAACAATGTAGAGCGGGCACATACATCTAAGCTATCTCTGTTTGTTTTATGACTGTGCCACTTACCTGATTAGCAGATGCTTTAGGCTGTTTGCTGCTTTCAGCAACATTGTCACAGCGTAATGAAACACGGAGATCTTCTCGTCCAGGTATATTGATGACATGATCCTTTCGGGCTAGCACTCTTTCCTGGGCTTTGAATACAAATGCATGTTGATGAACATAAAGAACTAAGGAACAGATTATTATTACAGTTGTTTTGACAAGGTTGAGTGAGATAAAAGTACAGCACTGATTGTAACAAGGTGCAAAAAAAACCTTTAATAATAAAAACACGCTTACCTTCTTTGTTCGTAAAACTTATCTTGAAGGTGTTGTCACCCACTTTGCTGATCTCACACTGTTCTCCTCCTGATCTTCTCTTGATGCTAAAGTATTTGTGTATTTGTTTAATTTCCACATCAGAGAGATCATTCGCCTCAAAAAACACAGTGTGCTGGTAGTTTTCCATCTTTAATCTGTTGTTGTGTTTGGCTTTGACATGAATATAGGTGCTCTGACATACTTTCACTTTTGCTTCGGCTCATTTTACAGACTGTGGTTTCCCTTGCCACTCCTCCAGCTTCCTCTAGATGCTGGTATGTGGCACAAAAACATATCTCTACCATGATATGATATCTCTACCATGACCATTGTTTACATTTTGTTTTTTCATTTTTTTCTTAATAATCCAATTACTGTAAATATATTTATATATATAATAAAAGGTGTTACTTGCGTTACATATAGGATTTTAGTTACCCACAACAGACTGGGCCATCTGACCAATCAGAGCAGAGTACAAACTGGGCCATCTGACCAATCAGAGCAGAGTACAGACTGGGCCATCTGACCAATCAGAGCTGAGTAGACCAATCACAACAGACAGGGCCAGCTAGCCAATCAGAGTAGAGTAGCCCACGAAAAGGAGGGATTTAGAGAGACTGATTCATCCATTGAGTCTTTGAGAATCATTGAAAAATACGGTGATGTGCATGTGATGTATATTATGAGAAAATGTATGTTTTTTTTACCTTTGACCTGATGCATGTAAGCCTGTTGTATGAGACTTTAAATCAAAATTAGGAAACTTTAAAATAGCATAACAGGGTCTTTAACCTAATTTTGTGTCACTTCACCTAACACCGACGTGATGATTTTTTTTAAAATATATATTTGGAAAAGATGAGCAATTCTCTACTATATTTTGAAGATGTTTGCTTCTTTATTAAACAGAGGAGATATTCAAGACATAGTAAAACAAATAAAGACTTAATGTGAGTATATCTTCATATTAATAAAATAATTTCGGCAAACAATGAGGATAAACATTTGACAATTTACTTCAACATTCAGAACATTGAAAAACAGAAGAAACAATATGATAGAGATACAATGATACAACAAAGCTGCAGTAGCTCAGGCAGAGTTATTTGAATTTTTTTTTTTTTTTTTTTTTTTTTGTCAAATTCAGACACATTATGAATATAAGTGAATAATGTTTAAAAAGAGAAAAACAGAATGGGATTCATTCATCAGGACAGCCGACTTTCACTCCTCTGTTACGGCATATTGACTGATCTCATCAGACTGAGCTGTAAAACACAAAATATTGAAAAAATTACATTCTAATTATTCATAACGATAATCGATCTGGTTAAATTAATCTGTGGGAGAACAGATCAGGGGTGCGTTTCCCGAAAGCATCGTTGGCCAACTATGGTCGCAAGTTCCGTCGTTACCAATAGAGTTCAATGGACATTGCGATGAACTTGCGACCATAGTTGGCCAACGATGCTTTCGGGAAACGCACCCCAGAGAGAGAGAGAATCTCACCATGAGCTCTGTAGCATTTGACTCACACAATGACGGACACGAGCAGATATGGAGAAGCTGCCAGTAGAAAACTGAGCAGTTTGAGAACTGAGAGAACTGGCAATGGAGCTTCTGAACCTGAAAAATTAAACAACCAAATCATTTCATCATCATCAAATGGATTTCCTCATCTATAATAAAAAATAATGTACCGTCTAGTCTAGTGCCACCAACTGCTCAGATTTTACTTTTCTTCATGTGTGTGTATATATATGTTTTTTTTACTTTTAACCCTTTCGATTACAACATTCTTGTGTCATGTAGGTCTCAGTGAAGCCATTGATTTGTATTTCTGCTCACTGACTGTTATTTTGGAGTTTGACTAATTTTATCCAACATATTTTATACTTAAAAGCATCATACAATTATTCTTCAATTCACATATTATGCCACATGCTCCTTTCATTTTGGTCTTTATAAGTGTTTTAAAAGTACTTTGTTTTGTTGAAGTATAAAAAAGATACACTGATCTCAGTGGTAATATTTCCATGGATGTGAATCAGATTGATGTGAAGGAGATTCTCACACTCACCTGAAAGCGTCAGTGTAACTTCATCACTGGTGTGTGTGTATCGTGATCCTCGCGTCTCTCTTCCACTACAGCTGTAATGACCTGTGTGAGATTCACTAACTGAACTGATCCTGTATTCCTGTGATTGACTGACATGAATCTCTGAATCATCTTTATTCCAGCTGTAGGTCCAGCTAGTGACGTCTGTCTCCTGTATGTCACATGTGAGAGTGACCGTCTCTCCTCTGAACACTCGTCCATCAGGCTGAACACGCAATACAGCTTTGGGTCTCTCTGTGAGAAATGAACTGTGTTTAATTTAACTGGCAGAACATGATACTGTTGATGGATGACATTCATTTTCATAATATTACTCTTATTAAATCAGATTGCCACATTACCTCTGACTGTTAGCGTGACTCTATGACCTTGTGCTGTGGAGTTGTTTTCTCTTATTACACCACACTTGTACTCTCCTCCATCAGAGACTCTCACATCTCTCAGTGTTTCTGTTTCATAACCAGATTTTATTCTCTGGAAGTCTTTGTACCAGATAATCCTCCGTCCAGTTGAGAGTCCCACGTCACATCTCAGAGTAACTGTGTCTCCAGTGAACACTGAACTCTGGGGCTTCACAGTTACTCTGAGTTTGTCTGTAAATATTTCATGATCTTGTGTTAATATACAGCCTTCTGTCATCATCTATCACTATGTTTTCTATCATTTATAATAGTTATAATTAATATACTTTTTTAATACTTTTCTCTGTTCTTGTGAGTAATGTAATTTTATGCTGTTTTAAGTTCATCAAACACAAGAGGTTCATTTAAACTTTAAACTCTCAGAATGAAAGTACATGAAGACAAATCCAGTGCTTCAAAGAATCAGATGATCCTTTTTTAATAAATTGATCTTAGAACTATAATTTAAAAAATACTTTTGTAATACCATTTTTACAAAAAACTAAAACATTAATCATTTCATGTTTGTCAGGCTCTATAATCATAACCTTTGGTCTCTCTATAACATCACATAAACAGATGTAGATTAAACATGGAGCAGCATCTGTGACATAAACAACAAACTCTCACTGTACTCGACACTGCTAAACACTTTCTGTTTCTGTTCCACTGTGTAATGTGTGTGAAGACTTGAGGAAATATATAAATCACCTTGAGTTTGTCCATGCTGGATGTTTGAAATCAGCACTACAAATCAAAAGAGACAAATTGCATTGATTTATTTGTTATTGCCTCATTAATTTTCATACATAAATGCATTTAAATCAGTATTTGAATAATTTATGATGGTTATACGGTGGAAGAAAAATAATAAAACAGCCTCATTAACAGAATACTTGTGTGCTTATATTTTTAAATGTTACTAAGACATGTAAAAATAAACTATTCTGATATAAACACTGATCATGTGTTTATGCTGAGATCTCTGTTGTGGCGTTGAGCAGAACTGGAGAATCAACACACACACCAGCTGCATCCTCACAACTTCATTCTGGAGAAAATACAATATTGATTTACAATATCAGTCTCTCCAAAAAAGGCTTAATTTGTCTGCTGATTAAATGCAATTATTATTATTATTATTATTAGATTTTTTTTTTTTTTTACACCAATTCACAATGTCCTTTCAGACAAACACAGACTGTGTTGTTGGGTTAGTATGGAGTTCTTACAGAAGTAAATGCTTTAGAAAAACTACATTAGGGTCAATGACATGACGCGCACAATTTTGTGTCCAAGTGCATTATTCCCTTTTAATTTGATAAATTTATGACATATAACTTTTTTCCATAAAAAATATTTAGTTTGAATAAATTTTTAGTATATTCAAATAATAAATATTACTTTATGTTTTGGTATCTTAAACCCCCAAAATGTCAATGTTGAGCAACCGTCCGTAAAAATGAACAGACTAAGAAAACTATTTAAAATGGTGTTTTAATAAGAGGAAATTCACAAGAAAATATTATGGCAAAATTGAAACCTTTCATATAAACAACTTGCATAAATATCAGAAGTTTAAAACTGTTAAGAGAATTGAAAAACTTTTGTCCAGGATTTGTATATTCTCAGATGTCAGGGTGACAACATGGGTCTTTTATTATGAAGAGAAATAAGACTAACATGATAATGAAACATCCAAATGACCCCAATTTATCCTTGAGGCAGAGATAACAGGTTTGTAAATCTCTCTTTGAGAAAAATAGATACTTTCAAGTATGGGTAAGTTGGTACACTCTCCATTTTAGATAGTACAACCAATGTAAAACTAGGAAAATGCTATTTTAATCTTAACTTCTTCATTATGTATATATGTATGTATATATGTATGAACTTGCTTCATTTTCTATTCCATCAGCTCAACTTTGTTCATTTCTATTATATCAAATCAACTCTATATATTCTTCCAGATCTATATAAGTCAATAAGTGGAGAGATTGAGGGTGAAAGAGGAAGAGTGAAGAAAACATCTGTTCAAGAATAGTTCGCTGATGCTGTCATGACAGAGCTGAAACCACAGTCTGAAGATCTTATTTTCCATGCCATCATTGCTTCATATATGGTAAGTGGCATCATCGTGGTCATTAACGTCACTGGTCAGAGTTTGAGACTGAAGAAACGCAAGCCATCTCACAACATCATCTATACATCTACTACTAAACTCTTGAACAACTCCAGGAGTTTCCAGAACAACAAAACCTGACATCAAATCAACATCTGAGTTTCTGAGATCCCCATCACAAGTAAAGACTAAATGTAGATAGTGAAGATCTATTGAAGAAAACAGACAACTTTACAGAACATGACAACATGTTTGATTCACACATGAACCATAACTAAACTGAACTACAATCACAGTAATGATCAATACACTGATCTCATTCAGCACATCAGGTGTTTTTCACTTTCACACACAGATGTCATGAACTACTGATGGATTTGATGCTCAAAGTATTAGCAGCATAAATAAAAAACAGACCGAATACTTAAAAAGATGAATGGACACTGATTCATTACATAATTATACAAAATGCACAACTGATGCATAAATTAGAAAATAATACTCACAGATCATTAGAGGAAGTGAACTGAGCTCCATCCTGATCTATTAATGACACGCTGTCAAACACACAGTCAGTCTTATAGACTCAACACTTCCTGCACTTAAAGAAGAGAGTCAGAGCAACAGAGAGGAATTAAATAGACACAAAATATCTGATTCGATTAAGTATTGAGTCTAACAGCATCTGACAGCTTCTTTAGCTCAAACGTGTGTTTTTTTTTTTTTTTTTAGGTGAAAGTTACAGGTAATAATGCATGTGTGCATCCTGAGGTTAAAGCAAAACAGATAAAAAACGCCTCAAAATTTAAATGTTATGAAATAAAAGTCAACAAAAATATTTATACTTAAGTAGAAATACCAATAAAACTGCACTGGATATAATACTTTAATACATCTCTGGTTCACTCTTTAGAAGAAACATTATAAGGGTTCTGCCAGACACTTAATAAATAGAACTTTTTAGGGGTTCCCATCATGTGATCATTATATGGATTTAGTTCATTAATTCTGTTAATCAATTAATTGTTTTATTTTAATAAAATGTTATGAATTAAACAGTTTGTAAATTTGTCATCACTGGATTTTTTTTTATTTTTTTTTTATACATGAGCTCAGTCCGTGTCATCGCCGTGTCCACAATGAAAACACTCAAAACTAACTCAAAATCACTCGTATAGTTCAGTTCAAATAAAATAAATACATCTTTTGTCTAGTTTTACGTCAAAATCACTGTTAATCACTGTTAATGTACTCATGTAATGAATAAAAAAGTAACTGTAGTCTGATTACAAGTATTTTAAAACATAATATGATCTATGTAAGGAATAATTGACGACAGGCCGTTGAATTATTAGAAAAATAATGCACACCCGAGGTGGTAATGCGGTCACGACGCGAAGCGGAGTGGCCGTTACACCTCGGGTGTGCATTATTTTTCTAATAATTCAACGGCCTGAAGTCAATTATTCCGCTTATACTACAGTTACCACACCTCGAAACATTGTTCAGATTATGTATTTCAAGACGTTTGTAAAGTTTTGTCATTAAAACGCTCTTGTATGTAGGACTAATTTCTTACGCATCTAATCCAATGTCTCTGTTGCTAATTCCAAAACGTAATTTTAGAGTTAGTAACGGAGGTTTGAGCCACTGATAGCAGACTAATGCTGGGACACACGACTAGCTGACACATATGACTGTTTTCATCGACTGCAGCAGATTTTAAACACCGATTTTGAACACAGACTGAACGCGCTGAACACGCGTTTGGGCATGATCAGTCATAAGTATCAAATTACATCATAACCGGCCTTAAAGTGTGTCCCCGACTTTATGCAGTTATTAATGCAGCAGTTATTAGAGAGAGATGTTGCAATAATGAGACAGAAAAGCATGTGCGTCAATATTATTATTTATTTATTAATTCAATTCGTTATAATTAATTTGTTCATTCTTTTTTATATTATTGACAGATGACAGTAGACTAGCCAAATAAATGAAACACAAAGTCATTTTAACAAGTAGGCCTATCAATAATTATTTATTTGTTATATATTATCTAAAAATCCGTGCTGCAGGACTATCCATTTATTTAGCCTATATTCAGTTTAATTTTCTATTGATTATAGATAGCCTAGGACTATATACTTTATATATTAAAATTAAACTGCATGTTTCCATTGATTGTGAAGCTAGACATTGAAAATTCCAGATCAAGCGCATGCGGCTGCATGTTTTTTCTTGTTTTGAATTGTATCCTATTTTCCGTTATTACAGTTGACTACGCGAAGTGATATGGAACTGTAATGCGGTCAAGACCTGCCTGGAACTACTTTAGCTGTGCGTTTCCCTGAAAATAATGCACACCTTAGAACGTTCTTCAACCAATCAGATTCAAGCATTCAACAGCCCTGTAGTATAAAAGAAGTTACTACTCAGCACTGAATATAATGTACTGGCAGATATATATATATATATATATATATATATATATATATATATATATATATATATATATATATATATGAGGTTTTATTTAACAAAGTTCGGGAGGAGCAGGTTCAGATAATTAACCAAATTATGCACAGCTGGAGATTAATCAGTAATCAACTCAATGACAGAGTATAAATTCACAGCAGACCTATCTCTGTTCATTGAAAGTTTGTCAGCATTTGGCTGCGCCCTATCTTCCCCGAACCAAGCTCTCCCATCCGATGAAGGAATTTTCCGTCCTTTTGGAATATCTGCCAGAATCCTCGGGTATTATATTGCGGGCGTCAAGCCAAATAAACGGGTCCTTGCCACCACAGGCGAAATACCAGCAAACTTCTTCCGCATTTTTTCTAAACCAGATCATTCAAGTAACGTTTTTTCCTGCCATGGAGAATGGTCATAAGGACTGCAAAGCACCACGCTCGCGTTTCGGAAATATGGTAGCACAAATTTTCTTTTTTGGGGAAGTACCCCTAAATGTGAGCTGCATCTGAATCAAATTTTGTGGTGATCGCATAAAGTACTCAAAAGTTACAGCATTTGGAACAAAGGTAGCCTTTTTGTTTAGTCCTCACACATTTGGAAAGCAATTAAAAAAAAGAGTTTTCTGAGTGACATACACAAAACTAAAGACTCATAACTTCAAAACTATAGCAAGGAGAGTCAAAAGGTAGGTATCGTTTGAAAGAACACTTTTCACATTTTTTGAAAATATAAATTAAATTACATTTGGACATTCTTCTGCCGAGAAACTGCTGATAAAAGACAAAAAATAAATATAATTTTTATAATGATAATGCATATCTTTCTTAAATAAGGAAATAAGGTAGGAGGAAAATTCTTTTTTGGGGAAGTCCCTCTACATATGAGCTGCATCTAACGTAATCAAACGTTACAGCCTTTGGAACCAAGATAGCATTTTTGTTGAGACCTTGACGCCCCCTCATGGGCATTTTTTATAGTGTTTCACCATGAAGAATATCTTGTCATAAAAGCAATAGATAAAGTAAATTTTGGGCTCATTTTAATTGTATGAATATGCTGTAAAAAATGAAGTGCCATTTTCAACGATTTTTGAATGTTTCGTGAGATGTATGATGTTTTTGACACATTGCAGTACATAGTACAAAAAAGTATTTTATAGATTATGAATTTTTTTTTATATCTTTATCAGCAAATAACTCAGCAATACTTGAGTTTTTCAAATAGGCTACATTCACTGTAAAGTTCAGACTCTAAGGTTTCAAATGACACCAATTTTGTTTGAATCAAGGCAATATTTTTGAAAAATATGATAATGAATATTTTCGCAGCTAGGGGGCGCCATGGGTGGCGCACGCGGGCGGTACACTCCGGTTTAGAGAGACTAGTCAGCACTCGTTCAGAGTTGATCGAAGTGGTTAGATTCTTTAAAAAGCTGAGATTCTAAGCTTTAAAATGATACATATTTTGTGTTATTCCACGTTTGAAAAAGAGCACGGACGGTTCCGGGAAAATTGGAAAACACTTTGCTCCCCAGAAGGATGAGAGACTTGTTTTTTATCCAAGTATGCATTACTTCATGAGGAATATCTCGTGATCAAAGCAATGGATTCTGTTGTGTGTGGGCTCTTTGTAATCGTGAGAATCTGTTGTCAATAAAGATGTTCGATTTTTCAATATCTATGCATGTTTCATTGAGTTATGAGCTGAAACGTCACATCAAAACAACATAGCATCACTGCTATTGCTACTTCATAGGTGCGCCTCTGGTATTTTTTTGTGTCAGAACGCTATAAGGAATATCTTTAGACCTGAGTGATGGATTATGGTGTGTTTGGGCTCTTTTTAATCGTAACATTCTGCTGTAAATAATGATGTGCCATTTTCCACAATTGATGCATGCTTCATTGAGTTATGAGTTAGAACGCGACATAAGTGCTACATCTATAATAAAGATCTATGTGCGCATTTGTGTTACAACTCCACGAGGCATAACTTTAGATATGAGTGATGGATTATGCTGAGTTTGGGCTCTTTTTAATCGTGAGAGTCTGCTGAAAATAATGATGTGCATTTTTCTACGATATGTGCATGCTTCGTGAAGTTATAAGTAAAAACCAAACGCGAGTGCTTCATGAGTATATATTTGGCTAGGTACGTCTTTGGTATTTTCTGTGTTAGAACTCCATGAAGAATATCTTTAGATCTGACTGATGAGTTTGGGCTCGTCTTAATCATGAGTTCCTGCTGTAAATAACGATGTGTCATTTTTCATGATCGATGTATGTTTCATGAAGATACGAGTAAAAAGGCCAAGTCTAAGCTACCTCGCTTGGCTACGTGCGTTTGTGTATTTTTTGTGAATTAGAACTCCATGAGGAATATCTTTAGCTCTGAGTGATGGATTACGTTGAGTTTGGACTCATTTTAATTGTAAGCATCTGCTGTAAATAATGATGTGTCATTTTCCACAATCGGAGCATGTTTCATGAAGTTACAAGCGGAAATGTGTCTAAAATTCAGCATCCATATATGGTTTACCCATGGGTCTCTTGAGGGGCTTATTTTACAAAAACCTTGCTCAAGTTTAGTAAAAGCCTGAAACAATTATGCTTGTTGTATTCTACTCATTGAGACCTTTCAAATGACATATGACACATGACTATCTGAGCAGTATGATGTTTTTGACACATTGCAGTACATAATAATTTCCTCTTCCTCATAAATTATGTATTAAAAAAAAATCATTTTATCAGCAAATAACTCAGCACTACTTTGGAGATAATCATAATGGCTACATTCATTGTAAAGTTTAGACTCTAAGCTTTCAAATGATGCCTATTTTGTGTTGATCAATGCAGTAGTTTTGAAAAATATGACAATTAATTTTTTCCATAGCTAGGGGGCGCCCTCCGGCGGTATAATCCGTTCTAAAGGAATAACTCAGCACCTTTTAGGAGTTGAATAAAATGTATAGGTGCATTGAAAAGATTCTGAGATTCTAAGCTTTAAAATGATACCTATTTTGTATCATATCATTCAGTGGTTGCTTAGTAATTTGATTATGAATTTTTTTCATGGGGTGCCGTCCCGCCGGCGGGACGCTTAGGGTTTAAGGGGTTAAAGAGCAGCGCCGCAGATTCAGTACCGGTCGGCCAGCCAGACGCTCTCAACCCCGTTGGCTGAACTCGGCGAGCGCTCCGCTCCGTGGTTAAATTTCGCATTGCATTCAGTTGTTCAGTTATAACGAGGGGAACACGTTTTTAAATGGTGTCGGTCCAAATTATTTTATGTCATTAACGCGCTGCTTTCTTGTGGCTAAAACTCACAAGCACAGTAGCTCGCGGCCTCGTGCATTACGTGCTGAACGCATGCGCTCAGAATCTTTAACCTAACTTATATCGTTAACTATGTCCTGCAATTCATCTGCATAAATCGCGTAGAAACTTAGTTATAGCATAAATGTTTTTATACATGGTTACAAGCAATGTGCTTCACACCAATAGTTTAGTGATCCTTAAATGAAACAAAATTAAACAAACACAAAGTGCCTAAACTAAATTTATGCAAAGCGTCGTCTTTTACGTAAGCTGTCTCCTTAGAAACCAGCAACAGATAAACGAACAATCGTTATCGAAATCAGAGTGTACTTTGACGTTGTTAATCATCAAACGTTCAATAATTGATCTTTCAGCCCTGCAGTTTGGCTAAGCTCTGGATTCCAAACGCAGGTTAAAACCATGGGTTCAGCCTCATCAAATCCTGGCCATTAATTTGAACACAGTTGATCTCCATTATATAAATAAACAAATAGGACTTTCGGATCTCATCCACCTCTCAGACAGTCAATATTGTTCTAAGCAAACTGATATCTGTGCTCGGTCACTTAAACAACAGAAACGCATAATCCTGCAACGATTTCATCTCTAACTTCCTCTCCATCGCGTCTTAGATTAACGCACAAAAAGATGACCATCGGCTCTCCAAGCCCCACTCTCCTCCTCCATTTGCTCATCCACACACTGCAGGAGCTCATTTCCTGGTTTCATGTGAGTCTGGTTATTTTTTTTCCTCTGCCACAGCAGTGATGTTTCCTCTGCTCCCACAGGTTCTCTGTAACTCTGGCTATTTGCTCCATTGCCGCAGCAGTGATGTTTTCTTCTGCTACCACAGGTTTTATCTTACTCCGGCTTTTCCTCCATTGCCGCAACAGTGATGTCTCCTCTGCTCCCGCAGGAGCTCTGTTCCCTTAGCTAATCTTGTTTACTGCCACTGCAGTGTCTCCTCTGCTCCCACAGGATTTCCGTTTCTCTCGCTATTTTTCTCCCCTGCCACAGCTGTGACGTCTCCTCTGCTCCTGCAGGGACTGTTTCTCCAATCCACGTACACTAACGTCACTGATAGTTCCTATAGTGCTGGTTTAGACCCTACTCTGAAGGAGGAGCTAAATTAGTTCCTCCAAAAGAGTTCCTAGAACTAAAATTGTTCCTAGTTCCTGCGGTGCGAATGCGCCGACATCCGGGTACTTTCGCCAATAGTTCTAGGAACTATGAAAAGGTTCCTGCAGTGCGAAAGCCCCTATTATGTATGGTAATGTCAATGTGTCATGCAAAGAAAAGGAATTAATTGAAAACTATAGTCTCATATAGCCAGATCTATATAGTCTATGCCTGGTCTCAAATTTACTTTATAATCAAACTATCATAACAGTGTAATTTTACTTACCTCATCTGTCGACATGATGCCAGTGAATTGCAGAGATGGTCCAAACATATCCACAATAAACAGATGCTTTCTTAACTGCTACTTTCTCACCACTGTCATTTTAGCAGTTTATTTTGTTACTGAGAGGAAAGCATGCAGCACATATTTACATATTCATCTAAACATTGTTCTCAGCAGCGTGGACAGCGCCTGGATGCAGCTAATTCTCTACTGCTTCAGCAGTGATGTCTCCTCTGCTCCCGCAGGTTTTCTGTTACTCCGGCTATTTTCTCCACTGCCACAGCAGTGTTGTCTCCTCTGCTCCCGCAGGAACTGTTTCTCCCGCTAATTTTCCACTGCCACAGCAGGGATGTTTCCTCTGCTCCCACAGGTTTTCTGTTACTCCGGCTATTTTCTCCACTGCCACAGCACTGATGTCTCCTCTGCTCCCGCAGGAACCCTGTTTCTTTAGCTAATCTTGTTTGCTGCCACTGCAGTGATGTCTCCTCTGATCCCGCAGGAACTCTATTTCTCTGACTAATTTTCTATACTGCTGTAACAAGGCTGTCTCCTGCTCCCGCAAGAGCTCTGTTTCTCTGGCTAATTCTCTACTGCTACAGCAGTAAGGTTTTCCTTCGCTCTCATGGGTTACTGGCTATTTTCTCCCCTGCCGCAGCAGCAATGTCTCCTCTGCTCCTGCAGGAACTGTTTCTCCGGCTAATTCTCTACTGCCACAGCAATGAGGTTCCTTTGCTCCCTCAGGATTTGTTACTCTAGCTACTTTCTCCCCTGCCGCAGTAGTGATGTCTCCTATGCTCCCGCAAGCTCTGTTTCTCTGGCTAATTCTCTACTGCCATGGCAGTGAGGTTTTCTTTGCTCCCACAGGATTTGTTACTCCAGTTCATTTTCTCTACTGCTAGCAGGGATGTGTCTGCTCCAGCAGGAGAACTGTTTCTCCGGCTAATCTCATCTTCTGCTACAGCCTTTCTCCGTTCAGCGAGCTTCGGTCTCCCAGAGGATGTGCTGTAGCATGCATCTAAGTTTTCTCTTCTCTGTCCAGCGAGCATTGGTCTCCCAGCGGACAATGCATGCATCTATGTTTTCTCTTCTCTGCAAGCATCGGTCTCACAGCGGAGAAAGTCCTTCCGTCCAACCTCATAGACTGCCCAAATAATTCCAAACGCGAATTCTTCTCGCCGCTCGGCCACCTAAACCATGCTATACACATAATTCAGCAAGGCCGCCCTGTCATCACGCACCTCCTCGCCTTAAGTTTATGTATAACTTACTCTAATCAGTGGAATGGCTTAACCTTTTTCTTCGATTACATCTCTCCCCCCCTCGATTTAAGCTGTTGACAGCTCCTTCCAATCGTCGTCACTGCTTTCTCAGGGGGGAAAGTGGTCAACTAACAGAATCCTGGTCCATCGCGACAAACTAAACTATGCATTGCATCAACAAAGGTCATTCTTACTCACCCGTGTTAATTGCCACTCCTCAGATGCCTCATCTGGAACTCCGCTTGATTAGTTTGTAACAACTGCCAAACTCGTTCCAGGAGCACAAAATCAAATCGCTGACTCTCTCCCATTACTCTTTCCAGAAATTCAGGACGTTGGTGTCAGAAGCATAAAAAGCTTAATAGAGCTATCTAACCAGCATTCAGTTTTCAATAAATTAGTCTACGGTAAGCCTGCCCCCGCCATAAATAAATCTCAAACATCCCTTCTCATTAAAGGGTTCAAGAACTTATCCCACTCGTCCGGATACCAGTCAATCGTTGCAATTGACATACTCACCAAATGTATTCCAACACTTCCATTCCACCAACTCCTTCTGCACACTGGAAGCACGTCTGTCCTAACTGTCTTCAATTGACTATCACATCTAACGTCGACTCAAATACCTATCCTTCAATCTCAGATTTACAGATCGTAGATATCGAAACCATATTTTCTTCATTAAACAAGTAGTAAACTGATCAAGCAAAGGTCACTTCGTTTATATTTTCAATCCGCCAACCCCCATCCAACTGTACCACTCTCGTTTGATTTACTGCAGTATAAACGTTCAATGTTCAAATCCCTACTCGGCCCACATCAGAAGCGTTCAAAACCTACATCAGATCCAGCCGCTTCCACATCAAAACGCTCACCAAGCCATAATTAAATCATTCATTTCCATCACCTGCTGCGCTCAATCCATCGTCACTCTCAGTACCAGTACCAAGTTCCAACCCACTTCCAGTATCATTTGGTTCGCTGCGTTCAAGCTCGATACAATAAACATCTACAATACAGCGTATATTTTTTTTACAAACAATGGCAGGCTCCCCCGTTCGCACACGTAATGGCTCCTCGTTCAAGGGCCGGGCTCTGTCCCCCTTCCGAAGCGCTGATCGAGCCCTTCCGTTCGAATCGCAGTGAGAGTCTGCCCGTCTTAGTCATCATGGGACGGCCGCGCTCGTGTCGCTGTGTGGGCTCCCCATTCGTCGGGCCGCGAGGGTTCTGTTCCCATGTCCCAGCCCCCTTCGAAGCGCCGGTCGAGCCCCCCGACAGAGTCCAGCGGGCGCCCTCCCTTCCGCTGGCGAGGCCTACCCATCCGATGCCGTGAGCATCCAAGTTCCCGTCGGACGCTGCGAGGGCCCTCCCAGTTGAATGGCTAAACGCTTTCTCAAATCACGCTCGTAAAAATCTTGCGTCATCGAGTTGACAGTCCAACTGCCGAATGGGCTTATCCGTCCGATGCCGTGAGCATCCAAGTTCCCGTCGGATGTCGCGAGAGCCCTCCCGGTCGAACAGTCAAGCTCGTTTTAGTAAGTACCTTCTCATGCCCTGCACTTTTTGGGGGAATTAATTGCACATCATTTTACGATTGCTGTCCTGCGCTCACCTGGCTTTTATGGGGGGAGAACTTTGGGTTCGGGCCTAACTCCGAGCTCGGAGCCCTCCCCCCGGACAGCACGCCAAATACGCATAAACTTATTGTATTAATTATATGTAGATGTGAACTCGTGAAATGAGGTTTTATTTAACAAAGTTCGGGAGGAGCAGGTTCAGATAATTAACCAAATTATGCACAGCTGGAGATTAATCAGTAATCAACTCAATGACAGAGTATAAATTCACAGCAGACCTATCTCTGTTCATTGAAAGTTTGTCAGCATCCCTCCTCCACCCCATCTCCTCACTTCCAGTTCCATCTACACTTACTAACTGGGGGGAGTACTTTGGGTTTGGGCCTAACTCCGAGCTCGGAGCCCTCCCCCCGGACAGCACGCCAAATACGCATAAACTTATTGTATTAATTATATGTAGATGTGAACTCGTGAAATATATATATATATATATATATATATATTGTTGTGTGAAACATGCAATTTGTTCTTTTATGACCCATATAAACACTGTAAAAGATTTCTTATAAGGGAAATCTTTATATAAAGGAAAACATTGTAAAAGATTACTTATAAGGGAAATCTTTGAATAAAGGAAAATGTATCCTGTGTTTTGAGCATTTATTAAAGGAAATAATAGGCTAAGATAGAAATAATACAATGTATTAGAAAGCATATATTTAGTGAAATGGAAGAAAAAAGTATTACCTGGTTGTTGTATTCTAGACCAAGAAGAGAAGACGGTGGAGGGCCCGAGCTCGTAAGAGGAAAACAAGGCAAAGGAAGGCGTCTTTTATGGAAGTTGTAAAAAGACTGAAGGAGTTGACAATTGCTCCAGACCTGGGATTGGATAAATTGTCTATATGTGATTGAAAATGTAATGAAGGGGTGTGATGAAATGAATTATAAAAAAGTACAGTGAGACATATGAGAGGCAGACGCTGTGAAGGAAGACGGCCTCTCCCTTGTTTGATGATCCAAGCCTGACACCTGCTGGCGAAGCTTGTGAACTGACAACTCTTGAACTTTACTTTGACTTTCGATATATGTAAAACAATTATTATTGTAATAATAAACTACTAATAATTGATATAAAAAGAACCAACTTGCCACAAGTCTCTGCATTGTGAGAGAGTTGAGCTGAACTAAACCACGGAGAAGTTTTTCTTCTAAGTTGTGAGTATGGACATTCAAATACTTATTATTTATAACGAATTCGACTTACTTTACCTTAACCTGAGAATAAATAAAAATAAGGTAGAAGGTGTGGTCACCATAAAACAAATATTATATATATCTTTTTTTTTTTTTTTTTACCACAATGACCAGCACAAGCACTCTGTGACCCAAAACCAGTGACTTTAACTTCTTTTTGTGTCACTTTCCCAACACCGACATCAGTGATGCTTTTTGAAGATATTTGAGCTTCTCCACTATTTGTTGAAGATGTATGCTTCTTTATTAAATAAAGCAGAAATTCAAGACATAGTGAAACAAATAAAGACTAAAATGATACCTTCATATTAATTACAAAATCATTTTGGCAAACAATGAGGATAAACACTTGACAATTTACTTCAACATATTCAAAACAGAAATAAAGAAAAAAAAATATGACAGATACGATTAGTGAAGCTGTAGTAGCTCAGGCAGAGTTCATTTAGGCCTTAAGTATGTCAAATTCAGACACATTATGAATATAACTAAATAATGTTGAAAAAAAGAGAGACCGAATGGGATTCATTCATCAGGACAGCTGACTTTCACTCCTCTGTTACAGCATGTTGATTGATCTCATCAGACTGAGCTGTAAAACACACGAGATGTGGAATAAGGGTTAATTATTCATAGTGATGGTAGATCTGGTTAAATTAATCTGTGGGATAACAGATCAGAGAGAGAAAGAGAGAATCTCACCATGAGCTCTGTAGCATTTGACTCCTATAATGATGGTCACGAGCAGATATGTAGAAGCTGCCAGTAGAAAACTGAGCAGTTTGAGAACTGAGAGAACTGGACCTGAAAAATTAAACAACCAAATCATTTCATCATCATCAAAACTTGTTAGATTTTCTAATCTATAATAAATAATAAGGTACTCTCTAGTGCCACCAGATTTGACTTTTCTTCTTTAACTTTTAAATCTTGCGATTAAAAAATATTATTGTCATGTAGGTCTCAGTGAAGCCATTGATTTGAATCTTTGCTCACTGACTGCTATTTTGGAGTTTGACAAATATTATCCAACTTTTAAACCAACATTTATTTACAGTCATCAATCATGTCTCTGTCACTGTTCATCATTCATACTTAAAAGCATTACAATTATTCTTTAATGCACATATTTCAAAGAGTTTTAATAGCACTTGTTTTGTTGAAGTATAAAAAGATACACTGATCTCAGTGGTAATATTTCCATGGATGTGAATCAGATTGATGTGAAGGAGATTCTCACACTCACCTGAAAGCGTCAGTGTAACTTCATCACTGGTGTGTGTGTATCGTGATCCTCGCGTCTCTCTTCCACTACAGCTGTACTGGCCTGTGTGAGATTCACTAACTGAACTGATCCTGTATTCCTGTGATTGACTGACATGAATCTCTGAATCATCTTTATTCCAGCTGTAGGTCCAGCTAGTGACGTCTGTCTCCTGTATGTCACATGTGAGATTGACCGTCTCTCCTCTGAACACTCGTCCATCAGGCTGAACACGCAATACAGCTTTGGGTCTCTCTGTGAGACATTAACTAAAGTTTAATTTAACTGACAGAACATGATACTGTTGATGGATGACATTAATCTGAATAATATTGTTACTATTAAATCAGATTGGCACATTACCTCTGACTGTTAGCGTGACACTATGACCTTGTGCTGTGGAGTTTTCTCTTATTACACCACAAATGTACTCTCCTCCATCAGAGACTCTCACATCTCTCAGTGTTTCTGTCTCATCACCAGATTTTATTCTCTGGAAGTCTTTGTACCAGATAATCCTCTGTCCAGTTAAGCGTCTCACGTCACAGATCAGAGTAACTGTGTCTCCAGTGAACACTGAACTCTGGGGCTTCACAGTTACTCTGGGTTTGTCTGTAAATATTTCATGATCTTGTGTTAATATACAGCCTTCAGTCATCATCTATCAATGTTTATGGCTTCTATTATTTACACTTAATGCGTCTTAATTTTACCTCACCCTTCAGCTCATTATGAGTAATGTAATTGTATGGCTGTTTTATGATCTAACATGAGCATAAAGAAGATGTAGAAAGATACAGATCCTGAGAGACATGGCTTGTGAAATCGGATGCTACTGTAACTCACAGTTCAGTCTGTCTAACATGCAGCATCTAGAAATGTTCACTAGTACATTTTTGCAGTACAAGTTGCAGTTTATTAATTCTTCATATATAATTTAAGCAATATCCTTTCTATGAGTGATGATCACTCACCCGACACAGTCAGAGTCACTTCATCACTCCAGTAAGAGCAGTCTGATCCTCTGCAGCCGCAACACCTGCACTTCTGTGTGATCTCTGCTGTGATCTTGAACTCTTTCTCTTCAGAGTCGTGCTGTTTATCATCTTCATCTTTATCTTTAAAGTTGTGCTTTCTATCAGCATCACACTTCCATCTGTATCTCCATCCTTCCCCCTGTAAGTCACATGAGAGAGTGACAGTCTCTCCTCTGGATATCTGTGATGGTTTAGGCTGAACAGTCAGAACAGCTTTAGGTGTCTCTGAAAGAACTGAACAAACAGAAGTTATGATAAAACATCCAAAAGAAACCAAGATAAGTGGATAAAAGAAGATAATGAAAATGTATTTCTCGGCTGTCCAGTAATTGTGCAATACAATTAAAATCTCAATAAAGCTCTGTTCCTCTTGAAACATCATGCCCTGCTCGCTGAGAACAATAACCTCACTTTATTTACAACCACCTTCTTTTCTTCTGTGCAAATAAAAGCCCTTCTTATCACGTCATCACTTCTCAGTGTAACAGATTTCTGCGGTGAAGAGGATCAGACTCACGTGGTAATATCAGTGTCACAGAGTCACTGATCTCTGACTTCTGTCCATCACTTCTCTCTCCTCTACAGGTGACATCACTGCTTATCTGAGATACACCAGTTTTGGCGCTGAATTCTCTGTCAGAGCTGAAGGACTGAGATGATCCGTCTCTAAACCAGCTGTATGTCCAGTCGTCTTCAGTTCCTGGTATTTCACATCGGACAGTGACGGTTTCATGTTTGTCAGGCTCTATAATCACTACAGCCTTTGGTCTCTCTATAACATCACATAAACAGATGTAGATTAAACATGGAGCAGCATCTGTGACATAAACAACAAACTCTCACTGTACTCGACACACTGCTAAACACTTTCTCTTTCTGTTCCACTGTGTAATGTGTGTGAAGACTTGAGGAAATATATAAATCACCTTGAGTTTGTCCAGGCTGGATGTTTGAAATCAGCACTACAAATCAAAAGAGACAAATTGCATTGATTTATTTGTTGTTGCTTCGTTCATTTTCATACATAAATGCGTTTAAATCAGCATTTGAATAATTTATGATGGTTATACGGTGGAAGAAAAATAATAAAACAGGCTCATTAACAGAAAACTTGTGTGCTTATATTTTTAAATGTTACTAAGACATGTAAAAAATAATTCTGATATAAACACTGATCATGTGTTTATGCTGAGATCTCTGTTGTGGCGTTGAGCAGAACTGGAGAATCAACACACACACCAGCTGCATCCTCACAACTTCATTCTGGAGAAAATACAATATTGATTTACAATATCAGTCTCTCCAAAAAAGGCTTAATTTGTCTGCTGATTATATGCAATTATTATTTTTTTTTTTTTTTTTTTTTTACACCAATTCACAAGGTCCTTTCAGACAAACACAGACTGTGTTGTTGGGTTAGTATGGAGTTCTTACAGAAGTAAATGCTTTAGAAAAACTACATTACGGCCAATGACATGACGCGCACAATTTTGGGTCCAAGTGCATTATTCCCTTTTAATTTGATAAATTTATGACATATAACTTTTTTCCATAAAAAATATTTAGTTTGAATAAATTTTTAGTATATTCAAATAATAAATATTACTTTATGTTTTGGTATCTTAAACCCCCATAATGTCAATGTTGTGCAACCGTCTGTAAAATGAACAGACTAAGAAAACTATTTAAATGGTGTTTTAATAAGAGGAAATTCACAAGAAAATATTATGGCAAAATTGAAACCTTTCATATAAACAAATTGCATAAATATCAGAAGTTTAAAACTGTTAAGAGAATTGAAAAACTTTTGTCCTCAATTTGTATATTCTCAGATGTCAGGGTGACAACATGGGTCTTTTATTATGAAGAGAAATAAGACTAACATGATAATGAAACATCCAAATGACCCAAATTTATCCTTGAGGCAGAGATAACAGGTTTGTAAATCTCTCTTTGAGAAAAATAGATACTTTCAAGTATGGGTAAGTTGGTACACTCTCCATTTTAGATAGTACAACCAATGTAAAACTAGGAAAATGCTATTTTAATCTTAACTTCTTTATCGTTTTTAAAAATTCTATGTATGAACTTGCTTCATTTTCTATTCCATCAGCTCAACTATGTCCATTTCTATTATATCAAATCAACTCTATATATTCTTCCAGATATAAGTCAATAAGTGGAGAGATTGAGGGTGAAAGAGGAAGAGTGAAGAAAACATCTATGTTCAATAATAGTTAGCTGATGCTGTCATGACAGAGCTGAAACCACAGTCTGAAGATCTTATTTTCCATGTCATCAGTGCTTCATACGGGAAGTGGCATCATCGTGGTCATTAACGTCACTGGTCAGAGTTTGAGACCGCAGAAACACAAGCCATCTCACAACATCATCTATACATCTACTACTAAACTCTTCAACAACTCCAGGAGTTTCCAGAACAATACTGTAACCTGACATCAAATCAACATCTGAGTTTCTGAGATCCACATCACAATTAAAGACTAAATGTAGATAGTGAAGATCTAAGAAAACAAAGACAACTTTACAGAACATGACAACATGTTTGATTCACACATGAACCATAACTAAACTGAACGACAATCACAGTAATGATCAATACACTGATCTCATTCAGCACATCTGGTGTTTTTCACTTTCACACACAGATGTCATGAACTACTGATGGATTTGATACTCAAAGTATTAGCAGCATAAATAAAAAACAGACCGAATACTTAAAAAGATGAATGAACACTGATTCACTACAACATTATACAAAATGCACAACTGATGCATAAATGAGAAAATAATACTCACAGATCATTAGAGGAAGTGAACTGAGCTCCATCCTGATCTATTAATGACACGCTATCAAACACACAGCCAGTCTTATAGACTCAACACTTCCTGAACTTAAAGAAGAGAGTCAGAGCAACAGAGAGGAATTAAATAGACACAAAATATCTGATTCAATTAAGTATTGAGTCTAACAGCATCTGACAGCTTCTTTAGCTCAAACGTGTTTATTTTTTAGGTGCAAGTTACAGGTAATAATGCATGTGTGCATCCTGAGGTTAAAGCAAAACAGATAAAAACGTCTCAAAATTCAAATGTTATGAAATAAAAGTCAACAAAAGTATTTATACTTAAGTAGAAATACCAATAAAACTGCACTGGATATAATACTTTATAATACATCTCTGGTTCACTCTTTAGAAGAAACATTATAAGGGTTCTGCCAGACACTTAATAAATAGAACTTTTTAGGGGTTCCCATCATGTGATCATTATATGGATTTAGTTAATTAATTCTGTTAATCAATTAATTGTTTTATTTTAATAAAATGTTATGAATTAAACAGTTTGTAAATTTGTCATATCAACCACACAGGGGCGCTGGTGAGCACCCTTCTAAACCTACTTCACAGTCATGTGCATCCGATTGCCATTTTATACCCACAAGAGCATACGCAACCCATAGACGCAACCCAGTCTCTTACTACTGCGTATCTATACCACGAGTTTTCATTTTCATTTGGCGTAGTATTTACACGCCAAAGTCACATTTCGCGTTCATATGGTACGCAAAACCCTCCCGTTTATGGCGAGTGGATAATGCCACGGATAACTTACCGAAGTCTACAGTCGTGTACTTTTACGTGACAGAAGGGGTACGCCGCACCACAGACGGGTGAAACCAACGTGTGACTCCAACGTCGCATCACAGCACGTCGCACCACTGACGCGTGACTCCAACGTCTCACCACAGCACGTCGCATCACAGACCCGTATGGAACGCCGTTGGGGACAATACCTATTATATGCAACGCGTGAAATTTGGACGCATTAACACGCACAGTTTGTACGCGTAAATACGAAGTATATGTTCGGGTGTCGCGTCAGACCGCACAACAGCCAATAGCGTTGCTCTATTTAGGATTTCATTTGCATTTGTGATGCGATGGCACGTTGCTGTATACATATATAAACATCAGACGACATTTCTTTCCGTGAGGGATGATGTGCTGTTAGGTAAGCAAATACCTATGCAAACGTCACACGTAACATTTGTTCGTGAATGAGATCGTAATTTTACGTTGGCATGTACATAGGCAAGCGTAAAACTTTAGAGTCAATGATGCATTTATACGTTGGTTGTGATGTCAGTGCTGTGTCATCTCATCTGAATGCAGGTTTTTTTGTCTCCGGTAACGTGGAAAAGTGGATTGCTCTCTACGATGGCTCTTAGAATTTTTTTATTAAACTGTCAAAGAACTTTTACTGACTGCGTTCAGTTGGCATCCTCTTATAACAGGCTATATACACATGTATAACATATGTTAACATGTATACAACATACAACACTGGATACGGCCATAGCCAGGGTGTCAATAATTATACATAATAGTGCCAATAAATGCCATAAATCATTCAACTTTAATAAATACAATGAATAATAAAGTTAGCAAAGGCTAAATAAATACTAAATACTGTGGCTATTGTTTTTTTCAAAATGACTAATGACTAAATGAGTAATCTCCGAGTGGGCCAGCATCAATCTGGTATGAGAGACTCTGGAATGCTCCTTGAAGTCGGGATGTCAGTTTGACTGGAAATAATTAATACACATATACTGTATGTGTACTGTATATGTCAGATAAAAATAATCTAATAACAACAATATATTGTAACAATCACAAATTTAACAATTATATTATAACAATAGGGCAAATACAAAAGCAGAAAACAAAGCACCAGTAGCCTATGACAATTTACAAATCTTTTTTCAACATTTAAACACAGACACAATCATACAACACATAAACATTACAGAATCACTACAGCAGGCGGACCACGTAAACTGTGGGGCAGCCAGTCCAAGTCCAAGTGTAAATAGCAACAGTTGTGGATTCAGTAGACATTTAGATGCTATTTACTTATAAATAGCGACAGATAACGTTACTATTTGCTCATCAGTATTGTTGTGCATTAAACATCCTGCAATATAACTGACATTAGATCATTAGATTTATAAAACAATATTTAAATCATGGCAACTTATTGAGATATTAAAGACCTAGAGCTACCCCTAACCTTACCCTAAATGTAACTTTTATGAATTAAAATGAATTTTAAGTCAAATAATTTTTATTGAAAACAAATGCGTTTAATAACTGTAAAGTTATTAAAAAAAAAAGCGCTGTCAGTGGGAATAGAACCCCGGTCTCCCTTTACACGTTACGCCACAGAAACCGCTGACTAAAGAGGTGACTTTTTCCACATATAGGGTAGACTGGCCTAGTGTAATTAGTTCTGCCAACAAGTAGGCTATTTGCAGTGGTCCAAATAGACACCTCGAATGTATTAACCAGAAGGGAAATATGGTCGTTTACTTTACCTACAGGACAAATTCCTTTAACGTTACAAAATAATATAATGTTAATTCATGCAGTCATTGAATGTATTTAATCATTGACTCTAAATTATCACCAGTTTAACTAAAACAGAAAAAATTGTATGTGGGTGGGAGACATGACATGCAATTCTACCCGTCCATGATGTCATAACCTATTAAAAATGGGTATTTGTTAAAAATATATATCTTCATGTTGTTCCTCTGACAAGATATTATTACAGCATACCATAGCTGTAGTAGGTGTATAAAGACCTCTACTTCAAAATTTTATCTAAACATCAAAATTGTCATGTGGTGTGACTGTCCGAGATATGTGTGACCTTACTAATATGACAATATATATCAGCAAAGTATAAATAATTGATAGATTTACAGTTTAAGTAACAGAATTAGGCCATTTCAACAGACACAGAAAGTGTTGATGTCTGTGTATGATTTTAAAGCAAGTTCTGGACAAATACATTTTGTCCGTAAAATAGGCGTCAAATGGTGTGACACTGCAATCTATATTTTTAACGGGCAATAATTTGGACATCATTATGATGAAGAGGTCCACACTCAACCAGGAAGTTGCAGTGCCATCTCTGGAGTGGTTTGCAAGGTCAAGAGTTGAGTTCTGGCTTTTTAATTTTTAATTAAAAAGCTCTGTATCTGATATGCTCACTAGTGGTCAATGTTTTGTGTCTTATGGTGTGACATTATTTACATAAAAATTAAACACTTTTATACAAATTTAACTTATTAATTCTTAAAAATCATTCCTGCCATGTGGCAAATTACATGCTAAGTATAAGCTAGCTGTTTTTAGTTAACCAAGAGATTAGCTTAACTGAACAAAACGTCAGATGGTGTGACACTGTATCATACGGTGTGAGTGTTTTTCTAAGTCACACCATATGATATATTTGTCACACAATATTACATACACCTTTTTTAATGATAAATAAATAACTATTCAAAACATATTCAATAATAATAGTGAATGTTTAATAGTGAACATTAAATTACCTATACAATTAATGTATTTCTTTTAAATTTTATACTTAATTTAATGTTCTTGAAGTGAGATGGTGTTTGATTTACTCATTTTTATGAGTTTATTATAATTTTAAAAGTTTTAAAACAATGTTAGTATGTTTTTTTGATTAATGTTAACTGAATTAATTGAATGATGAATGCAAATAAAAAACAGGTTTTTTACATTGACAAATCGTGGAGTGTTGCAGTTCATCATATAGTGTGACACTATATAATTTGGTGTGACATTCAGAATTGTGCCAGTAAAAATACTTTCTTAATCATAAATCATAAAAAAGTCAACGGAACACAAGAGAAATAGTATCAGCAAGATTCACAAGCATTTTCATAGATTTATAACCGGGTTTAACATAATTAATCTAAAATATCTGGAAAGGCTGAGGAGAGATTACTTACTTTGCATGATGATTTAGAAAAACAATACAAAATCTAATTAATCTGCACAAAAGAAATGTTAAATCTTAAGATAGTAATGAAAAAAATGTATGTTGAAGTTAGTTACTTAGGGAGAGTATATCCCATTTTCATTTTATATAGAATAACGTTTATGTCACACCATATGACAATTTTAGGCACGAATGCAACAAATTGGTGAATAAATCCAATTTCAAATACAAAATCTAAAAGACCACATATATTGTGGGAAATGCAAGAGTCAGTACAACACAACTCAATATTTTTTATGCCTAATATTTGAAGTAAAAAATAAAAACTTTTTTCAGGCGTCTCCCACCCATGTCGCACATCAAATAAGACTCAGAAATATTACACGTTCAAAAATGTCATGTTTACACGACGAAAACGTTCGTCTAGAAACACGTAACAAAAAAATACACGGCCATAAATGTTGCGTTAAGGCGATACAAACGATCGTGTCTTTAAATAACATGACAAAAAACTTCGCGTTTAGACGTACAAAACGTTGGCGTTTACACGGACCAAAAAGACGCGTACAAACTGTGCGTGTTAATGCGTCCAAATTTCACGCGTTGCATATAATAGGTATTGTCCCCAACGGCGTTCCATAGTTCACCTCTCAGTTTGCTTCGCGATCGCCAAAAAGTGCACAAATCACACCTCATACACCTCATATACGTTACTACTGTGACGCCGCCGTGACGTCGCCGCCGGTCTGTCGTCTGACGTCTCTATCAATCCCATTCAAAAATAGACACGGACTGACGGCGACGGAAGGGTAGACTGCTCCTTCGCCTTCTTCAGGGTAGACTTAGAAAAGGCATTATCCGCTCGCCATAGGCTACCCGTTAAACTTCTATTGACGGAAAATGCGTATGCATTTTTTTTTTTTTTTTTTTTTTTTTTCGCGGTATTCTACGGGATTTTAGAATTTTTTTTTTTTTTTTTTTTTTTTTTTTTTTTTTTTTATTAGAACATGTAATTAACATTACAGAAAAAAAAACAGGCATGAGTAACATAAACTCCAAGGATGATAAAATAAAATAAAAATAAAGAAAAAGAGACATTCATAAGACGCCAAATACAGATTCATAATACCTTACAATAGACATAGCTTTTGAATTTTTAACAATTTTAAGAGACTTCATTAACAGAGTGAGTTCGTTACAGAAAACCTTGTATAAAGGAGGAGATTTTGACAATCTACATTTATGAATGAAAAATTTGCCATTCAAGATGATAAAATTTACAAAATTGTGAATATTTTTATCATCCTTCTCAAAATAGCAAAAATGCGTATGCATTGCACGCAGAAATGTATTATAGTTAACGTCATCGTCCCGCCCCTTAATCGTACGAAGATTCACGATTCCATCTCGTGCAGATGCCGAAGGTGCATGCAGAAATACGTGTTATTATTTTATTTATTTATTTTTATTTATTTATTTATTTTTGTACAGAAACATAACTCATAATCTCTAATGTATTTTAAATGGGAAGCATTCTTTCTGCCTATCGAGCTTCAGCAGAGAACCTGTTTAATCAACATTTAATTCACGAGATTTTATCTTATCATGGACCATGGTTTATGTATTTTTTTAATGTTATTTTTTCGATCTTATTGTCAGGGAAGCTGGATTGCTTTGCTGTTTATTGATATTTAAAAAAATCATATTTTATCAGTAGGAAATCGCGCTGAAAAAGTCTCGTTCCGAGCACATCGCGATATTTGGCATCAGTTCACGTGTGCCAGATGTTGGTAAGTAGTAATAACGCTGTCCTAATAATGTGTGATATAATGTCTTTTCTGTTTGTCGATATTAATAAGATTAGCTCACATCCAGTCACTGCATTATATCTGTCATCGCCACGGAGGCTTTGCGTTTCATTGCTTTCTAATTCTAAACAGGGTGATTAAACACCGTCTGTCACGTGACGTGCTAGAAGCACAGTAAAAACAACACTTACCATGCTTTTACCACATTAACATTAGTTTTACTGTGATAAGTGTAGTAAAAAGACAGTAATCACAAAACTGACCATGCGTTTACCACACTATTGGTAGTTTTAATGTGATACGTATTGTAAATGTACAGTAACCACAATACTTACCATGCTTTTACTACAGTAACCCTAATTTTACTGTGATAGGTGTGGTAAAAGAACAGTAACCACAAAACTTACCATGATTTTACCACAGTAACCCTAATTGTACTGTGATAGGTGTGGTAAAAGGACAGTAACCACAACACTTACCATGCTTTTACCACAGTAACCCTAATTTTACTGTGATAGGTGTGGTAAAAGGACAGTAACCACAACACTTACCATGCTTTTACCACAGTAACCCTAATTTTACTGTGATAGGTGTGGTAAAAGGACAGTAATCACAAAACTTACCATGCTTTTACCACAGTAACCCTAATTTTACTGTGATAGGTGTGGTAAAAGGACAGTAATCACAAAACTTACCATGCTATTCCCCAGAATTGGTAGTTTTAAAGTGATATTTGTTGTAAATGCATATTAACCACAACACTTGCCATGCTTTTAATGCTTTATAATGTAACATCCAATATTTGTAAGGCAGTACTTTGTCCTTTAAATAATCCTATATATTATTAATTATACATAATGATATTTTCTTTTCTTTTTTTTTTTCAGATGAAAAGACCAAAAGGGCCCTTCGGACCCAGTCAGCCCCATATTGTTTGAGGACAAGTAAACGGAGGAAACGGAAAGCTGCATAGGTAAATATTTGCAATGTATGTATTGTTTTTAACCCTAAATCAAATAATTTATCAAGCATTTGTTGTTTCTTAAACCTTTTCTCACAAAACCCATAGCCCAATCAGTATAACATAGTCTGAAGGTCTTAATAACTCAAAAGATTTAACAAGTTGTCAAATTCGTACGATACTCGTACATATTTGTATACTCCTACATAATCCTGCAGCTTTTACTCCTAGTGCTGTCATTGGCTACTGCCTCAATTCCTGTACATATTTATCGCGATATTTGTAAATCAGTTGCGCCCCTTCTTGGAAAGTAGTCGGATGTCCCACACACTGTCAGAAAGTTGATATTAATTGCATTGTATTTATTACAATTATTACAAATTGGTCCCCGTCTGTTTATGTTCCAGTGATACATGATGTCTCTCCACACCTCATTACCTACCTCTGTTTGCAAGAGGGGAAAAGCTTATCTGACATTATCATGTCACATGACATCAGATACTCAATTATTTTGTCGTAATCAGATCAGTTACACTGCCCTACCCGTTTGCATGTAAATCATTTTCATACGATTATTGCGTGCTATTAAAGACATACTTTTATTCATAGAAATGCCCACATATCAGTGAACTTATAACATAAAAATGCTTTTAACATTTAATTATGCAACACTCTTTACAGAAAAATATCCCACAGTTATGGATAAACTCACAACGTCATCATCAAGTGCTGTGCTGGGCACATTGGGCGACAAGTGTCCTCCAACGTATTCGATCCGTGGCCAAGTTCTCCACATCTTCCCATGGGACACTGACATTCTTCAGGTCTTCGTGAAACATCTGTCTCCGTGTCTTCCTTGGTCTTCCCTGTCTCCTGCATCCTCCTGGTGGTGTCCTCTTCATCACTGTGTTTGGGTGTTGTTGTTTGGGCATGCGTAGGATGTGTCCAGCGAGGTGCACCCTTTGCTCTGTCTCAGTTTCTGAAAGTCTTCAAGTGAAGTCCCACTCCTCCTCGTGATCTCTTTGATATATGCAGAACCAATATTGAAAATAGTGATTTATCTTTTTCCATATTGTTAAAGCATTTTGTTTTCTCTTTCAGCTTCATAAACTGTACTTGATTTCTGCCTAATGCCTTTATAAAAAAGGGTCAGTGCTCATCAGGTGTTTTGCTATTATTGCTATTTGTTATGTTTTGGACATATTCATTGCATAGTTACAATAAAAGTGACCAATAGTGCTTTTGTTACATTTATTTGAATATAGTTGATATACCTGTAATATACTATACCTACACTGTAAATGTTAGAAGCACTTTAGAACATGCAATTATCTTTAATTAAAATACTGCAAAACTACCCTGCTGTAGGACATTGCTTAGAAAAAAGTTTCTCTTTCAAATGTATGCATCAGTCTAATCAAAAAGGCAAATTTGTAGCATAGATAATTTGAACTCGTTTTTGGATGGTAACCACACAACGGAGTATTTTGTTTTTAAATATGAGTTTTATAATTTAATTAGAAAGAATACATATCCCTGCAGGCGGAACCAGAAGAGATCTGTCATCATTTACCATAAATGGGCATGTAAGTGTGACGCGTCTGTTCAGCTGGGTTGTTATTGGCTGTGACTTTATCGCAGAACTCGCTGTGATTGGACAATCGTTTAACACATATAAAACGGCGCTTCATGTTACAAAGTATGTTTTGGTGTTATTATTACGTTAGTTATAGATTAAGCTAACTATAAAGTGACTCTATGTTGTGAGAAATTACTCCTTTACCGAGATCCTAACCCTAACCCTAAGCATGTCTGCACATTTCAATGAACTACAGAACCATGCTTCCTGTTCCACTGATAGAATGACAGAGACATGTGGGTAATGTAGTTTAAAACGTTTAGTAATGAAACAATAAATGTTAAATAATAGATGTTGAGACTTCTTCCTCTGGTTGAGAAAAAGCTACACCACATCAGTGATCACATCTTCTGTTCATGTACTGTAGGGATCAACTGAACAAACTGTTTAGACGAGGAAGAAGAACATGAACACGATACGTACATCAGAAGAGCAAGAAACCGGTTTAGCTGTAATAATGAATCATTATATTCCAACACAATATACAATTCTGTAGGTGACTGAATATGATTCTCTGGCACTCAGTTTATGGCTTCAGCAGATGTGAATGGATCAATATGATGTTAATGTATTTTTGAAGACACATTTTAATTTATCTTGAATCTCATTTGTCTTTATGCTACTTTATCAACTTTATTGATAAAGTGTTGTTTAATAAAGTATGGTGAATATTGTGTATTGAAAGTGGTGTTTTGTACAGTAAATAGAATTTTTTATTTTAGAAATTTTTATTTCTTATTTAGTATTTATTTTTAATTTAGTTTTAGTAGTTTTAATTTTAATTTAGTAATTTAGTACTAGTAATTTAGTACTTTAGTAATTTAGTAATTTAGTTTTAAATTCATAATTTAAAAACAACTACATATAACTAATGACTATGATTATTTTACTTAGGACATAAAAACTTAGATCTGGTTAATTTGGGACAACAATGCAACATAAGTTGCATGTACTTGCATGTATGTCATGTTTCAGTGAAATAAAGGGAAACTAAATTACAAGAGGCTGCAGTGGGCTATCTTACTATAAACACTTCAAGCATAATTGAAGATGATACATGTTGATCATTCCAGTACATCTACTACTGCTTTTCAAATGAAAGCATAGACATTACTGATGTCAGGCATATAAGCAGCAATCAGAAGGGGTAAAAAGGAAATTCTGGCACTGTTTTTTTTTTTTTTTTACTGAATGGTGCATTATCCTTGTGTAATAGTAATGTATGTGTAGATCTGTGTAGATTATACTGCCCTTCCACCCCCAGGGGCCCAGCAACGGCCCCCAGAAGAGCAAAAAAAAAAATGCACATTTCAAATGGCTGTAACTCAAAGTCCGGTTCGTGTATCAAAGAGAACATCGGCAAGACAACTGCTTATGCTATGTTTAATAAATAATGTTGGCCACAGTTTTCAGACATATATGGAAAGCTGGCATAAAGGTTATTTTTAAAGTGCTCACAGTAAAATATAAAATTTCAGTCTGTCCCTCATATATGTAATAAAGGTTTGCACAATTAACAAATTTAGATATCCAGTTGTCCATTAAATATATTATTTATTTAACATTTATTGTTTCATTACTAAACGTTTTAAACTACATTACCCACATGTCTCTGTCATTCTATCAGTGGAACAGGAAGCATGGTTCTGTAGTTCATTGAAATGTGCAGACATGCTTAGGGTTAGGGTTAGGATCTCGGTAAAGGAGTAATTTCTCACAACATAGAGTCACTTTATAGTTAGCTTAATCTATAACTAACGTAATAATAACACCAAAACATACTTTGTAACATGAAGCGCCGTTTTATATGTGTTAAACGATTGTCCAATCACAGCGAGTTCTGCGATAAAGTCACAGCCAATAACAACCCAGCTGAACAGACGCGTCACACTTACATGCCCATTTATGGTAAATGATGACAGATCTCTTCTGGTTCCGCCTGCAGGGATATGTATTCTTTCTAATTAAATTATAAAACTCATATTTAAAAACAAAATACTCCGTTGTGTGGTTACCATCCAAAAACGAGTTCAAATTATCTATGCTACAAATTTGCCTTTTTGATTAGACTGATGCATACATTTGAAAGAGAAACTTTTTTCTAAGCAATGTCCTACAGCAGGGTAGTTTTGCAGTATTTTAATTAAAGATAATTGCATGTTCTAAAGTGCTTCTAACATTTACAGTGTAGGTATAGTATATTACAGGTATATCAACTATATTCAAATAAATGTAACAAAAGCACTATTGGTCACTTTTATTGTAACTATGCAATGAATATGTCCAAAACATAACAAATAGCAATAATAGCAAAACACCTGATGAGCACTGACCCTTTTTTATAAAGGCATTAGGCAGAAATCAAGTACAGTTTATGAAGCTGAAAGAGAAAACAAAATGCTTTAACAATATGGAAAAAGATAAATCACTATTTTCAATATTGGTTCTGCATATATCAAAGAGATCACGAGGAGGAGTGGGACTTCACTTGAAGACTTTCAGAAACTGAGACAGAGCAAAGGGTGCACCTCGCTGGACACATCCTACGCATGCCCAAACAACAACACCCAAACACAGTGATGAAGAGGACACCACCAGGAGGATGCAGGAGACAGGGAAGACCAAGGAAGACACGGAGACAGATGTTTCACGAAGACCTGAAGAATGTCAGTGTCCCATGGGAAGATGTGGAGAACTTGGCCACGGATCGAATACGTTGGAGGACACTTGTCGCCCAATGTGCCCAGCACAGCACTTGATGATGACGTTGTGAGTTTATCCATAACTGTGGGATATTTTTCTGTAAAGAGTGTTGCATAATTAAATGTTAAAAGCATTTTTATGTTATAAGTTCACTGATATGTGGGCATTTCTATGAATAAAAGTATGTCTTTAATAGCACGCAATAATCGTATGAAAATGATTTACATGCAAACGGGTAGGGCAGTGTAACTGATCTGATTACGACAAAATAATTGAGTATCTGATGTCATGTGACATGATAATGTCAGATAAGCTTTTCCCCTCTTGCAAACAGAGGTAGGTAATGAGGTGTGGAGAGACATCATGTATCACTGGAACATAAACAGACGGGGACCAATTTGTAATAATTGTAATAAATACAATGCAATTAATATCAACTTTCTGACAGTGTGTGGGACATCCGACTACTTTCCAAGAAGGGGCGCAACTGATTTACAAATATCGCGATAAATATGTACAGGAATTGAGGCAGTAGCCAATGACAGCACTAGGAGTAAAAGCTGCAGGATTATGTAGGAGTATACAAATATGTACGAGTATCGTACGAATTTGACAACTTGTTAAATCTTTTGAGTTATTAAGACCTTCAGACTATGTTATACTGATTGGGCTATGGGTTTTGTGAGAAAAGGTTTAAGAAACAACAAATGCTTGATAAATTATTTGATTTAGGGTTAAAAACAATACATACATTGCAAATATTTACCTATGCAGCTTTCCGTTTCCTCCGTTTACTTGTCCTCAAACAATATGGGGCTGACTGGGTCCGAAGGGCCCTTTTGGTCTTTTCATCTGAAAAAAAAAAAGAAAAGAAAATATCATTATGTATAATTAATAATATATAGGATTATTTAAAGGACAAAGTACTGCCTTACAAATATTGGATGTTACATTATAAAGCATTAAAAGCATGGCAAGTGTTGTGGTTAATATGCATTTACAACAAATATCACTTTAAAACTACCAATTCTGGGGAATAGCATGGTAAGTTTTGTGATTACTGTCCTTTTACCACACCTATCACAGTAAAATTAGGGTTACTGTGGTAAAAGCATGGTAAGTTTTGTGATTACTGTCCTTTTACCACACCTATCACAGTAAAATTAGGGTTACTGTGGTAAAAGCATGGTAAGTGTTGTGGTTACTGTCCTTTTACCACACCTATCACAGTAAAATTAGGGTTACTGTGGTAAAAGCATGGTAAGTGTTGTGGTTACTGTCCTTTTACCACACCTATCACAGTACAATTAGGGTTACTGTGGTAAAATCATGGTAAGTTTTGTGGTTACTGTTCTTTTACCACACCTATCACAGTAAAATTAGGGTTACTGTAGTAAAAGCATGGTAAGTATTGTGGTTACTGTACATTTACAATACGTATCACATTAAAACTACCAATAGTGTGGTAAACGCATGGTCAGTTTTGTGATTACTGTCTTTTTACTACACTTATCACAGTAAAACTAATGTTAATGTGGTAAAAGCATGGTAAGTGTTGTTTTTACTGTGCTTCTAGCACGTCACGTGACAGACGGTGTTTAATCACCCTGTTTAGAATTAGAAAGCAATGAAACGCAAAGCCTCCGTGGCGATGACAGATATAATGCAGTGACTGGATGTGAGCTAATCTTATTAATATCGACAAACAGAAAAGACATTATATCACACATTATTAGGACAGCGTTATTACTACTTACCAACATCTGGCACACGTGAACAGAGCCATAGAGAGAAAGAGTTGCGACACTCCCATAGACCTCCGTTGTAAATAATGGCGGCGCTTTTAACCGCCCACTTCCGGGATTTGAAGATCGGAAAAGTTCCAAACACTGTCATTTTGGCGTTGGACACCATTCACTTACATTGCTGCGCGTCGAGTTGTTCCAGAGTTAAGTTGTTGAAATATCGACCTCTTTTGAATTGTCAGCTGTCTATATTGTATCAGAGGCCCTTTGCGATGCTTATACTGGTCTTCATTTGTACATGCACAGCGTAATTATTTATATTTTATGTTAGTTGTTTCAACCAATTTTCAAGCACTGCCTGCTAGCTAGTTAGCTAGCGCGACTTCGTCAGTTAAGAGTTCGGTAATGAATCGCTGCCACCTTTATAGCAACTTTTATTTAATGTAATTTTTTGGGATATACTAACTTTTCATTATGTTTTATTGTCTTGAGTGAAGCGGCTTGTGAGAACAATGCTGGACCTCTAGGATTGTTATGGCCATCACCAGTCCTGTCTGTTTCATGGATCACCTGCCCCTGGTTTTTGCTTTTCTTTTTCACACAAGCACACATTTTTTGTTGTCTGTCATTGTTTAATAAAAATAGTTTATTTGAAAACCTTCATTTGTATCAGCAATGCTTAAATTCGTTTTTAATCTGTTATAGTTTTGATAATGTGTATAGCTTAATATTAAAATAATATTCTTAGTCTTAACATGATAATGTTTCACGTTGTGGTCCTGGGGTGGCCACTTTCATCAGAAGAAGTGAGCTAGCTTAAGCGAACTCTGAACGGACCGCCACGGCAGACCTCTTTGCGTGATCACGAAGGTAGGCTAATGGCTGAATCAAAATTTATAAGCAAAATCACGGGAATCAATAGCCTAATACGGCCCAGTTGTGCTAAACTAAATATCATGAGACGTCCATCATCAGATGAATGATATGGAAAAGTTAAGTTAGAGCCGCTAAAGCCAGTGCTACTACCATGCGAACATGAACACTAAGCTTTTCCCTCCAAAAATATAGCCTAAAACTTGTCTCCAAATGCAAAACTGACATTAACAAAATGCAATAACAGCTGAAAAAGTACTTGGGGTGTGTTTTATTTTATATTTACCGTTCAATAATGCAATCGCTGCTGTCTGTCCCATAGAAGAACATGACAGCCTGCGTATGTTTTGGAACTATTGGGGCTTACATGAACCACGTGACAGCCATAGCGGCGACATCAAAGAGTGTCGCAACTCTTTCTCTCTATGGCTCTGCACGTGAACTGATGCCAAATATCGCGATGTGCTCGGAACGAGACTTTTTCAGCGCGATTTCCTACTGATAAAATATGATTTTTTTTAAATATCAATAAACAGCAAAGCAATCCAGCTTCCCTGACAATAAGATCGAAAAAATAACATTAAAAAAATACATAAACCATGGTCCATGATAAGATAAAATCTCGTGAATTAAATGTTGATTAAACAGGTTCTCTGCTGAAGCTCGATAGGCAGAAAGAATGCTTCCCATTTAAAATACATTAGAGATTATGAGTTATGTTTCTGTACAAAAATAAATAAATAAATAAAAATAAATAAATAAAATAATAACACGTATTTCTGCATGCACCTTCGGCATCTGCACGAGATGGAATCGTGAATCTTCGTACGATTAAGGGGCGGGACGATGACGTTAACTATAATACATTTCTGCGTGCAATGCATACGCATTTTCCGTCAATAGAAGTTTAACGGGAGGGTTTTGCGTACCATATGAACGCGAAATGTGACTTTGGCGTGTAAATACTACGCCAAATGAAAATGAAAACTCGTGGTATAGATACGCAGTATTAAGAGACTGGTGGTCTCATTCTCCCAACTACAATGAAAAGCTAAAAGAAGTTATAAAATATGAAAAAGTGATGTGCCCCTTAAAGGTGTTTCCCTCATACTTACATAACTTTTTCCCATTCATTATTTCACTCATAATATTCAATATTTCCTCTGTTTCCTATACTGACAATTTTCAACAGACTGCATCAACTTGTTCATGTTTCAGTGTGATTTGTGGACAAGCAGAGAGTTGTTTAATCAAACAAATAGCAAACCTTTGTTTGATTTGTTTTGTTTGCACTGCAGTTTGTGCCAATATTCACCTTGTGTCTCAGGTTATGTAACTTAAGAGGTTTTTTAATATTGTATCAGGTATTTAGAGTAGCCTACATGTTAATTTTGTGGTGTCCCTTATGGACTGCATATTTAATAATGTTAATTTACTAATTACTATTTTATAAAAATCCATCATGACTTCCAAGTAACAGATAAACTTGTGCCAAAAAATACTATCAAGTCTTGGACATTATACGAAATAAAGTTTTTCTGCCTTTTCATCCTACATATGACTGATTAAAAAATTAATAGACTATAGTAAAAAAAAATATTAATCCCTGTACCACTCAATACACAGACCAATTTAGAAAGACAGCAAATTCTCAGACAACATCAGATCAACATCAGATTCTGTGCAGCCTTTATAAAGAGCATTCTGACAGAAACTGCCGGAACATGCAGGGACAAGAACAGACAAGCACAAGGCTGGAAAGTTTCACAAAAAGCACAAAACATCGAACACAAGGGGACACACAAATGCATTAATCTACAATTAAGCTTAACCTGATTTAAAAAGAAAAATAAGGCTAATAGATAATATAGGATGAATAGTATAGTGATCTCACCATGAATTATGACCGATTTGATTTGAGCTTTTTAGAGTGGAGAAAACATTAACATAGGCTACACCTTGGAACACAAAACTGGTAAAAGTTTAGTATAGGCTACATGTTAACAGACCCCAGAATGTGTCTGTGAAGTTTCAGCTCAAAATACCCCACATATCATTTATCATAGCTTGTCAAATTTTCCCCTACTCCCTCTCCTTCCCTGGGTCGCCCGTCTCAGGTGCACTTTGAAGCCTTTAGTGGGTTCTTAGTAGCCTGTGGGCGAGCTGGCGGTGCCACCTTTCTGCGAGAAGGCCGTTGTTGGTTGCTGGTCGGAGCAGCCTTCACAATGGCAGAGACTTCGCAGACTTCGAGTTGTGTTAACATAGATTAGCGATTTAGAGAACTAGAGAAAACTTCAGAATAATGTCACAGAGTTAATTTATGAAGTTGTGTGAACAACACACGACATCCATGTAGAAATGATGTTTTATTAACAAAGTTCGGGAGGAGCACATTCAGTTAATCAACCCAACGAGTTAAGAGGTATATACAGTGCTGGTCAGAATTATTTGCCTCCTTGTTAAATATGATCAAAGATGGCTGTAAAAAAATAAATAAAATAAAAAATTCTGAATTGTTAAATCTTTTTTGATATTTTATCAAAACAATTAGCAAAAATCTAACCTTTCATTGAAGTAAAAGAATTGAAAGTGGGGGGAAAATCACATTTGCTGTGAAATCACATTTTTTCTCCAAAAAACGTTGGGAACAATTATTTGCCCCCTTTTATTAAATACTTTTTGCAACCTCCTTTTTCCAAGATAACAGCTCTAAGTCTTCTCCTATAATGCCTGATGAGTTTGGAGAACACCTGACAAGAGATCAGAGAGCATTCCTCCATACAGAATCTCTCCAGATCCTTCAGATTCCCAGATCCATGTTGGCGCTCCTTCTCTTCAGTTGAGCCCACTCATTTTCTATTGGGTTCAGGTCAGGGACTGGGATGGCCATTGCAGATGCTTGGTTTGTGCTCAGTGACCCATTTTTGTTTTGATTTTGATGTTTGTTTTTGGATCACTGTCCTGTTGAAAGATCCAAACATGGCCCGTTATAAGGTTTTGATTTTTTATCTGTTGGTATTTGATCGAATCCATGATGCCATGTATCTGAACAAGATGTCCAGGACCTCTGGCAGAAAATTAGGCCCACATCATTAAAGATACAGCAGAGTATTTCATTTCACACATGGGGTACTTTTTTATCCCTGTATGAAGCAAACCCATGTTAAGTATTTGCTGCCAAAAAAAGCTTCTTCTTTTTTGTTTCATCTGACCATAGAACCCGTCCCGTTTGAAGTTCGAGTAGTGTCAGTTACTTTTCAAACACTTAATATGGGTTTGGTTCATACAGGGATAAAAAAGTACCCCATGTCTAAAATGAAATACTCTGCTGTATCTTTAACCTCGTGCACGAGCAGATCCGTTTCCTCTCTGGAGAAGCACTCAGTCTTTACGCTTGCAAATTGTGTCATGTAAATAGCAAATCCACCTTTACAAGTGCAACTGACTTTTTAAGGGAATGGGAAATGAGACTCTGCCCAAAGCCCAAAACACACCCATTACTCATTAAGAGAATAGGGACAACACTTTTAGACCATGCGCCGGGAGCGCCAACCATTTTTCCCGTCTTTAAACTAGCAAAAGTGGATTCGGACTCGCCCTAAGTGCACTTGCGCCGTGCGCTTTAGACCATGCGCTTAGATCCTTAAAATAGGGCCCAATAACTTAAAGGGCCCTATTTTAACGATCTGAAATGCAAGTATCAAGCGCGAAACGCAAGTGACTTTGTGGGCAGGTCTTGGGCGCTGTTGCTATTATACCGGCGGGATAAATGACTCTTGCACCCGACGCAAATCTAAAATGGGTTGGTCTGAAGTAGCTTCATTATTCATAGGTGTGGTTTGGGCGTAACGTGAAATAAACCAATCAGAGCGACATCTCACATTCCCTTTAAGAGCAGACGTGCTTGTTCCATGGCGGATTGCTACTATAACGGCGGATTTGCCAGGCGGACGCCAGGAGCGGTTCACAGCCGAGGAGACCGACGTTCTCGTCAGGGCCGTAAAAGACAGAGAAGTGACATTGTATGGGAATGGGAGAAACACACCCAAATTAGCTTCGGTTAAACAGGTGCATGATAATTTTGGTAAATATGTAAGCTAGATTTATGCCCATTTTTTCACATCTTCATGGACACAGCAATGATTTCCCTCGTGTGTTAATATTTTTCCTTGTAATAATGTATGGTTTTCTAAAAATGAGAACTGCTGCGTCTGTGTGTAGATGAGATAAGATGTAATGATGATTTGCTAAAGCGCGCCCGAACCCTGACGTGACATCAGAAACAGGCGATTTCAAACCGCGTCTTTTTTTCACTGCAGTTTTAAACAGAAAATACTCAGCAATGGTGTTGACTTATGAATTTACACATGGTTTGTCTTAACGCATACTAAAAACACCACATAGACATATAAACAACATTAAAAACCTGATTTTCACCACAGGGGGGCTTAGAGCTACAATATAAATAAAAGTGTCTGACACACAATATAACAATATACAAAATGTACAATAAATACTGGATGTATGAGTATTTTTGTGCCAACATTTTAAGAACATTACTACAGACCCAATAACTTTGAACAAATGTTATATTAACGTTACTGGAAGAAAATTTGTTCATAACTTTGAGAGAAAATTGCCAGACCATTCTGAGGTTCATTAGGCAAATTTCATGGTTCTGTAAGGTCTTAGAAGATAAAAATATTCCAGTGTCTCATTTCAATAAAGATGCATGATTTCCCTGGATGTGGAAAATAAATGTCTCATTATTTGGAATGACAAAAATGAAGCAGACCTCTTTGAGAAAGAAATGATGACTGTATGATAGCTGATGATCACCATGTTTCCCCAATTTCCTTCAAGACAGGTGTAAACAGATTTATCATGACATCATCATTACGAGGGATTTTCTTCATGAGGTCTCTTGTCTTCAGCACTGACTGTAGTTTACCCCACTGTTTTAGCATTAGTTCTGCTAGATCAACTCTGTCTGTTCCCTCTATTGAGCTCATGGGTATTCTGTAGTCTTCATTCTGTTTTAAGTAGTATTTCATTCTCTTCAGTTCATCATCAGAAAGCTCATTCAAGATATGAAGAAGAGTGTGACTCCAGTTGCGTTGAGCTGAGCCTGAGGAAATGTGATCAGATAAGCTGAAATGATGCATTGCATTCACCAATGAATTTGTACAAATATTGATATACTATAAAAACATTTGTTTAATTCCATAGTCATGGAAATTAACAATACAGCAATGTGACGACTATTAATGGGAATGAATTTCCACACTACATCTTCTTTATGCATTAATCATGCATGATTACTGCACCCAATGAACCTTGTACTTGTACTTACCATTTGAAGGAACTTCTAACTGTATTTTGGCCTTTCTTGAGTTCACCGTTGTGACGTCTTGTCCGAGTTTACTACGATAGACTGCATGTGGTCTCTGATATCTAGTTATTTCTCGCAATATTTGTATCTCGTTTGTCAAATCTTCAATCTTAGTATCCTTCTCCTTTAATTTTTTGTTCAGTGTTTCATCCTTCTCCTTTACTTTTTTTTCCAGTGTTTCCTTCTCAGTATCCTTCTCCTTTATTTTTTTTTTCAGTGTTTCATTCTCAGTATCCTTCTCCTTTAATTTTTGTTTTAATGTTTTAATCTCAGTATCCTTTTCCATTAGATCTTGTTGATCTTGAGTTATCACTGACTGTAGCCTCTTTATCTCCCTCTCTTTTTCTTCAAGAATAGATTTTAGTCTCCTTAAATCTTCATCCTTTGAATTGAATAGCTTTTTTTTGTCCTTATTTTGTTTTTCTGGATTGGACAGCAGCTTTTCCTTGAAGGCTGAGATAGAGGCGATTTTAGATTTGATCCTCTTAGCAAGATATTGACAGTCTGACAATTTAGCCTTAAGTTCATCGCCCTCTCTCTCAGAAAGTTTAAAACAAATCGGTGAGTTCTTCCTGATAATGAGCTCTTCAATTTTGTCAGTAATCTGTTTTCCATCATTTTTTTGGATATCAAAATATCTTTGTCCACACTTTTCAATTAAAGACTGAAGCTGCATACTTCTGATATAATCCTTAATGTTGCAATGTCCCAGTTTTTCAGCATGTGTAAATATCACTATAGTATGATTCCACAGCTCATCAGTAAAAAGTCTTTCTAGGGTGCTGATGGTCGACTCTGGCAGTTCAGAGTTCACTTTAAGAGCCAAGAGGACTGCATGAGGGCCAGTATTGTATAAGGTCTGCATACAGTGAACAATTTCCCTTCTGGTTTTCTCTGATCTATGCAACTCTCCTTTCCAGCCTGGGGTGCGAGCCAGATGAATCTGTGTTCCTGATACTGTACGAGTCTCCTTGACGTAATCACTTTTATAAGATGTCCAGAATGTAAAGACTTTTTCCCTAAAGATGACATTTCCAACAGTGTTTTTTCCAGCACCTTGAATTCCAATGAGCACAAGCTTAAGTTCATCCAAAATGGGCTCAATTTCTGAAAGAATGAAAGTGTACAGATCATGGAAGTGCATTTGTTTGTTGAGTAATATCTAAAGTGCTATTAAACTAAGCATGGAAGTGCATTTGTTTGTTGAGTAATATCTAAAGTGCTATTAAACTAAGCAAAAAGTCTAGTCTACCATATTTTTCCACATGTGTTACAATATATAAATCAAAACAAAATGCACTGTGTTTCACAATAGGTCTGGATGTAATTTGTATTGCAAATATATTTCTTAAATAATAATAACTCTAAACACACAGAGATGTTCATATACTCACCTTCATCATCCTCTAACAAGCGCACCTTGTCCTCTCGTGCTAAAAAATTAACAAAATAAATCTGTTATAAAACTTGATATAAAAGATTCATAGGATGTATTTATTATAGGAAATTATGTATTGTTATAAAGACAATAAAGAATTGTTTTTGTATATCTATATATTTTTTCAAACACACAACTTACATGATTTGTTTCCCATTTGTCATGTTCCAGTCAGGGAAAGTCTTGATAGCTTCAGCTGATAACCTTCCTAATGAATAGATTAGAATGAGTTGACATTAATAGAATAAAGGATTATATAAATATCAAAGCTGCAAATATTTTTCAGTCCAAAAACCAGTATGAAAGCCTATCCTAAAAACTGTCATGAAATCACCAAAAAGAGGAAAAAAAACTAATTTATGTGTTAGGATTCAGGTTTTTTGTGTGGGTTTGGTTGTTTTGTTTTCTCTTAGCAGGTTTGATTAGTGATTGGGCGTGACCTGAGAACACCTGAATCCAGTCTTGGCTCCTATTTAAGCAAGCAACGTGGTTAGTTGGGGAGCTGCTGTTGCTTGAGCAGACTGCCAGAGTTGCGCTTAAGTTTTGAGAATGTTACTTTTGCAAGCCTTTAATGACAATCGCATACACAACAACAACAACCCGTAGCCCACGCGCATGCTCCACCGGGGTCTGCTCATTCAACCTCAATATCAAGACCCACATAACGATCCACGTCACACATGTGGGGTCCATATGGGTATGAAATGGGCTGAAAAATGGGCACCATATATGATTGTCCGCAGGTTCCATAATGGGCCCATGTTAATTGCCCAGGTGGATTTCATGCAGGATTGCACTTGCTACTAGGTGGGACCCAAGTGCGCAACATGCACAAGACCCATCTCGGCCCAGCTATACTGGCGCCGCCCATTTTCCCTCCAGATTATACACCCTCTTCTCCGGCACCTGTTGACTTGTGAAACACACAAACAGGGAATAAATTGAATGAACCATCTGTGCAGTGCCAACAGCACAACAGACCCTTATGGAGCTTCATAACACCAATGCAACGCATCAACACAACATCCTTAAAGCCAAAATAAGAATACAGGTGAAGACAGCCCATCTATTGAAGCTCATAATCTTTCAACTTGTCAGGGAGCCGACGGAGACGGGCAGAATGCAGAGGGACCTGATCCGACAGCTGAGGGCGACATGGAATCTCCACCGAACAAGATGGGGACACATTTATGATGGGGGCATGAGTGGCACTCCGCACTCCTCTTCACTCTCAGACGCTGCACCATCTTCCCAATGACCTACAACACTCGGGAAAGAGTCAACTTTATAACAGTCCAGTAAGTGGACCCTATAAGGATCATGCCGCAGCTGGGAACCCGTAAACTTACAGATGCTGTCACCACGTTCCGTCGGATCTAAGCACAAGATATCGGCTTTGAGCCCAAGACTTATTGCGGTCACTATAAAGGTATACAGGGTCACCCGGGCTAATATCTGGGCTAGGTGCACCCCGACATCGTGGTGCTTTTGTCTTAACACTGTGGCGGTGGTTGTGCGTGCTTCAATGAAATCAGTTCCCGGTCACACATCAGTAACTGCTCGAGAGAGAACTGATCACGCTGCAAAAACATCTCATGGGCTGACATGCCACATGACCGGAAATGGCTATTTAACTGAGCAACAGCTACCGACCCTGTAGCTCCTAGATAGCCTTTTCGGCCACCAGGTTTTTTGTTGATATTTTTAGTATCGCCTACCTTAATGGCCAGCCTGTATTAAGCAAGTCCTGAGAAACCTGGCGCTGAGTCCCTTCTAACTACAGCAATCAATCCGCTGTTGATCAGTTCGTCATCAATCAACAAAGCAGCTGTGAAGGATGTCACACACTCACAAATGGCTAGGAAAGGCTGACGTTCATGTTGAAGCACGTCAGCTGCAAAGGTAGACCTGACCATTTCAGGTGGATAGCAGCTGGACTGCTCCACTGGGAACACTGGGAACTGTGCAAGTGCAGCACATTAGTGACATACTGGTAAGCTGGACAGTCGAATCCAAATCCAGGGCACAGAAGTACCAGCCGACGATAAGGAACGACAATGTACTCAGTGGAGGTCAACAGTGTTGTGTTACGCCGTACGACTAAAAGCCATTCTCTTGCCAAGGTCACTGTGTTTAAATAACGTATTATGTCTTTAACATTAGTAACTCTCTTGGAAGGGCGCGTACCCTGCCGAAGATGTGCGGGCACCCTACTCTGCCTGAATGGACACCCACGTGGCTCTATTGGCAAAGGGTATCTTTTGAGCTCCAAGTAAGATGTCAGCGACGTCAGTATGGCACACCATAGAGACCAAAGATTCACGGAAGAAGCTGTCCGTGTAGGACTGTCACATTGTGCAGCATTATGACTAGCATAATCTGATGGTTAGAATAGCAGCCCCGGCAACATGATGAACAGAGACCTGGAAGCAGCTTGCAGTCGACAAGAAAGTGGTAACTCGCTAATGTCCGCTGTCATAATACGATTGGGGTCTAATGAGATACGGTCAGAGAATAGTGTAAGACTGGGTGAACTGGACTTGCGAGGAGAGGCCTGAGGAGCTTGCATTGGGGCCTATTCGGTATAGGTCATGTGAACATGGCATACATGGTCTTGTTTCTTAACGCCCTGCAGTGTGTCAGTCAAATTGGGAATCCTGATTTTTATGGATACACCTACGAACAACAATGGAGCAAACCAGTGCACACAGCCCTCATGTGGCTCAACATCAAGCTCGTGGGTAATGTTTGCTAGTTCTGCTGGAAGTTCAAGTTCGACAAAATCCCCTGGCCACACAGTATGTGATGAGGTGGCAAAAGAATGTGAGCTCGCCGAATGGCATGTCTGTCTTCATACGTCCGATTGGTGCCTTACTCATATGTGTCACTGACCTGATGTCTAGCGGGGCGAATGGACATGTCATTACACTCCATAAAGGGGATGCCAGCGAGAATGTCCCGAATCAAGGTTTTCTACCACAAGTCCGTCGAAAAAGAGCTTGTGCCCATCTCTCCGAAAAATTTGAGTGTGTATCTCCGACCACCATAAATGGCGAGGAGCCATCTGCCTGACGAGCTGACAGCGTACTACTGGAGACTTTAAGGCAAAGTCTGCTGGCACACGCCACCCTTATCATATTTCATGTTGCACCATTGTCAATGGTCAGCCTTATGGGGACGTGGTCATGGAAGGCTTCAGTGCATAGTGACTGCATGATAAGAACGCGCTGTACTGCCTTAAGGTTGCACGGCGTGTTGTCGTCATTGTCATCCTCGGACTCGCCGTCAGAGTGGCACGGTGAGCCAGCAACTAGCCGCGCCTATAAAAGCTCTGTCAGGAGATGGCAGTAAGTGATTGTCCAGTTTGCGAGCCTCTTTACAAAGTGGGCAGGACTTCCTGAGTCGACCCAGTGAGGGGGGGTTAGGCACGGCCGAGCACATAGCTCTAGCATCCTTTGACAACTGCTCCTCATCTAACTAGATGTACCGCATGGCGGTACAAAATATGACCGCCGCTCAGGCCTGCACTGGCTTTCCACAAAAATAAATGACGTGGAGCAATTTGGCTGTATTGCGTGTTTATGTATATACCTAAAAAAAGTAGTAGTATGTGCATGTCTGTCTGTGTGTGTGTGTATGTGTGTGTGTTTGTGTATGTGTGTGTCTGTGCGTGTATGTATGCGTGCGTACATGTGTGTGCGCGTGTGTGTATGGGTGTGTGTCTGTGCGTGTGGATGTCAGTGTGTGTGCATGCTTGCGTTTGTTTGTATTCCTGCATGTGTGTGTGTGACAGTTAGGGTTGGCAACTTCAGAAAAGGAAAATGCGGGACAATCGTGGTTATTTATAGGAAAACGAGGGACAATCGTGGTTATTTATAGGAAAACGAGGGACACTCAAAATATTTGTACTGTATCACACAGTGTACGTCATTTCAGTGTCTGCAGTTAAGTTTGTGTTTAAAAGGTTATCAGACATAAACACATTTGTATTGCTTAACCTATTTATGTACAATTTAATTCTAAAAATAATTTTAATGTCATACATGAAAAAAGTCACATTACAAACAAACCATAGTTCAAAATAACAGCATTTAAAATAGAAAGCTTTTTTAACATTATACACTAGGCTTTCAGTTCAAAAGTTTGGGGTTAGTAAGATTATTTTTGGGAAAAAAAATAAAGAAAGTAATTGCCTACTTTTATTCAGCAAGGATGCATTACATTAATCAAAAGTGACAGTTAAGATAATGTTACAAAAGCTTTCTATGTACTTTCTAAAAGCTTTAAAACATTAATAATAATCAGAAATGTTTTTTGAGCATATTATTCCCTCAGGTAGATTACATGTTTTCTTGCGTGGCTGGATGTTAGACTCATGAACAATAATCACGTTGTTTGCATTCGCCAAAATTGATTAGCCGAAATCAAAACGTGGACAGTGAAAGGAAATTACCGTTAGCGCGAGACGAGTCCGGCTTGAAGCGGAAGTGACCAGACGGCAGAGGATGTTCGCAAATCAAACAATGATTTGTCTCAAAACAGTGATTAAAAAAAGCTGTGATTGGATGATGACAGGTGTCGGTGATCATTCTCAAGTGTCGTGGTCAGCACTGCTGCTGTTGTATCAGTCAGTGGTTTATCAGCTTGTCAAAAAACGGGACACGGGATGTCACGCACGGGACAAATAAATTAGGCCCAAAATACGGGACGTCCCGCCTAATTCGGGACAGTTGGCAACCTTAGTGACAGTATCATCCTAAACCAGCAACCCTTCGCTCAACACCACCATCTACAGGCCGATGAGTGTACAGTCACTAAATGTGCACATAAATGAATTTATTTTATACCCCCCCATGGATGAAATTCTACGAAACTTAGCATACCCCCAGAGGATGTCAAGTTAATCATACACATGAAATATGGTGCAGTTCTGAACATCTCCACTGAAGATAGGGGCGATTAAAGCAGAATAATATTGCATTTTCATTTTTTATGGGAGGGGCGCAAATCACAAATGAGTGATTATGGGCTAGGTTGATGTGGGCCCTTAAGACCAACATACCATAAAAATTTATTCATCCTCGGTGCCACGGTTCAGGTAGTTATTTAGGAAAAACTGCATTTTTTGGGTTTGGGGGGGCCCAGCGCGGGGGGGGGAGTGGCCCCCGGGGACCAAACAAATTTTTTCCGTAAAAGTATAGTGGGGCTACATGCCCACCAAATTTCATGTTCCCCGGTGTTTCGGTGTCCCTGGTATCGTTGACGAAAAATTCAGTAGATGACGGGAAAAAAACCAAAAAAAAACTTATAGACAATCCCTATATGACCGCTTTCGCTAGCTACGCTAGCGGCGGTCATAATAATGAACACAGGACTTGAGATATCTGGTTTGATGGACTCCAGAGTGTGTGACCGTAACTCTGTGCCATACCTTTGCTTTACAAGCTTCGGCAAATCGCAGTGTATAAGACGAAGCCAACTGAGAACAACAAAGTTTTCTATCATGGGGGACACTTAGATCTTTAACCTATTTTAAAGAAAGCCTGCTAATTCGGTGGCCATATTTGCAATTATATAAATCTTAATAAAATGCACCGTTTTACAATAGGCCTAACAGAGATGTTCATATTCTCACCTTCATCATTCTCAAACAAGAGCACCTGGTCCTCTTGTGCTAAAAAATAAAGAAATTATAAATTATTACATAAAGAGTCACAGTAAAGATTCATAGGAACAATCTTACATTATTATAGTTACCTTCATGTTATAAAGTGGATTTAAATCTGTACTTACATGAACTGGAACCCTTTTTTCATGTTTTCAGAAAAGTCTTGATAGCTTAAGTTCATGAAAAAAAAAAAAAAAAAGGATTCAATATAAAAGTGTCCTATCCTAATCACTAATAAAAACCCTGATTTATGAATTATGTATATTTCTAACTAAATCATTCACATATAGCTCTGCTCATATTTGAGGTCCTGTAAGTGTAAATATAAATTTTCATAACATAAATTAAAATTGGCTCTCAATTTGCACTTAACCTGTTCAAAAATAATCAGTTAAATCTGTATCACATAACTGGTTTTCAAACACCACTCATCTGATTGCTTTTCAACAATCTTTATTTAATATAATATGAATTTTTGGGGGCCGATGCCGATACCGATATTAGGGAGTAAAAAAAAGCCTGATATCGATATATCGGCCGATATTATTTATGTGTATATTATAATACAGTAGCAATATTATTTATGTCAAAAGTCAAAAGTTTGGACATACTTTCCCATTCGTGTGTACACACTTTTGACTGGTACTATATATAGAATACACACTATACATAAACAGAATATATATACACACGTTTTGCAATGATCACTCAAATGTGATGATCAATCACTTGGGACAAATATATGTAATGGAGGCAGGGTGAATGATAGAATGGGAATGATACATTTGAGCTGTAACCCAACTAGTTTGCATTGCATGTTCTATTCTATATTATATTCTAAATACTGTTGCATAATCTTCACTAATGACTTTGTCTTTTAATTTAGTCAAGTTATATAAAAAATAACTTGTATCAATAAATATATCAAAAGTGTCACTGGCAATTATCTTCTAGTCTTAATTCCTCTAGTCTCTATACCAGCGGAGGAAGAACTCGGATCTTTAAAGTAAAAGTAATAATGCCATAATGAAAACGTGTTTCACGAGTTCACATCTACATAATTATTATGGTAAAGGTTATGCGTATTTGGCGTGCTGTCCGGGTGGAGGGCTCCGAGCTCGGAATTTCTGCCCGAACCCAGAGTAGCCTACTCCCCCCGTTGGTAAGAGTAGATGGAACTAGAAGTGAGGAGATGGAACTAAAAGTGAGGAGATGGGGTGGAGGTGGGATGCTTAATAAACTGTCAAAGAACAGAGGTGGGTTCTGCTGTTATTTATATTGTCCTGAGTTGATTACTGATTGATCTCCACTTGTGCTAATTGGGTTAATCGCGTCGCAACAGCTGTTTACCCTACACACGAAAAAGGTATCAGTTTTCTGTTGGAAATTTGTCGCTCACGCTGCGTCGCATCCAGTGTAGACCATCACTGATTATAATGGGTTCAACTGTCTTTTGTCGCATCCCGCCACTCGCGTCCGGTGTCTTGTTCAGGCAGCAGCAGACAAGCGGTGTCTTAACTGTACTTATACCAGTGCGGTCTGTTGAATGGTGATTTAACGCTATGTTGTCACCTGGAGAGACGCAATGCTATACAATAAATAAACAGTGTCTCCGTCTTTTACTCTCACAACAAGCATTAGCAAGCTAGCCATGTTTCATATCTTGTCAGTGGAGTTGAAGCTAATGTGTGCGCATCTTACACCGTGTCTGAAGTAGAGACCTCACTGTAAAAAAATTCTAACCCTCCCAAATCAAAAATTTCAAGTGACCTATAACATCTAAATTTTTCAATTGGCCCAAGTGAAATTCTGTAAATTATAAAATTAAATATACAGATTTTCACTTGGGCCAATTGAAATGTACAGAATTTCACTTGGGCCAATTGAAAAATTTAGATGTTATCGGTCACTTGAAATTTTTGATTTGGGAGGGTTAGAAATTTTTTACAGTGCTCCTTTTAGTGAAAGAGTTGATTGGTGTCACTACAGTGACATGGGTCGCCATTAGCAAACAATGGAGCGCACTCTGCTGGACAAACTACGTATATACAAGCATTTTATCAGGGTTATATGTTCTGTAAAAAAAATAAATAAATCATATCGGCGGCATATCTGCGTCATATACGCGATACCGATATATATGCGACAGGCTCATAACGGCCGATAAAATCGGCAAACCAATAAATCGGTCGGGCTCTACTAATTACTAAGAATGAATTAGTCAAACTAATATGGAGGTGGAAACATCAAGCTTTTGATACTTGTTGCTTTTAAAGTAGTCTATTATTATGTGATGCATTTCCAAAAAGAAATGCATCTGGTCGTAATCTGTTTTAATATCAACACAGTATTGCTCATTATCTACAAAGCAATTATGGATGTCAACCTGAAGTAATCTCAGTTTCAATGCCTTGCTTTAGAATAGTATTAAGTGTTTCTTAGCTAGAATTACTAACTGAAATATCACCTCCACTTGGTATATTTAAGAAAAAGAGCTTGTCAAGATACTTTCAAAATGCAGCACTCATTTGATCAAATCCAATATAGTACATGAATCACTCGCACACATTCAAAGACAGATAACAGAATTATATTTACTGTACATACGTCAGTTTCTTCTTGTGAATCATGGCTGCTGTTTAGGCTGAGTATCTGTTGTAACAAAAGAGGAAGCATTAAACATGGCTGGAGATGGAAAAATTCCTCCTTTTGTCAGTTATCTTAATGAGGAGAGATAAGATAAAGTCCAAAAGTCGTCAAGAAGTTTATAGGCCTACTGCTTAAATCTATAATTATCAGTAACGCATTGGACTATAGCTCTTTTGTTGTTTGTACAGAACCCACCTGCAGATTATCCGTTTCTCTTTTCCTGTATTCTTCTCAGTCATGTGACTATTTTTCTAGACAGATAAAAATAGCAATAATAAACAGGTAGGCCTATGAACTAGACAGAGGGCGTTATTATGTTTCATAACACAAGTGCAGCGACAATTGATACACTCTATGTGAAGGCTTTTCATTGTTTTATTCATAATATCCTGGGTCTATATTTTGATGATCTTTAACAGAGTAGGCTACAACAAGGTTCAAGCAGGGCCGGCCCGAGGCATAAGCGAACTAAGCGGCTGCTTCCAATCGAGTTTTTTTATTTTATTTATTTTTTTACATAGCCTATTAATTAACTTTAATAAGTGACATAAATGAATGAATGGATGAATAATTCAAGACAAGAAAATTCTGATTTCATGATCAATATACCTGCCTACAACTGCTGCTGTGTCTGCCAGTGTTTGAGTCATGCGCATAACCTCGCGTGCATAAACAATTCGTGCGCAAGTCACGGAAATGTTAAGCCATGTCACAAAAATTTGATTTGATCAATGATTGATGATTGACATTTAAATCAATGATTTATCCTTTAAATGTAATGATATTCAGAACAGAAAAAGAATAAAAATATAACTATAAACAAGCCACAACGAAATAATTTAAAGCGAAAGTGAAAGTAAGCAGCGTTGGGCTCACGTATCTCTCTCATTAGAATCTACATTTTAAAACATTCGCGATGAATTTGGATGGTAAACTATCCTTTATTATATGCTTCTTTGTACTCCACTCACGTTCCAATATCGACGGAAAAAAATCATCCTCTTCACATGCGCAAAAATGTGCTTGGAAACATCACAGTGGAGCGGTGCTTACGCTGAATGGTAGCCTATCAATTGTACTAGCCTACTGACTATTTAAACGGAGCAGTGCAATTTTTATATGTTAGGTTGACTATTTTATTATTATATTTTATTACGGTTATAGCCTAATGAACAGGCTGCGATGTCAAGATTGATATGTTGTGTGTGTGTGTGTGTGTGTGTGTGTGTGTGTGTGTGTGGCGCGGGCGCGATCGAACAGTGGAAACATAAAAACATACTCCGTCATGTTCATACAAGACATCATTCAAACTAAAAAAAATTACAAATATCCTCCAAAACGTATTTTGCAAATAATTTATTTAATATGTTTGTGACAGTTTGTTTTCAGAAGTTTCAAAGAGTTAAAACTTTTTTATTTAAGTATTTATTTTGCATTAATACCCTCATTGTATTAATTTATAATGTAACATTATAGCGTGACATTTGTGTCAATAATCGTCAAGCACAGGTGACTCCGCGTGGTGGGAGGGGGCCCCCAAATCAAATTCTGCTTAGGGCCCCCGAAAGGCTCGGGCCGGCACTGGGTTCAAGGGTCTATTATTGTCAATGAAGGAACGAAACTAAGTACTAAGGTCCCGGTCAAAACACAAGATAAAAACATTGACCAATAAAAACATTAGAAACTAGGGTGTGTGTGTCTAAGCAGCGTTGTCAATAATTAGCATAACAGCAATAAAAATCTAGAATAGACAATGCAAGAATAAAAACAGTAATAATTAGTAATAAATTAGGACATAAATAGTCAAATATTACTGTGCATTAAATGTATAAATAATACTTTTACATTTTTTTTTACAATTATTTATTAAAAAAACAAACAAAAAAAACAGAGAAACTTTTATTACACATGCCCGTATCTATATTATTGCACACAGAGTAGAAGATCAAGGATTTGTCAGTCGAATAGCCTCTGCAAAAAAAAAAGTTTCCTGAGCCTATAGTTGTTCTTGCCCGGATGGAGCTCAACCTTCTTCGAGGGAACTGGGACAAACAGTCCATAGACAGGGTGGGAAGAGTCCAACTGCATTCACGATTATTAAATGTGACTTTTGGACAAATAGAGAGATGTTTAAATAAACTCTATTTGTAAAGCAATCTGTTTTTTTAATCTGTAACATTGTAATTCATAAATGTTTTTTGCCTTGTGCCTCAGAATGGTCATTTGAACAGGTTTCACAACAGAAGAATAAATCGAATGTTATATGTGCCTTTAGGCTACCTGAACTTATTTACATTATGTGGAGTTCGTTATGAACTGTAACCTATGTTACAAAAACAATGTCATTTCACTAGAGCAAATTTTTACCTACCCCTCTCAGCATTAGTGATGGGACGGTTGGCACCGGGCTCCGATGCTCCAGTTTTCAAAGCCCTATTAGGCTAAATCACACACTGTACCGATGATAGTTTCGAAATGACAATACCACGTGATTGATAACGTTTGATGGGAAGTTCGGATCATTTTACTGACACTTTCGTTCGATCTCGTCATCAAAATTAATAAATCTTTATTCGAGTCATTTCGTGGTGCATCTAAGTGGCAAATTCCCCGAACACATCCACCTACGCAATCTTAATCAATAAGAAATCATTATAATACAGCCAAAGATAATTTACAGGGAACATAAATATTTACTTTACCTTACGAGTCTTTAGGCTTGTTTGATGCGCCTCGCCTCGCCTACCTTCGTGTGCAAACGCTGCCTGCAAAGTCCGATAGGACAGCGAGGCAACAAATCACTGAATACGTTTTCGACCCAGACGGACAGTGCTCTCTTCTCCTAGTGGATCAGACACCTGCGAGATCAAAGGCAGATATCACGGGATTCACGCTCATGTACGGTGTTGCTAATAAACTGAATGTGATTTTAAGTTCTGTTGCTTTTATATGAAAATAAATATGATGAACAAGACACCCAAAGTATAATTTTTGCTTTAGCCTACAGACATGTTAATAGCCTATATTTTTTTATATAAATATGACAACAATCACATAGACAGATATCACACTGTCAGAGAGTTTGAAATTTCACACATAATTTGTACACATACAAACATGATGAGTTTTAAAATCAAAAATGTTAAAACAGAACAATACATCACTGTTGTTTAAACCAATGAGCATTAAGCAATTAAGTCTTCAGCAAGTCGTTTCTCTTTTGATCAGTGCATTCGGTGGAGAGCAACTGCAGAATCTGACACGTCCGCCTCGCCGTCGCGAGAGTTTTTTTGACATACGCATGACATCAGAGCAAGTCGGACCGCACTTGGACACATTTCACCCAAAAATGCATATTCTGTCATTAATTACTCACCCTCATGTCGTTCCAAACCGTAAGACCTTCGTTCATCTTCAGAACACAAATTAAGATATTTTTCATGAAATCCAATGGCTCGGGGGCTCCATTGACAGCTATTTAATTAACACTTTGAAGGCCCATAAAGGTAGGAAAGACATTGTTAAAATAGTACATGTGACTACAGTGGTTCAACCTCAATGTTGTGAAGCGACGAGAATACTTTTTGTGCGTCAAACAAACAAAATAACGACTTTATTCAGCTGATATGGAAGAGAAGAAATTGTTAAATAAAGTCGTCATTTTGTTTTTTTGGCGCACAAAAAGCATTCTCGTCGCTAAATAGCTGTCAACGGAGCTGTCAATAACAAAGACGAAGCTTGATGACGCTATGAAGGAGAGTGGAACAACACACTGTATGCAGGGGACATTCAAATGCATAAATCTAAAATAAAGCTTTATCTGATCTAAGAAGAAAACTGATTAGTAGAAATTAAGAGTAGTGATCTCGCCTTGCATGAACTCTGAAGCATTTGACCAGCCAGTAAAACTACAAGCTGGAACATAAAACGGGATATTCCTACATAATCCTACATTAAAACAACTATTGAAATAACCTCATTCAGATGAATGCATATCAATCAGCAATAGCCTACCAGACTTGTTCATCACAGTAAGTAAAGCAGCAGGAGCTTGACAGTGAGTTCTGTCCTCTGTTCCTGATCAGATATAAAGCTGATATGTTTTTAAAAAGTGACTGCACTTTTTGGTGTAAGAGAAATCTCAGTGAAACACTGTAAAGAAACAAGCTATTTGTATTATTGTTGATGTTGCTGGCTTAATGAAAAACAATACCCTGCATTAATCTCCATTAAGTAATTAAATATTACATCACGGCAATAACAATATCCCTACTCATGTTTCATCATACACATAGCAGTAAATAACACCACTGGATTAAAATACATTTGAACACATATTACCAATAATATAGCTGGATATAGTAGTGGGCACAGTTTATTTCTAGACTGTCAATTTGGCAAATCATGTGATTTCAGAAAACGGACCGCAAAATATTTCGGCATCTTTTATATAGACTGATATATATATATGAATATGTATATGTATATGTGTATGTGTATGTATGTATGTATGTATATACTGTATATAAACTAAAACTGAAACTAAAAGTTTAAACTGAAACTAAAAATGTCACTAGGGGGCAGCAGTTTTCAAAACACGTGTTTGATTTTAATTTATTTAATGTAGTCATTCATTTTATCACTTAAAACTCATTTTTGATCACCACAATGGCATATTTAAATGTTTTTTCCTGTGATTTTTTTTAAATTCATGCTTTAAAATAACTTGAATGTAACTCTGCACCCTTGCGTCATCTAGTATATCGTTAGCCTCATAGCATAATTGCCTAAGTCTTTTTTTTTTAAATATGACTTGGGCAATTATGCTATGAGGCTAACGATATGCGGAATCATGAATATGCAAATTAGCCCCGCCTCCACTCACTCATACATGGTCGTCTACAAGTCGATGTATCAGAATGGTAATGCGTTTCATGTATCGCTATCAATCACGTCGGACACATAACGGTAATTAATATGATTAGCCTTTGGCTTGACTGCGTTATCAAACAGCTAATAATGTGTTGCTCATTTTACACAAACCATGTTCCCGCTCACCATCTCAGAGTGAAGAATTATATGTCCTATGCACTGATCTATATAATGACTGGATAGCTCATGACGTTCTAAACTGCCACTAGGCAGTGAAGCCACCGGAAGTGTTCGAGCGGCCATCTTACGATTCCCTACCAGCAGAGGGCTCCAACGCCCGTTATACAGAGATTGGTAGCTCCGACGGCACTTTTAAGATGACCCGCTGTGCAGTAAACAAGTGTAAAACGACGTTCACAAAAGGATGTAGAAAAACTGCCCAAAGGTTGTAATTCAAGCCCTTTAAGTAATAATTTATATGCAAAATTGTCGCTATGCCCGTGTTGTTTTCTCCGAGGCAAGAGTAGCCTAATGCTGCTGCTTCTTCAGAAAAAAACGATAAAACAGTCAACAGTAGCCTATAGGCCTATATCACGAAAAAATTGAAGACCGGAAGTACGTCTTTTAGTAGGGATACAGCTCTTCCGGTTAGCTCTTTACAATGGCGGAGTCCGATAGATACCGCTGGACCAAATCTCTCCGCAACCTGCCTGAAGTCACATATGACGATGTGGTTCGGATGGTAAATGAAAACTCTCAAGAGGAAAAGCGTGAAAGCTGAGTTATGGCTTTCTACGTCCTGACGCAGAGCAACCCGGTGAACTACAACAACAGCAGCGGGCCGTTCGCCAGTTAGGTAAACGTTTCTATGGTAACAGCGAGTTGGACCAATCAGCAGACGTTGCTGCTACGCTTAGGATTGTGGGTAGTGTAGTTTTTTTTCAGAAGATCGCGGATAAAACATGTTTTTCTTGAAACAAGGTTGATTTCATACGAACTTATAGCTTCTACAGGAGCAAAAACCTTCGTTTCACAACCTCATAGCTCCTGGTCAGTCTACCTCGGATGGTTTAGACATTATGGCTGATAATATAAATCCTTATGGAGAAATACTGTTGACCGGAAGTTCTGAATCCCTACTCCGCGTTCCGGAAGCAGGAAGTGTGACATAGGCCTATAAGAAACCTCAGGGCAGCAATAATCACAATTACGGTAAGTGTCCAATAGCGACACCATTTGACAGCTTCAAAAGAGCTTCGTGCAGACTCCGTTTACCGTTACATTAACCCATACAATTTGTATTATGCATTTCCTGAACATGTACTTGCTAATCACTTTATATGAACAAACTACTAATCTATAAAACACATTCGGTCTTCCGACCTTTTACTATTGTGTCAACTGATGTTGATATGCGCGAGGGAGAGAGAGCATACAGCGCTCGATCGTGTTGTTTGAAGGCGGTGAGAGTGCGCGCGCGCGCGGCCGGGTCTCTCTCTCTCTCTGCTTGTTCTTATGCGCCCTGTCCACTGATCTAAATAATTCGTTGTTACGACGACTTATTTGTTCCCTCGTTTTAATAAATCGTGGACACGTTGAACTAATTCCCTCCCTCATTTTGATTTAACGAATTACAACGTGGCCACAAGATAACGTGCTGAGCAGGGACGTCGTTAGGCCTATTTTAGGGGGGCTGAAGCTACCCCAAAATGTTCCTAAGCCCCCCTAAATGATAATAAGAACAACAATAACAATTCGATTTAGCAATAACCGTATCCTCATTCATATTTAGACGTAACAAATGATATATATCCAGCTACAAAAAATAGCCGAAAAGTCGGAAGTTGGACCTGCCAACTCTTACGCATTCACCGTGAGACACACGCAATTGACACTTTTCACACGCTCTCACGCCACACATCCATTTTCTCAAGCACAGAAAAATCGCGAAGCAAAGAGGACGCGGAGACCGACAGACTAGACAGAGCAGGTTACTTATGATATAAATCTCAACTCTCAGATTCTGTAAATTTTATTACGAATTTCAAACAATAAATACAGTTTTGGCGCTTGTAAATGTGATGTGACAGATCCCTAGCGCACGTGAACCGATCATCTCTAGGCTAGCTAGTAAAAAAAACACGAACACTGTTGAAAGATACAGCAGTAGGCTACAACTTACCGAAATGTATATTCCTCATACATAATATCGATCAATCAGTGTTTTTTATCAGTGTGAAGAGGTCAATAACATAGCTGGAGAACAATTATGTCACATTTACCTCAGGAAAGCCATTTAATGAACATAATATAGGCTATAGCATGTAGTTGGCAAGAAAAAAAGAGCTATAGAGAGTATTTTGCTAAATATGTGTTCTATATTACATATTTATTATATTTTTACTTATATCATTAAATAAAGTTGTTTTTATTATAATAAAAAAACGCATTATATTTAATTTTTTTATTAATTTTTAACCTTAAATAATACTACCAGCTGATATAGGGCTGTCTGTATGTTTACAGAATTGGATGAGTTTTTATCTTGAGAAAAATGTATGCCTATCTTGAGTAGGCCTACCTAATATTTATCCAAATGAGTCAATATTAAATCATATAAATGAATATAAATTCAAATAATTGAATTGAATTGAAATAATACAAAAGCGTAGCTTACCAGAAATTGTACCATGCACCATAAAATTTACGTATTATTTTACACTTATGCTATAAAGCCTGAAATGGGCACTTTTTGTGACAGCAACCCTATCATTTTTGATCAAAGATATGGCTTAAATTCAGAATTTGAACTAAAATCAGTATTCTTAAAAAAAATTACGGGGTTGTGACGGGGTTGAGACTAGGGTAACAGGGTTGAAGATGGTAACGGGGTTGAAGAGACAAATACAGCTAAACATATACAGTTGTTTTTTACTCAAATTCACTGTAAGATTTTCTATAAACGCAAGTCACAAATACCCTGGGGGCTAAGCCCCCCCTGTCTTCCAATCGTAGTGACGTCCCTGGTGCTGAGGTATTATTAATTCGTGGCCACGAAAAAATATTCACCTGAATATTCACCAATTCACAAAAATATAGGTCTGTAGCATTCACTATTTAATTAATATTATCAAACTGTTTTTCTTACCTGTGAAGATAGCTCTTCAGTGAAGGCCGACTAGTGTTCTCGTACAGCTTTTTATTCCTTTTGCAAAGAAATTGCCGTTTTTTAATAAGCAGGAAAAATTTCCCGACTTTAAACAAATACCCATTTAAATGCTTAGGATGTTTGCGTTGTGAGAATATACAGGGAGACTTTAGATTTAAAAACTGTGTCTCGTTAGGCAATGTTTTCTCAGTCAAATCATAAAATTTCCTATTGATTCAATAGAACGCGTGAGCTCACTAGGGAATACCAATATGGCGGCGCGGTGGCTTCACTGTTTATGACGTCATGAGCTATCCAATCATTCTATATAGATCAGTGGTCCTATGACATAATCAACGAGATAATGAATATAATTTCACTTAATGTACTACGAAAAGTTTTGTCTCCCATTCGTGGCGGCTTTTATGCAATACTCGTGGATGAAACTAAAGACATTTCCAACAAAGAACAACTTGTGACTTTGCTTCGCTGGGTAGACGACACATACAAAATTCGAGAGGATTTCATAGGACTTGATTTGCCAAAAAACGACGCTCACACAATTTTCAGTGTAATAAATGACCTTTTGATCCGCTGCAATATAATGTGTGATTTGTGCAGAGGCCAGGCATATGACGGCACAGCGAACATGTCCGGTCAATTGAGAAGCGTCGCTGCATGCTTTAACCCTCGTGTTATGTTGGAATTCTGTGCACTGCCCTTATGGTCCGGGTCAAATTGACCCACATTGGATTCAATACAATTCCTCAAAAATCCCACTATGAAAAACAACAAAGATTTAGGTTCAAACTGTAAACTTTTAATATCAGCATTTGTCAAATATTCCAAAAAATATATATCTGAAGATATGATTTAATGAAAATGTTTTTTTAACCATTTTTTAAAACTATTTAAAATTTGAATATACGTTATATTTATATATATTTGCATATACATTTTTTTAACTTTTTTTTTTTTTTGCTTAGAACATCATAACTGAACAATTAATCAATTAATCTGAGCTCATTTTTCCTGCTGTCTATGTCGAAGTCTCAAGATATTTCAGATATCTTGAATATATAAATGAGAGCTTATTTTACTATCTGCGTCTGTCAAAGATTTTCATTTGTAATTTGCAATTAATTCTGAACACCATGATTTAGCTTTTTCAAGTGTGTTTGGTTTGGGTTAGAGCACCTTTAGATACACTTACACTTTAGAACTGGAGTTGATGCCCTGACATACATAAAATAAATGTTTTTATTTTGTGTCTGTACAGTTGCTTTTGAATAGCTGCCTATGATGGACATCACAAACGTAATAGTAATTTTGTTTGTATTTGTCAAAAAAAACACCAGTATGTTGAAACTTTGCATGCATGTTGATGATAAATGAGAAAAAGTTAATAATAATAATTAATTAATTTTATCATAATTAATGATAAAATAAAATATTATTTCAGGTAGCTTGAAAAAATAAATGATAGGTCATTTTTACCATCTGTGGCTGACAAAATATTTTTCTGTATTGAAATAAGTGTGGAAAACCTAATTTTTTAGCTTTATAAGGTAGTAAAAAAATAAAATAACAAAATATAACCAAGAAATGTAATTATTTTGGGTCCGTACAGTTGCCTTAGAGCGTTAAAATATGCGGGTCAAATTGACCCGCCAACATCACGAAAGGAACATTAATTTTGTTTGTATATGTCAAAAAACACCAGCATGTTGAAACTTTGCATGCATGTTCATGAAGATAAATGAGAAAAAGTCACAAAATATCAAGAAAAAAAAAAAGGTTTAATATTATTTCAGGTAGCTTGAAAAAATAAATGATAGGTAATTTTTACCATCTGTGGCTGACAAAATATTTTTCTGTATTGAAATAAGTGTGGAAAACTATTTTTTTTAGCTTCTAGAGGTAGTAAAAAAATAAAATAACAAAATATAACCAAGAAATGTTATTATTTTGGGTCCGTACAGTTGTCTTAGAGCGTTAAAATATGCGGGTCAAATTGACCCGCGAACATCACGAAAGGAACAGTAATTTTGTTTGTATATATCAAAAAACACCAGCATGTTGAAACTTTGCATGCATGTTCATGATGATAAATGAGAAAAAGTCACAAAATATCAAGAAAAAAAACATAGGTTAACCAGTATTTCCAACAACTAGAAAATCTAAACGGGTCAAATTGACCCGCAACATAACACAAGGGTTAAAGAGTGCAGTCCAGTGGCTGTACAAGTGCACTGTTTAGCAGATTGCTTGAACTTATGCCTGCCTTCAAGATGCTGGTAAAAATTGTAAGCTGATACGAGATGCATTGGATATTGTGCAAGAAGTTACTCACTTGATCAAACAGTCTCCAAAACGAACTTGGAGAAACACCTTTTCACAGCTTCTTCTGGGGAAGAGGTGACTCTCCAGCCTTCTATAACGTCTTTGTACAAGGTGGATTTTGACTTTGAGAATTTATGTGCACATGAGCATGAGAGCATGTATGTGCACGTGAGCATGTTGCCAGACATTATCAAGGGATCATTCAAGATAAGTCTGGAACATCAGTTAGATTCATCAGTGAGGCTATGAATACTGTCACTGATTCAACTGAAACTGTTTTTCACAATTCCTGCCTCAACAGCATCAGCTGATAGATCATTCTCAACACTGAGATGTATTCAAATGTACCTACGCTCGACTATGATATAGGCTTAATGACTAGATATGCTGCCACACACATACAGAGGTCTCGGCAAAAGTGGACATGATTGCCGTTGCTGAAGTATTCATCCTGCGTAACTAGTGACAGACTTGTTCAGAAAGTTTGAAGAGCGTTAATGAAGTGAGTCTTAATATATTTTGTTACATTTTCAAAGTATTGTGTGGCGAGCAGGATGAGGTCGAGGGCCCTGAGAGAACAGTGCGAGGCCGTTTATTGGTCCGTTTATTGGTCCGTTATATTGGTCCGTTTGCAATCAAATATCTTTATTAGCTACAAAATGCCGGTTAGTGTACTCAGTAACATTTGTGACCCTGGATCACGAAACCAGTCTCAAGTCGCACGAGAATATTTGTGGAAATAGCCAACAAATGCATTGTATGGGTCAAAATTATCGATTTGGCTTTTATGCCAAAATCATTAGGATATCAAGTAAAGATCATGTTCCATGAAGATATTTTGTAAATTTCCTACACTGTAAAAAATTTGCTGTAGTTTTGCAGCTGTTTGCCAGTAACTTACTGTAGATTTAAATTTATGTTATTTACTGGCAACAGTTTGTTCAAAGTTAAATGAACATTAAACATTAACAAGTCTTTGTCTTTAAAGAATACAATTATAAAATAACAACATAATGCAAAGCATTCTGGGAACCAGAAATCTTCATCAACCTTTTTCTGTTTTTTTCCTTCAGATTTTGGTTCCCAGAATGCTTTGCATGAGGATATTATTTTAGTTTTATTCTGTAAAGATAAAGACTTGTTAATGTTTAATGTTCATTTAATTTTGAACAAATTGTTGCCAGTAAATAACATCAATTTAAATCTACAGTAAGTTACTGGCAAGTAGCTGCCAGTAATACTGTAATTTCTACAGATTTTTCTAACAGTGTACGGTAAATATAAAACATTTATTTTTGTGAGTGAATGCAGCACAATCGCAAACATACAGTAAATGGACAACTTTAAAGGCGTTTTTCTCAATGTTTTTCTCAACGTCATACGTCATACACCGGCATCCATCTCCCGTGAACGCTCGTCAAGCATTGCCGGAAGCAAGATATTTTCATTTATAAAGTTTTAAATATGTATATTTTTACGACAAAACCGCACGGATTACCCTCAGAAGGCCTTCGTTTATCCCCCTGGAGCCGGATGGATTACTTTTGTGAAGGATGCATGCACATTTTGGGACTTGAAGGAGGTGGACCCCATAACTTCACATTATAACCACTGAAAGATCTAAGACATTTTCTAAAATAACTGAAAATGTGTTCGTCTGAAAAATGATTGACATAGGGGAGAGTGGGGTGATTTGTGCCAGGGGGGAAGTAGTTCCACCCCTTGTTCTGGAAAACCATAGAATAATTTGGTCATGTGACCACATAATTTTGAAAAGCAATCAATTTTACTCATCCTCCAAAGAAGAGAGATACATGGCATGAGAGTTAAGCACATTTTAGTGCAAAAAACTGTTTTTTCCCTTTCAAAGTAAATTTTCTATGATTAAGGTTTTTTGATTGTAGTGTCTGGACAATTATAGACAAGTTTGAAAACATTTCACACATGTTTTAGTGCTTTAGTAGGCTACACAATGAGTCTATACAGTTAGCATGATGTTAGCTCTTAACTGCTGGATCATGCTAATTATTCAAACTTGTGGGTCTGGGGTGATTTGTGCCAAAGGGCATGGGGTAAGTTGTGCCAGATCCAGACCACCTAGAGACCTACATACTCACAGGGGATAATCTTGAGAAGTGAGGAGATGGGCATGCCTCATCATTGTTTGACTTAGGCCTGCCTGTTATTTGTTTAATTTAGCTAACACTGATTTCAGTTTTGAGTTTGCACTATGTTAATAAAGAGAAGTTTTATTCAGTTTTTAAGTGGCCTAAGTCACAATAGGATGTTTAGAAATTAGCCTAGTAACTTTATTCTTATGTTACATAATTGACAGACAGCGCTACGTCAACAGGCATCTATTGCCAAAGCCTTTTTTGCCTGAAATGATTCACAAATATCATATATTGTGTTGCTATGGTGCTCTAAATGGTTGCTAGGGCGTAGCTTGATAGCTTCACAATGATCCTGAGAGACTGATTGGTCGTCTGAGTAAAATGAGCCCGCCCCCTTGTCTCTGTGACACTGTGATCCAGAGTTGTGTTCAATACAAAATCCCTATGCAATTGACCATAGTAGGAAAAACGCATGCTATGGTATTCCAGGGTGACAATATCTAAATAAACCTTAAATTAGTCATTTTGTATTGAATTTGTCTTGCTTTCATATAGCATACGGTTCATAACAGTAAAATGTTCTGTTTTACTTCAGAAAGCACTGGCACAATTTACCCCAACATATTTCCCCAAAAGGCACAACTTACCCCGCACCAGGGGCAAGTTGTGCCATGAGACCACTTTTTTCCCAAAAGCTATATTTCTGAAACTTTTTATTTTAGATCCAAAGTTATTATTCTCAGGGATGCACAACATCCTGAAATACATGTACATCCTTAAGTTGAAGGCATTACTGCCATGGCCTCACTTTAAAGTCACTTTGAGTAAAAACTGGCACAACTCACCCCACTCTCCCCTATGCATCTCGAATGGCTTGAGGGTGAGTAAATCATGGGTTAAATATCATTTTTGGCCGAACTATCCCTTTAATTTCATGCAAATGAGCAGCAATGTAATGTGGCGACTAATAAGAGTGAAGTCAGTTTGGCACACATGTCCAAAATTTGTAATTAATTCCATATAATTTTTCTCTGCTCACATACAGTGATTTATAAGCAAGACAGTCTGGTAACCATATATATATATACACCGTAATAAATGTTGTGATGTTTTCTCTCTCAAGAGGTTCATACATTTTTGGTCAAGATGTTGTACTGACAATGCAAGAGTCCAGCACTCTGTAAAGTCTCCTCCAGCACATCTCAAAGACTTTCAATGAATTCAAGCTCTGGACTCAGAGGAGACGATTCATGTGTGAAAATGATTCTTCATGCTCCTCCCAACCATTCATTCACAGTTTGAGCCTGCTGAATCTTGACATTGTCATCCTGGAATTTGGTCATTATGCGTGTTATGCTACACACTCCATCAATCAGGGTTAGAAGAACTGTTCTATATATATATATATATATATATATATATATGAAGTGAGTGCAAAAAGTGAGAATATTTTACACTCTTTTGAACACATTTTATTCAGTCTGGTGATTGTATCGGTCCAGCCACAACAATTCAATTCTAATATTTCAACAGATCTAAAACTCAAATCTAATCTGAAAAGTCTGTATATGCATATGATCACAACATATTTGTGCACTGTAAAACAGTTTTTATTTTGATTTGTAACATCAAAATAATTTCACTTTTTTTATTAGTTATTTGTGATTCAACTTTCAAAAAAGGCGGCTTAAGAGTTTTCGATTGTAACCTCTCTATATCCCTCTCTTTTTTCTTGAACAACAGATTTAAGTCCTCCAATCTCTGCATCCTTTGAAATGAGTAGCTCTTTAATAGTCATTATTTTGTGTTAAATCTAACTTTCTGCTTAAAGGTAGAGGCAATTTTAAATTTGATCACCTCAACAAGATCTTTCAAGTATGACAGTAATTTGTCAACCTTTATCTGATCATTAGGTTTAAAACATCATGCTGGATTCTTGCTGATAATGAGATCTTCAATTGTCTCAGTAGTTGCTGTTGCTTTTTTGAATGACAAAATATCTGTCCACATTTGTCAATTAAAGGTTGAAGCTGCTGATGTATATGCTCCTTAGTGGTATAACCATCCAGTTTTTCTCCATGTGTGAAGATTACTATAGTATGATCCCATAGCCGAACAGTAAGAACATTCTCTAGGGTGCTGATGGTCGACTCTGGCAGCACCAAGTTCACTTTAGGAGCCAAGAGGACCGTGTGAGGTTCAGTATCATATTCATAGATGCCACCTACGTCACTACAAATAGAACGCCGCCATATTTGCGACCGATTCGCACGGTATGGCCGCCCAAACTGCCCATTTGAATGAGAGAGAGAGACAGAGATACCTGGAGAAAATTTTAGGCTCCGATCCTTATTTTTTACCTCCAGTTTTCTTTAGTCCATTATTATCTGCCCCAGGTTTGCCCCAATTGGCCTTTCATGATATAGAAATACTTAAGTCATAGAGCTTCATGGCGCGCGTTCATGAGAGTCGAGGCGATGTCATGAATGAATCTATGAATCTGCAGCTGTTCGGCTGGCATGAATGAATCTATCTAATCCGTCCATCAGCACAGCCAGAGACATCAGCCGAATATCATAAAAGACTGCCATATCTGTCCGAAAGAACAGATGTTCAATTACAGAGAGAAGGTTTAATACACACAAATATCGAAATGAAAGAATCTTTCGAGTCGAATCTTTTTGAATGATTCGGCTGCGATTAAAAGCTATCAAGAGGTAAACTCAGTGATTATAATATAACGACTTAAATTGCAGTTTGTTCGTCACATAAAGCTATAATATGAATAAATAACGATATTAATATAACGGACGAGTCGTATTAGATCACTTTTATGATACTTTTGTGATGTTTTTTTTGTTTTTTTGTCTTTTATTATTATTATTTTTTGCGTGACAGCCCCCAGTAGGCTAATGTTACTCATTCACTTTCATTACATCGACAAGAAGAGTCTCCATTAGGCTACATATTCAAAAATGTCCCTTTGTCTTCCGCGGAAAGTAAACTTAAGGATTTGCACATGAAGGTGAGTAAATGACGGCAGAATTATCATTTTTGGAAGAACTAGTCCTTTAATATGCATTTCAAGGCTGAGATTATGCATCGTCTGCAGAGCTACTTAAACAAAATAACATCTAAAGCGCATGTGACGAAGACAATATCTTTATGAACTTCAGAAAAATATTTATTAGATTTAGGTAGGTATTAACTAACAGACAGTTATATTCAAAACAACCCCAGATCTTACTAACTTACCATGATAAAGTGCATTTAAACAGACCCAACAATAAAATGAAGACAAAACATTATCTGTCGATATCTGTCTATAATGTTGGCCTCTGAGAGTATAATGGAAATATAATTAACCACAAACCAACATGAGACTTCAAGTCTTTTAAATAAATGATTCTCTCTTCTCTCTTCTTTTGGTATAGAATAAAATACCAGTTCAGAGTTCCTCTTTCGGCTGTTGTTGCAGCCAACTGCACAACATATTGCAGGCATTACCGAGACCGCCGCGGTCGCAAAGATGGCGGCGCAAAGCTACAGTGACGTCATGTGAATCGAATGAATAAGGACTGCACACAGTGAACCATTTCACATTTCGTTTTCTGTGGACAAGTCTGGGTCAATATGTCTGGATGTAATTTTTATTGCAAAGACATTTGTTAAATAGTAATAAATCTAAATACACATTCATATTATCACCATCATACTCTAACAAGAGCACCTTATCCTCTCGTGCCAAAAAAATAATTTATAAAACTTATAAATTATCATACAGTATATACACTCAAATCAAAGATTCACAGAGAAATATTTATTGTTATAAAAATTGAAAATCTGTATATTTATTTAAAACACACAACTTTTTTTTCCCATTTGTTTCAGTCAGAGAAAGAGTGAATGAAAACGAGTGAGTGAATTCGGACAGCTGTACATTGAATGAGTGAATTCAATAACATCCACTATGGTTTTGGTAACCACTACAAATGCATGTCCCCTCAAATAATGCCCTACTTGAAGGTATAGGGGGCGATTTTTGATTCAGCCAGGGAGTATAAACCCACAGGGAAAATTTATGACAGACAGCTGAACGTAATCAGTTACTATAACTGAACTGAAGCACAAGAAACAAACTCACAGGAATGAAATTAACACTAAACTCAACATAATCCTGACAGTACTCCCCCGTCCCACAAGGCACATCTTTGAGCCATATGCAAAAGTCCTACTGTGGAGGGAGGGGACGAGACGGAGACCCATAGCGAAACTGCGAGGACTACGGCCCAGTGCGAGAGCGCAGGCCTGGGTGGCGTCGTCAGCTCAAGAACATTTTGTGATTCTGTGTGTTCTTGAAGATAATGTAAGCTCCAATCACCGGCCCAACGACGGTGTCCGGTGTCTTGGTCGAAGGCAATGCAGCGTGTATGTCTTTTCGGGCGCTTCTGGAAAATTCACTTTAATTTATTAAACAGTTGATTTCCAATTTTAATTCTGACTCCTTGAATAATTTAATCTGACTCCAAATTTAAGTGACTCTTTGTATTTATTGATTTTCTCTCTTAACAGCTGATCAAAAGATGAATTGTGATTTAATTTAGATCTTTTATAATTCTTGGCCTTCCATACTTTCAGTTATTAATTAATTATGGACCCAATGCCGCATAGAGATCACGTCGGCCGGATCGTGTTTCTCACGGACACAAACTTGCTAATTCTGATTTTAGTCAGTGGATGTAGGGTTTGCTAATACTTCTTAAGTCGGTTGCCTACTGCTCACTCATACAAAAAAAGTGTAGTTTATTTTAGCCATTTCCAAACAACTTGCTAAATCAGTGATAGACAGAAATCAAAAGGTCTTCAGATGACGTGCCCACTGCTCCGTTCATACAGACACCTTTAGTTTGACCTACCCTAACTAAGATTTGCGGTAGCACCAGCCTCCTTAATTTACTAAAATAATGATTTCAGAATACTTCAGAATAAATCAAGATGTAACATTTATTTTGCCAGGCAGGATTAAGCATCAATTAAAAAGGATTAAACAGAATACACAATACATAACTGATCAGCATAAAATACAAACATAATTCAAAATGCAATATCAAAAGTAGTTTAAAAGAGTCTGCATACCTGGCAATAGAGACACACAGCAACAGTGTGGGAAGTTCTGTTCACAGATGCTTCCTTGAGTGGTTTGCCAATTCCCTTTAAATACCCAAGTGGAACAAAATAACAATAAACATCTAGCACCCAAATATTTATTCAGCTTTTGCTGGACCCTTTCTAGTGCCCAAGTGGTCACGCCTGAGTTTGGGGGATAAACACAAATGGTTATCTATTATCTTTATTGGTGCATCTACCACATTAGAAGAATAGGCATTGTTTTCTTTGTTCTGACTGTTCTGCTGCTGCGGGAATGAAACTTCTTTACCATTCGCACCAAAAGTATTTATTTTGACCTCTCATAAAACAACTGGAGACAGTAGGTGTGTGTGTTTTGCATGACTGAATGAGACCTGTAGGGGAGAAGACAGTGTGAGGAGTCAGGAACCCAGCATGGGGGGAAGAGACGAGATTGGAGAAGTTGTGTTGTGCTCTCTGTCCCATAGATCTCTTCTTCAGATTTTTTTTTTTTTTTTTTTTTGGCCCACCACCACCCCCCCTCTTCGGAGGACAACTTTATTGTTTAATAAAGCAAATTATATACACAATATATTACAATACTGACGACAGATTTATATACATGGCGTAACCATTCAACCAGTTTAGTGAGACCCTGGGTACATGAGGGGAGGGGGGATTATAACACCACGAACAGAGTAAAATTTGCTTAAGATCATTCTACTTAATCAATAATAATACGTTGTTGTGTTTGTCAACTGTCTTGTCCCTCTGTTGTCTGTCTATCACCTTGTCATGTCTTATATGTTACGTGTTACACTCTCTTCTTCAGATTAGTGAGTTGTATTGTTTTATTGCAGGCTAGGATTCTTGAATTCAGTCTTAGTAAAAGTCCATCCTTACAATAATAAGAACAATACATATGTGTGAGATTTCCCTGATGTGGAGAAGAAATTATCTTTTTATTCTGGATAATAAAAAAATTAAGCAGACCTCTTTGAGAAAGAAATGATGACTGTATGATAGCTGATGATCACCATGTTTCACCAATTTCCTCCAAGAAAGGTGTAAACAGTTTTTTCATGGCATTATCATTACGAGGGATTTCCTTCATGAGGTCTCTTGTCTTCAGCACTGACTGTTGTTCACCCCACTTCTCTATTATAAGGTCTACTAGATCACCTCCGTTTTTTTTATCTAATGATGATTTGGAAATGTTCCATTCCTTACTCAAGTGCATGAGATCTTTAATTGTTTTCAGTTGATCATCAGTCAGTTTATCCAAGATCTGAAGAAGAGTGACACCCCATCCCTGCTGCTGGACTGACCCTGTTGGAACATGTTCACCACCTGAAATCATTATGTATTTATTCAATAGCTTTCAGTCAATAATAATTGTGTACAAATATTTGACTTGTATGTGCAGAAAAGGTTCTCAAGTAAACACACAAGAAAACTGATTCCTTGTCAAAATACAATGACTTTTGTGTGGGGTTCCCACTAAGAATAGTCAAGTTCTAGAAGTAAAAATCCCCATTAATTCTCCCCATAGAGAAATAGATTATTGATGATTCTGTCCAGACAGACCTACATACCATGAGCCCTGAGATTATTAATCATTATTGGTATACACTTTGGTCAAAATATTATTGATCTGCCTGCATTGACACCCATCCCATGAGAACTGAACTGAGCTGGACGATTACATCACTGTTTTCTTCAGAGTGGCTGTACAGATAAATGAACTAAATTAATGTCTAATTATTTTTACCATGGAAATGAATCAACACTGAACTTACTTAAGCTGGACAATGACACTATTTTCATTTAGAGTTGCTGTAGAGCCAAAACAAACGTTGTGGCATTATTTTCCTGTTAACACTGTAAAGTAAATATTTGAGGGCAGTTGTGGCCTAATAGCTACACGTCACGTCACTCTTTTTAAAGCTGCTTTGAAACCATCTGTATTGTAAAAAGTGCTATATAAATAAAGGTGACTTTGGTATGCTTGAAGCCATCAGCATGACTTCACTTTCTAATTGCCAATTTCCAGGTGAAAAACTATCATACTCATGAATCCTGAAAAGAGAATTCTTCCTCCTGTGAGATGATGTGCTTCTTATAAAGAATAAGGCAGTCGTGTGTTTATTAGTCATGTTTAATCAATCATAGTGTTTCAATCTTCTGTGTATTCAGCAACAGTGATGATGCCCACAGGGATCTCCTGGAATGTGTGTTATCATACTTATGCAGTGGGTCATATTTGGGTGGGGGTGGGGGTGTGTGTGTGTGTGTGTGTGTGTGTGTGTGTGTGTGTGTGTGTGTGTGTGTGTGAGAGAGAGAGAGAGACGCCCTCTGGTGTTCAGAGGGATATGTGGTGTGTGTGTGTGTGTGTGTGTGTGTATGTGTGCCCTTCTTTATATTACATTGTGGGGACCAAATGTCCCCATAAGAATAGTAAAACCTAAGATCACCTACATTGTGGGGACCAGCTAGCGGTCCCCACTTTTCAAAAGGCTTATAAATCACACAGGATGAGTTGTTTTGAGAAAGTAAAAATGCAGAATGTTTCCTGTGATGGGCAGGTTTAGGGGCAGGGGCAGTGTAAGGGGATAGAATGTACAGTTTGTACGGTATAAAAACCATTACGTCTATGGAGAGTCCCCACAAAGATAGTGAACCAGACATGTGTTGTGTGTGTGTGTGTGTGTGTGTGTGTGTGTGTGTGTGTGTGTGTGTGTGTGTGTGTGTGTGTGACGCCCTCTGGTGTTCAGAGGAATATGTGGTGTGCAGCCCTCTGGTGTTCAGAGAGATATGTGGTGTGTGTTGGTGTGTGTGTGTGTGTGTGTGTGATGGAGCATTTACTACTGATCAGCTGCTGCACTGACAAACTGCGCATAAAATAATCGCAGCCTTTGCCAAATTGCGTGCGGTTTCATTGCGATTAATTTTGCAGACCTACTGTCAGTGTGAACAGGACATTGGAGCTTTCTGCACACAAACATTCCTGCAAGATCCTGTGTGATTACTGCTGTTATCAAAAGAGCATGATATGAAAACACATTTGAACTACTTACTATTTGAAGGAAGAACATTTAATGGAATTTGGGGGAAGCTTCTCATGGACTCCTGATTAAGATTTTGACTGAGTCGACTACGGATGTCTGCATGTACAGTTGCATGTTGATCCTCATGTGTTCTCTGTTCTATAGCTCTTGTTTCCCATATTTGTAGCTGTTTTTCCAATTCTTTAATCCCAGTATCCTTTTCCAATTCCACTTTGCACTTCATATTGAGTTGATGTTCCAGTTCTGCAATTCTGTGTTGGGCAGACGGGTCAGGTCCTGAGGATCTTGATCGTAACCTCACTATCTCCCTCTCTTTTACTTGAACAAGGTTATTCAGCCTCTTTATCTCATCATCTTTTGATTTGAGTAGCTTTTTATATGAGTCATTATTTAGTGTTTTTGGATTTAACTGTAAATTTTCCTTCATGGTTAAAATAGAAACAATTTTAGATTTGATCCTCTCGACAAGACATGTCCAGTCTGACAGTAATGCATTAGTATCAACCTCTTTCAGAGCAGAAAGTTTAAAACAACTGGCTGAATTCTTCCTGATAATGAGCTCTTCAATTTTGTCAGTAATCTGGTTGCAGTCATTTTTCTGAACCACGAAATATCTTTGTCCACATTTGTCAATTAAAGGTTGAAGCTGCTGACATCTGATATTATCCTCAATGGTATAACCTCCCAGTTTTTCCGCATGTGTGAAGATCACTATAGTATGATTCCACAGCTCATCAGTAAGAAGTCTTTCTAGGGTGCTGATGGTCGACTCTGGCAGTTTTGAGTTCACTTTAAGAGCCAAGAGGACTGCATGAGGGCCAGTATTGTATAAGGACTGCACACAGTGAACAATTTCCCTTCTGGTTTTCTCTGATCTATGCAACTCTCCTTTCCAGCCTGGAATGCGAGTCAAATGAATCCGTGTTCCTGATACTGTACGAGTCTCCTTGATGTGGTCACTTCTAAAAGATGTCCAGAACGTGAAGATTTTATCCCCAAGGATGGCATTACCAATAGTGTTTTTTCCAGCACCTTGACTTCCAATCAGAACAAGTTTCAGTTCCTCAAAAATAGGCTGAATTCCTGAAAGAGTGAAATGTTCCATTAAATTAAAATAAATTAAAACATATTTTAAAAACTTATTTTAAAGAAAGCCTGCTCGCTCAGCGGCCATATTGCAATGATATAAATCTTAATAAAATGCACAGTTTCACAATACAGGCCTGGTAGCAACAGAGATGTTCATATTCTCACCTTCATCTCTCTCTATCAACGGCACCTGGTCCTCTTGTGCTAAATAGGAAAATAATCAGCTAATCTAAAGAACTTATAAATTATCATATAAAGAGTCACATTAAATATTCATAGGAAAAATGTAAAATTATTATAGTTACCTTCATGTTATAAAGTGGATTTAAATCTGTACTTACATATACTGGAACCCATTTTTCATGTTTTCAGTCAGGAAAAGTCTTGATAGCTTAAGTTTAAGAACAGTCTAATGAATAAATTGATTAAAAAAAGGATACAGTATAAAAGTGTCCTATCCTAAACACTAATGAAAAACCTGATTGATGAATGATATAAATATATTTCTAACTAAATCACATATAGCTCTGCTCATATTTGAGGTCCTGTAAGTGTAAATATCAACTTTAATGACATAAATTAAAATTGGCTTTCAATTTGCATTTAACCTGTTCAAAAATAATCAGTTAAATCTGTATCACATAACTGGTTTTCAGTTAACTAATGTGCTAGTTAATAAGAATTAATTAGTCAAGCTAATATGGTTGGAAACATCAAGCTTTTGATACCTGTTGCTTTTAAAGTAGCAAATTGTGAAGCATTTCTTTTTGGTCGTAATCTGTTTTAATATCAACACAGTATTGCTCATTATCTACAAAGCAATTATGGACATCAACCTGAAGTAATCTCAGTTTCAATGCCTTGCTTTAGAATAGTATTAAGTGTTTCTTAGCTAGAATTACTAACTGAAATATCACCTCCACTTGGTATATTTAAGAAAAAGAGCTTGTCAAGATACTTTTAAAATGCAGCACTCATTTGATCAAATCCAATATAGTGCATGAATCACTCGCACACATTCAAAGACAGATAACAGAATTATATTTACTGTACATACGTCAGTTTCTTCTTGTGAATCATGGCTGCTGTTTAGGCTGAGTATCTGTTGTAACAAAAGAGGAAGCATTAAACATGGCTGGAGATGGAAAAATTCCTCCTTTTGTCAGTTATCTTAATGAGGAGAGATGAGATAAAGTCCGAAGGTCGTCAAGAAGTTAATACTGCTTCTATAATTATCAGTAACGCACTGGAATATAGCTCTTTAGTTGTTTGTACAGAACCCCACCTGAAGATTATCCGTTTCTCTTTTCCTGTATTCTTCTCAGTCATGTGACTATTTTGCTAGACAGATAAAAATAGCAACAACAAACAAGTATGAACTAGACAGAGGAAGTTATTATGTTTCATAACACAAGTGCAGCGACAATAGATGCTACTCTATGCTTTTCATTGTTTTATTCATATAATGACATCCTGGGTCTATATTTTGATGATCTTTAACAGAGCACAAGGTTCAAGGGTTTTTTTTTGTCATTCCATACACATTTTTACATGAAGGAACGAAACTAAGTACTAAGGTCCTGGTCAAAACACAAGATAAAAACACTGACCAATAAAAACATTAGAAACTAGGGTGTATGTCTAAGCAGCTTTGTCAATAAATAGCATAATAACAATGAAAAAACTAGACAATGCAAGAATAAAAACGGTGCAATAATTAGTAATAAAGCAGGACATAAATATTCAAATATTATTGCACATAAAATGTCTAAATAATAATTTCTTTTTAATTATTTCTAAAAAAAAAAATTATAATTTTTTTTTTATATATATGTGTATATATATATATATATATAAAACAATAGAAACTTTTATTACACATGCCCGTGTCTATATTATTGCACACAGAGTAGAAGATCAAGGATTTGTCAGTCGAATAGTCTCTGAAAAAAAACTAAAACTGTTCCTGAGCCTATAGTTGTTCTTGCCCGGATGGAGCGCAACCTTCTTCCTGAGGGAACTGGGACAAACAGTCCATAGGCAGGGTGGGAAGAGTCCAACTCACTGCATTCACGTTTATGTGATTTGTGGACAAATAGAGAGATGTTTAAATAAACATCTCTCTATTTGTCAAGCAATCTGGTTCTTTAATCTGTTTACACTGTAATTCATGTTTTTTTTTTTTCTTATGTCTCAGAAAGAAAGAACAGGTTGAACAGGTTTCACAACAGAAGATTAAAATCGAATGTTACAGCCAGGTCCCTTTAGGCTACCTGAACTTATTTACATTTTGTGGAGTCCGTTATGAACTGTATATTTAACAAATTTACTAATATTACCATGTTTTACAGTTTTACAACTTTTGTAAAAATCCATCATCACATAATGTTTCTTCTATAAGAAACAGATTAACTTGTCAAAATAACAGTCTAATTAGATGCACATTTTGATGTTATCAGATATAAATAATGTATTTGCCTTTTCATCCCACATATGACTGAATATTCAATTAATTTAGTGAAAAGGCACTCAAATCACTAAGCAGACACAAGGGACTGCCTTTCATGCGTTTGTGTTTAATTTCTGCATTCGAGTCAAAAAGATGTCAGGGTATCGCCCATGGACAAACAGCGCTGAAATGAATGGGAAAGTGAAGGTAAGACATCCATCGAATGCATTAAGAAATAGGAGTGGATGGTGGCATTTGCGATGCAAAAGACACAAGAAGTGAAGAGCGATCAGTGTTGTCTACTATAAACTGTGCAAACAACAGATCGGAGAGGGTTAAACGAATTCTGAAGGCCAAGCAAAATGAGGAAGATGGTGAGTTTGACAATTCTGAAGGCGAAAGTGAGGAAGACTTCTTTGAATCTTCAAGCACCAGTTTCCAACCTACCGGACGTTCACCCAGGCCCATATCTGATCCATGTCTGATCGTCCCGTCATCCAGCGAGATGCACCATCGTGGGGCCTGATGCAAATGGATGCAACCCTTGGAGAGGAGAGATTTCCGGCAGGCAAGTCACTATTGTAGAGCACTAATGGAGATCTGGGATTGACAGTAAAGGCACATTTCAAAAACATCTCTCTCAAAGTGTCTCACTGTGTCAACCTGGACCGCATGCATTCATCCTGCAGTGATTCCCGCTTATTTATCCTTCACTGGTCAGTACAGGCGTGCAGTGGAACGTACCTTATCAGCGTTAGGAGAAACATCATGGAGCCACACTATTGTTCTGCTCACCTGGGGGGAAACTTTAGGAGAGAGCGGCCAGCAGCACGTGAAGAGAAACGGTGACCTGGAGCGGCTGGTTCGGAGGTGTGGGAACAGATGCCACGTGCTTGACAACAGATATCGGGAATCTCACGTGGTTAAGTTGCTGGAGAAGGTTGAGGAGATGCTTGGAGGAAACAATGGATGTTACTACAAACTGGACTGAAAAAGAGTGTTGGGAATTTAAAGAGAGCCTTAATGACTTTGAATGACTTTTAAATTATGATATAGACCTATCTGGTACATTGTCTTGACATTCTTGGCTTTAGACAATATTTATGTGTTTAGGAGTACAAATTAAAATAAACAAGATTTTCAAAAGACTTTAAAGTAAAATGTGTTTATGTACAATAGAGTAGGCCGAACTACAGCAAACATGCAAGTATGTAATTCACACTCTTAACAGAAGGTGGCGCACTTGTACTAAAAGTTCCACTAGGTCGTTTCACAGTATTTTATTTCTATTTCACAGCAAATATGAGGATGAATACGCTATTTTCTCTCTTTGTAATACAATACAATGAGGTAAGGTAAAGTACATGGTTCATTTCCAAAACGTCCCACGTAAACTTTTTTTTATGTTTTGTATGTTTAACGATCATTTCAGTCTAAAAATGAATCATTAAGAAGCCGAGCTCCTCATAATTTGTTGCGAGATTGGAACGATATAAAGACGCCAAATTACTCACATTTAACACCGATTCAAGCATATTCAGTGATTCTCCGGAACATAAACAGAATGTAGGCTACTTTCCATAAGTGCCTCGGTGAAGTGGCGTCTTGCTGTGCTTCCGCTGCGATCCTGACAGGTAAATTATTACCTTAAAAATATTGGTCAGTTTCGTCTGAAAGAGAAACCCTTCCCATCGACTGAAAACACACATTTAAAATGAAATTCTCTTTTATGGCCCACACACAGAAAACCCAAACGCTTACATATAATCTGTGGTAATTACGCGAGGATAGTATTCCTCCGCCTCGCTATTATGCGCGTCAAACAGATAAAATAATTCCTCAACAGCGTGTCGTTTCCCCCACGACGTTTATATGTGTCTGAATGGTCTATTTCCAAGTCTTTTTAAATAATCTATCATTTATCACTTATGACATCAAATACAGATTTTATTTTATAAGACCAACATTGTTAGTTTTAGGAAAACACTTCAATTAGACGAAAATAATATGCAATCTAACTGAAAGTGTGTCAGTCTGAGTGCATTAGTCGACTTCTTTCATTTGCCCATTAATTGCTATTTTGGGTTTTCTAGTCATTATCTGCACTATAGCTTTTTAAGGTATAATGAACATGGCCAAGCTAACATCATTTTATCAGCAGAAACTTCAAATTTCAGTCTCCTCTTAAACTACTAGACAGATGTGCATTCATTGGCATGCTTATTGTATGTGTAGTAAATCCTGCTATCTCTAATGGATGATAAAACCTCTTGACAATTCTAATTAGCCTAAATTCACTGCAATTACCATATGTGCTAATTTCTCTTTTGGTCAGATCAGATCAAGCAATGTTAAGGCTTTTATAAGATGATGTAAAACACTCACTCCATTCATGTTTCAATTTAGAATTACACTTTGTTTTAGTTTGACAGCATAAACTCTTCCCAATTAATATAGATTCTTCCAGATTCCCAACATGCAAAGTCACAAGTCAAAGTAGGTGCATTGTTGTTTGTCTCCTAAATGGAAATGAAATACAGTGACTCCAGAAGACTCAAATCAGATATTAACATACAAATACAAATGCAAATAAAATAGGGCACTTTTCAACTTTCTTGGACTATAAGCAGGGTAAACATCTGACTGCAGAGACCATATTTAGCATATAATTGTTGCATTACACGAGGGGGAAAACATCTACAATTGCATTCCCATGACTTATAGCATATAAGAAAAAAAAGATGACTTGTGTCATGTCAAATTCAGCCACTCCCTCAGCATCTCAATTAGAAACCCCATCTTAGCAGTGTTAACTGTTTTATTTATTTATTTATTTATTTATTTGTCATTTAATGATAACATAATGTGGTAATAATATGCCCTATATACCATTTAAATGTTTAGGATCAGTAAGTGTTTTTCGTTTTGAGAAAATAATACTTTTTCAGCAAGGATGCATCAATTTTATCAAAAGTGAAAACATAGTTGTATTTCAGATAAATGCTGTTATTTTAAACTGTCTATTCAGATTTTTTTTTTATTATTATTATTAAATGTTTCACGGTTTCCATAAAACATGTAGCTTAGCTGTTTTTAACATTAAAAATAAGGAATGCTTCTTGAGCAGCACATCATCATATTAGAATGATTTCTGAAGAATGTGACACTGAAGACTGGAGTAATGATGCTTAAAATTCAACTTTGATGAAGAAATAACATTTTACCGCATATTAAAATAGTAAACAGTATTATTGTATTTTTTTGTATTATTTGTTGTAAATTCAGCCTTGCTGAACATAATGGTAGTATAAATGTACATACTAAAAAAAGAAAATATAAAAAAATAACTGCTAGCTTTATGAAGTTATTTATTTTCCAAACATACACAGAATAGCAATAAATATGATAATATTAAACAAGAGTAAATTAATCAATTTTTGTACAGTTTGTATTTATCATGCAAGCCATTGATTCCAAATAATGCTTTATTTTTGTAGTCACTTGTTAGGCATATGCCGATCAAACTTTGAGAGACCCTGACCCTCCAGATGCCCTTTAAAATGCCCCTTTGGAACTTCAGATGCTGTCTGCATGCACAGTGTGCAGCGAACTTATAAAGGTCAACCCGATGTCTCTGAGGGCAGACATATCAATTCTGATGGACCATGAGGAGCAACACTCTAATTAATATCTTCTGGTAAATGCTGATCCAGGAACAGTTTTCCGATCCCAAAATCTATCATCATACTTACTTATCATACTTATCATCATACAGAACATCAAACTACAGAACTGGCCTCAGATCAGCATATTTGTGAGAAAAGGCCAACCTTTAGCCACATTTGGACCATGAAGCAAAAACAATTTTAGGCATTTTTTTTGAAAAGTTTCATATTGAACTTGCATGTTGCACCTCGACTGGACAAGAATGTAGGCAAATGGTTTTACGGCTTATGTCACTTTATTGACACTTAATTCACTTAATGTCACTTTATTCACACTTCACAGAACAGTGCAGTTTTTTTTTTTTTAAATCATGCAAAAGTTTGATAAACATTTCCCAAATTCAAGTCCCGACCCAAAGCATCATCATGCCTATCTTTATAATGCCTATCTTTATAAAGCAATATTTGTCTGAGTTTCAGTGGGTTAAAAAAAATACAGAGAAAAACTGCTGGTATTATTGAGAGATGAAGATGGATTTGAAACATGATGCTCATGAACCAATGATTGATATATTTGGATGATTGATATTTATATATATATATTTATATATATATATATATATAAATATCAATATATATCAATATATATATATATATATATATATGTGTGTGTGTGTGTGTGTGTGTGTGTGTGTGTGTGTGTGTGTGTGTGTGTAAGAACCTGATATATGAATTCTAAAATGTTCAATAAATAATTTTACTCAACAACAAAATGTTTTTTTATTCAGATGATTTAAAGAACTTGGATTTTCTTTTTTGCACACAAAGGTTTCACCATTTATACTTGTCCTATTAACCTCCTGCAGAGTTTCAAGCCGTTTGCTACATAAATTAGCCTGTACTTCATAAGTGCTTGTCTTTGAAATATATGAACTTCTTCCCAAGATCAGCTCGTCAGGTAGGCTACAAGTAAGAAAATTGGGATGTGTTTTATTTAAACCCCAGTCAGAGGAAGATTTGTATGCATCTCCTCCCCGAAATTACCATATATGGCTCATAGCCTCGTTTTATGCATTAAACTGATGCAAGTTAAGCTCCATCCACACACAAAATAGAATCAGCATTTTTTAAGCCATTACATCAACACCTCTCATAATGGGAGTGGGGGAACGGATTCCGACAGCTTTTTTTTTTTTGCCGTCGGATTCTGTTCCCCCCATATTTCTGACACGCTGAGGTTCTAATATTTATCAAATTGATGCTGTTTAAGCTCCATCCACAAACAGAAAGAAATAAGCATATTTTAAGCCGATACATCAACATCTCTCATCATTGGGGTGGGGGAACAGATTTTTCGACAGCTAAACTATTGGCCGTCTGATTCTGTTCCCCTTATGGTTCCTACACCATAAGGTTCTAGTATTTATCATATTGCAACAAATTACTAGCTTCAATAGCTTAGTAGTCAGTGCCCTGACAATATTTTTTTTTAGCTTTGGGCGACCCGAGTTCAGGTCAAGAAAGGTCGTCGAACTTTCTTGATACTATACTGTCCTATCATAATAAAAGGCAAAAAAAATATTCTTTAAACTGATGCAAGTTAAGCTCCATCCACACACAAAAATAAAATCAGCATTTTTTAAGCCATTACATCAACACCTCTCATAATGGGAGTGGGGGAACTGATTCCAACAGCTTTTTTTTTTTGCTTTCGGATTCTGTTCCCCCTATGTTTCTTACACAATAAGGTTCTAATATTTATCAAATTGATGCTGTTTAAGCTCCATCCACACACAGAAAGGAATAAGCATATTTTAAGCCGATACATCAACATCTCTCATCATTGGGGTGGGGGAACGGATTTCGACAGCTGAACTATTTGCCATCGGATTCTGTTCCCCCTATGTTTCTTACACAATAAGGTTCTAATATTTATGACATTGCAGATGATTACTAGACACAATAGCCTAGTGGTCAGTGCTCTGATAATGTTTTGTTTTTTTCGCTTTGGGCGACCCGAGTTCAAGTCCCGGGTCATCGAACTTTCTTGATACTATACTGTCCTATCATAATAAAAGGCAAAACATGTATTCTTTAACGTCAACTACCATTTCCAGATTCCCATCCATGTGATACCACGACAACCATGTGATACCACAACAAGACATTAGGAAACAAGTACTAAAAACTCAGTGAGTGTTTTAGCGCAATTTTCTCACCTCATGGGATCACAACACTAAGAGATAGTAAATCTTTTCCTGGATTTTTTTTGTGCGTTCCCGAGATTAGACCTTCCTTAACATAATGCCGAAAACCCGAAGTCTCTAGGTGGTCTGGTTGAGGAGTAGATAGAAGTGCAAGATTGGTGCGCACAGACGCACAGAACAGAAATCATGAGTTAACAATCGCAATTTGTCCGGTGGAAAATTGCGCTAAAAATATATAAGATAAGGAATATGTGCCGTCACAATACAATAGTAAAAATCATTCATATCCTTGCCTTGTTTTACAATAAATAAATCATTGTATAAAATACATTTCTGTGAAAGTTTACAGAGAAGAGTCATCTTTAATTCCCATTGGCCAAATATTAGGCAATGTTTAATTGATTTAAGCAAATCAAATGTATGCATTTTTTGCCTATAAGGTAAACATATTTATTTGTGTTTTAATGGAAGCAGATAGGCCTTATTTTTTGCATTGTAAATAATTGTCTTACTGAGCACGAGTCACTGACAAAACATTTAAAATAATAAAAACGTGCATATCCTACAGTTTCCTTCAAATTTTATCCTTCAAATACAATTGTAATTCATAATATTGGGAAGACCCCACAAATGATCGGCTACTGTCTATATAGGCCTAATTAATAATTTTTGTATAAATCCTGCCAGATTTGGCTCGTCCCTATTGGAGTCAACCATTTACAAAAACCAGGGGAATATGAAAGTTTACGGTCTCAAATTAACTCACACCCTCCCTTAATCAACACCAAATATAAATAAAAAATATCAAATTCATACCAACATCAATTAATTTAACATAAACCCAACAATATTTCCCCACATTACACAACATAGGCTATATAAGCTAGTAGCCAACCGTTCCAGGTGGCGCCAATATTGGCGAAGACCTGACAGTATAAATACCGGAAGCCCTCGATCATTACCAAGCGCGTTTTTATCTTGGTCTCCTTCGCAGGTCGCACCCGAAATCAGACGACACAAACTAACTGGTAATTATACTTAAATGTATGTTTATGCGGTGTGTGAGTTTATTATAGCGGACGAATGTTGAATTTACGAGGCAAATTAAAATGTGTGTGTCAGATCCAGTGCCATCCTGCCCCTCTTCACAAAATGTATTTGCACTCAGTTTTGCGGCTCCTGGCCGTGCTGGGCAGATTGTGGGTCTTCGCATGATAAACATTTCGTAAGATTTGTTTTAATGGCTGAACACATCAGACGCACTTTTGGTAGATGTCCTCTTTGCGTTATTCAGCCTGAGGGTGGTGCTCTAATGATGATTGACTTAATACACACAACAAACGTATATAATGTCATCTTTTAGAATTGCTTTAATGTAGTATTTATTGCCTCCGAATGTTGTTTTAGAATGTTGTAAGTTGTGTGGGAATCCCAGTGAGGAAAACTGTGTCATGTTCTCAGAACAAACATTAAACAAACACGACAGACTAATGTATAACGTTACCAGGTTCACATGAGCTGCGATTGCTTCGACCTGCCATTTTTGACCAGGTGTGGAAAACGCACAAATGATAGTTTTTGTTTTGTTGTTGAGGTTGTTAACTGGGTGAGTAAAGTCAGTAAATTTTGGTCAATGCAGTAACATTGACTAGCATTTTTGGGTACAGGAAAATTCTAGAGTGCCTGCCCACTGATCTTCAACATGTTTTACGCTAAACAATACTTTTTGTGACCACTAGGCTATGTATATTTTACTATGATAAAAAGGTTTCGGATGAGACAGGTAGGACTCATTTATGGCATTACCATAGTATAATACCTTTAGTTATTTTGAATAAAGGTAAAACTGCTTAAACTAACTTTAGATACTTGGTTTTAATAAATGGAACATTAATAGCCTTGTTAATTAAATACAAAATGGAATTGTATTTGGTTTATTTTTATGTATTGTTATATAACCAATACAATATGACATTAAGTGTAACTGGGACATGAATTTTCAAATTATTTATTACAAACAAACCAAAAACTGGACTTCTGTCTCATTCCAGAGCACCACTGCACACCGTGTTGAGGGAACAATGTTTTTCTAGTGGCCATGACTTCTGTTGAGGAGTCACGGGACATGCACTGTGTTGAGAATTCATGGCCGAGAACGCTTTGTAGCCGTGCCAAACTAAGTTATAACTTTAACCATTCTAAGAACTGTTTGGTCTGACAGTGGAAAAGCTGCTAATGTTTCCCAACCCTGTTCCCAGAGCCAAATTGGTTATTTTGCATGTTTGCCTCTTCAGACACAGTATACACTTCAAACACTGTTGGGAAACACTGCATTTAAGTATAAAGCTGATGCTAATTCTGTTCTGTGATATTTTTCAGATTGATTTAATCCAAAGATGACCCACCCAACAACTCTTCAATTAGTGGGTGCAAGCGGAGGTGGTGGATTCTCATTGACTGGTGAGCACAACGGTGCCAGATTGGAGAAGATCGGCGTCTGGCTGGGAGAATGGCAGGTGAAGGCTGTCAAGGTTTGGCTTACAGACGGGAGAGTTCAAGTTTTTGGAGATCCAGCCGGACCTTATCAAGAGTTCCATTTCCAGGCTGGTGAGTGTTTCACCTCACTGTCCCTGTGGGACAACGGAGCGGGAACGCGTCTTGGAGCCATTAAATTCCAGACCAACCTGGGGAGAGGATTTTTTGCCAAGATGACAAGGTCGGATTTAAAAACCGAATATCCCATTTATGTCGGCTCTGGATATTGTTTGGGAGTTGTAGGAAAATGTGGGTTAGACATTGACAGCATTGGTTTCATGTTCCTCAATGCAGTTTAATCTCCAGTTCTCACCAATTTCAACTATCCACCAACTGATACCACAGGTTACTGCAGAAGGAATCAAATCCATCTCTTACAGGAACGACTCCTCCATCACTCAGAAACAAAGTTGAAACCTCAAAGAAAATAACCAACAAATCGTCATGGTCTGTGAATGAAAGTTTAACATCAACATGTTGTCTGGAAGTGAAGGCTGGGATTCCAATCTTTGCAGATGTTACAATGGGACTCGTGTCACTGTTTTCAAATGATCTTATGGTACCGGGACATAAATATTTATAAAGCTTCATACCTTGTGTAATCACTTTAAAATGATACCTAGAAACCGATTCTGTAATGTTTTAATGACATTTAAAGACAATTTATTAAATTTTTTGCAAGTAATGTTCCCTCTAATTGTTTTCTTGCTGCGCAAAACATTTATTTATTGGGTGGACATTTTAACCCTTGTGCATCCTTGAGGACATTTTTGGCTTTTTCAGTTTTGTTTTTTTGATCACTTTGCCTGTGTTAATGCTAACTGCATAAAATTTGGCACGGGTGTGTATTTTTATTGGAATTTTACTATTTCATCATCATTTTCTTTAAAAAATCTATTTTGCACTAGTTACACAAAATACTTCCTCTCAGGACCTTAAGGACAAAAATGTCCCCATTGAAACCCATTAAAACTGCATTTTTTAATCCCTGTGCCGTTTAACTATAAAATGATGCAATCTTTTTTAATAGGCTTTCATTCTGTTGGCAAGGCTTCAAAATTGACATTTTTACCATTTTTTTATCAGATGGTGCCATTTTTTCAGGTTAGGCCTATAAAGCAAATACTCGCTTTATTCCTGTTTTCTGCTTCGGCATATTATAGAGCCAACTGGATAAATTATGCAACGATAATTGTGTGGGTTTGTTGGTATGGATGTCTAAGTGTGGTTGGTATGTGTGTTATAAAAAAAAAATGTTTGTGTGCATGTGTGTGCTTGTAATATTTGAGAGAGAAAAACTCAACTGCAAATCGAAAATCCAATCACTGTGTTCACCAGTGGAGTTTTGCTGGCATCCAATGGGGAAAGTCTGGTACTGCGCCCAAACAAAATCTTACTGAAAGCTCATTTTTTGAGATATCATCCTCAAATTTGGAACACAACCTGTTTAGATTTATGGCTTTGAATTTATATCAGTTTTAGAGTTCCAAATGTTTCATAAAATATATATTTTATATAAAATATTGATTATAATGTTCATAAATATTTTTCATAAACTTAAACTTCTATAACATTTTTTTGGTTGCACTTTTTTTCAATTTTTTTACTTCAACAACAATCTGCCAAGGGTCTTCTTTAAAATGAGACCAAACTTAAGTATTTGCTCCCAAGCATAACATTTTTATGAGAGTTTTTTGACTTGGACATTTTTGTCCCTTTTGGACCTATGAGTAAGTTTTTTTTATTTTTTTATGTTAACTGCATTAATTTTGGCACAGGTGTCTATTTTTATTGTAATTTTACTATTTCACCCCCATTTCATTTGAAAAAAAAAAATGTTGCACTAGTTACACAAAATACTTATATATATATATTATATAAAATATTGATTATATTGTTCATAAATATTTTTCATAAACTTAAACTTCTATAAAAAAAATTTGGTTGCACGTTTTTCACTTTTTTCACTTCAACAACAATCTGCCAAGGGTCTTCTTTAAAATGAGACCAAACTTAAGTATTTGCTCCCAAGCATAACATTTTTATGAGAGTTTTTTGACTTGGACATTTTTGTCCCTTTTGGACCTATGAGTAAGTTTTAGTTTTTTTGTTACTGTTAACTGCATGAATTTTGAGCTATTATAGAGCCAGTTGGATAAATTATGCAATGATAATTGTGTGGGTGTGTTGGTATGGATGTCAGAGTGTGGTTGGTATGTGTGTTATATAAAAAAAAAATTGTTTGTGTGCACGTGTGTGTTTGTAGTATTGATAGAGAAAAACTCAACTGCAAATAACAAAGCCAATCACTGTGTGACCAGAGGAGTTTTGCTGGGATCCAATGGGGAAAGTCTGGTACTGCGCCCAAACAAAATCTTACTGAAAGCTCATTTTTTGAGATATCAACCTCAAATTTGGAACACAACTTATTTAGATTTATGGCTTTGATTTTCTAGCCGTTTTAGAGTTCAACTTGTTTCATAAAATATATATTTTATATAAAATAATATTCATAAATAATTTTCATAAACTTAAACCTATATAACTTTTTTTTGGATTTACTTATAAAAACATTTTAACTTCAGCAATAATCTGCCAAGGGTATTCTTTAAAATGATACCAAAGTTAAGTCTGTGCTCCCAAGCTTCAACTTTTTATGACCGTTTTTTGACATGGACATTTTTGTCCTCTTTGGACTTATGAGTAACTTTTTTAAATTGATGCACAAGGGTTAACAACCTGAGCAAAAACATTCCTTATACCAGAACTGAACATACACACAATAGTGGTTACTTAGTTGTAACTTTAAAGGAATGGTTCACTTATTCTGTGGCATAAACGAGCTTAATCAACTGTCTGGTTACAACATTTTTCAAAATAGTCTTGTTCAGCAGAAGAAATTAATTCAGGTTTGAAACAACTTGAGGGTGAGTCTATAAAGTGAACTATTCCTTTGTGCTTTTTCTATTTGATTTGACCCTTGATGTTACTTGATGATGGAAAACAAACGATTACCGTTTGTCCAGTTGTTCAGTCCTTTTTACTAATTCTATACCAAGTGTTTTTTTTTTTTTTTTTTTTTCAATTAAATCTCATGCAGAATATTTAAGTTATTCATAATTTCAATATGAATAAAGAACAAAGTAGTTACACTGAGATGGTTTGGACAACCATATGTTTTTGTACAGTCAATTATTGATTACAGACACTATAAAACATCAAAAAGATCTAATTGTTCTTGAAATCCACGCATGCACAATCTATTTAAACTTGGGTATTCTGGGTTTGTGCAATACTTGTGATGGGTGTGTAATTGTAAATGATTCAGAATAACCATTCTGTGCCCATTTGTTATTTACATTTAATCAAGCTACTCTTGTTTTAAATGACAGTTAATTCGTCCTGTCTAGGCATGTGACGGCATAACGTTTTCAAATCATGATAATAGAAAGCTTTTATCATTGTATAAAGGTATTCTCACTGTATTGAATTGGATTATAAAAAGTTGTAAAGAAACTACTTTCAGTTCTCTTCTCAATAAGTTAACATTTTCTTCAAGAAGTTGGCATTCCTGTAGCTCATACAATGCAATAAACAGGTCATAGGTTCAATTTCCAGTTAATGCGTGAATGCATAACATGCAATAAGTTGCTTTGGATAAAAACATCTGCCAAATGCATAAATGCCAAATAACAAAAAGAACCTTCAACATTTAAATACAATACACAATAGAAATCTATGAAGTAAACAAATGTTTCAAACAGCTTAAAGTGCAAAAGAACACAACTTAAGAACAATAATAAAGAATCAGAAAATGTATCTACAGTAGATAAATTTGCATTTTCATCAAACTCGTCTCCTACATTCCTTCCACATGCATCTCATCCATGTTGTTTATATCAGAGCGCACATGCCACTTTTCTGTGGCATACACCCAGTATTGTAATTTTTAATCGTCTGATAGGTAAAGGTAATGTGCATTCTAAAAATCTTGAAGGCACCTTGAATATTCAGAAGTGTTGTGCATTTTCATTACACGTCAAGTCTTGCCTTTAAGTTGGCAGTGCCTCTCGTATTGAGCTATTTAAATGTAAAAGGAATGTAAAATGAAAGCGATTGAGAAAAGCAGACTCGACTCTTTTCAGCTGTGCTTGTTTTCTGTCTTCCGGTTTGTATTTCCACAGCATGAAGGTAAGATACGGATTTATGAATGAACAGCTAGTCTCTAAATCTGCTTCAAACATTGCAATGCTCATGATAACTTTTAACTCTACAATATGTAAATCCACTATAAGTAAATCCACTGGCTAATTACTCTTCGACAGCGAAGTCATAGATCAGTGTGGGAGGGGAGATGCTAGATAAGCAAGGAGAGAAGTTTGGGCAAGGCGGTGTCATACACTCTTTTTCTGAGATCTTCTCTCCAGATTAGTGAGTTTTATTGGTGTTTGATCTCAGCTTTTTTCCTAGCAGGAAAAACTATTTACAGTTTAGTTTTGTTCATGGACTTTTGGTTTGTTCATTGTCACGTGTTTTCTTGTTCAGATCCCCGCCACTCATCTGTCATTCATCACCGTCATTATTAGTTCATATGTGTCAGCTGTGTGTAAATAATCATCCTCGTTTGAGTTCACTACTTAAGTTGTTCCTTTTCCTACACTCCTTGTTCAGTCTACAGTAGGCTATGTTGCATGTTGTGTTCATTCCCTTCCTGTCCTAGTATTATTTTAAATGAATTACCCTCATTAAACTTTGTTTTGGAACTTTATTCTTCATCTTTGTCTACCTTCCTGCAACCACCCTTGACACTAACCACAGTCTTAGATGAAATCAACTGAAGATAAAAGAAGACATTAAGGGGTGTTTTCCCGGACAGGGTTTAAATTAAGACAGGAGTAGGCTTTAATATAGAATAGTTAATCGTGTCTTTAAAAATGGCTTTCTGTAACACAGATTAAGTACGGATTAGTTACACCTGGACTATGGAGACCTGAACTAAAATAAACCAGATTAATTTAAAACCAACTGTGCTAATCTGAATTAGCATGATAGAGGTTGCCTATAAAACATGGAATGAACCAGGAAAATCTTAAGATTAATTGCATGGACCTGAGAAGCAAATCCAAGGAAAACAATGGAATGTGAAAAAGACTGCAATCAAAAAAATTTACTAAACAAGAGCAAATTATTTTATACACGTGGTGTTCAGTGTTGGCAGTCTAGAAGCAATACTGGTTTTAACTAGAGTACTACCATAGTGGTTGCTTTATGATTAATACAAACAGAAATCTTGGTCGCAGGTCCTTGATCCAAGCACAGGCTCAACACTTACTAACATAATACTAACATAACAGACACTTTTAAATACCAACATAATAGAACATTAAACATTAACTAGTATCTCAGTTTTCTCATCTTGTTAAAAAATGCATAAAATATTACTTTACTTCAAAATGTACTCTCCCAATTCAGCCTTGTGCAAAGCATGATGGGAAGTGAAAGTCCTGTATGACTGGATTACTAGATTGAAACATATTTCAAAATGAAAACGAAGTCAAAGAGTGACCATTTAAAGTCGGTTTAACATGGACCAATCAAATTTGAACTAGAAACCTGATACAATGGTGTTAAAACAAAATTAAATGTTTAAATGAAATGTATACTGTATATAAACACTGAACAAAATTATAAACGCAACACTTTTGTTTTTGCCCCCATTTTTCATGAGCTGAACTCAAAGATCTAAGACGTTTCTATGTATAGTAAAGGACTATTTCTCTCAAATATTGTTCACAAATCTGTCTATATCTGTGTTAGTGAGCACTTCTCCTTTGCCGAGATAATCCATCCACCTCACAGGTGTGGCATATCAAGATGCTGATTAGACAGCATGATTATTGCACAGGTGTGCCTTAGGCTGGCCACAATAAAAGGTCACTCTAAAATGTGCAGTTTTATCACACAGCACAATGCCACAAATGTCGCAAATTTTGAGGGAGCGTGCAATTGGCATGCTGACTGGAATGTCCACCAGAGCTGTTGCCCGTGAATTGAACGTTCATTTCTCTAGCATAAGCCGTCTCCAAAGGCGTTTCAGAGAATTTGGCAGTACATCCCACTGGCCTCACAACCGCAGACCACGTGTAACCACACCAGCCCAGGACCTCCACATCCAGCATCTTCACCTCCAAGATCGTCTGAGGCCAGCCACCCGGACAGCTGCTGCAACAATCGGTTTGCATAACCAAATCATTTCTGCACAAACTGTCAGAAACCGTCTCAGGGAAGCTCATCTGCATGCTCGTCGTCCTCATCGGGGTCTCGACCTGACTGCAGTTCATTGTCGTAACCGACTCGAGTGGGCAAATGCTCACATTCGATGGCGTCTGGCACTTTGGAGAGGTGTTCTCTTCACGGATGAATCCCAGTTTTCACTGTACAGGGCACAGGTGGGTGAGCGGTTTGCTGATGTCAACGTTGTGGATTGAGTGGCCCATGGTGGCGGTGGGGTTGTGGTATCGGCAGGCGTATGTTATGGACAACGAACACAGGTGCATTTTATTGATGGCATTTTGAATGCACAAAGATACCGTGACGAGATCCTGAGGCCCATTGTTGTGCCATTCATCCACGACCATCAACTCATGTTGCAGCATGATAATGCACAGCCCCATGTTGCAAGGATCCTGGAATTCCTGGAAGCTGAAAACATCCCAGTTCTTGCATGGCCAGCATACCGGACATGTTACCCATTAAGCATGTTTGGGATGCTCTGGATTGGCGTATACGACAGTGTGTTCCAGGTCCAGCCAATATCCAGCAACTTCGCACAGCCATTGAAGAGGAGTGGACCAACATTCCACAGACCACAATCAACAACCTGATCAATCTATGCGAAGGAGATGTGTTGCACTGCGTGAGGCAAATGGTGGTCACACCAGATACTGACTGGTTTTCGGACCCCCGCAATACAGTAAAACTGCACATTTTAGAGTGGCCTTTTATTGTGGCCAGCCTAAGGCACACCTGTGCAATAATCATGCTGTCTAATCAGCATCTTGATATGCCACACCTGTGAGGTGGATGGATTATCTCGGCAAAGGAGAAGTGCTCACTAACACAGATATAGACAGATTTGTGAACAATATTTGAGAGAAATAGGCCTTTTGTGTACATAAGTCTTAGATCTTTGAGTTCATGAAAAATGGGGGCAAAAACAAGTGTTGCGTTTATAATTTTGTTCAGTGTATATATGAAGAGTTCAGATGCAAAAGCCTCTAAGTGCCATCTGAAATTTTCTTCTAGAATGATCATGTTTATCAAGCTTGTATATTTAAGTTCAGTAATTTCACTTAAATGCCAAGTGAAATTACTGAATTTAAATATACAAGCTTGATAAAAATGATCATTCTAGAAGAAAATTTCAGATGGCACTTAGAGGCTTTTGCATCTGAACTCTTCATATATGTGTGTGTGTGTGTGTGTGTGTGTGTGTGTGTGTGTAACGGTCACCAGCTGGAGTGCCCTTGAGAGCCACCAGAGGGCACTCCACATAAGACTATTATCACTCACAAACTACATTTCCCATAACTCACTGCCCGGACTCATCATTACTGATCACATTCACCTGTACCTCATTTACTGATTGCATTCACCTGTGTCTCATCCTGTTAGTCTCAGTCTATTTATACCATGTTCATTCATTCACAAAACAGAAAGAAATATATTTAGAAGAATATCAGTAACCAGACAGTTTTTGGTACCACTGACCATTGATTTTTTTTTTTTTTTACTACTATGGAAGTCAATGGTACCAAAATCTGTCTGGTTACTAACATTCTTCTAAATATCTTTCTTTCTGTTCAGCAGAAGAAAGAAATTCATACAGGTTTGAAACAACATGAGGGTGAGTATATGATGACAGAATTTTCATTTTAAAGTGGAGTATCCCTTTAAAGCTTTACCAGCACCAACATTAAACAGGACCAAATGCTTACTCCAGCATTACAGTGAATCTAAGTTTGTTTAAAAAAAAAAAAAAAAAAACTCCAAAAGCACAAAAAACAAAATTATTTGTCACCCAATTTTTTAAGTTGTTGGAAAGTGCTGTTTATGTCAATGTCCCAGATGCTCTCCAGAGTATATGTAAATGGAAATGTTTCAAAGATGCAGGAAAGTCAGAAAAATGCCTTGAGGAAAAAAACAAAAACACAGAAAATTTGTTTATAATACAGATCCAGTCCATTATTATATTTGGCCCAATTGAATGAAAGATATACAGTTGCGCTTCAAAGTTGATATATACCTTGCAGTATCTGCAAAATGTTAACAATTTTAGCAATAATAGGGATCACAAAAATGTATACTTTTTATTTTTATTTAGTACTATCCTTATGAAGCAGTTTATTCCAACACATTCTCATAGGGCGTCACTTTTTGTCACTTTCAACCATGCTTCAATATCTGACGCTCAAAGCACCCTTTAGCGTCCATATGTGACGCTTCGGTTATGGGTAGGTTTAGGTCTGTGGTAGGGTTATGCGTCTCATATGGACGCTAAAGGGTGCTTTGAGCGTCAGATATTGAAGCATGGTTGAAAGTGACGCCTTGGGTATGAGAACGGGTTGGAGAACGGGTTGTTTATTCTGCAAGGTGTATGTAAACTTTTGACTGTTAACTGTTGATGAATGTGTGATTTGCCTAATTTTTATTTGATTTATTTTAAAAAGAAATATATTCTCTTCCCTTAGATGCTGTGAAGAGGTGGAGCCCAAATGCTACAGACTCTGAAACTCATGCAGCAATGGCAGAACACCTGAAACACGCTCCAGGAAGAGCTGGGGGTGGTGGATACAAAAAATGAGCCAAACAATGTGTTTAAGGGATAGTTCACCAAAAAAAGAAAATTGTCATCATTTACTCAACCTCATGTTTCAAACCTGTATACCTTTCTATGTTATGCTAAACACAAAGATGTTTGTAACCAAGCAGATGTCGCTTCCCATTAACTACCATAATAATTTTTTCTCCAATAATGGTAGTCAATGGTTGCTCTATTTGCTTGGTTACAAACATTCTTCAAAATATCTTCTTGTGTTCAGCAGAAGAAAGAAACTCATACAGGTTTGGAACATGAGGGTGAGTAAATGACAGAATTTTCATTTTTGGGTGAACTATCCCTTTATATAATAATTCAGTATTTTGTAATTGGTATTTTAGTTTGGTTAACAAATGTTAAACATTGAAAAAAATAAAGAGAAATTTTGGCTGTTCAAGATCAATAAAATGTTGTGCTAAATCAGAACATGCTTCTTTTTTGCTTATGTCCACAAATAATGTGTTCTTGTTTGTGATGTACACGTGATTAAAACGTTTTATTGACGTTCAGGTCTGACTGGAGCAATTTTGGACCTTTTTAGAACCTTTGTCAAGATGTGTAAACCTCAAGACTTGATTACCTTTCACGATGTTACGCAATAGGTGTATGATTATTTTATATGCAGGCTACACTTAAATTATGCAGCAACACATTTAAACACACAGATGACGACGCATTTAGACGTCCAGGGAGTCACGTAGAAGACGTCCGTTCAACTTTCATTTTGGAACTATTTTTCAACCATGACGGGACATGTAGGACGGACGTCAACGGTCATTAAACATCCAAATGTTTGCTGGGATGTAACCTGACACAAATGGATGTGTGGGGCCTGCATCTGGACCCGAATATTCGAATATTCGTTCGGTGGGTATATTCGATTTGAAAATTTGACATTCGAATATTCCTTTGTTTTTTGCACACCTGGCATCCCTCTCGAAATGGTTCTCATTCGCGCTTGAATATGTTTTACACTATAAAATCTGGCGAAATACAATACTCTTTTTTTTTTTACAATTAGCCTATCTTATAGCCTAGCCATTTTTAATAGGATGGACAGTTGAAGGAACCCAACCTCGTTACACTTAATAAATATTTGCTTCTTCTTGTCCTACTAAAGTGTTCCTGCAACTGGAGTATTCTCTGGCTAGAGCGCAGAACAGCGGAGTTTGTATGTACAGAAGTGCATGCCTGAGCTTTTATTAAAGTGTTCTTTATTTATTACAGTTCGTTCATTTATTTTTCGTTTTTCTTTATTTAAGTTTCGTTTTTCTTTATTTAAATTTCTTTTTTCTTTATTTAAATTTCATTTTTCTTTATTTAAATCTACCCTTTACTGTGTCAGTAATTTGTTGGTCAGAAAAATATTAGACTACCTTATTAAAAGTATTGCTTAAGTTAACAGACCTGCAGGGCTGCGTTTCCAGATAAGATGGATCTTAGCACTTACGAGGATTTTCTGCGAGCGACTTAACGAACGTTCGTGTTCATTTCACGTGCGTTTCACAAAAATGCACTTAGCACGATCGTTCGCAGCTGTGCTTTAAGTAAAAGCAAACTGGTTACAAGTAAACTGTCCGTTTGTCAAGTGCTGAAATGTCACCTTGTAGAATGGCTTGTAATTGCAGCACACGCTTGCAATTTTAAATGTTTAACCTAACTGTTTTCACCTGATGTGCATTTTCCACGAGGCCAATAATCTATAAAAGCACAAACCTACGAGTGGAGACACCAGCAAAATGGCTGAACCAAAAAAAAAAAAAAAAAATACCGTGTTCAGTCCCGGGAACGCGCGCTGTGTGAATAAAAGCTATAATGCCGTGTCATAGTGATGACGCTGAAGCCGGGATCGCCAGCTGAAACCAGCGGTTTTATTTCCATTTTTATATATGTTTGCCAGTATTTCATAGTTTGTATGTAAAATAGAAGGATTTAACTTATTAATTAAAGTTGAAAATCGATTGTAGAATTGCAAGCTTAAAATCAGGATTTTTTCAAATGTGTCTGTCCATTAGAATGTACAGTGGGTTCAAACGCCTGTTACTGAAATCACATGTCCAGTGATGCTGATAGAAATTTCCCCATATAAACAGTACTAATACATTTTTGAAACTATTTCATATGCAGAATATACAGTTCTTGAAGTGCTTGAACATATAGCTGATGGAAATATCTCAGATGTTGACTTTATGTGGAGTGATGAGGAAGATGCAGATGATGCTAGATCTCCAACAATTGGTAGTAGACCAACTAAAGTGTAGAATGAAAATTAGGGATAGTTAGTTAGTTAAGACTTTTCATACAATTAGTTGTCCCTAAATGTATTGAATACACATCTTCTGTGAAAGTGAAAAAGTGAAAGTGACACGTGACGGCCAAGTATGGTAACCCATACTTGGAATTTGACCTCTGCATTTAACCCATCCAAGTTAATGCACACACATTAGGAGCAGAGTAGTGAGTAGTTAACACACACACACACTGCAAACGTGGATACACACCCAGAGCAGCGGGCAGCCTTTGTGTGGCGCCCGGGGAGCGATTAGGGGTTAGGTGCCTTGCTCAAGGGCACCTCAGTCATTTCCCACCAGTTCTGGAATCGAACCAGCAACCTTTGGGTTACCAGTCCAACTCCCTAACCACTAGGTGATAAGTGTAAGGTGCACTACTGCTTTGTGTCACAGAGAAATAGTTTCAAAGATGCACACAGGAAATGACTCTAACATGACTGCATTGATTCCTTGGTTCATTTTATTATGAATAAACAAATGTGCAATCTATAAAGCAAAAACCTTACAATTAAAGTTGAAATGTTATACTGTTCAAGTTTGTGACCTTGAGAAGAAGCTTAAAGTATAGACCAACAATTTTTATGTTTATTATTTTATTTCATGTACGTTTTTGTGAAGGCCCCCTTGTTTTCACCTGACGTCCATTGAAATGGACAAAAACAATTAAAGAGTGTAGAAAGTTGTAATATTTGTATTTGGTCTCATTTATAGAAGCCTCATGAGCTGGGAAAATGTACTTTTAGATTTTTCAGAAACTTGATACATAATTCAGGTCTGAAGGGGTTAAGACGCTGCTGAGACATTACATGTCACATCGATGTCACTTGTCTTTACAGGATTTTTACGGGTTGTGTGTGAACGCACTCTCTGATTCCGGAAAATCACTGGCAGTGTGAATGAACCAAAATCAAACGAACCCGGGTCAAATCCCGGGTCACTTTATCCGTGTATTTTCCGGAATCTCTGTGTGAAAGAGGCTATACAAAGACATACAAAACCCATACAAAACCCATACAAAGACAGATACTTTCCAGAGGCACTCAAACCAACTGTGCATGATCTGTTTCAGGACGTCGTTACAGCCCATTGCTGCACTGAACTGCCAAGTACAAGCAGCATGGAGGTGCCCGGTTCCAGCAGGTCAATAGACAAAAGCCCACCAGCTTGCTCTTTACAGGCAACATTTGCTGAACTGGTGGAGGCAGGGCTGGACTGAGACAAAAAAAGGGCCCTGGCATTTTTGCTCAGCCCGGCCCACCACAATCGGTCGGACACAACCAACCAGTACACCATCCTTGCGGTCCCTGTAGAAATGCATATCTACTGTTCCATTCCCAAAAACCCCTACAAAGCACTAAGTGCCATGGACCAGTGTACTCACTCTCTCTTGACTGACTCCCTGGTGATCAAAGGTGGCAGTGGAGTAGGGCCTACACAAAGTGAGGGCATCCTGAGAGAGAGAGAGAGAGAGAGAGAGAGAGAGACAAGAATGATAACTGATTGAGTAAAATGATCACCATACAAGTATCTTTAATATATAACAATGTAGAGAGATGGTTGCACATATTTTACTTACTTAGTGGAAATGGCTCCATGGTCCTCTGAACATCCTCAAAACGACTGAGCATTGGTCTTGCGCTGTTATGTCCTGCGTTGTATCCAGCTGGACAGAAAACATTCCAGCTTTCCGGATCTCAGTGGAGATGTTTTGCTGAATTAAGTTCCGGATGGTATCAATCACAGAGTTGACGGTCGTTTTAGACAGTAGAGACATGAGGGAACCTCTGCCTCTTGTTCCTGGTGACATGCAATTTTTTGCTCTTCTCAGTCACATTACTTAGATGCTCTTTAAATCATATTTTCCCGATAAAATGATCAGCTCCAAAAAATTTCCATGGTCGATGCCATCGTTGTCCAGGGTATACGCAGCCTCATTCTCCACATGTCTGTATCTTAGGCCCCTCTTTCCTATCACTTTTATGACCTCCACTACCCGTTCCAAAACCTGACGCCTCTTCTTGACCTGATTTCTGTGCTCTGTCAGCTGTCTGCCTCCCAGTAGGTTTTTGATGTCAGCTTTTGAGCAGTTTAAAAAATTATCTTCGGCACAATTTCTGTGTGCCATGCTTTTGTCATGCTCTTCCGCTCTCTGGTGCACATGTCTCCAGTCTGACATTCCATTTATGAAAATTTTGGAGTCAGTTGGCTTGCTGAAGGCCAGACTTAAAAACAAAATAAAGCATGACGTTCATGACAATATGTCAGCCACTTTCTGCTTTTGCCATCTCTACTGGATCACCACAGGGTTTTTAGCATCCTGTTTGGGGTAATGATTTAAAAACACCTGCATCATAGCAGGCTCAGGACGGGCAAAGTAGTCAGCCTGTTCCTCCCTGTCTCTCTCCTCCACTGCTATCTCAACCTGGCTTGACTATATAAGGACAGAGAGAGAGATGATTACAATTATTTGGAAGAGTTAGTAAAAGTACACTTAGTAAGGATCCATTTTGGATATATAGTTCTGTATTCTTGAAGAGTAGGATTTCTAGATGGTAAATGTGCTCCATGTTATAAAAGCTAGTTAACCCTTTAGAACCCAATAGAATGTGGATAGAACTGCTAATTCTAAAAAGTAATGTTTTTTTTCAATGAACCAGACAGCAGAAAAGCTACAGTTTACAATTGCAAGTAGGCTACTTTGTTTTAAAGAGCACAAAAAACCCTCTTTAATATGACACCAAACAACATTTACCTCTTATTGTTGAGATACTGCCCATAAAAAAAAAAAGAAAAACAAACTATACTACCAAGTTACTCACACAAAACGTCCTAATAATATATATGTATGTACATACCGTACATACATACAGTATGTATGGGTTCACTGAAGAAGCTCCTGTTGCACAATCACTTTCAGCAAACATGCAGATCATGTGAGTGTGATATACACCAAAGATCAGTGCAATCAGGATGCATGATAGATTCAAATTAATATTGTCTCTTATGATCTATTTAATCTGTTTTTCAATCTGCCTTCATTAAACCTTCTTTGTCTTACACATTGCCACTCTGAAACAAGGACAGACCTGCCTCAATCCCAAAGATGAATGGGTGAAAAAGATCATCGAAGGATGATTTCTCATCTATGTTTATATGCAAAAGCTTATGGTGTTTATTAGAGTGCCTCTGGCTAAAAGTATTTTAAAAAAATCTTTTATCCCAAATGCCATTAGTATCCTTATCCAAACCAAGTGACAACAACAAATGAGTTGTCTTAATGTATTTAAATATATTTATTTTCATTATGATATTTTCCATTGTATCTTTTTATCTTTTCCTTTTTCCTTTACTATGTTTGAGATGTTGTCTGTATGTTTGTCTGACTTGTATTGTAAACTCCGCCCACTTGCCCAAAAGCGGTATCCGGTGTCGTGGTCGAAGGGAATTCAGCGTGTATGTCTTTTCGGGCGCTTCTGGAAAAATCACTTTAATTTATTAAACAGTTGATTTCTAATTTTAATTCTGACTCAATAAATAATTTAATCTGACTTCAAATTTAAATGACTCTTTCATTTTTACTGATTTTCTATCTTAAAAGCTGATCAAAAGATTAATTGTGATTTAATCTATATCTTTGATTATTCTGGGCATTTCATTCTTTCAGTTTTTAATTCATTATGGACCCAATGCCGCATAGAGATCACGTCGGCCGGATCATGTTTCACCCGGACACAAACTTGTCAGTTCTGACTTTAGTCAGTGGATGCAGGGTTTGCTAATACTTCTTAAGTCGGTTGCCTACTGCTCACTCATACAAAAAAAGTGTAGTTTATTTTAGCCATTTCCATACAACTTGCTAAATCAGTGATAGACAGAAATCAAAAGGTCTTCAGATGATGTGCCCACTGCTCCGTTCATACAGACACCTTTAGTTTGACCTACCCTAACTAAGATTTGCGGTAGCACCAGCCTCCTTATAATCTACTAAAATAATGTTTTCAGAATAATATCAATTAAACATCAATTAAAATGATTAAAAATAATACACAATACATAACTGATCAGCATAAAATACAAACATAATTCAAAATGCAATATCAAAAATAGTTTAAAAGAGTCTGCATACCTGGCAATAGAGACACACAGCAACAGTGTGGGAAGTTCTGTTCACAGATGCTTCCTTGAGTGGTTTGCCAATTCCCTTTAAATACCCAAGTGGAACAAAAGAACAATAAACATCTAGCTCCCAAATATTTATTCAGCTTTTGTTGGACTCTTTCTCATGCCCCAAGTGGTCACGCCTGAGTTTGGGGGATAAAGACAAATGGTTATCAATGATCTTAATTGGGGAATCTCCCACATCAGAAGAACAGGCATTGTTTTCTTTTTTCTGACTGTTCTGCTGCTGCGGGAATGAAACCCCTTTGCCATTCGAACCAGAAGTGTTTATTCTGACCTCTCATAAAACAGCTGCAGACAGTAGGTTCATGAGATTTGCATGACTGAATGAGACCTGTAGGGGAGAAGATAGTGTGCAGAGTCAGGAACTCAACATGAAGGGGAAGAGATGAGATTGGGCCAGTTGTGTTGTGCTCTCTGTCCCATAGATCTCTTCTTCAGATTAGTGAGTTTTATTGTTTTATTGCAGGTTCGAATTCTTGAATTCAGTCTTAGTAGAAATCCATCCTTACAGTATGTTTGGTGAGCCAAAGAAAAATTTCCACCCTGGTGGACAATAAAGATTTATTCTCTTCTGTTCTATTCTAATCTTAGAGACTTGTGAAAAATGCATGTTTAATGCAAACATATGTTGTCTCCCATTGCAAAAATGTCAATACAACTCTGTTTGGAATAAATATATATATACTGTATATATATATATATATATATACAGGTACAGTTTGAGCCACTGTGATTTGTGATATTTATAGCAGCAAGTAAGAAAAACATAAGAAAGAGCTGAGATTATTTATATTTTGATGCCTGGGAAATTTTACAATACATAATTAATCATGCAAGAATCATCATTTTTTTACTTGCATATCTTCCACTGAACTTCTTTCTGAAGTGCATAAATGATTAATATAATACTATACCAGAAGATTCATTGACTGTTATCAAATTACTTTCCTCCTGCATGCATGGAAGTCATAGTGGCGTCCATGATGTGCTGAAACTTGTCTTGAATTTTTATTTATTAACAAATCTTTCTTCATGCATTGCGCCACTAAACTAATGCTGACCCTTTTGTTTTCTTAGTTCCTTTTTTTGGCAGAATTATCCTTCCAGATAAAATGATGAAAATGAACTTCTCTCATGTCCTCTGTATGACCACTGCTCTGTTCAGTCTCTCAGCGTGCAGCAGAAAGGAGGACTAGACCATTATTTGGAAAGGATTTTTCCACAGAAAACATCACATAGATCATCCAGACCCAGAGAGGGAATGGTAGAGGATGAGGTGGTTCGCCCACACAGAATTATTCGACAGCCGTTGTATCCTCAGGACTATGAGGTTAGTCATCCTCAGAGGCACCTCACATTTGCAGATGAGCAGGTTAATACGGTAATGAATGCTGATGTTCTCGTGTGTATTCGTGAAATGAGATAGGAGAGCAAGCAGCAGCGGCAAGATGTGAAACGTATCTCAGATATAATCACTAGTTCTCCTGTGTTAGCTCCACTACATGTTTCATCACCTTCACGGCAATCTCTTAGTGCGGAAGTTGGGGTATCTTCTACACCGATGGCTATAAGTATGTTGGCCTCACATCAGGATGATCGAAATCCAGGTCAATCTGAGTACGTGCCATCGGTGCCCCCTAGGGATGAGTCCCTGCACACATGTCTTGATGGTCATCAAGATCTTATTGAAGATCTTACTAATCATCTAAATAGAGTAGGTGGACTGAGTGGCCAATTACATTCAGGCCGGTCAACATCTCAGTATACTGAACCTCCTAATAGTGCGAATGGCTCACCGCAACTCATTCCTGGCCGAGCTGCTAATGTCCGTGGTTCGCAGCAGAGTCAGTCTAATCCTCCTTATTTGCAGTGCGGTGGTGCCATGTTGTTGCAGCCAAATCTGCCATTCTACCCCCCTCGAGATTTCAGTCAGTCTCCTGCAATGCACATACTTGTCATTCGTGTTCAGAGTATCGGCCCATTAGAAATCTTCATGATCCATACTGTGGGGGCATAGTGCACACTTTGCAAGAAACTGCCTTAGCTGACCGCTCTAGTCCTCATCTTCAATGTGATCTAAGAACTGAACACTATCGTGGCAACGCTCGGCTGTATCCGTCTGATCGTTCATATCCAAGTTTGGATCCAGATCTTATGAAACCTACATATTCTTTTTTCTAACAACATCAGTATTACTCTTAAATGTTGGTCTATGCACTTTTGCTCTAGAAACACATTAAGACATTCATTTGTTTCTGTCATTTTATTTTAATTTCAGAATTATTGTATGTAATCACGAATCCAGGATGTTTCTAAACAAAACGCAGCGCCAGAGGGAAGGAACAAATGTGTGTATGAGCTTAGGAAAGAAGCTAGATGTATTCTACATAAGTAATTTCAGACAAATCTAACTAATAGATGAAAAAAATAATCAATATAATTTCATGTGTAAAGCCACAGTTCACTTTCAGGTCAAACCGGACGCGAACAATTTAGTTTAAAAGGTTGTTTATAAATCTGAAAAAAAATAAGTGATGTTTATTTTAACAGTCTTAACACACTTTCATCACAGATTTCATCTTCATACTAAAAACTATGGATTAAAAATAAAAGTATGTACCTTTTCTGGGTCAAAAGACTCAAATGCAATAGGAGAGTTTATGACTCGGGTATCAAAATGATCCCAGTTTCCTAGTAGTACTACTTGAGAGGGTATTCACATCCAATTTTCAACTAGGAAAGTGCACGTGAGGGCAACATTCACATTATTTCAAAATTCTGAAAGCTTGTAATGTAAATGAATGATATATTTATAACAGTATCGCAGACTATATATATATATAAATATCAGTTTTCACTTGATATCTCCCAACATGTCTTATGATGATATTTAAATGCTTAGTTTTGTGATCAAAGCTACGTTTGTAGTTCAAGTAATGCTAAGTTGCTTCAGTCTATTAAATGTTCATCCTGAAATATAAGTTAAGTTATTCTTATGTTTATTTTATAAAAATCAGTAAAGATTTCACAGCAAAAAAAGAACCACAAGCTGAAGCTGGACATTTTTACAATTAAACTAAAAGGCCTTTAACTTGCCCAAAAAAGTATGAACTATCGATCAGACGACAGAAGGTCTGTAGTATGTTTCAGCAAAGTTTTGATCATGATGATTATTTTGAGGCCTCAGAAATTAGCATATCAAATATGACACAGTATGCTTCATAGGGTTAAGAAGTATTTTTATACTCGCTTGTAAATGAAATTACAATAGAATAATAGCCACTGAGAGAGAGAGTGAGAAAGTGAGAGTTCCTTGGAAGAGAAGATTAGTCGGAATCGCAAAACTCTCGAGTCGTGTGGGAGTCTGGCCTGTGTTAGCACTTTCAAACACATTCAAACCCACCAATTCCTACTGGAAGAATACTCTCGTTGAAGGTGATTCCTGCTGGACCACACTGCAAAACTGAGGAGATCATGTGAGTGTGAAACTTACTAAAACAACACTTCAAATACAGACACATTATTGCTTCCATCTGTCAAGGTTCCACACTCCTCTTCTTCTTCTCTTCATCATCTCAGGAGTTCACATGTGTGGTGGACACTTGTTGATGTTTTTTTCACTAATTTGAGTGATTTAAGCCTTCATATTAAAAGGTCTTTAAGATCATTAGAGTGGCTGGTAGCGTGTGGAAATTCATAACTGATGATGATACATGGATGTTTCGTCTGAATGAATGAATTTGAGGCTTAATTTACTCTCCTTCATGTTGTTTCAAACCTGTATGGCTTTTATTTTCACCAGATGTTTAGCAGAATGCCTGAGCTGTTCTTCTGTAAAATAAAATAAAAGGTCTTGCTTTATATGGAAAAGAGCAGCTTATATTCTGCTATAAAAAGTCATACAAATTTAGACAAGTAAATAGAAAATAATGAGAGAATGTCAATTTTTTGGGGGGTGAACATAATTTAACGATAAAATCATGACTTACCAGAATGTCACGTATTTTTTGCTTACAGTGGTCTTTCAAAATAATAATAGATTTTAAATAATCATACATTTGTTTCTTACAGTGCTACATTGAAGAAAGGAATGACGTGTCTCAATCCTAGTGAAGACTGGGTGATTTCTCTCAAGAAAGAGTAAGTTTGTCTATGATGATGTTTTACTTTTATTATCTATTATAAGTGAAATCAAATCATGCTAATGAATCATTTTAATTCATACTTTTAAACTTTGACATTGCAGCACTTTTCATCCTTCAGATTGTAATGTACTGTATGTCTCTTCATGTTTGCAGGATTAACAAGAGGAACCTCACAAAGAGCAACTTAAGGAAATGATTAATTCAACTATTACTACTGTAATATAGAATTTTCTATTTAATTTATCATCTCTTGGTGATAAGTGAGGTATCAGATGTGAAAACATGCTTTTGTTTAATAAACTGTGAATTGATGTTTTTTTAATGTAACTTTTTCTGGCCTTTTAATCATATTTATTATTGTCTCACTGGATTATAGTTTTATATGTTGATCATAGTTTTGCATTGTTTTTTAATGATGACAATTATACTAGCAATAAAATATTTATTCATTTTCAAAATGGATATTTTTGGTTTTTATTGTGCTTATTTGTCATCTTTCATAATATTAATAGGTTACTGTAGATTACAACATGTATTCAGTATTATTCCCTAAGTTATTCACCATAATGTCATTCCAAACCTGTATGACATTCTTCTGCAGAACCCAAAATAAGAAAATCTGAAAATTGTTTGCATGCAGTTACAATGAACTGAGACTGACACTTTAAAGCTTTCAAAAGCATCATAAATATGTCATAAAAATGGACCATGTAACACATGCATACATCTTAAGCCATTCAAGTTATTGAATCTCATGACATCTGGTCTCATTTACATGTTAATGCACTCTTAAAAATAAAGGTTCCAATGGTTTTTCACAACGATTCCATAGAAGAACCGTTTTTGGCTCCCCAAAGAACCTTTCCGTGAACAGTTCTTAAAGGGGTCATATAATGGTACATGCACTTTTACAAGTTGATTGTACTGAAATGTGTGTTGGCAGTGCCTGTACACACAACCATCATATAATGATAAAAATAAAAAAATAAATAATTTTAATCTCCTTATGTTTTCCCCTGTATCAAATCGAGCCATCTGACCATGTGACGTCACACAGTCAGACACCTCTCCCACGATTGTTAATTGACAGCAGCGTTTCAACACAGACCCGCCCTCAGCGAGCTGTCATCATAGTCCGCCATTGTAGATACGCTGGAGCAGAATGGCGTCTAAGCGATTGTGGTGTTCTGTTCTTGGGTGTAATAAGGAACACAGCATCATTTTGATGTTCCTACATCCGAACCGCTGAAGACGCAGAGGCTGAGTTTTGTTTCGAAGGGAATATTACCCACGATCAACGTCAATGCTTTCATGTTTGTGTGAATCATTTCTCACCAGACTGCTTTATAAACGAGAACACTGAAAAAGGTATTAGCTCCTGTCTGAGTATGTGTTGTTTATGTGCCTAATGACTGTCATAGTCTCACAGACTGGTTATTTTTTAAACAGATCAGTAAAATTTTAGTGCTTCAGCCCTGACAGTTGTACCTAACACTGCATAGATAACGTTACACATCACTGACAAGCCTACATTTACCGAAAAAAAGTTTTTCATGACCATTAGCTGTAACATCAATCTGTCAATGAACTAACGTATACATCAGTAAACACATAGCGTTCAACTGTTGTCAAGGCAACACTCCACATGTGTTGTGTCAAAACCGGTCAAAACGCCCAACAGAACAGAGGGGCGGGGTGAGCAAAGCTCATTATCATTTAAAGACACATGCACTTAAATGGCGTGCTGAAAACAGAGCTGTTTTTGACCAGGTAAAATTATGCTTTCTTACAATACCAATGAGAATTTTTAATTAAAGTATATTACAAACTTTTCATTTTGACCCTAAAAAATCATATTAACTTGTACAAAAATGGCATTATATGACCCCTTTAAAAGAAAACATTTTCTCTTAGTGTGAAGAATATTCTAACAATTGGTTTTTATTGTGCCATTTTGTCATCTCGCAAAACATTACCAGGTTACTGTAGATTACAACATGAATTCAGTATTATTCCCTGAGCTATTCACCATCATGTCATTCCAAACCTGTATGGCGTTCTTCTACAGAACACAAAATGAGAAGTCTTGTAAAGGCCATCCATTGGCCCAATGATGGAATCCAACGTTGTGGGCGAAGGTATAATGCGTATGTCTTTTCAGTTTTCTGTGAAGTTCACTCAATTTGTAGAATTTAGTTTTTGAATCTTACTTTAGCTCTGCACTTAATCTGACTCCAATTTCAAATGATTATCAAATTTAGATTGTGTTTCTTATTAGAAAATATTGATTATGATTTCATTTAGATCTTTGATTATTCTGGGTATCTCATACTTTCAATTATTCGTTCATTAAGGGACCCAGTATCGCTTTGAGACTGTACGTCGGCCGAATATCACGAGCTCACAGACATAAAATAGCAAGTTCTGAAATAGTCAGAGGATGCAGTGTAAACTATTTTACCTTTAAGTGGTCGCTCTCTGCTGACTCATAACAAAAAGTGTAATTTTTAATAGTCGTGAGCTGCAACGTGCTACAGTAAGTCAGTGATAGACAGAAATCAGAAGGTCTCCTTAATGATTTGCTCCATGCTCCATTCATTAGTGCCTTCAGTTTGATCTATCCTGGATGGAGATTTAAGGTAACACCAGACTCCACATTGATCTATACTAGGGCTGGGTGATATATCGTATTACATTGTTATGCGCATCTCGTCAGTAAAGCCGGTTCCTTGATTAGTAGTAAATCGCCATCACCTACTTTCAGATGGCGCGGCATTTACTACAATGAGCCGTAGTTAACTGACAAGCTGCGTCATATCACATAAATTATCGCTGGCGATACGTCCACGATATTAATGCGATATGGCTCAGCTTGTCAGTTAACTACGGCTCTTTGTAGTAAATGCCGCTCCATCTGAAAGCAGGTGATGGCGATTTACTACTAATCAAGGAACCGGCTTTACTGACGAGATGCGCATAACAATGTCATGCGATATATCGCCCAGCCCTAATCTATACTAGAAATAACAATTTCAGAATAATGCTAAATGCTAAATTTGTCAGGTAAAAGTGTATCATGACAATTCCAAGCACGCTTTCTCAACCGGAAATGCCTGCAGGTCCCCTACCCTCTTGATGGAGGCCAAAGCGACCAGGAGCACAGTCTTCATTGACAGGAACTTAAGCGCCACTTATTGCAATGGCTCAAAGGCAGCTCTCAGCAGGGCAGATAGGACCACTGCGAGGTCCCAAGAGGGTATAAGAGGAGAGCGAGGAGGATTAAGTCTCCTCGCCCCCCTCAGGAACCTGACGACCAGGTCATGCTGTCCCACCATTTTTGACTCCACAAGGTCATGGTGCGCAGAGATGGCAGCCACGTAAACCTTCAGGGTGGAAGGAGATAGCGTTCGTTCCAACCCTTCTTGGAGGAAGGAGAGCATGGACCCAATTGGGCATTTTCTGGGGTCTTCTCGGCGAGAAGAACACCAGGTGATGAAGAGGTTCCACTTCAACGCATAGGTGTGTCTAGTAGACAGGGCCCTAGCGAAAGTGATGGTAACCACCACCTGACTCTTGGGCCCCGTGGCCAGCTGTGCGCTAGTGCATCCATGCCGAGGGTCCCCTCAGTCAGGGAACAAAACAAGTGGCAGTAGGAAGAGTCTAGGGAGGCAAACAGATCTACCAGTGCGTCGCTGCACTGTTCCCAAATCAGCTGAACCGTCTGGGGATGGAGTCCCCATTCCCCAGGAAGTGGCTGACACAATGAGAGGTCGTTGGCTGCACGGTTCAGCTCTCCCGGGATGTGAATGGCTCGAAGCGACCTCAGATGCTTCTGACTCCATAGGAAGAGATGGCGGGCGAGTTGCGACATACGGCGGGAACGTAGACCACCTTGTCAGTTGATGTACGCTACTGTGGCTGTGTTGTCTGAACAGACTAATACGTGTTGGTCCTTGAGCAACACCCTGAAGCGGTGCAGAGCCAAGCGTACTGCCAGCAACTCGAGGCAATTGACATGCCAAAGGCGCTGGGGTCCTGTCCAGGAGCCCCCGGCAGCATGTCCATTGCACATGGCACCCCAGCCCGTGGTGGAGGCATCTGTTGAGACAACAACATGCCTGGAAACTCGTTCTAAGGGGACTCCGGCCCGTAGAAAAGAGAGGTTCGTCCACGGGGTGAAGATCTGACGGCAGGCCTGAGTAACTGATACCCGGAGCGTGCCCTGTTGCCATGTCCATCTCGGGACTCGATCGCGAAGCCAGTGCTGAAGCGGTCTCATATGAAGCAGGCCAAGCTGTGTGGCTGAAGAGGCCAGCCTGGGATATGGGAGTCAAGGAACCAGGTCCGCTCAGACTCTCGCATATCGGCCAGGTTCAGCCAGAGTTGTCTCTCCTGGACCAAAGCAGTGGACATCACCTGACCCAGGGAGCTCTGCATGAGCCCTGGGTCAGCTCTACCCTCGTCCATATCCCTGAGCATCCGGGCCTGGTAGACCTGCAGGATGGCCATGGCATGCAGCGAGGCGGCGGCTTGCCCCGTAGCTCTGTAAGACTTTGCCACCAGGGTAGACGAAAATCTACTGGCTTTGGAGGGGTGCTTAGGATCACCACGCCAGGTTAAAGCGCTCTGAGGACACAGCTACATCGCAACAGAGCGCTCCACCGGGGGGACCCCAGTGTACCCTTTAGTCGCGGCCCCATCAAGGGAAGAGAAGGCATAGGAGGCCGCCGAGCGATTGTGGGAAGACAATGGTGACTTCCAGGACCTCGTGACCTCCTCATGCACCTCCGGGAAGAAAGGTATTGGGGGCATCATCCAGCCGCAAGTGCTCGAGACAGGGTGGAGGCTTCTCGGGAGAGCATGGCTGTCAATTCTGGATCAGACTCGAGCAGTGCTGGCACACCAGAAGGAGACAGCACAGCCGAGTCTTCATCTCCAAAAGACTCCAGCCCGACTTGTGATGTGGCGATGGACATCTGGAGCGCTGAATGAGACGCGGGGAGCGTCTGAAGACGGACCCGCAATCTCACTCTGAACGCTTGCGGGTTGCGGTGCGCAAGAGAGGGGTGTGGCCCGAGGAAGCATCGTCGGGGCTTTGTTCCACACCGTCACCCTCAGGTCACCCTGGCTACCAGCCAAGTACCACCTCTCGCGGAGAGGATAGATTGGGGTGTGGCAGAGGGGACTATACCTCTACGGAGGTCATCGAGTCTCAACCAAAGCGTCGTGATGGTCATGTTCCCGCAATGACAACATGAGTCATCCACAAACGCTGCCTGAGCGTGATCTAAGCCCAAACACACTAGACAGCGATTGTGCCCATCAGAGAATGAAACGGACCGACTGCATCCAGAAGTGCATGGGCGAGACATCTTTAAAAAGACGTGCCACGTGCAAGCTCTTTTGTGAATGAGAGGAAATACTCTGCAGAGTGTTGAAGTGCCCAGGGAGAAACGCACACACTGATGGCAGATCACTGCACAGATCAGCAGCAGGCAATGTGATCTCGCTGGAACGTGCCGTTACACCAATACACTGGAGAGCCGCTCATCTCATAGAACCACGAAGAACTCAGAACAGGCTTGTAGGGAGTGAAGAGGTATTGGCTCCGAAGCAAAAACATGATGCGAGATTGCCGGCGTCCTCCTTTTATACCCACGCAGTCGGGCGGATTTATGCTATGCAAATTCCACAGACCCATGGCATTTCCATTGCCATTGGCTCATTTTCTAGAACTCGAAGGTGATAGGCTTCTAAGCGAAACTCCCATTTCGTCATTCACTGACGTAGCTCGTAGTGACTGAACAAAAGGGAACAATAAATTCACAAGATGCATAATATGTGATATATAGACATTCTCAGTGAACTTTTAGTGACTTGAACCAGGGGAAAGGGAAGGAAGGAGGGAGAGAGGGATGCACAGATAAGGAGGGAGAAAAGTTTGGACAAGGTGATGTACTGTACTGATCTCTTTCTTTAAGATCTTCTCTCCAGGGTGCGTTTTATTGCTTCATTGCAGAGTGCGTTTTATCTCAGCTTTTGTCTTAGCAGGAAAATCAAGTCTTACAATCTGGAAAAATGACATGCAGTTACAATAAACAGAGACTGAATCTTTCAAGCTTTCAAAAGCATCATAAATATGTCATAAATGTTCTTAATGGAACCGCAGAGGCCAATAAAGAACCTTTATTTGAACGAGTGTGAGAGAAATGATGTAGCCTGTAAAAGTATAATTATTTTTCAGGATCACACTCCTGATCCCAGTTTGATTTTTTACATGCCGTATAGCGGCATTAAATTTTTTAAATTTTGTAATCAGAATTTCTGTCCATTCAAAACTAATATTTAGCCTATTTATTTTTCACTGATACTCTACAGTTCATCTTATGAATATCCAGTTTAGGCTGCTTGCTATTAGGCACCTTAAACGAAAAGTGACTCGATCTTGCCAACCTCCAAAGTGCGCTTTTTAAAGGGTCATTTCACCCATTTGAACATTGTTTTTTATTTAAAGTGGGTCATATATGTAGTCGAAATGTAAAATCATTTTTGAATTTGGTGCCTTCGTGACCGAGAAAAGACAAAAAATAACTTCAGAACGCATTTGTATGAAAGACAACAACTCCCACAATGCACCACATTGCACAGCTCCGCAAGCCACTCCCACTAATCCAGAAAGCGCATATCTGCCTATAAGAGAAATCACTCTTCCGTCTACAAGGCTAGCTACTACCAGAGCTTGAAATTCATTTCACATTCACACAAAATGTCTAGTTAGTTGGCGAACTCATTAGTGCATTACTCCTCGTTTGTATTTCTTTCGAAAAGGTGAATTATTGCATGGTACCTGGATGTTCAGTCAGAACATATGCGGTGCGAAACTAGGATAGTTCTCAACACAAACGTCCGTGTCCTCGTCTGATTCAGAGATTTCGTCCAGGAGAAATTGTCATCGTTGAAATTCTTTGCCGCAGACGGACTCTATCTCTGTGTTCGTAGCGGTTCGTAGCTGCATTGTGAGATCACCGGCGCCACCAGTCCGCCCTAACTCGAGCCAGTCCGGGCTCCTCGTCCGCGGCAGGCAGGTCTTCTGCCTCGGCTGCTCTTCGCTATAATGCGGCTTGTAAAGGTAGCCACAAACACCTGATTCAAGCATCAGACTTCCGAAATCCTCTTCTTCTATATCATATTGAGCACTCTCCTCCGCTATTGTCATAACTTTACATCTGTCTCCACAGCGCCTGTTAGCTTAGCTTCAAACAAGATGGAGGATATTGCTTTCAGTTTCAGAGAGTAAAGTCCCACCCACTGATCTGTAATAGGTCTGTAGCGTGAGCGCGCCCCACCCTGGGAAAGATGAGAAACTAGTGTCTGTAGTCTTAACAGAAATCCCCCCCTCTAACACTTCCTCCTACAATGACGCAAAATGACGATTTTTGCGTCATTGTAGGAGGAAGTGTAAGAGGTGAATAACAGATTTCTCCCGTCTCAGGGGAAAATGAGAGAGTGTTGCACGACCATTCAATAGTATGACTGGGTTTCTAACAATGCAAAGCTTAATGCAAATGGGTGAAGTGTCCCTTTAAATATATAAATTATATAAAATTCTAAGTCGCTTTCTTAGAGGGTTGAACATGGAAACACAGAAATACAAATTTATCTAAAAATCTCATTCTGATTCTTATTTAGCAGATGCTTCTTTCCAAAGTCGCTTTAGAAAGAAGCATCTGCTAAATAAGAATCAGAATGAGATTTTTTAGATAAATGTGTATTTCTGTGTTTTATCATCTCACATCTCTCACATCTTTTCTGCTCAAATCAAGACTTCATGTCCATTTATGTACATACTTGTCCATGTGCAGTGTGTACATTGTCCCTGTGATTTTGCGTCATTCCTTATGTGGTAACTTGGTATGAAAAGACCACACAAGAGAGAGGAATGCAGGAGGGTAGGTTTACTAATAACTGCTCTTATTTTACAGGATTACATCAGCACGACCTGGCTATCCCACAGAACCAAACATACTACAGTAACAGGTAATTCCCACACAACTCAAGCATATACTGTACAACCTCTAGTGGTAAAACTGGAACTGCTAAAATGAACTCAATCTACTACACCTTACTTAGGGGATTTCCAAACTTTTTTGGGTAACACTTTATATTACGACCCGCAAACAACTGCGTAAGTAAACCGAAATTACGGTGTACGTTTCTGTAATTATAGTGTACTTCCGTGTAGGTATAAGGGAACAATATGTTAAGTTTTGGGTAATAAAGGGGTAACAAGCAGATATACAACCTGCAAAGAACTTCGTAAGTAAACCGAAATTACGGTGTACGTTTCTGTAATTATAGTGTACCTCCGTGTAGGTATAAGGGAACAATATGTTAAGTTTTGGGTAATAAAGGGGTACAACCAGATATACAAGCAAATTATTTATAATGTAATTATTTTAAAACTAACAGGTACCTATTCTGTTAATATATTCCAGGCAAAAATTGTACGTCTGTTGTATATAAAAGTTTTTATCACATTTCTGGCAAAATATGTCTTTGTGCAATGTAGTTACAGGGTAATTTTGACATCTGTGGGTTGTAAATTAAACTTTTTGGCAATGCTATTTATTGGCTTTTCTTACTAAACTACTTAACGTTAAGCCAAAAAATGTTGTTTTTGCTATGATTTTAATTTAAAACGTACCATGTAGTACTTAGTACTTACCTTATCACATTGTATTGCAATAACACTTAAATGTCAGGGCAAATATACTGTGTAATTAAAAGTTTTTTGTTTAGTTTTTTTAATAAGAGTACCTTTCTCTGTAATTACTGTGCAAATAGTGTTGTTTCGTATTGTTACATAGTAAGTAGTGTTTGTTACCCGTTTCAACTGTGTAGTTACAGGGTAAGTGTAACTCCTGCGGGCTGTAAATTAAAGTGGCGCTTGTTACCCCCTTGTTCTGTGTAGTTACAGGGGAAGTGCAGTAAATATACAATAAAAGATCCAATTTAATTTCTGACTTTTATTTTACAAAAAAATGTCAAAACATTTTTTCATCTTAATAAAACATTCTTTTCTACAGTATACTCAAACAACAAAGTAACACATTATACCCCCCCCCCCCCCCCCCTTATTTGCGTCCCTTGCTTTTCTTCTTCTTTCTTTTCTTGCTCTTCTTTTTCTGAACTTCCACTGGGGACTCTGAAGTTGAGGAGTTGATGGAGTCCCATTGGTCTTGCTGCACTGCAAAAATATGAATATACAGTATATACATGCTCTTAGCAAGCTACACCTTCAATTTTAAGTTGTCGAACAATCCTCCACTCTAAACATTTTGTGCCACCTGATATTACTGTAGTAACTGTAATTTTGAAGAAAACACATTTTGGTGAAGTTTGAGTCAGATCAATGGGGGGGTTGTGATATTTTATAGTGATAATGACTGTAGTGCAGCAGAAAATGTTTTTTAAAAAGGCATAGTTGTTCTGACAGCAACAAAAAAACAAAAAAGCATGAAACACAAACCTGAGGGCTGTGGCAATAGTTCAATAGTTCAATAGTTCGGATTGAGCTGATCAACAAACGGACAGGGAACTACGTCATCACGTTGAAAGGTCACGCCTGCGCCGGCCGAAGTACCGCCCCACTGTTTACAATGCGACCGTACGTAGGAGGATAATTCAAATAGTATTGTTTGCGATTATATATATAGAAATAGTATTCAGTGAATATGAATATGAATAGTATATGAATAACATTCTGATGAATATGAATAGTAGTTCAAATAGTATTGCCGGCGCAGGCGTGACCTTTCAACGTGATGACGTAGTTCCCTGTCCGTTTGTTGATCAGCTCAATCCGAACTATTGAAGGTAAAAAGTCTATAAATTATATATTCATTTTTTTTAAATGACCTATCGTTTCGCTAGATAACAACCTCTTCTTCAGCTGTGATCACGTACAGCCCGTTTAAACACTTAAAAGACTTTTGAAACTGCATTGATTTGGACTTAACGATGGTGACCAATGTTTGTTACCGTTGTCCGTTGTAAATTTTCATTTTGGGGTGAACTAATCCTTTAACAAGTGCATTTATAATGTACAGTACCAGTGATGTTTAGTTCTTCAATTTGATGTTTTAAAAAATAGGAAAGTGGTCACAAGTATAAGCCCTGGAGTAGGGCAGGAGTAAAATTTAAACGTCTAACCTTTCTTTCTTTCTTTCTTTCTTTCAAAGATAAGATTATCACTCTTAAAGCAGAGATCACCTTGCTCAAAGATGAGTGTGATTTTTTGAAAAAGGAAATTGAAAAGATGAAGTCTGCTGTCCCATCTGCAATGACACAAAGATATGCTGTTCCTATAGTGCCACAGCCCTCATGTTTGTGTTTCATGCTTTTTTTTTTTTTTTTTTGTTGCTGTCAGAACAACTATGCCTTTTTTAAAAACATTTTCTGCTGCACTACAGTCATTATCACTATAAAATATCACAACCCCCCCATGATCTGCCTCAAACTTCACCAAAATGTGTTTTCTTCAAAATTACAGTAACTACAGTAATATCAGGTGGCACAAAATGTTTTAGAGTGGAGGATTGTTCGACATCTTAAAATTGAAGGTGTAGCTTGCTAAGAGCATGTATATATATTCATATTTTTGCAGTGCAGCAAGACCAATGGGACTCCATCAACTCCTCAACTTCAGAGTCCCCAGTGGAAGTTAAGAAAAAGAAGAGCAAGAAAAGAAAGAAGAAGAAAAGCAAGAGAAGCAAATAAAGGGGTTGGGGGGTATAATGTGTTACTTTGTTGTTTGAGTATACTGTAGAAAAGACAATGTTTTATTAAGATGAAAAAGTGTTTTGAAATGTTTTTGTAAAATAAAAGTCAGAAATTAAATTGGATCCTTTATTGTATATTTACTGCACTTACCCTGTAACTACACAGAACAAGGGGGTAACAAGCGCCACTTTAATTTACAGCCCGCAGGAGTTACACTTACCCTGTAACTACACAGAACAAGGGGGTAACAAGCGCCACTTTAATTTACAGCCCGCAGGAGTTACACTTACCCTGTAAATACACAGTTGAAACGGGTAACAAACACTACTTACTATGTAACAATACGAAACAACACTATTTGCACAGTAATTACAGAGAAAGGTAAGCTACTCTTATAAAAAAAAAAAAAAAAACCTTTTAATTACACAGTATATTTGCCCTGACATTTAAGTGGCATTGCAATACAATGTGATAAGGTAAGTACTAAGTACTACATGGTACGTTCTAAATTAAAGTCATAGCAGAATTTTTTTGTTAAGTAGTTTAGTAAGAAAAGCCAATAAATAGCATTGCCAATGTTTTTCGAAATTAGCTGTTTATAAAATTGTTTCAGATTAAATTTTTATCATACTGTGCTTACATACAGCCATATATATATATATATATATATATATAATTTACAACCCACAGATGTCAAAATTACCCTGTAACATTGCACAAGAACATATTTTTCCACAAATGTGATAAAAACTTTTATATACAACAGACGTACAATTTTTGCCTGGAATATATTAACAGAATAGGTACCTGTTAGTTTTAAAATAATTACATTATAAATAATTTGCTTGTATATCTGCTTGTTACCCCTTTATTACCCAAAACTTAACATATTGTTCCCTTATACCTACACGGAAGTACACTATAATTACAGAAACGTACACCGTAATTTCGGTTTACTTACGCAGTTGTTTGAGGGTCGTAATATAAAGTGTTACCCTTTTTTGTCATCTGAACCCCTTTGATCTAAAATATTACAATTTAACAACAAATTTGCATGTTCACTTGAGAAACATTTGATAGCAATTGTAAATGTAAAGTGCTTTGAGTGCTGAGAAAACCTCTATTGTCAATGTAACAAATTATTATTATTATTATTATTATTAATTGTCATTATTACATATTTCAAAAGATGTGTACATTGCATTATAATATGCAATTCAATATATTATATAATGTAAACTTTTACATTTACAAATAAATTGTGCTAATTGTGCTTGACTTTACAAAACATCAGTCCATCTCTTAGCTGTGGTTAAATGTCATGCCATGTTTGCAGACATTTCCAAATATCTTCTGTCGAAATCCACACTTTAGGTGTATAGTACATTATTATGATAGATTTCATTGCCTTTTCATCAATTCACAATCCCCATTTGATCTTTTTCTTCCTTCTGTTGAAAATGCTTGTCATCTGTGAAAAATGCCAAAGTCTTAAATGAGTTTAAAGCTAAATCTCCTGGGTGCCTTCTGCAGAATTTGGGTTCACTGAAGAAAGACCTGTTGCGCAATCACTTTAAACAAGAATGATGTCAGTAGTGCGGTACTTTAAAAGGGAAAGTCCTGCCAGATAATCCACAAACACTATCAACAGACGGGAAAGTGAATTCTGGCAGCTTTACGGCTTATAGCCTATACTTGCACGTTGTTTGCTCAGTGGGAAATTTCACAACAATGAAGTTCACCGTAGCAGCCTTTCTTTTTCTGACCTGCATGGCACTGCTGTCCACAAAAGAAGGTAAGCAGAGGCATTTTCTGCATGTCATTGGCAATATCAATTGTACTCGATAATATTAAGTCTTTATTTTTTTTAAAGGATTGAAAATTGTCATGTGTCAAGTCACCTTTATTTATAAAGCACTTCATACAATACAGATTGTTAGATCAGTGATGCAAACAGAATTCAGTTCTGCTGTAAACCAGCTCTAAAGATGTTGAAAGAATTATTGCTCACTCTTATTTCTCTCTTTTCATCAAGTCTTCGCTGCTAGACTGTTGGCTCCACAGCTGCGCTGCCCGTGTATTCAAACATATTCAGGAAAACCAATTAATCCAAAACTAATTCAGAACATAGAGAAGATTCCTGCAGGAGCAAAATGCAAAAACATGCAGATCATGTGAGTGTGATATACACCAAAGATCAGTGCAATCTGGATGCATGATAGATAGGATGCATTAATCTGTTTTAATCAGTGTTCATTAAACCTTCTTTGTCTTACACAGTGCCACTCTGACACAAGGACAGATCTGCCTCAATCCCAAAGATGAATGGGTGAAAAAGATCATCGAAGGATAATTTCTCATCTAAAAAATGATGTGTTGGATTTACTTAAAATATATACCCTGTATGCACCATTTTTGCATCACACTTTTTAATTAATCCCAACTTGGAATAATTTTACTTAAAATTAACAAGAAAACCTTTGTTATGTGTACTTTAATATTTGAGTTCACGCAACACTCTTTACTTAAAAATATATGTAACGTGATAGAATCTACTAAGTAATTGCAAGTTGTTTTAACTTAAAGGAGAACTCCGGTCAATTTTAACATTGAGCTCATTTTTTAGTAAATTTGGAGTGCTGTCAGTACAGAGAACAATGACAAAAATCGGTGTTGCCTACACCATGTTATCCTCTTTTTAAAATGTGCACCCTGTTGACTTAAATGGGGCAAGTTTTAAACCTGCTTTTAACCTCTTAACATCCTTGATGTGTCATTACAAGTGCCCAGCCATTGTGAGTGATTCCTTCAGAGTGAACACGGTGAATCTGACTGCAGTAGATGTGCAAGATATGAATAAAAGTGATGTTAATTCAGCCAGCGCACATACCTGTATTTACTTCCTGTTTTCGGTCGAAGTCCACAGTAGTCGATTGTCGAGTTCACGCGCGTGATAACCTATGCGTCTAAAAATTCAAATGAGTATCTGAGCTCTTTGGGGTAACTCAGATTAATTGCATAAATTAGTAGAAAAACACAAGCCTTCGCAACACCTGCCAACCCTGTCATCACCTCTTTGCCTTCCAGCATTACCCCAGTCTGTAAAGGATCATCTGTTGAGCCACCTTTCATGATAATCCTCAATGTGTTCCTCTTCGTTCCCATGAGTATCCTTAAAAAAAAACCCCAGCAAATCTGCATTTACTTACAACATCACTTGTTATTGTTCAGATTTTTGCGAAAAATACATTGCATTGAAAATACATTGTATTGGAACACAAAATTAGAAAGAAATGTACCTTCATATTTTAAAATAAAATGAATATCTTACAGCCTCTTGCATCTAATATGGTTAAATTAATTAATTGCCATTATACAAGTTAGAAGTTAATTAATGAAGACTTTTGTCCAGAGGTTTTGAACGAATCTCATTGAAAACATTTTAACAGTCACTACTAGAATAGCCTAACAGTGTAATAATAATAATAATAATAAGTTTATTTTATATAGCGCCTTTCTGAGGACTCAAGGTCGCTTTACAATAATTACAAATACACATAACATAGAAACATGAGACGATACATATAACCTTTGAAGGATAACATAGTAGAGGTATGGTACATATAGAAAAGTGCTTTGAATGTAATAAGGAGTATCTTGTACTGAATGCGATAGCGGATGGGTAACCAATGTAGACTGCGTAAGATGGGAGTAATGTGGGAAGATTTCTTAGTGTAAGTGAGGACTCTGGCGGCAGAGTTCTGGATATATTGAATTTTATTTAATGATGAATTTGGTAGGCCATAGAAAAGAGAATTGCAGTAGTCAAGCCGTGAACTGATGAAAGCATGAACTAGGGTCTCAGCATCACTGATGGTAAGAAATGGACGTAAGCGTGCAATATTGCGAAGGTGGAAGAAGGCAGATTTAGTGAGAGAGGAGATGTGAGGAAGAAAGGAAAGAGAGGAATCAAAGATTATACCCAGGTTTTTGACAGTGGTGGAAGGTTGAACCGGAACTCCAGCAATATTGAGATTGTCAACACAAGATTGTGTAATAGATCTACAATCTTTATTTGAAGCTAAACTTTTGTTTAAAGGGCATTTACTTATTTTGATAATAATTTCGAAGGTTTAATAGACAGAGTCGTCGTTGTCATTTAGGAATAATATTGTGCTTGAATCAAGATCGCCATTATTTAATGATAAATCGTGTACACATACAGTATGGAGCTGTAGCCAATGTGTTTTCGAATTTAATATTTGTAGCTACATTAACCTTACCAAAAGTAACCCGCGCCCAAGGTCTGGCCGCCCACCTTTCCCGCGATCCATAGAGAATATGGGAATATGTAAATACGCAAAGTAGGTGTAATTTGCGGGCGCCGGGCGGGACGGGTGGGACATGTCCCCCCACCACTTTTTGCCAATGTCGATGTTGTCCCCACCACTATTGATGCATCTCACGGCACGAATGTGCCAATACAAATAAATAAAACATATCCTGTTAACTAGCAGAGCATTCATTTTGTTTGTTTGTTAAATAAGTGGCGATTTAGCGCTGAAATGTGTTGTTTTTGAAATCAAGTGATCATAGTGCTTGTTGCCGCTGCGATCAGTGGCGTGGATACTGTGTTCTCTTGTGAGAACCCGAGTCTTCACTCGGACGCGCGCTTCCATCCGTTGTGGAGACTCTCTATTCGTTCCAGTGAAATTACAGAACAAAATGCACACAAACGTGTCCCTGCCTGATATACAACCACTGATAAACATAATCGGTTTTGATGAGAAAAAAAACCTAAACGAGTGCGGATTAAAACAAAATTACGCACGCCACTGCAAAGTAGGCTACATTTTTTAAATTGAAGCGTTGAAGCATCCAGCTCCAAGAGAAGTTTCTGAAAAACCTCAAAGGTATACTTCAGATGCCTGGGATAATGGAGATTCAGTGCATAGGTCTAACCAAGGAGGACACAGCACGCCCTGGGAACACCTTCAAGGCCTGTAAGAACTTTCACGCCCTCGATAACGATTCCAGTGTCCTTTGGACTGTCACTTGAAGCTCCTGTCCTGGTCACAATTACTGCCATCACAAGCCGTTCAAGTCCTGTCTGTTCTTCATTGTCCTGCAACATTAAACAGCAGTGAGACTTAAAAATTTAGATAAATTCGTTTGATCAGTGTTGTAAGATACAGATAAATCCAATCAATGATATGGCCTCTTGGAGAAGTATAGCAAACAATAATTTTGATTTAAATTCACTCATTATATTGAAATTAAGATTGCATACGTTGAATTCTTTGATGAGATCTCCTGCATGTTCCCCAAGGAATTCTATCATGCAGCGGATGACCACCTCTCTCTTGTCATATCAACTGAAAACTGCTCATCCTAAAATGAATGAATGGCAATAGGTGAACGACATGACTAAGCTTGGATTCTCCCAAGGTTTATTTTTTTGTCTCCTCAATGTTTTGTTCCTCGCTACTGTCACCCTTTGGCTTGATCAGTGGGGCTTAAAACCAGTTAATATTTAGCTAATTTTACATGCGATTGCTGGACACGGCATGCACACAGTTCAATGGCAGCACTAAATATATTTACAGCTTTACAGTTATCAACTTCAGCCATTAATCGGTGAAAAACGCAATTTCCCATTTTGTATGAGCAACACCCAAGTTCAAAATGCAACACTACGGACATCATTAAATATAATGTTGCTCGTTTCCCATTAGCCTACAGTTAAAATAGTAACTTTAAACATACTGGCAACGTGAATGGATTAGGCCTAGTTAACTTAGTTGCCTTATATTTCTAGAGCACTAGTTTTCTAGTTTAAAAAAAAAAAATTAAATGACTTGCATATTACATCAAATAGACAACACAAACTATTTTTTTTCTTCATATACCTTTGTCAGAAATTAATTGAAAAAGCGTCGAATAGCTTTGCCTCCAGGTTGTCAGCGGGAAACTCCAGGACAGGCCTTGTGAGCATTAACTATTCAACTTCAGAGGTGAATAGTGTTATAGTGTTAGTTCAGTAAATACATTGTTTGTTACAGTTATTTTACTTGTATACATAATGTGTTCTTATTAGCCAATCAGATGTGGCTACGTCATTACGTAGGGATTACTTCACTGCTTGTTTACGTTTAGCATCAGAATGCTCGTAGGTCCCGGTGCGGATGGTTGTATATAAACCCATCATCGCTGGGCAAGAGCATAAAACCCCCATTGATGTAAAGTTGTGTCTTAATATGTAAAGTAAATTTCCTGAACGTACTCTCTTTGTTGTGTGCTTCTCTTCACGCCTCCACGGACACTGAGAAACCAACACGAGAAAGCACAACAATAGTTTTACAGCTGCCCTTTTTACGTTAATCTGTGTCCTTTATTGATATTACGAGCAAACATCAAAAAAGTTGCGCAAAATATGACTTGTCTGCAGCGAGGAAACTCCGTTGCATGATGTGTGTCTCGTGCTCGTGAGCTGCTTCAAGCGCGTGTTTGAACAGGAAATGCTTGTAAATTGAAAACAGCTTATTTGCATCACGTTGGATTAATTCAATATTCTCTCTATTTGGAATTATTCAAAAAGAATAGCTAAATCTAAACAACAAAACTTAGTAGATTTTATTACAGTAATTTTTTAATAAATTTAAGGCAAAAAACTGTTGAAAAAGCAAGAAATTAATTTTGTTAAATAAAGTTTACATATTAAATTTCATGAAATCTACAAACCCACAGAATAACTTTTTACAGGCTACATTAACTAACATGTGGGCTACAAACGTTTTCATACATATTCGTAAGTAGGACATGTTTCTAATTGTTGAAAATTCGCAGTAATTCTGAAATTCAGTTTAAAAGTTAATTTCTTGACCAAAAATGCAATAAATCAGTGTACCTTAAGTTAAAAAAGTTAAGCTTACCTCTTTTCAGTGTCTTCATCACGTTGCATTTCAGAAAATCTTCACCCACTAACACAATAAACAAGTGTTTATTAATGTTAAAATGTCAAAATCTAATATTTTACTAAATTTATAGAAAGTTAAGCTTACCTTTTCACAGTCGTCACATGTGCTCCTTAAAATGTTATGCTAGATTTACTTAATTTTGACGCAGTTGTTATAGTAGTTGATTTGACTTATGTTTTTTTATTTTATTTATGCATACATTTAAGTTCACCTGGTAACTTATATTTTTGTGTTACACAAATTATATATTTTAAGTAGAGGTTGAAAAGCTATGAATACTACGTTTTTTGTGTTTAATCTAATTACTTTTATAAGTAATGGTTGTTCAGCCGATGAATCGTTTTTTTTAGAGTGTATGTTTATATGCAAAAGATTATGGTGTTTAATGGTTATGGTTATTAGAGATCTGTGAAAAATGCATGTGTTCAATGCAAACATACATGTATCTGTCACACGGGAGAAGAGAGGACCCAAGAGCGATAGCAGGTAAAGAGTCTCTTTAATGAAAAGAAGGCAATGAGCCACAGATGGGCTTTCAAACAGAAAAGTTCTCTTTGATAATTGTAACAGAACAGCAGTAAACCCTGGGCTGGGTGAGCAGGTCCTTTAGAGTTCTCAGTGTGAAACCGGCAGTAGCAGACAGATGAGGCACCAGAGCGATCACAGCCTTCAACAGCAGAGTAACTGGACAAAGCACAGGTTTAGCAAACATATAGCCAGAGGAAGTCTATTAGACTTTACCGCATCAAACAGGGTGTATGAGTGTAATGGCAACAGGTAATCAGAAACAGCTGAGTAGAATGAAGGTGCATGTGAATGGGTGTGTGTGTGTGAGCGGGAGTGTAACCAGGGTGTGTGTGTATGTGTGAGTCTGACCAGAAGAGATAGAGAAGGATACCAGTTCATGAAAGTATCGTCTCCCATTGCAAAAATGTCAATACAACTCTGTTTGGATGCATGACTTGCTCATTAAAAGTGATGAATAGATAAACATTATGACGAAGCAAATGTATGAAAGCTTGCATGATGGCAAATGGCATGGCAAATTTTCGGTTTCACTTTATTTCGATAGTCCACTTTAGACATTCTACTAACTACAAGTAACTTTGCAACTACATGTCAACTAACTCTCATTAGAGTATTAGTAGAGTGTAGTAGACTGTCAGTAGACTGTTAGGTTATATGGTTAAGTATTAGGATTCGGGTTAGTAGAATAAGTTGAATTGTATTTGCCAAGTTATTTATAGTCACTAGAATGTCTGTTGGGGCCAACAAAATAAAGTGTTATAGCAGATATTAACCAGACAGTCTACTAATACTCTAATGACAGTTAGTTGACATGTAGTTGCAAAGTTACTTATAGTTAGTAGAATGTCTAAAGTGGACTATCGAAATAAAGTGTTACCAAATTTTCTGAAAGCACTATTGCTCATCTACCATAAATTACACTTTCAGTACAGAAAATACTGTGGAAATCATGTAGAAAATATGTCAAAAAAAAAAAAATATATATATATATATATATATATATATATATATATATATATATATATTAGTTTTCAACAATCTTCAGAAAATGGTCTTTGTCCTCTTCAAGATGGCAAACAAGTGAGGAAAATAAGTATTTGAACACCCTGCTATTTTGCAAGTTCTCCCACTTGGAAATCATGGAGGGGTCTGAAATTGTCATCGTAGGTGCATGTCCACTGTGAGAGACATAATCTAAAAAAAAAATCCACAAATCACAATATATGATTTTTTAACTATTTATTTGTATGATACAGCTGCAAATAAGTATTTGAACACCTGTCTATCAGCTAGAATTCTGACCCTCAAAGACCTGTTAGTCTGCCTTTAAAATGTCCACCTCCACTCCATTTATTATCCTAAATTAGATGCACCTGTTTGAGGTCGTTAGCTGCATAAAGACACCTGTCCACCCCATACAATCAGTAAGAATCCAACTACTAACATGGCCAAGACCAAAGAGCTGTCCAAAGACACTAGAGACAAAAGGGACACTTGAGAGGGTCTGATTATAATTTAACCAGCAGTAATTCTGGATTGCGTCCACCAAATAGGAAATAAGCAAATCAGAACACTGTGCGCCAAACCAGCAGTATGTGCGCAAGCGTGAACCACTAGTGTTTCTGTCTCACTCTGGATCTGCCACTGCATCACATTTCTCTCTGCGTGGCGTGGAGTGTCCGTTTTTATGTAGGCTCTCATGTTAACTGGTTAGAGCTTGTGTTAGAGCACAATGCCTGCGTGACACACACACTTCTCGAGCCGCGCCGAAACCGCGTGCTAGAAATAGAACCGCAACCGACGCCTATTTTTCACGCGACACGCAATTGTGTTGGAAGTTTTCAGACAAAATAGAAGGCGCAAATACATATTAATAAATTACATTTTGATGCTTGAAAGTCTCTCGGTTTTGACAAATGCATATATAATTGTAATTTAAAAAATAGGCCTAATTATCGATTTTCAAATATTGCCCCTGTCAATAGGCCTACAGAACGAAATATTCTGTAGCCTATTTTGCCGTCAATACTGCCGACGTTGTCTTTGCTGTATCAGGCTATATGGGCCATTCTACAGAATTGGTGCAAACTGCTGTCCCTCATCCAAAAAACACATTTGAAAAGCATTTAATTATTAAAATCTTAGATGTTTACTAAGATCCTTCAATTATCTATTGAAACCCACAATAATATTTAAGATATCAGTAAGCTTTATATATATAAAATCATAATTTATGGGCTACTTTCAATTAGGAGGTGGCTGTCCCAAACCCTAACCCCTAAATTTCAACTTGTGAAAATGATATTGAATAATTTTTTGCAAATTTTTCCATTCTTGTTTTAAAAAAAATATTTTTGTTTTTTTTAAAAAAATGAAGTTAAAAAAAATATTTATTTTATATTTTATTTTTAAATCATGAAACTTTATCTAAAAAAACATGTCCCGCATTTTCATGTCACTACCAAAACAGTGAATGTTGTAGTCCATTGGCTGAGACTGATTTTAACCACACTCCTACATTTTTGATCAGGAAATATTCCTGTGTCCCTCTCTCTCATGTGCTATATGGTGAGTAGATTGATCCCATCATTTTGAGGTAAATGTGTTCTAAAGTCTAAAAATCTGTGTGTAACTTTAAGGAATGTCACTACCAAACTCATTTTTTCTGCTATTGAGTATTTTTTTGGGGATGTTATTCCATAAAATTTAGTTGTTATATGTGTTCAACTGTTCTGACCAGTGATGGCTAACCATGTGCTGATTAGCATCTTCGAGCTAGGCTCAAAAGTTATCTAAAATTGTCACTACCAAAACAGTCACAACCGAAACATTTTCTTGAAGTTTCGGTTGTGACATTGTTTTGGTAGTGACAAAAGGGAACACATAATCCTTTATTTGGAGGAATAAACTACATTTTAGTACAGTTATGCAAATAATTACTACTGTAGTATGTTTTAGTAGTGTTTTAGTATGCAATATTCTGTTAAAATTCTGTAATGTGATGAGGTTACAATTACTTAAGGTTGCAGTCCATGATACTAGCTTAGGTGTAAGGTTGTTGTCAGTAATGTTAATTTCTATGATTAACTTGGCAAGGAGAATGACATAAAACACCAACATGCCTAAAAAAAATAGAAAAACTACAACAGAGAGACAGAGAGAATACAAACAAAGGTTGAGGGAAGACCCAGTGAAGTACGAGGAATACTTAAGGAAAGAAAATGAAAGAAATAAGAAACGAAGGGAAGAAGGAAAGTTGAAGAGTATCAGTGAATTATCTGACAGGGAGCAAAGACATGTCAGAAAAGCATGGAGGAAAAGACAGAAAAGACACAGGATGATGGTGAAAAGACAAAAAGAGATGGAGACATTTTGCAGGGCTTCCACACCACCTAGCACTTCCAGTGAGGGTGATCAGACACCAGTACACACACACACACACACACACACACACACACACACACAGTTCAGTGGTTCTGGAGATTTATCTGAATGAGGAAAATTATTCTGAAATTAATGTATTATGTAAACACACACACACACACACACACACACACACACAGAGTTCAGTGGTTCTGGAGATTTATCTGAATGACTCATAAACAAAATGTTGAAAATGTGAAAATAAAACAAAGTGGTTCTGAGTCTACATTGTAAGTTGTTGTTTTTTTAGGAAGAAAAATCTATGAGCATACCTCTTCTCACTTGCACCTCAAGACCAAAGTATAGAATAGCTCGAGGTGTTCTTATAAGATATTTACTGTCAGATGTGTGTCTGCTATATGTACTGACTGCATATGTGCATCATAGTTATTTATTTATATTAACATAAAATGTGGACAGTCTGATTCAGCCATGGCAAACTAATTATTGTGGTCACTACCAAAACATTACTGTCACTACCAAAAATGTGCAGTCACTACCGTAACATGGGATGTTTTGTCAAAAATAAAGTATATTGAATTATCAACTAAGATGTTATGATAGTGTTTGGTTCAATGCATATTAATACTAATGAATCCTTAACTTTGAAATCAGTACGATAAACTTTATGCCTTCTACAAAGAAAGATTGGGTTCAAAATACAACAAATCTCATAAATCACACTTAAAATATTATTAAAATTATAATCTTTATTGATTTAACCAGTAAAAATATTTTTTAAAAATAGAAAAAATATATATTTATAAGGTAGATGTAAACAAAATCTTAATAGGTCATTATAAGCCTTCTTAATAAATTATTTAATATTGTGTTTCGGTAGTGACAAATTTGGGGAGAAGGAAAATATTCCAGCATTTTCTGAAAATACAATATGAGAATTAACTGCACAATTACTAGAAAAGCATACCTTGGATATTATACAATTTGCATACATGCAAAATTTGTGGGAAAAAACAAAAAAATTTCAAGATGTTTCCAACTCTGACTTTGCACCAATTCTGTAGAATGGCCCATATATTATGTTTAACATCCAAATGTAGATGGTCGTTGGCGCACAGAGCCACTCAGTCGCAGACAGCACGTGAAGTTCGTGAACACCGAATTCCCTTTTCTTTCTTATCTATTTGTGTTTGAACAGACATGTGCACGAAAAAATAAGCCAGTGTCCGTCTCAACGAGTTTCCCCGTAAACGCAGTCAAAATAAAACGGATGCGTGTCATTACCGGTATTAGATCCGCGCATTCGTCTTAAAGGGACAGCACCCAATATACCTGCAGCTGTTTGTATCACCAAAGTTAATCAAACAACAAAAGAGAAAGAGAAAAATCACGTTTTGTCAAAAGATAAACTGTATTTACCTGAAAAACATAAAGTACTGCTTTATTTCTCGTGTATTTGTGTTTTATTGTATTTATATTTGTATTTTGTTTATTAGTTTCTATGCAGATGCACTAGGCCTACCCTACACAATTACCCCAATCATCCTAGAATTATTAATTCTTTACAAAAAGAGCTATTCAAATCATCAGGTGAAATTGTTTTCAGGAAGTAGCAGTAAAGCAAGAAGAAGTGCAAGATAGTTTTTCTAAATTTCATTTGACTCTATGTGCCTATAGGGGTGGGTTGGGGATGGTGGCAATGTAGTATCTGGATATTTGTCGCGGGACGAGGGCTTCGATTACCTCTCTCTTTTTTGACCATACATGTGTTTGCACCCCTGTGCATGGCACAGAAGGTTCCCCTGCTTAAACCAGCACATGTCAAGGCCCGTCTTAAGTTTGCCAATGACCATTTGGATGATCCAGAGGAGTCATGGGAGAAAGTCATGTGGTCAGATGAGACCAAGATAGAACTTTTTGGTCGTAATTCCACTAAACGTGTTTGGAGGAAGAAGAATGATGAGTACCATCCCAAGAACACCATCCCTACTGTGAAGCATGGGGGTGGTAGCATCATGCTTTGGGGGTGTTTTTCTGCACATGGGACAGGGCGACTGCACTGTATTAAGGAGAGGATGACCGGGGCCATGTATTGCGAGATTTTGAGGAACAACCTCATTCCCTCAGTTAGAGCATTGAAGATTGGTCGAGGCTGGGTCTTCCAACATGACAATGACCCGAAGCGCACAGCCAGGATAACCAAGGAGTGGCTCTGTAAGAAGCATATCAAGGTTCTGGCGTGGCCTAGCCAGTCTCCAGACCTAAACCCAATAGAGAATCTTTGGAGGGAGCTCAAACTCCGTGTTTCTCAGCGACAGCCCAGAAACCTGACTGATCTAGAGAAGATCTGTGTGGAGGAGTGTGCCAAAATCCCTCGTGCAGTGTGTGCAAACCTGGTGAAAAACTACAGGAAACGTTTGACCTCTGTAATTGCAAACAAAGGCTACTGTACCAAATATTAACATTGATTTTCTCAGGTGTTCAAATACTTATTTGCAGCTGTATCATACATAAATAGTTAAAAAATCATACATTGTGATTTCTGGATTTTTTTGTTTTTTTTTTGTTCTGGATTATGTCTCTCACTGTCATGATCCTGGTCTCTTTTTCTCTTTCTCTGTCTCCCTCTTGTGGTCACACACTCACTCGCACACTCACTCACACAATCACGCACACACATCCACTCCGCTCATTATCTCTTACAGCCGTTTCCCCTTTCGTTCCCTTCTCCTCACCTGTTCCCTTTTTTCTCTTGATTGTCTCTGCTTCTTATTCCCTCTTCCTAGCCCTGTCTTGTTGTCGGATTATTCAATGACCTCACGTGAGAAACGTCTCTTGTCTTGTCTTGTCTTGTCTGTGGAAAGTGAAACCATTAATTCTGCTGTGAGTAATACTGCCATCAGACTGTGTATTATCCATCTGTGCCTGTTTGCAGAGTACCTGTTCAGTGCCTGCTCATGGCTGTTCACCCTTTCTGCTGTCTTCACTATTCCTGACTGGCTGAATGCATCTCGGGGTCCCTGCCTCTGTCCTCGTGGAAGTTTATGCTGATTTTCTAAAGATCCAGTCGTCTGGCAGTTTCTGTTCTGGCTCTGATTAATGCCTGTGATTTGTGTTCTAATTATTCATTGAGGACTATTTCCTTTATTCATTAAAGACTGTTAACTGCATCCCGCCCTGGTCTTCCATCATTCTTACCATAACACTCACAGTGGACATGCACCTACGATGACAATTTCAGACCCCTCCATGATTTCTAAGTGGGAGAACTTGCAAAATAGCAGGGTGTTCAAATATTTATTTTCCTCACTATATATATATATATATATATATATATATATATATATATTAGTGCTGTCAAAAGATTAATCACGATTAATCGCATCCAAAATAAAAGTTTGTTTTTAATAATATGTGTGTGTACTGTGTATAATTCTTTTGTATATATAAATACACACACATGCATGTATATATTTAAGAAATATTTGCATACATATACTGTATATATATATTTATATAGTTTATATTATATATAAATTTTTTTTATATATAAATAACACATTTTTATTAAATATATACATGCATGTGTGTGTATTTATATATACAAATTTAATTATACACAGTACACACACATATATTATTAAAAACAAACTTTTATTTTGGATGCGATTAATCGCGATTAATCTGTTGACAGCCCTAATATATATATATATATATATATATATATATATATATATATATATATATATATATATATATATATATATATATATATATTAGTGGTGGGCCGTTATCGGCGTTAACGCGCTGCGATAAAAAAAATATCGCCATTAATCTATTCCCCAAGTTGGGTTGGGAGATGATGACGCAATCTACCCGCGGCCGCGAGGTAAACCCGGCTGCAACGCATATTCGTCGTCATCTTAAGTAAACACGGCTGGAAGTGAAAGCTGCAACATCCATTATTTGGACTTGGTTCGGATTTAAGCCGTCCGACAAACAGCAGCAAACTATCAGAGTGTGTGGGGTAACGGTTCGGTAAGTTAACACACGACTAATCCGTTCTACCACCTCAAATTCAAAACGAAACATGATATCACTGAATACCAGCGCGCGCGTATTATTCTCATTCCAATATATCTTAGTGGTGTAACGTTAACACATAATCTCTGTCTATGCCCGATTTTAAGAATCGTTGTTGTGTTTCTTTTTAACTGAAAAGACATCAGTTAGACAATATTATCACTTTAAATTTGGGGTTTCATAAGCTCAAAGCTATAATAAACATTAGACCTACTTAAGTCTCTGCAGCTAGTGTACTTACATTTTATTTATCTGCAAAATTATGTTGTATACTTACAGTTTTGCACAATATATGTTCTCAAAACTACATATACCCTTTAAAAAAAATACATTTAGCAGTTGTTTAGCAGGGTCTGTGTAACCTGTTCTGAAATGGTTTTATTATAATACTGTATATCGTTATCGCAAGAGGCTGCAATGTATATCACAATAATAGATTTTAGGCCATATCGCCCATCCCTAATTGATAGCCTATAGTAGTTGATAATAACATAGGCCTACCTAATGTTGCCTATGGACGGTAACAGTACAGTAGAAACCTTTTACAGTCTATGAGTAGAACAGCTTTCTCAAGCAGTTTGTGATGCATTTTGGAAACAGGAGATGAGCCCCTGGTCTAATGCGCCACCTGGCTTGAGAAACCCGTTCACAAAGACTTACTTTTATAGTCATTATTTGGGTAGCACACATATTCTGAATGCCTTCGGCAGAATTCAAATGAGCCATTTTAATCTAGATTAATCTAGATTAATTTCAAAATTAATCTAGATTAATCTAGATTAAAAAAATTAATCTATGCCCACCTCTAATATATATATATATATATATATACTGAATAAAGTTTAAGGCAATGATTTGTGATAATTATAGCAGCACTTAAGAAATAACTTTACTTTTATGAAATTAATAAATTCCACAAATAACATTTATGAAATTAATAAATTCCAAAGAAAGTCATATGGGTTTGAATCTACATGAGTAAATGATCACAATGTTTATTTTGTGGTAAACTATTACTTAAACATGTTTTGAGAGCTGATATTATTTATATTCTGATGCCTGGGAAAATTGTGATTTCATAATACATAATGAATGATGCAAGAATCATCATTTTTACTCTTGCATATCTTCCACTGGTGAGAATTTGAAGGGTCATCTTCTGCAAGAAAGGAACACTTGCTGCAGGGACCATCTTAGTCCAGAAGGTGGTAGGGTCACAGAGAGACTCCTGCAGTGCAAGGTTTTCCTGAAGCTCAATTAGCTCTGATTAAAGAGAAGCAGCACTAGCCCATGGGCAGATTTTCAGGGCTTCAGTTGAACATTCTGCAATGTTTTTGACAAGGAATGGATTTTAGTAAGACTTGTTTTCCCAGAGGGAAATCTCCAAAGCGAGTTTGGAAATTTTCAATCAGCTTGTCCAGGAATTCAGCATGATTGTGATGGTGATGTGTTCCTGCTGTTTGATTCAAAAGCTTTGGGAAGTGAAACAGGTCCTGCTGTAAGTCACACTTGATGCTCCAGTGTCCACACACACAACAGCTCCAGTGTCTCTTCTGAAAGGCACAGACAGCTGAATGTGAGGTTACACACTGTGTTATTTTACCTCTGTCAATTTACCTGTGTTATTTTTATCATTGAGATGGGAGGTAATGTCAGATAGAAATGCAACAATTTCCATTTTTTCTTCATTCTGCATGAATTCCACAAATTGTTTTGCTTTTGCACTCTTCTGATCCAGCAGAAAGGTTTCCAACTCTTTCCGTAATGTCCAAAAGCGCTCCAGTACCTTGCCTTTACTAAGTCACCGGACATTGTTGGAGCAAATCATCAAATTCTGCAATCACCTCTGTTAGGAATGAGCGCAACAAGCGATGATGCCCTCAAAAAGTTCACAAGTCTCATTACTGTTGTCATGACCTCTGCATACTTTTCTTCAAGACTGGCACACAAAACCATCTAATGAATTATGCAATGATATGCTATGAGGTCAGGGTGATGAGCTCTCAAGCGAGCCACTAATCCCCTCTCTCTTCCAGTCATACATGGAGCTCCATCAGTAGCAATGGAAATAACATGCTTCAGGTCTATCTCTCTGTCTCTCAACATCTGCATCAGTGCTTCATAAATATCATCCCCTTGTCACAGTTCATGAATCCAATGTCTTCCTTTTGTGTGTGTGTGTGTGTGTGGACTTGGTTTCCAATCTTAGCTTGATTATTAGCGCCAGCTAATATGACTTCCCTTTCCCTTTATATGTTCAGTGATCACTGTCTCATGTTGTCAGATCGTTGTGGCTTCCCCGGTGTCGTGTCCTGTTCCAGTGTTCTTCGCTCACCTTCCTCGTGTGGATTATCTTCGTTGTGCATCATCTTTGTTTGGATTCTTTGTTCCCTGGATTCCTGAGCACGCTGATCACTGCACTCCATCACCGGGTTGCCCGTTGAAGTCCCTGCGTCATATTTCACCTGAGTGTTTGTCCTCTGACCTGTTGTCTTATTCTACGAAGATCTAATAAACAGTTTTACTTGCATTTTGCATCCATCTCTGTATCATTACAGAACGATCTGACCACATCATGGATGCAGCAAGTTCAACCAGTTTGAGCGAATTCATTTCACACAGTATCACAAGAATGGATCAGCAAGAAGAGAGCATCTCTAACACAGGTCGGGCGGTACAAGCACTTGTGGCTCATTTGCTCATTGCAGCTCCCGCTGTTCAACCCACCCCGCCAGAGCCGGATTCCCAGCCAGAGCCACAACTACCGACACCATTGGGTTATTCAGGTGAACCTGACTACTGCAGAGCCTTTCTCACTCGGGTAAAGCGGCTCTTTGGGGAACGGCGGTGTGGGAGAACCAGGATCCATGCTGCGGACTCGCGTGCCAGCGGCGGGAACACGGTCAGCCCAGTTTTCGATCACAAGCCCATGCAGGTGGGGAGAGCTCGGCTTTCCCGGGAGGAGAGAGAAAGGCGGAGATCCCAAGGACTCTGCCTGTACTGTGGCAGAGCGGGTCACTTCATCCACTCCTGCCCAGTAAGCACGACACTCAAGCCTTACTGGACTCTTGAGCGGAAGGTAATTTCATGGACTTTAAACTTGCTCACAGACTCCAGATTGCTATCACCTCACTCATGCACAAGATATCTGTCAACACTCTCAATGGTCAAGAACTTCCCAACATTTATCACACCACAGAACCCATCACACTCATCACATCTGGCAATCACACTGAGACAATATAATTTCTCCTCATGGATTCACCACTTACACCCGTGGTTCTTGGTCACCCCTGGCTCACTCAACACAACCCCAGAGTCGACTGGGGTCACAATTCCATATCCACATGGAGTAACAAGTGTCATGAGTCCTGTTTAGTGTCTGCTTGTTCGTCTGTGTCTGGTTCTGTGTTTCAGGAGGAGGCAGTGGATTTGTCTAACATGCCTGCAGAGTACCTCGACCTGAAGGAAGTGTTCAGTAAGTCCCGTGCTGCTTCTCTTCCTCCGCATCGTCCCTATGACTGTGCTATAGAGTTACTGCCAGGTGAGTCTCCGCCTAAGGGCAAGTTATATTTGCTTTCTGTTCCAGAAAGGGAGGCTATGGAGAAATATATTTCTGATTCTCTGGCATCCGGGTTCATTCGTCCTTCCTCTTCTCCAGCAGGGGTGAGGTTATTTTTTGTGGGGAAGAAGGATGGGTCTCTGCGACCTTGCATTGATTACCGAAGGTTGAACAACATCACGGTAAAGAATACTTATCCTTTGCCATTGATGTCTTCAGCTTTCGAGAGGTGTACAGGGAGCATCCATGTTCACAAAATTGGATTTATGTAATGCCTATCATTTGGTTCGCATAAGGAAGGGGGATGAATGGAAAACCGTGTTTAACACCCCCAGGGGGCACTTTGAATATTTGGTCATGCCTTTTGGGCTGTCCAACTCCCCAGCGGTTTTCCAGGCACTCGTCAATGACGTGCTGAGAGACATGGTTGATCAAGGAAAGAAGAATATACACCGAGGATGACGGTGACGAGGATGACGATGAGGGTGAGTAAATCAAGGGCTAATTTATATAAAATGATATTTGTCATCACTTACTCACCCTCATGTTGTTCCAAACCTGTGTGAGTTTCTTTATTCTGCTGAACACAAAATAAGATATTTTGAAGAATTACGGTAACTAGACAGTTGACAGTAGCCGTTGACTTCCATAGTATTTTTTTTCCTACTATTGAAGTCAATAGCTACCGTCAACTGTTTAATTTTTCAAAATATTATCGTTTGTGTTCAACAGATGAAAGAAATTCATACAGGTTTTGAACAACTTGAGGGAGAGGAAATAATGACACTGAACATGCAATGGAATGTATTACAGTTTGTTCAGCGCTGTGATGGCGATGGGGACAAAACTTTGTTTGAAATAGGCTTTAGTCCAGGTTAGTGCTCTGTATCTGCGACCGGATGGGAGTAGTGTGAAGAATTTATTCAGGGGATGGTCTGTGTCAGCTGCTATTGTAAGTGCTAGGCGTGTGATGGCTGTGTCATTCATGTCTGATAGGCTGGGTGTGGGGAGATTAATAATCTTGGAGGCAATATGTGTAATTTTAGTGAGTTTGTTTTTGCAGGTGGCGGTTAGCATTGTGTAGAAACAGGTTGAGCAGTACAGCAGGGTGGGTTCAATGATGCTTTTGTAAAGTAGGAGCAGGAGGTGAGGGGCAACAGAGAGGGCTTTCAGTTTGCGTATTACATGTAGTCTTTGTTGTGCACGTTTCTGGATGGCAGACATGTTCCTTAAAGTTGATTTTATTATCTATAATGAGTCCCAGGTATTTAAAGCTGCTGACCTGTTCGATTGGTTGACCGTAGATGTGGGTATGGTTCAGTCCAGGTGGTGATTTGGATGTGTACACGACCAACTCTTTTGTTTTGTCTGTGTTTAGTTGGAGGTAATTGTCCTGACACCACTGTGAAAACTGTAAAATTGAATCCTGATATACTGTGATGTAGTGTTGTCACGATACTAGAATTTCTAACTTCGATACGATACCTTGAAAAATATCGATATTCGATACCATTTTCGATACCACGGAGAAAAAAACTGCCACAATATTACGTTTTTTTATTTTATTTAAAGCTAAATATAACAAGTCTAGAACATGACAATGAGGTATATTTTACATGAACAAAAATGTCCTGAAGTAGTGCACTTGTTCAAAAGCATTAATGCTGGTTAATACATTAACGTTATTTGATGAACAGATTTAAACGCAAAGTGTGTGCATCACACGCGAAAACAATGCTATTAGTGCTTTTAACAATACAGATTGTGTCAAAGCACTTAACAGTATCAAATTGGAGGATAGAGTGTCAGTAACGTATAATAATAAGATTAAACATTACATTTTCAGTTAAAGGCATTTCATTATTGATTTCAAAGATGTCATTCAATAGCTCAGTTTAGTTTAATTAGTATCTGTGTAATCAAATTGATGATAAGATATGAAGGTAAATTGCAGAATTAAATACTAATTTTTGAATAAAGTTAAATAAGCACAAGTTAATTTACATTTGACCACAGTTAAAATATTTAACGTTACTTGTCTAAGATTTCTCAGTCAGATTATATTAACTTTAAGAATTACGGTGAAAAAACGAGACAACACACACTCATATCAACAACGATACTAGGCCATCTTGGTTAATGTTTCAGAAATGTTAAAATAAGAAGAGTTACCAACCTCTCGAAATTATTTATATAGATCCCGGTGTCGGTCTTTCAGGTGCTTTGCTATATTAGGCCCCGATCACACTAACGCGTTTTTCAGGTTCGAAAACGCGAGGTGCACAGAACTGCCCCGCCCCATCACACAGAACAAGCAGTTGTGTTTGTTATGTTGCTCGGCAACCACTGAAACAGCTGTCCTGTCAGTCAAGTAAACGTCAAATCAGCCTTTTATTAACTTTATTTACTTTCTGTTAACATTGTGGTAGTTACGGTTCGTGAAGTCATTAAGCTCCTGGTAACCCGCGAGAGCACCACAAGTTTATCCTCCATCATCGCACTCTCCGGGCGTTCAAGCAACTAGCTTTCATCACTAAAACGGAAGGCCCGCGAGGCGCATAAACAGCGCGCAGAACGCTCGCTGGAAACCAATTGAAAATAGGCGCCTCTCACTGCAAAAAATGCGTCAAGTGTGATCGGCCCCATTCACTTCACTTTTGCTATTTAACCAGAGCGAATGAGACGAGTGCGCGTGTGGTGTTTGTCAACGCGCCTTTGGAGAGAAGTGAAAGTGACAACTCGGCTAGTATCGATACTTCAGGAAATTATTGGTACCGTTCAGATATTTCAGTATCGATATTTATCGAAATATCGATATTTTTGACAACACTACTGTGATGGAGTTGTTGTTGTTGAGTAATCCAACTATGGCAATGTCATCAGCGTATTTGTAGTAAGTAGTGACGGTTGATGGGCTATTACAGTCGTTGGTGTAGAGGGTGTAGTAGAGGAAGGGGCTGAGAACACAGCCCTGTGGGGCACCAGTGTTGGTGATGATGGTTGATGATGTTGTTGAGCCAATTCTAATGGTCTGCGGTCTGTTGCTGAGGAAGTTATGGATCCAGTGAATGAGAGGTGGGGGAATGTTGACGTGATGTGATTTCTTGATGAGCTGGTGGCATTGAATTGTGTTGAAAGCGGAACTGAAATCAATGAAGAGGACTGATGCAAAGTTTCCAGATGTCTGTAGGTGTTGAAGAATAGGATGGAGAAGGCATGCCACTGCGTCCTCCGTACTTTGTCTGGGTCTGTATGCAAATTGATGTGGGTCCAGGTGTTGTCTGACGTTTGGCAAGATGAGGTGGAGAATTAATTTTTCAAAACAATTCATGATTATGGGTGTGAGTGCAATTGGTTGATAGTTGTTAGGCTCTGAAGGGCGGGGTTTCTTTGGGATAGGTGCAATGGTTGAGGTTTTCCAGAGGGTGGGTATTGAGGCTGTCCTATATGATTCCCAGAAGATGGTGTGGAAAATGGGAGAGAGCTCCATGGCACAGAGCTTAAGCACCCTTATGCCGTCTGGCCCTGTTGCCTTGCCAGGTTTGCACCTGGCCAGCTGCTGTCGGACATCCTCCTCTGTGAAGGGGGGGTGTGTGGGGTCTTGGTGGGGGAGGGCGCTGAGCAAGTCCTCACATGTGGTAGAGTAGTCATGGGTGTCAAACCGAGCAAAAAAGTTATTTAGGGTGTTGGCAAAGGTTAATGGGTCTGATGCTGTGATGTGGTTCTGTTTTTGTTCCTGTCCAGTTAGTTTTTTGACTCTTTGAAAAGCTTGTTTTGTGTTCATGTTACTGAATTCCTGCTCCATTTTATCTTTATATTTCATTTTGGCTTTGGTGATGGCGTTTTTTGTCTGTCTATTGAGTAGTTTGAGAGTGACCCAGTCCTTCTGCTTGAAAGCTTTTTGTTTTTGTTTGAGAGTGAGCTTGATATGGGGGGTGATCCAGGGCTTAGAATTTGGGTATCTGGTGATGTTTTTTGTCGGAATAGTTGTGGTGATGCAGAACTTTATGTAGTCCGTTATTAGTGAAATCCGCTCATCCAAACTTCCCTGAAAAACATCCCAGTCGGTGCAGGCGAGAGAGCCCTGCAAGTTAACTGTGCAATTGCGTCCTCCGACCATTGGGTGATGCTGTGCGTTTGTGGCTTGATGCATTTCAGTTCCGGTTTGTATTGCGGGAAGAGGAACATGACATTGTGGTCAGAGAAGCCGAGTGGAGGGTGAGCCCGAGCGCTGAGGGCATCAGTTATATTACCATAACACAAGTCCAGAGTGTTCTCTTTTCTTGTGGGAACATCCACGTACTGTTGGAAGGACGGCAGTACATCGCCGAGGATGCATTTATTAAAGTCCTCTAAAATAAACTCCGGTGCCTCGGACATTCACCAATATGATGGAGGGGAGGGGGGTTCTGAAGTCTGGTTCGCACTCCGCCTCGTCTGCCTCTTCGCCTCAGTTTTACCTCCGGCAGTAGTGAGATCACAGGCTTCTGTTTGAGCTGGATGGAGGACCGTAGCTGTAAAAGATCCTCACGGTTATAGGTGAGTAGTCCTCGGTTGCTGGTTTCGCTTGATTCTAGTGCCAGCACCGAGTGGATGCTAATAGTCCAAAATATTATAAGTGCCATTCCGATTACTTTGTAGAGATCAAACATTGTAGACAGACGGGACTTAACAATAGACAGGAGACAGATTTTCACAAAAGACTTCACAATAGCACGAGACGCTAGACAGTTATACAACCAAAACAAGCGAGAGACATGAGACCGCTATGGATCACAGACAGAAAGTGTGTCGTCGCAGCAGAGCATGCGCCGGACGTCACTAGTGAACTAGTGAAATAATATTATCATTATAAGTAATTATTTTGAAAATTATAATAATATTTAGCAGTAATGTATCAATATAGATATTACAGTACAATACTGTATAATTAATTACAGCAGAAGCAGACCAAATGTCAAAATACAGTAAAAATACAGTAAAGTACTGTTTTGTTGTTCACAGCGATGATCTTGTGTACTGTAAAGTAAATTACAGTACAGTTACTGTAAATCAAAATACAGTAACTTGCTGTCAACCGTGCTGCCAGTACTGTACTGTAAAAATACAAGAAAATCGTTAACAGTGTAGATAGATAGATAGATAGATAGATAGATAGATAGATAGATAGATAGATTTTACTAAATAAATTATAATATTCAGATAATACTATAATTTTACACTATATAAACTATATACACTGTAATATTTGGGCTATTAAAGAAATGTTCCACCTGTTGTAAGCAGACAAATATGAATCACGCATGACTTTTGGTTAAAGCTTTGGTAAACACAGCTTGGGACTCCAGGGGGATTTTGACCGTGGTAACCTGGAGAACATGAGATGTGTCCAGATGACACACGGCTGATAGACATGTGAACAGATGCAAACCACATATTTATACACAAGCCTTCACATGCACATGAAGAGACACACAAACACACACAACGGTTAAAGGGGAAGTGGAATAAAATCACCACTTTGTATCACAAGGCCTTTGAAATCATAATATATAAGGCCGTACAGCAGCACAAATAACGGCATCTGATCTTGAGTGTTCACTCGGAAATCAACAGCAGAAGCTTCACCCATCATGAACGTCTTCCTGATGTTAACCGTTATTGTAGCCAGCATCGTTCTGTCCGGTGGTAAGCTTCACATTCATTATCTGTCTTTTATACTTTGCTTCAATCACTAGAAATTAGCTGTTTTTTGCTGGCCATGTCAAATATCTCCATCAGGACAAATATGGAATATTATTTCTAAACAATACTCTCTTACAATGTGTGTATGTAGTTTCATTGGAAATGAACATCAGCATTTCAGCATTTGCTGAAGCTTGGAGCTTGCTTCACATTCCTCAAAGCCATTGCACACTGTTATTTTATAAATCCCTTTTTGCACAAGATTAAAAAAACACATGTGAGTTAAGAGTTGTGCAATTGATGTTGATCTCACTTTGCTTATTTGGCCTTCCAGCCTTGCTAACCGTTGTCTATTTTTCCTCAGCTGTGCAGCCTCTTGGCACAGGTTACAACAGCCGCTGCATGTGTCTGAAGCTGGAGTCCAGGATCATCCCGCCGGATAACCTGCGGCGTGTGGAGATCCTGCCTAGAGGCCCTCACTGCAAGACTACTGAGGTTATGTAAGTACTTCTTCACGGAGTCATGCGTCTTCCTGAAATATTTCCATTTAGTTAGGTATAGGATGTTGTAAATGTTTGAGGGTTTTTGTCGTAACTGAAAATTGTACAAGCTTGAATTTTATTAGCTGATCATTTATTTTCCTAAAATTTCACATCAGGCTTGAATATGAAAATAGAGCCACAAATTCTAATCAGCATAACCATAAAACCTAATAAACACACTACCTTTTAAGATTTTTGATGTTTTGAAAGAAGTCTCTTCTGCTCACCAAGGCTGCATTTATTTGAGCAAAAAATTGTGAAATATATTACAATCTAAAGTAACTGTTTCCTATTGTGATATATTTTAGACTATCGATGTTGAAAACAGTTGTGCTGCTTATAATATTTTGGGGAAATCCATGATACATTTTTACAAATATTCTTTGATAAATATAAAGTAAAAAAAAAATATTTTAAATACAAATCTTTTGTGAAATTCTTAATGTCTTTACACTCTTGATTGTAAATTATTACATTGTTTAAATGAATACATTTTAAGCTAACTGTGATTTTTGTACATGTACATTTCTGAAATGCATAACCTAGTTACCTATAACAGATCACTCTAAATTGTAATGTGGACTCATGCATTTTCGGTAAAGCTGCTTTGAAACAATGTGTATTGTGAAAAGCACAATAAATGTGAATTGAATTGATTATTTTAATGTGTCCATGTTGAATAAAGTATCTTACCGACCCAAATCTTTGAAACAGTACTGTATCTTCTACATAAATCTTTTTTCTTTTCTTTTCAGTGCTGGTTTATCAAGTGGAGAAAAGATCTGTCTAAACCCCAGGACACCATGGGTTAAAAGACTCATTCTCTTTATTGAGAAAAAAGAGCGAGTGGCCAAGAAAGCGTAGAAGACATTTATGTTGTGACTAATATTGCTTCTATCATTCTCACTACTCACAAGACACCTTAGCTCACTGTGTTTTGGAACAGAGCACTTAAATGCCAGTTCTTGCCATATAAGAGTTTTGTATTCTTGCATTCTGAGCCCCTCATTTTTACTGATATTTGTTTGTCCTGTCTAATGATTTCAAGATACCATGACCCCAATGATGTGCTACACTAAAGACACAGTCTGTTACACTGCATATATTCATTATTTTCATTGCTGATGCAATCAGTTTTCGGTGTTGTTCGTTGAAAAGTATAAAAGTTGTGGAATATATGGATGATGTTTTTTAATAAATCCTTTCTTTTATCAAATCAATTCTGCTCACTTTTCTTGAACTTGTAAGGTCTCCAACTCCCCTGCTAGTCTCTTGCAATGTAATTTGTCCCACTTCTTAGCTGTCATCCCCAGTACACTTACACAGGTCATATCAGTTATGAATTCCTCAAGATGCTTTCTCAGCACATCTCCCGCTAATTTCTCAAAACAATCATGATTATTATCAGACATCCTGAATATTGTTAATCTTTCCCTACAGCAAGGAGTTTTTCCTCAAATTTTTAAAACTGCAATTGTTCTTGTGCTCAGTATACAGACCAATCTCTAATCTTCCATTTCTTGTTAAAAATAGTATAAATTTCCAGCTCAATGACACCAATAAACATAATGAAACATTTCAGTCTGGCTTCCTTACAAACCACAGAACAGAGAAGGCCTTGATAAAGGTTTTAAACAATCTGCAAGTTATTCAGGACTTGTTTTTTTTAGATCTGAGTGCAGCTTTTCACACCGTTGATCATGAGATTCTACTTGTTCAGATCCTACTTAAGAAGCAGGGAATACTATGTTACACCTCTAGATGTTGTGTCATATATTGTGGCGTTCCTCAAGGCTCAATTTTGGGCCCTCTATTATTTATATAATAGAAGTAAATTATAACAATATAATTGTGGATGTCACAGAACGTTCTACTGATGAACAAAGATAAGATAGAAGTACTTCACTTGTTATCATAATGTCGTAGAGAAACAATCTATTGCTCCATATCTTGCTTCTTTATCGCTAAAAGTCAGTAGACAGGTCAAGAACTGAAGAATCATGTTTGACAGGGACCTCAGATTAAAAAAATAAATAAAAAATACATATCAGCAATTTTTCTAAAACAGCCTAGAGAACGAGCATGAAAAACTTGTTCATACTGTAAGGGTGGATTCCTGCAGTGGTTCAAGCTGCAAGAAATGCCGAATGACTAAAGAAACGTTATTAGCAAGATGGTAGAAAACTGCACATTTCTTGTCTATTCCACCCACTGCCACTTATACCAACGACGGAAATAAGCGCAGTTACAATAGCTTAATATTTGTGGGAGAGCATTGCTATGAGTGACGATATTGTATTGCAATATGTAGCACTTCAAAGTCAATACCAATTCAAAACTAGTTAGCACATTAGTTGTAATTGAAAAGGTTTAATGACAAAATATGGTTACACTTTAACATACAACAGTTACAAAATAGATGTATGAGATGATGATAACTTATATTATTAATTGTACCCAGCATGTAAAATGTTACCTGAGAGAGAGAGAGAGAGAGAGAGAGAGAGAGAGAGAGAGAGAGAGAGAGAGAGAGAGAGAGAGAGAGAGAGAAAGAAAAGAGGAGGCAAAAGGAGAGAGCCCCAGGAAAGGGAACCAGAGAAGAAGAGAGACAGAGCAACAGACATTCAAACTGACCAATCAGATAATTACACTTCCCCCACTGTACTAAAGGTGTGACAATTCATTGACCCCCAAAGTACAAACATGTTAGCCTACAGGCCTAAATCACTATCAGCCCCTCTGTGCCTTTAGGAAGTCCAAATGGTCCTTGTGGTAGGAAGAGAGGGTAGACAAACAGTCAAGCAAATAAAATATCTTGGATTATTTTCAATTCTACAATACATTTGTTACATAGACTTGACTATGTTACCAAAGAGCTCTATTACAAAGAGTTGAGAATGGAGCTGCACGAATGCTAACTCGCTGTAAAATGAGAAATCGCATTACTCCGACACTCAGATCCCTTCACTGGCTGCCTGTATCATACAGAATTGAATTCAAGATCCTCTTATTGGTTTTTAAATGTCTTTATGGGACTGCCCCAATATTCTAATTTATTGAATAAATTCTCCAGCAAGATCGCTCCGAACATCCAATAGTAACTTCTTGTACCAAAATCATGGCTAAAATTTGGCGGTCTTTAGTCGTTTCAGTCCCAAGATGGAACTCTCTTCCTGACAGCCACAAGCAATCGCACTTTTAAAAAGTATCTTAAAACACATTCGTTCGCCTTTCCTTGATTTATTTTATTGTTGTATTTTGTTTTATAGTTTGTGTGTGTTTGCTGTTCTTTTCTGTGAATGCACACGTATTTCTCTTTTGTAAAGCACTTTGTAAACACTGTTTTTTTAAAGGTGCTATATAAATAAAGATTATACTTATACTTACTTAAATGCTGTGCATTTGTCATGCATATTATCTGTGTCATGTCAGTGGCATTTTGTATGTACTGTGGAAGCTTCTGTCACCAAGACTAATTCCTTGTCTGTGTAAACCTGTGTAATGTGTAAACCTGGCACAACTGTTCATATTATAATAAATTATAATATAAGGAGATTTTGTTGCATCCCAAATTTCACAATGTATGGTTTAAACCAAAAGAATTTGGTTTAATGTCCAAAATGTTAAATGAGACCCAAACACTAAATCATGATCCTCATTCATCATCCAAACATATTTAATATAGGCTGTCCTATCATATACGATTCTGACAGTTCACTTGATAAATAAATCCAACTGCTCTCCTGGGATTTTATTGATCACAGTTGCCACTGAAAATGAATATTCATAAATCAGTTTGATTCACCCAAAATATGTAGGATAAAATTCTCCAGAGACATTAGCGATAACAGGCTCATTTCTTATCTGTACGTTGTTCATTTGTAGCTTGTGAGAAAGTTGAGAACATTTTGATTAACGGTAACAGGAAAATCTGTTGAGTCATGTACATGACTTTCACATGACAGGCCTGAAATCAATTTGATTGTATTTGGTTATAAAGATTTAACAGAATTCAGCAGATATGAATATTACCACACTACATCCCTCACAAAACCGCCAGCTTCGCAACAACCCACAGCTTCCTATTCGCAAAAACACGTGTGTCCAAGAAATGCTTACAAACGCAACTCTGTCCACATCGTCTGTTTTTATGTTTACATTCATTTATTATAATATAGACTATGAGATACTGTTGGCAAGGTTTTGTTTTTCCAGCAGCTCCTCGTCTTACTGGATGACGCACATTTGATGCTGGCTTGGAGAATTGGTGGTTTGCATGAATGAGGTTTTATTTCAGACAAAGAAACGAAAAGTCCCTTTGATCACATGTGCAGATTTCTCAAGAAAGACACTTATCAGAAAAGACTTTGGATTTTTTATTAGGGTTTGTACTACAACACATGCATTGATAATATAATCTTTATAATGGTGATGAATCACTCATGTTTTATACTTCTGTCTAAGTTCCTTTGGATAATAAAAGCATCTGGTAAAATATTAAATGATGATGATGATAGTAACTTTTTTAATTATACCAGTGAAATATACGAATAAAAAATTTAAAATAGGTAAAAAAATGTAAAATAGGTAAAATTAGGCTAATGTAAAAAAGTAATGTACAAAAACATGTAAACAAACTAAACATCAACATCAACAAGTAACACTTGCTGGACAGTTAGAATGTGTGATTTAATAACCAGAAAACACTAAATATGCTTAATTTGGTTACTAAATGAACATGCATATATTATTGGTATTTATCAAATGTCATATTCGCTGGAACAAAGTTAGTTTACTGATGTAATAAAAAACAAAACAAAAAACACTTCAACAAATAATGAAAACCGTATAAGTAGATGTTCAGAAATAAATACATAGCCTACACGTCAAATGATAACACAAGAATAAGTAAGAATGTATGTAGTCTATATTATATTAAACCATATTGATTTTATTGACTTGAAAAATGTGCAGTCAGAACAAATGGGCCTATATTTGAATTTCCTTTTCAAGAACTAAAAACAAACGTTGGTTTTACTGTGCTTGCATTTATGTATGATGTATATGAAGCAAAAACTAAAATTAACTATTAAATAAAATTAAATGTATAATATAGTATTCTGTCCTATAATATAGTATTATGTCCTATAATATACACTTGTATACAAACAATACCGGATGCGCGTGCATCCAGGAGGCAGAAAACCGCTAGCTGTTATGCCGAGTTCTGTAAAATAACATTGTAATTAACGATTTCGCATTGTTTGTAATTTGTTTGTAATTTCTTGTTGACTCAATAATAAACTGCAATTTCAGAGTTGGATCTGTTTGTTTGCGTTTCATATTAATATAACATTAGGCCTATGTAAAACGTCCAACTGTTTACGAATCAAAATCCGGACATACTGTGATGTATGTATGAATTATCATGTTAGACTAAGTTAGTAATGTAATTAGGGTGACCACCATCAAACAAACCAAATGTGGGACGATTATAAGTTTGTGTGGGACAATGTGGGACATGTTACCAACACCAAAACATAACCTCAAACATATAGTGTTTATCTAATTTAATAAAAACATTTGTATTCTGCCTTTCAGCTGATAAAAATTCTTTGTTCTTTACTTCCTTTCCTTCCAGAAAACACCATTACATCACTATGTAACATAACATGTCTTTATTTTACATGTCATTTAAATTCAACATCACTGAGCCCAAAGGCAGCAGGCATCATGCGCATATATATATATATATATATATATATATATATACATATATATTATTATTTTTTAAACAGTTCTGACCAACTCCAACTAAAACCCAACAAAATAAACAATGAACAAATAAAAAAAAAAAACATGAAATTAGATCATTGACAGTCTTATAAGAATATATTAAACCAAAAACGTTCATATTTTTTAGAAAGGATGTGAATTAAAACAACCACAGCAGGCAACAAGTTGATACATTCTGTTAAATTTAAATTGACCAACGTATCTATTTGTTTTCTGACAGGAAACACATGGAACGAATACACCGCTCCACATTTTTATTGACAGCCGTCACAACCTAGTGACCGTGTTTACTCCTTTCCTTTCAAACATTGGATAGGATTTAAAAAACGGATGTTGTATTTGTATTTCTGACGAAGCGCTGTTAAATATAGGTGAAAAACTACGCCGCAAAAAGAATAAATAAAACTTACTCTCAGCAATGGTGAGATCTTGCCGGATCCCACGCAACATGACGATCTTTGGATTGAGGATGACCAGAAGTGGCCAGCAATTGTATGGCCTGATATATAGCCATAATTATTAATTATTATTAAACATAATTATTATTCAAGCAAGTGTGTATACAAGAGAAATGATTAGAGCGTACAAATCCCTTGATGCATACAAACGTTACGTGCTATGTGGTCATGTGCAGCTCGTCAAATTATGAATAGAAAGAATATAACATACAACTTCCTCCTTCTGTCCCACTCTCCATTTGCCTAGATTTGGAATTACTTGCAACATGTATAATTTAAATGAGCAGATAAAACAACAGATAGACCTGCATGTAAATAAATTACGCAACAACTCCTTAGTATTTTGACTTAGCGACAACACCACCACTATGCTACTAGCCTAACTCCAGGGGTGCGTTTCCCGAAAGCATCGTTAGCCAACTATGGTCGCAAGTTCATCGCAATGTCCATTGAACTCTATTGGTAACGACGGAACTTGCGACCATAGTTGGCCAACGATGCTTTCGGGAAACGCACCCCAGTACAAGACCGCGGGTCTTTCTGCCTCCTGGATGCGTGCGCAAGCAGTGATGACGTCGCCGAGAAATCCATGTATAGTATTCTGTCCTATAATATAGTATTCTGTCCTATAATATAGTATTCTTCCCTGCAAAATGCGTCCAAAGTAGCAACAAAAGCGTGGTCGTTACGTCATAACATCGCGCCCGATTCTCCCGAGTTGAAAACATTAGCAGTTGTGGTGTTTATGTTGTTTACAGGTTCTATAAAAAGTTTTTCAGGATCGCTGTATCTTTTAATGCGTTTATAGATCTAAGGTATATCAGTTATTTGTTACTGCCACTTTCAGTTTGTCGGAAGAGACGATCTTTAGCAGCATAGCACCTTACTTTCACTTTATCAGTATCCGAGGTCTTCATTTTCTCCTGCCGTACAGTTATAATAGATGTGTTTTCCGTTGCTTTGTGGGGGATATACATTCATCTGATTTTAGCCATAAAACAGATGGAAGAAGCGCCACACGAGAGCTGCTGTTACTCTGACGGAGCGTCGAAACTAAACGACTCTGCGGTCTCAGATTTACTGGAGTTTCTGCACATCGATGTGGAGCTCGAGCCCGCGTGCGCCGACAGAGAGGACACCTCGTGCTCTGTAAGATGATGAGTCATAATATTATTGAGACAGAATTCATTTACAGACAGTGTCACTTATTGTACTAACTTACTTCTACAGAAAAATGTCACGCGCAAGCAGCGAAACTGGGAGAGAAGACTGGAGGTGAAAAGGAGAAAAAGAAAAGAGGAGAAACAAAGAAAGAAGCTCAACAGACTAAATAAAGGTGACCTGACCTTAATTAATATAAGTTACATAACAGGGTCAGTCTTATGTACATTTTCATGTCCCTATCATAAACGTCAATTATCATATGCAGTCAAAACAAAATGTATTCAGACACCTTGCTATCATAACTTACATTAATGAACTAGTGTCCTGTGCTGGTGTGCCCATAGTAAAAATATATATAAAAAAAAAAATAAATAAAACATTTTTTTTGCTTTGACTGTGTGTAATTGTATCCCACTAATTCATTAAATTTAGCTTTTGAATTTGTTTGTTTGTTTAAAATGCAAAATAAACATTTTTATTAGTGATAGGCTACACCGAATTTTGTTTTACAGAAATATTTTTTTATATCAATTAATTAAATGTATTTAATTATCATCACTCAAATTAATACAAGCGGATTTGTGTATATACATTTAAATTGCACATAAGGCAGTATATCATTTTTTATTTTATAATTGTGTTAACTTTCTACTCTAATTTTGTTGTTAAAATAGCCTATAAATATTTACAGCCAAACCAAAAATTATTCAGACACCCGATATCATTTTTTTATCTTTTTTTAGTGGGCGCAGGACACTATGTAAGTTATGATAGCAAGGTGTCTGAATACATTTTGGTTTGACTGTATATATCAATTATTTTATGTCCCTATCATACACGTCAAATATCATAAACTCACAATTTTAAAGTTATTTTAAGTTATTGATGACTAAGGCATTTAATAATGTTTTAATGTTTTTAAATTAATGCTGTTTTATTCATCAGAGTCTTCATAGGATAAAAATACACTGTTTCCACAAAAATATGAAGCAGCACAACTGTTTTCAACATTGATGATAATAATCAAAAATGTTATTTGAGCAGCAAATCAGAATATTAGAATGATTTCTGAAGGATCATGTGACACTGAAGACTGGAGGAATTATTTATTAAGAAAATGAAAAGACATGAATAGGCAAAAAAACATGTTTTTTTTTTATTCACCAATACATTTTTAGGTTTCAAGATTTTTTAATCCAAACTTTGTATAAAGATGATTCTCAATTTTGTTATGAAAGATATAACAGAATGATTTGATATATCATATTACTTTATGCAATATGCGTGTAAACATAGCCATAAATGCCATTCCTCTTCTATGCAATGCATCTATACACCTGTATCTAATTTGCATATTTATGTGTTTTTGGGACAACATGTAATTAAGAAAGACGTGTAATAATTGGGAATGTTTTCATAAGAATATCTCATAAGAATATTTATGTATAATTTATTTCCCTATTCACTTGTTGTCTCCCCCAAAATGCCTGATTAACATGATTTAAAATCCCCCTGTAGTCAATAATTGTATTCCTTAAAATTCATCTTTGATTACCAAAATTACATATTTCAACGTTTTTTCCTTGGATTTCTTTTTTTTTATTCATGCCTTAAAATAGCTTGAATGTAACTCGACACCCTTGCCTCATTTAGTATTGGCAGTTCTATGAATATGCAAATTAACCCCCGCCTCCACTCACTCACTCAGCTCAGAGATCCACTCATTGACGATCACACGTTGATCTGATTGGTTACAAGGTAGTTTGTGACGTCAGAAACACCAGCGATTTCAAAGTGTGTTTTTGAGGCTGTCTTTGGTTCACTGCAGTTTTAATGAGAAAATACTCAGCAATGCTGTCGACTTATGAAATTACACATGGTTTGACTTAAAGCGTATTAAAAACACCACATAGACATATAAACAACATTAAAAGCTTGATTTTCACCACAGGGGGACTTTAAGTCCTGATGAAATCAATGTCGTGTTTTGTAACAGAAAGTCATATTCTGATTTGAAACCCCATTATATTTTCCTAAGATGTTGATTTGTAACAAACTATTTAAAAATGAGTCAGATTTAAATGATAATTACAAAATATTATCATATTTCCATAAGAATGCCCATAAAGTTTCCATAAAGAGTCCTGAATGTGCTCTTTACAGGACATCCAGACCTAAAACTGTGACATTCAGAGAAATTCGCTAAAATATAATGACCTCTACCGAGGAAAAATGTCTATTCCTGGGTATCAAGAGGATATTGCATTATGATCTGACTGGAACCAAGAGTGTTTTCTAATTGACTGGATGTGTGTGTTGCAGATGTGAATGAGCTGCAGTTGAGTAAACGTGTCATGAAAGCCATTACCAAAGAGAGACTGGAGGAGGCCAGAGCAGCAGGATTGCGTCTATGTGTCGACCTCAGCATGACCGACCGCCTGACAAACAAAGTCAGATTCACAAACACACACACACACACCGTTTGACAGGTCGATGCCTGACCGTGATTTCTAGATAACAAGTGTGGGATTTTTATTCAGTCATACTTTTATCTCGTAGGAAATCAGTCGTCTTGCAGGTCAGATCAGGCGCCTCTACGGATCCAATAAGAAATCCTTACAGCCATTCCACATTTTCCTGACAGAATTCAAAGAGGACAGTCTGCTTTATAAGGAGTGCGTTCGGATGAATGACGGCTTCCTGAATTATCTGGTTAGAAAGGATTCCTAAACTGATCCTCGCCTAACCTTCAATAGTACAAACAGAAGCACAGAAATAAAATACAGTAATAATGATGTTCTCTGTGTCCCACAGATTGATGTGACAGAGGAGAGCTGGTTTCATCTGTTTCCCTCTGAAGATGTGATATATTTAACCCCAGACGCAAGTGAAGGTTCATATTGCACATATTCTATATTGAGTTAGTTAAGTCATCGTGAAAACAAATGCACCCTGTTTATGTTTTAATGCACTTTCCTGGTTTTATTGTGTGTGATTAATTGGTGCACACTACTCTGATAATCATTTTATCAAGATTTAATCATATTTACACTCCCTGTTAGCTTTGGAATATATGGAGGAAGATAAAGTTTATATCCTCGGAGGTTTAGTGGATGAAACCATACAGAAGGTGAGACTCATGCTGGAGGATTTATTGATGAGAGATTTCATAGTGAAGAAACGACTGAACTCAACAAGATCTCACTGCTTTCTTTAAGAAAATGAGCTTCACGAGGGCGAAAGAGTTTGGCATTCGCATGGCGCGGCTGCCGATTGACGAGTACATGGTGAAGAAACCAAACCCCAAAAACTTCCACTCCAAAATCCTAGCCATCAACCAAGGTCGTCGCTTTCTCTGACTACATTTCTACACGCTGCACTCATAATCCTCCTCATCCCGAGTGTGTAATTCACTGTGTGCTGTTGTGTTTCAGTGTTTGAAATCCTACTGACATTTCGGGACACCAAAGATTGGACTAAAGCACTCGTCGCTGGTATCCCTCCTGGGAAAGGTTACATGTTGGCCTCGGCAGCATCTGCAGACGTGATAAACTCTCAGGAAGAGCTGTAGACAGAGCAATATACAGTGGCAGTTTTACAAAGTCATCTATATTAGATAACTTAATGTCTGACTGAAGTCACTTGAATCAGTAAGATTCAAAATACTTGAATGTATATTTTGTATCATGTTTTATTTATGTTAAAATGCTCTCAAGGATGGTTTCTGCACAGTCAAAAACTGAACTGATGGATATTTTGTCTGCATTAAAGCCACTGGATCATATCACTGATATGTGCAGTTTAATGTCTCTCCCTTCTTTTTTTACTGTATTCATGTTTTCAATGTGACATGGATCACATTACAAGTGATAACAGCAGCATCTCCTTGTTCATCTTTGTCAGAGCTGTCTTTCAGCATCAAACTTACAGGCAGTTAAAATATATTATTTATGTTAATATTATACATTAGGGCCTGGTTTCACAAACAGGGTTTAGATTAAGCCAGGATTAAGCCTTAGTTCAAAGTAGCTTTTATAAACATGCCTTAGAAAAAAAACATTACTGCTTTGCATCTTGAGACAAAACAATGGCACTGACATTTTAAGATACATCAGTTCAAGTTGCTTTCAGGTAAAACAGCTCAAACATGCATTTTAGTCTGGGACTAGACTTAAGCCTTGTCTGTGAAACTCGGGGTATAATGTTACAGTCCTGAATCTTTTTAATAACCACTCTTGACCAAAAACACATTTATTAAACCTAGCGGCTGACATTTGTAACTGCACAATGAATCTTCTTCCCGGAACCATCATTAAGGTCTGTTGTAGATTGTACTTATTTAACTTAAATGCCCAAAATTTCATATTTATTTAAACGCCCCATTAATGCAGGTTAATAATAGGTTATTCTTGTGTAAGGTTTTATTTCTTGTTTAAACACATACATTTAGTTTATCCAAATATATGTTGAAACATGGATTAATGTAAATAATAAAAAAGATGATGTAATGCTGTTATAGACATCACTGTGTAATCTTGTAATATGTAAGTAGGATAGCTAAACTAAACATTTCATATTTGACAGCTGTTTTAGGATAGGAATGTGAAACGACCGAAAAAAATAATCACTAGTAAACGTTTGTCTAATTTCGCCATTTTAAATTGAAAAGGCCTATATAATTGACCTGATTTGTGTATTGTTATAATTAGTAGCTGTCAATCTGAGGGCATAAGAAACAATTACGAAGACGTTTTCATCATATTAGGCATAAGATTAATAATGAATTTGTGCGTATTGTGAATACATTTTATTAACTTATTTACCTAGCATTCATAGCCTTTAGTAAATTAACTTAAATTAACTTTAGTAAATTAACTTTAGTAAATTTAACTTAGTAAAATCTCACAACACCCACCCCCTGTCGGTGATTGGTTGGAACACTATTTGTTTTGGTTTTGAGTGGTGAAACCAATTGTTTTTGTGTGCAGATCTCAGAGCCTAGGCTGCCTACAGAGACGCGGTTTTTTGACGGCATGCTTATGGGGCGGGCAGCTAGCGGATCGTTAGGAAAGATTAGATGAATGCGATAATTTTTTGGGGGGGGGCCTGAAATCACTGATACAACCTTTAATCTAATTACACTGTTGAAGATGTCATTTGTAGTTAATAATTAATAACTATTTTAGAGTAACTTACCCAACTGTTATAATATCAGAGGTGAAACTGGAAGAACAGTATGTTATTCACCTAATTTTAATTTTCATGTAGGTGCAATCCTGCAGGTATTAAAAGAACATGGCAGCAGCTGAAAATTAAATATAAAAACATAATTCAATCAGGTAAGGTTTGAGCATATCATGGGTGTAGGCTACCTGACTTTACAAACATTTGACATATTAAATAACTAAATAGCATCCAGTGTCTAGCAGTGCAGCAGCATTTTTGGCTGAGGGAATTCCTGGAGGGACTTCAGAGCCAGTCACTCCCGAAGATCCAAGGGCCTTCATAAAATGTAAGAGGTTTACATATGTGTTATTTTTTATATAGGCTATTTTTGATATTTCCGTTTATTTTACTTTGAGTTGGGTTTTTTGTTGGTCTTTTGGAGCCTTCTGTCCCAACAGAACCCAAGGCAGTTTTAAGTAGCCACTCAATACACCAGAAATTTTGACAAATAGTGTTATAAAGTGTACTCAACCAAATGCTCATCTTCACAGGACGATGGGGATAAAGAGTTTCTGCTGCCACAGAGAGGCCTACAGAGGTAATGTTAATATTATGTACATCAAACAATCTACACATTCAGATTGTTTTACATTTTTATGTGGAGTAGCCGATAGAATCTAAGTTTAAATCTAAGTATAAACGGGTATTCTTATCTCTCCCCGCGCCCCCAGAGTGTGGAAGAACAGCAGGAGGACGGTCCATCAACTTCTAGATGAACACAGTTCAGTGATTTTCAGTACATGCCACAGTTTAATTCTGTAGAATTTGTTTAGAACTACATTATGTTAATGTAATCTACTACTGTATTTTCAGTTGCCAGTTAATGAGTTATATAGACTTCATCTTATTAAAAAAATTGAATTGCTGTTTTATTCATCAGAGTCTTCATAGGATAAAAATACACTGTTTCCACAAAAATATGAAGCTGCACAACTGTTTTCAACATTGATGATAATAATCAGAAATGTTATTTGAGCAGCAAATCAGAATATTAGAATGATTTCTGAAGGATCATATGACACTGAAGACTGGAGTAATTATTTATTAATAAAATGAAAAGACATGAATAGGCAAAAAAAACATGTTTTTTTTTTATTCACCAATACATTTTTAGGTTTCAAGATTTTTTAATCCAAACTTTGTATAAAGATGATTCTCAATTATGTCATGAAAGATATAACAGAATGATTTGATATATCATATTACTTTATGCAATATGTGTGTAAACATAGCCATAAATGCCATTCCTCTTCTATGCAGTGCATCTATACACCTGTATCTAATTTGCATATTTATGTGTATTGTTTATTGTTTATTCTAAATTGTTTAGAACTACATTATGTTACTCTAATCTACTACTCAATCTTTATGGTAAGCGTGGAAGACACCCGTCGTGGGAGTCAGCATCGGAGTCTTCCTGCCCGGAGTCCTCCTCGCCTACGCTGAGCTCCCCAGTTCATGTAACGGTTTCTGCTTCACCTCCCTCTCCTGTCACCAGTCTGGCTTCCGTCTCCGCTCCGCGACCCAGGAGGAAGAAGAGAAGGAAGGGAGCCTCCCGTCCTTCGTCTCTGGCTGTCCCAGAGCCCGCTACTGCAAGCGCTGTCCCAGAGCCCGCTACTGCAAGCGCTGTCCCAGAGCCCGCTACTGCAAGCGCTGTCCCAGAGCCCGCTACTGCAAGCGCTGTCCCAGAGCCCGCTACTGCAAGCGCTGTCCCAGAGCCCGCTACTGCAAGCGCTGTCCCAGAGCCCGCTACTGCAAGCGCTGTCCCAGAGCCCGCTACTGCAAGCGCTGTCCCAGAGCCCGCTACTGCAAGCGCTGTTCCAGAATCTGCTGCGAGAGTTGTGGCTGATCAAGCTGCTAAGGAGGTTCTGCAAGCAGTTTCTGCCCGAAAGGAGATGCCTGTCATTGTTGCTGCCAAGACTTTGTCTGACTATCTGTCTAGTCTTGTCAAGATTCTTGAAATTCCTGCCAAACCTGTCATGTCCTCAAGTCCTGTGCCCACAGCTGAGGAGAGGGCTGTTTCCAAGGCAGCCGCTGAGAGCACTGTACCCAAGTCTACGGCAGAGAGCTTTGTTTCTGAGTCGGCGATGGAGTGCGCTAGGTCCGAGTCTGCTTCAGAGAGCGAAGGTTCCGAGTCTGTCTCTGAGAACGGGGATTCTGTCCCAGCTAATGTGTCCAGCCCTGTCCCTGCTAAGGAGTCCAGTCCTGTCCCAGCTAATGTGTCCAGCCCTGTCCCAGCTTCACAGTCAGCATCTTTCTCCGCTCCCTTACCACCTGCCACACCCACTGTCTTCGCTCCGCTGCCGGCTGCAGCGGTCCCCACTGTCACCCGACCTCTGTATGTTTCCCCGGACGCCCCTGTCACCACTTCACCCCGGACTGTTGCCCCCAAGAATGTTCCTTGTGTGTCTCCATCCAAGTCCCGCCAGATTCCTCGTCCTAGGCCCTCGTCCCGTAAACCCAAGACCACAGTCCCACCCACCCACCCTGGACATTCCCCCATGAACTTTGTTGTTTCTCCGCCCCCCCTTCCGTGTTTGTTATTTTTATTGTTTCACCCCAACCCTGTTATTGTTTATTCATGTTTGCCGTTGTTGTTATTTGTCATGTTTTGTTGGTTTGTGTCCTTGTCTCAGTCCGTCATGTCACGTGTTTAGTGTTCCCTTGGGGAGCGTCTGGAAGCCGCTCCTTAAGGGAGGGGTTCTGTCATGATTCTGCCTTGTCTCTGATTTTTCCCTGGTCTTGAGGCAGGATCATGACAGGCCCATGTTTTATGTGTAAGCACATGGCCATTTGTTTTGGCTGTGTGCTTGCGTTGTCTCGTCACGTAACCCCGCCCCCTTGTTACCCTTGTTTAGTCATTATTAATCATCTGTGTCACCTGTTGTCATTAGGTTCTCCCTATTTAATCCCCTTGTGTTTGCTGTCCTGTGCCGGTTCATTGCCAATCTTTATGTGAAGATTCATTCGTGAGTAACCTGTTGAGAAGTCTTGTGAAGTGTTTGATCCTGTCTTAGCTGTTAGTTTATTGTTCAGTTTTCTGTCAGTCTTAGTCTAGTCTTGTTAGTCAATCCGGTCTTGTTTTGCCCCCTCGTGGGTTGTTTTCCCTGTTATTTGTAAAGAATAAACCTTGTTTCCCGCAAACCGTCTGCAATTGGGTTCATCCTTGCACCACCATAACAGTAGGAAAGATGATAGATGTATTCTACAGAAATTTCAGACAAATATGACTAACAGATGGGGAAAAAATCAACATAATTTCATGTGTAAAGCCACAGTTCACTTCAGGTCAAAACGGACTCGAACGCAAAAGGTGTAACAATTTAGTTTGTTTACAAATCTGATTGTTTCTGAAAATCTGAAAACAAATTGTTTATTTTGACAGTCTTAACACACTTACAAGATTTCATATTCATACTAAAAACTATGGGTAACACTTTAGAATACTGTTCCTTCATTGATGACTAACTACACAGGAAAGCAGGGGAGACCGGGGACAGTTGCAACAGGGGATGGTTGCAACTGCAACATGTCATTTTTCTCCAATCAGAAACAAGCTAGAGTGATGACACTCATACTGCACATGCACAGTTAGACCCTCCCCCCACCAAGAAGACAGTAGACATATTCAACATCTGCTGCTGCATTTATTGAACAAAACTTGTTTTGGAGGTATGAAAGTAAATTTTTTCATGAGACATATTTTTGTCATACTGTCCTGACATTTTGTATGAATTAATCAAAACTTGAAGTATTGTTTTGTTGACTTCTAAGTGACATGGTTGTGTCAAAGTCAGTGTGTCTAGCAGGAATATGATGTTCTGTCATGGCTGATAGGGTCGGGGACGGTTGCAACAAGTTATAAATTGCATGTTTAATAAAAGTTTGTTGCATTGCAAATTGTTCAATTCTTCCTGTCTGACACTAAAATATGGAGGGATTGAATAGCATCTGTAACACGTGCACACTGAATCTGTGTAGGCCTATGTTCTACACATGAACAAACAAAACTCAATAACTGTTATTTGATAAATATGACTAAATAAATAAATAATAGGCTACAATTATATTATTGAAATAAATAATACTATAATATTATAGTAGGCCTAAAACAGTTAATATTTACAGAATTCTTTGCTCATTGAGACAAAAAGCTTAAGTTAATTAGTGAAATTTAAGGTATTTTTAATCATGTTGCAACCGTCCCTGGGTTGTGTTGCAACTGTCCCCTGGGTCGAGGTCAGTTGCAACATCTGACTTCTTCCATTCAAATAAATACTGTGAACGATATGCCATATATAATCATCTTTAAATGGTATGGGTAATTAGCAGACAGATGCAAGTTTAATATGTACAAATTTGGTTGATCTGGTCCAAATAGTCTCTGAGTAACTGAGATAAATGCAAAAAGTGTTGCAACTGTCCCCAGTCTCCCCCACTAAACATTCTAACATTCATTAAAGATGTAGTAACACTTGAGTCATACTATCCTAAACCTTACGCAAATCTCAAAAGCTTACAATGACTTAAGTCAATATTAGGTAGGCGGTTTTCCCAAAATTGTAATCGTTCAGGTAGGGCACCAGACAGTTTAAATAAACTGACAAACAATTTGAATCTTCTGATGACCCTTACGGGAAGAAACAGAAATGTTTCACATAGGGTAAGTCTTGTAATTTCATTAAGTCCGTTCACATTTTAAAGCAACAACAACAATAACAAAAAAATAACTTCAGTCTCTTAATGTCCAGAAACACGACCTCAGAAATGAGCAAATGAAAAGATTATTTAAATGAAATACGATTGCGTTTGCACACAGACCATAAAAGTTCAACAGTGGGCCTTTCATAAAACAATAAAAAAAATAAAAAATAAATCTATCAGATAGAAAGAATAATAATCGTGTTTGCGATGGAAGAATGGGGTCGTTTGATGTTATATGACAGAGTTAGAGAAATCGTTAACCAGGAAGAGCGCGGGGAAGCCTGAATGTTCCTTTTTAGCTTTTGGTGATAACACGTCGGGAAAAAAAAACGAAAAAAAAAAAAACGAAGCAACCAACAGTCACAGGTTAGGATTGCGATTCTGCAATTTGACTGGGTCAAGTTTCCTAACCCGCGTTAGGCATTGGTTTTCACAGGCGGCGTTCAGATTTCAGCTCGTTCAGACACTGAGACTGGGGACAGGTTGCAACATGGCATTTTTCTCCAATCAGAAACAAGCTAGAGTGATGACACTCATACTGCACATGCACAGTTAGACCCTCCCCCCACCAAGAAGACAGTAGACATATTCAACATCTGCTGCTGCATTTATTGAACAAAACTTGTTTCGGAGGTATGAAAGTAAATTTTTTCATGAGACATATTTTTGTCATACTGTCCTGACATTTTGTATGAATTAATCAAAACTTGAATTATTGTTTTGTTGACTTCTAAGTGACATGGTTGTGTCAAAGTCAGTGTGTCTAGCAGGAATATGATGTTCTGTCATGGCTGATAGGGTCGGGGACGGTTACAACAAGTTATAAATTGCATGTTTAATAAAAGTTTGTTGCATTGCAAATTGTTCAATTCTTCCTGTCTGACACTGAAATATGGAGAGATTGAATAGCATCTGTAACACCTGCACACTGAATCTATGTAGGACTATGTTCTACACATGAACAAACAAAACTCAATAACTGTTATTTGATAAATATGACTAAATAAATAAATGATAGGCTACAATAATATTATTGAAATAAATAATACTATAATATTATAGTTGGCCTAAAAGAGTTATATTTTCAGAATTCTATGCTCATTGAGACAAAAAGCTTAAGTTAATTAGTGAAATTTAAGGTATTTTTAACATGTTGCAACCGTCCCTGGGTTGTGTTGCAACTGTCCCCTGGGTCGAGGTCAGTTGCAACATCTGGCTTCTTCCATTCAAATAAATACTGTGAACGATATGACATATAGGCTATAATCATCTTTAAATGGTATGAGTAATTAGCAGACAGATGCAAGTTTAATATATACAAATTTGGTTGGTCTAGTCTAAATAGTCTCTGAGTAACTGAGATAAATGCAAAGTGTTGCAACTGTTCCCGGTCTCCCCTAATCCATGCGCGTCCCTTCTTTATCATTTCACACGCTGAAAAAACCTTTTCGTTTGTACAAATTCTAATAACTATTATGAAGTTGTTCAGGTTTCCATTTGGTATTATTTAATATGATTATTAATTAAATATTGGTTTGTAGCGGTTCGCTACATTAGTTATCAAGCTTTTCACGTTAGAGTACTGATCCAAATTATTAGTTCCTTAAATAGTTACTGATTACAGTTCTCATCCCCAAGTCGTCATATACTGACGCTTTCAAAAATGCTTCAATATCTGACGCTCAAAGCACCCTTTAGCGTCCATATGAGACGCATAACCCTACCACAGACCTAAACCTACCCATAAACGAAGCGTCTCATATTGACGCTAAGGGTGCTTTGTGCGTCGGATATTGACGCTTTCGAAAGCGTCAGTTACATGACGCCTAAACCTACCCATAACCGAAGCGTCACATATGGACGCTAAAGGGTGCTTTGAGCGTCAGATATTGAAGCTTGTTTGAAAGTGACGCTTTGGGGTGAGAATGTGTTGTAATAGTGAACTACAGTTCGACTGAGCGCTGTTCATTAATCAGAGTTTCTTGTTAGTAGGCTATACTATAAAGTCAGTAGTGCGTTACTCTTATCTTCCTGTGTAGTTATTCATTAATGAAGGAACAGTATTTTAAAGTGTTACCGAAATATGGATTTTTAAAAAAGTATGTAGGCCTACCTTTTTGTGTCAAAATAGACTCGAATGCAAACGAGTTTATGACTCGGGTATTAATATGGCAGTAATACGACTTGAGAGTGCATTCACATCCGATTTTCAACTTGGAAACTTGTATTTACGATTATTCCAATAGCACGTAAAGGCAACATTAATCCTGTAAAGCCTGACTTTTGTAAGTATTTTCCTCTGTTTTATTCAGAGGTTTATTTAGAAATTCTGAAAGCTTGTAATGTAAATCAATGAGATCTTTATAACAGTATAGCAGACTGCTTACATAAAATGCATATATCAGTTTCACTTGATATGTCTTATAATAAGATGATATTGAAATGCTTAGTTTTATGATCAAAGCATTGCAGTTTGAATCAATACAATAATGATTGAGAGATGAACAAACATTCCTCAAAAGCCTGATGGGTAATTTTTGATACTCACATTTTAACAAAATTGATATTCAAGTAAACCTAAATTGCTTTAATCTAGTATATGTTCATCTTGAAATATAACTAAAGTTATTCTTATTTTTACTTTTTATTTTGTTATGTAAAATTACCTTTTATAGGTTTATTTTTATTAATGTAATCAGTAAAGATTTCACAGAAAAAAAAAAAAGAACTTGAAGGTGGACTTCTTGCCAAAAAAAGCATGAATTATCAATCAGACGACAGAAGGACTGTAGTAGATTGTGTTCAGCAAGTTTCAGCGAAGTTTTGATAATGTTCATTATTTAGAGTTCTCAGCAATTAGCATATCCATAGGGTTAAAAAGTATTTTTATAATCGCTTGTAAAGGAAATTACAATAGATTAATAGCCTGAGAGCGAGAGCGAGAAAGATAGAGTTCCTTGGAAGAGAAGATCAGTCAGGAACCGTGGTTGCGCAACACACTCTCATGTTGTGTGGGAGTTTCTCTCTATAAAAGGGAGAGTGCAGGCCTGTGTTAGACTACAGCAGACGCTCACTTCACACGTTTACTGGCATTTCTCTGCACAACACTGATTCAGAATGATGAAGTTCACCGTAACAGCCTTCGTGTTTCTGATCTGCACTGCTGCACTATCCACAACAGAAGGTAAGCAGAATATAACATTCATAACGATGTTTTAAATCAATTCATTTGCAGATATTTACACCAACTCTCTCTCTCTCTCTGTCACTGCAGGAATGCCTCAAATGAGCAGGCGCTGCCAGTGCATTCAAACACATTCAAACCCACCAATTCCTACTGGAAGAATACTCTCGTTGAAGGTGATTCCTGCTGGACCACACTGCAAAAATGAGGAGATCATGTGAGTGTGAATCTTACTAAAACAACACTTCAAATACAGACACATTATTGCTTCTTGCTTCCATCTGTCAAGGTTCCACACTCCTCCTCCTCTTCTTCTTCTTCTCTTCATCATCTCAGGAGTTCACGTGTGGTGGACACTTGTTGATGATTTTTTCACTAATTTGAGTGATTTAAGCCTTCATATTAAAAGGTCTTTAAGATCATTAGAGTGGCTGGTAGCGTGTGGAAATTCATAACTGATGATGATACATGGATGTTTCGTCTGAATGAATGAATTTGAGGCTTATTTTACTCTCCTTCATGTTGTTTCAAACCTGTATGGCTTTTATTTTCACCAGATGTTTAGCAGAATGCCTGAGCTGTTCTTCTGTAAAATAAAATAAAAGGTCTTGCTTTATATGGAAAAGAGCAGCTTGAATATTCTGCTATAAATAAATACTTTTGTATTGCACAGAAGAAGAAAAAAGTCATACAAATTTAGGAAAGCATTAGGATGATTAAACAATGACAATGTCTATTTTTTTAGGTGAACTTCATTTAACAATAAAGTCGTGACTTACCAGAATGTCATTTATAATTCCATACAATCGTGTGTCATTTTATAGATTTTAAATAATCATACATTTGTTTCTTACAGTGCTACAATGAAGAAAGGAATGATGTGTCTCAATCCTAGAGTAGACTGGGTGATTTCTCTCAAGAAAGAGTAAGTTTGTCTATGATGATGTGTCACACTTATTATCTGTCTTATTATTATTAATATAAGTTCATTCAAATCATGCTAATGGATGAATTTTAATTAATACTTTTAATCTCGGACACTGCGGCACCTTTCATCCTTCAGACAGTAATGTAATGTGTGTCTCTTCATGTTTGCAGAATGTGCAAGGGGAACATCAAGAGCCAGTATAACTGTTCTAAAAACACAAAGAGCAACTGAAGTACTTTTTATTTGAATTCATCTCTTGAAGTATTGAATGTGAAAACGTGCTTTTTATAAAATGTGAATTGATGTGTTTTTTTTTGTGTGTGTGTGTTTTTTTTACTTATTTATTATTATTGTCTCACTAAATTATAGTTTTATATGTTCATGTAGTTTTGCATTGTTTTTGAATGATGACACGCTTATACTAGCAATAAAATATGTTTTAATTATCTTAATGGATATTTTTGTTGGTTTTTATTGTGCTTATTTTTTTTCATCTTGCAAAACATTACTAGGTTACTGTAGATTACAACATGAATTCAATATTATTCCCTGAGCTATTCACCATCATGTCATTCCAAACCTGTAAGACTTTATTCTGCAGAACCCAAAATCTGATTATTATTTTTTTACATGCAGTTACAATGAACTGAGACTGAATCTTTCTAGCTTTCAAAAGCATCATAAACATGTAATAAAAATGGACCATGTAACACATGCATACATCTGAAGCCATTCAAGTTATTGAATCTCATGACATCTGGTCTCATTTACATGTTAATGCACTCTAAAAAATAAAGGTTCCAATGGGTTTTCACAGCGATTCCATAGAAGAACCATTTTTGGCTCCCCAAAGAACCTTTCAGTGAACATTTCTTAAAAGAAAAAAATATATATCTTAGTGGGGATTTTTTTCAGTAATCCAATTAAATAAATTTAGGGTAATGGTTCAAATCTATGTTTTATAACTTGAGCAAATGAAAAATATATAACAATATATATTTCCCTTAACAATATTCACTGAAAACTATTTCATGAGAATGAATGGTTGCCATTATGATGATCAGTGTTTCATTTAGTTGGGCACTTTGATGCTTGGCTTTTTATGTGAGTTTGTGGTTTTTGTAACAGTGTTTACCAAAATATTTAATTAGTTGTAAGCCAGAAATAAAGATGATCAGGTGATATAGTTTTTATCATCATAAAGTAGAATAGTTCAATAATGTTATCCCTGACCAAAAGTGGCTGTTTGTTTTTAACAGATAATAATCACCAACAATACTTTCTCACCACAGATCAGATATTCTGAGTTTTGATTTTTAAAATATATTATGTGAAAAATTTTTTTTAAGACACACAGAAATCAAGAATCAACATATGAATTTCAAAAATGGTGACATGCCTTACGCCACATGCATTGCAGCATGAAACATGTCTCCATTGCTGTGATTCATATGATGATTCATTCTTGATATCTGTTTGTGTGCAAGAAAAAAAATCCTGCAACGTATTCAAATTTCAGAATATCTCATCTGTTGCAAGAAAGTACTGTTGGTGAATATAATCTATTAATACCAAATAACAACTTTTGATCTGTATAAGATAGGTGATTTTTCTATTTTATGATGCTTAAAAATAAATCACCTGATCATCTTCTGGCATTCTTTGCAATAAATTATGTATTTTGTTAAACACTGTTACAAAGACCACAAACTCACATAAAAAGCCTAGAGTCAAACTGGCCAACTAAAAGAAACACCATAATGGACAACATATTTTGAATAAAGCATAAACATCTAAACCTCTGTTAATTCTCAATAAGAGCTTCTGCTGAGATCTTGAGAGATTTATGGTCTTCTTTTATTTCCAGTTGATTTCAGGCTGTAATAGTTGAGAGTGCAAGCATGATGTTGAACCAACATCACATTGTAACATTGATTCAATGCCATTACCATTCATTTTTTGGATGGAATTAAAAAAAAATTGTTGATTCAAGGCAGTTAATGTTGACATATTAACATTGATTAAACATTGTTTCGATGGTGGCTTGCTATCTGGGTTGTTTTCTAAGGTCAATGTTTGCCAGCTCTTAGAAGTTAAAAATCTGACACTTGAGTACTGAAATTGTGGATGTGTGGAAGTAATGTATAATAAGTTAATAAATATTGATGTAATGGAAATTATTTATGTCTTTTTTTTTTTTTACTAGATCCTGGATAAGTATACATATTAAGTAATGTTTCTTAATGGGAAACATGTTTTATTAAATCCATATCTTTTTGTTGTTTAGAACAAATCATTTCCATTAACTTGTATTTTTAAAAATGAGAATCAATTGATTGTTAAATTTATATATATTTGATTGGAGAAAACAAACCTGACTTGACTCATGCATACATCTGAAGCCATTCAAGTTACTGAATCTTATAACATAATTTACATGTTAAAGGAACACGCCGACTTTTTGGGACTTTAGCTTATTCACCGTATCCCCCAGAGTTAGATAAGTCCATACACACCCTTCTCATCTCCGTGCGTGCCGTAACTCTGTCTGACGCACTCACCACTAGCCTAGCTTAGCACAAAGACTGGAGGTAAACGGCTCCAGCTAGCATATGTAACAGTGGTCAGGCGGTGAAGGGACTGAGACCAAAACTGGCTTTTCTCACATTTATTCCTTTGGAAAATCAGAACACAAAACATGCCTTCAGGCACTGGCATACATAAAACAGCATCCAATGTAAAGCATACCGCTTCTGATCTTCTGTTGTAAATTATTACACCTAAAGGATACACCTTTAGCATACTAGATGGGGATAAAATAAACTTAAGAAAAATAGGCCTACACAGGAAAATATTTCCTCCTTCTGTAACTAATTCACATTTAACATATGGAGCAACATACCTTTGGAAAATCAGAACACAAAACATGCCTTCAGGCACTGGCATACATAAAACAGCATCTGCACATACAAAATAAAAGAAATACACTGAATACATGGAAAGTTGCTAGCGGAGTTTACAGCTTGTCACGTAAGAATCAGTGTGTATGAACTCGTGGTCATAATGAAAACATTAATAAACTTTCTCTAAGTTGCTAGAATTGCACCCAAATCTTAACAATACATGTAAAGTAATATAACACAGGTGATATGTCGAAGTTTTCAACTTAAACAACATTTTACAGTTATAACATTAAAACAAAGTGGGAAGTGCTTTATACAGTTAACCTACCCAATGTAAAGCACACCTGGCAGGACAAAACGTAGCAGAGCTGCAGTACACTGTTTCTCCAAAGGGGGTGCTCCAAACCACCAAACTCAATACAGCTGCTTAATTACGGTGAAAATCACATACAAACACTAACCTACATTTCTAACTCTGTTACACATACTGCTCCCAATAAGTGACAAAATAACGCCAACATTTTCCTATTTACATGTATTGATTTGTATAGTCACAGCGTGTACAAATAACAAGGTCACATGAGACACAGCCATCTTCTAACAGTATACATACTGGGAACTATATTCTCAGAAGGCGAAGCACTGCTAGGAAAATGTTGGTGTTATTTTGTCCCTTATTGGGAGCAGTATGCTAGCTGGAGCCGTTTACCTCCAGTCTTTGTGCTAAGCTAGGCTAGCGGTGAGTGCGTTAGACAGTGTTACGGCACGCACTGAGATGAAAAGGGTGTGTATGGACTTATCTAACTCTGGGGGATACGGTGAATAAGCTAAAGTCCCAAAAAGTCGGCATGTTCCTTTAATAACCTTTTCATCCCACAAAAGGTTCTTTATAGTCGGAAAAGGTTCTTTGGATTTTCAGAATGTTCTTCACACTAAGAGAAAAAAAAGTATGAATATCCAGTTTAGGTGGCTTGCTAATAAGTAGGCTATACCTTTAACAAAAATATATTTAAGTGACTCAATCTTATATAAAAAAATATTCTTTTTTATATGACTCTAAAGTGCTCTTTTTAAATGCTCAAATTACATTTGTTGTGTTAATGTCACTGATCTTAAAGAATAAAAACTTGCACGAGTCCTGGAAGCGGTGTAGGTTTCAGCCAGTCACATTGAAGGGTTGAGAGTTTCTGGAAAGCTCATGGCTCTGGTTTGTACCGTTTTCATCAGATAGTCTCTGATTGGTTTGGCCTGCTTGGGAGTTGAGGCTGAACTTTGCTGTGTGTGTTTGTAGTAATTATGATTCATGTTTTAGTGCACATCTCCTTGATATCAGCCTTCATGGTGGTCAGATTCAGTTCATATCTTGACTTACTGTTACCTCTAATTAATTGTATGTAATCTTAAAACCACAATGTATTAGACAATAATAGACAAAAGTGCATTTATTATTATTCATTAATTTATTATTCATTAATTCATTAATTAATCCATTCATCTGCTCCTGCTTGTGTACTGTATAATCTACCACCTTTTTACTTTAAACTTGGCATTTTTCACTGCTAATATTATTGTTTCTCATGACAAATTGCTTGTGATGTTTTCCGTTTCTAAGTCGCTTTGGAAAGAAGCATCTGCTAAATAAGATTTTTTAAATATGTCCCTCTATGTTTTATCATCTCACATCTTTAACATGTTTTCAGCTCAAATCAAGATTTAATTTCCATTACATATGTGCAAATGCAGTGTGTACTGTACATTGTCTCTGTGATTTTGTGTCATTCCTTACTTCAGGTGTAACGAGGAGTCAGTGTCGTGAGGATCCATATGCAGCTTTATTAAAACAGAATGCAAGTCAAACAGGCAGAGTTCAATCACGGGCTTCAAACACAATGTAGATAAGGCAGAATCAAAGTCAGAGTTCAGGCTGAAGATCAGGGCAGGCGGCAAACACACAGGATAATCAAATGACAAGGCAGATGGAATCAGAATAGGCAGGCGACAAAGAATCAGAGTCCAGTAACCAGTCCAGTCCAGTCCAGTCCAGGTCAGGTCAGGTCAGGTCAGGTCAGGGAAATCACACACGGAATAAACGCTCAGAAATGTTTGCATGGCAAGACAAGACTTCACAATGAGGAAGCTGGGAGAACAGTTTAAATAGTTCAGAGTCAATGGAAAACACCTGTGAGTCAATGGAAAACACCTGTGAGTGAAATCAGCCACAGGTAGGGGGTATATGGGAAATGAAGTCCAAAGAGTTAGTACTCAGGTGATGGTGACCTCTGGTGGTGAGCGGAGGGAGCCACAGAGGCTGAATTCGTGACATCAGGGATTACTTCAAATGTTTTGTCATCTGAACCCCTTTGATCTCAAATATTAAAATTTGACTACACATTTGCATGTTCACTTTAGAAACAGTTTACATAAATCATTAAATGTAAAGCCCTTTGAGTGCTGAGAAAAGTATATAAACTATATAAATCCAACTAATTATTCTTATTATTAATTGTTATTACATTTTCAAAAGCTGTGTACGTTGCATTACAATATGCAGTTCAGTTGAATGTGATAGTCCACTATTAGCTAATCATTACCTACTATTTTTCATACCTCACTGAAGACTACTAACTACAGAAGTGAACATTTGAAGTTGTCCTATAAGACAAGAATGAGTATTGTTCAAAATTCATGTATAACTTTGATGAAAGGTTTTGATCCACTTCAAATGTTGGCCACTGTACTATACAGGTTCATAATTAATATTAATAATGCATAATGTATAATATAAGGGTATGGTAACCCATTATTAATGACTCAAGTGTTACTACATTTTTCTAAGGAACTTCTAATTATTTTGGATCAGTATTCTAAAGTGAAGATCATGGGAACACACTAGTATGACTAAAGTGTTACCAAATCCATCGGAGCGAATTACTATTCAAAATATTACAAAAATCTCAAAAGTTTACAGTGACTAAGGAATTAGTAGTTGAGTCACTTGAGTCATTACTAGTGGGTTTCTGTTACCTTTTATTATAAATGATGCATTAATCATGTTAATTATGAACCTCTATATAGTAGTTCTCTGGGAGGTATGAAAAAAATAGTAGTTACTGAAACTACCCAACGCTCTCTCACGACCAGTTCATACCAATTCGTACGATTTGTAGATTCAGGGTCGAGGTCAGTCATTCGTAAGAATTCATATATTAGCCACCTCATAAAATTCATACAAATTGCCGTGAGATCGGGTTGGAACTACCACATTCAACTGAGCGCTATTACTTACTAATTGGTTAATCAGTTTCTTGTTAGTTAAAAGTAGTTACTAAAATATTAATAGTGCGTTACTCATTTATTCATGTGTAGTTGTTCATTAGTTGAAGTGTTGCCGTCTTTGGAAATCTGTAACCAGAAAACCCCCATGCAGTGCTGTGTCAGTGTCTTCTTAAAGGATTAGTTCACCTCAAAATGAAAATTTCCTGATAATTTACTCACCCCAATGCCATCCAAGATGTCCATGTCTTTCTTTCTTCAGTGAAAAAGAAATTAAGTTTTTTGAGGAAAACATTTCAGGATTTTTCTACACACAACAGAGTTGAATGGCAACCAGAATGTTGAAGTTCAAATCAATGCAGTTTCAAAGGACTCTGAAGTGCTTCAAAGGGCTCTACACGATCCCAGTCGAGAAATAAGGGTCTTAGCGAAACGATCGGTCATTTTCTAAAAATAAAAATAAAAATGTATATACTTTTTAACCACAATTGTTCGTATTGTGCTGGTCTGCGACGCGCCACGCATTGCGTCATCACGAAAAATCCTGAAATGTTTTCCTCAAAAAACTTAATTTCTTTTCCACTGAAGAAAGACATGGATATCTTGGATGGCATTGGGGTGAGTAAATTATCTGGAAATTTTCATTTTGAGGTGGACTAATCCTTTAAGTCTTACACTTTGAAAAAAATACTCTGTCAGAGCATTTCTTACTCTTATAGCGTCATCTTTGAGCAAGATCAGACTGGTGAGTTTGTGTAGGCCTACGTGATCCAGGTAAAGCCGGGGCGTGTGACTCTGTGCGGCATTAATGAATGAAGAATTGAAAGTATGGGATACCTAGAATAATCAAAGATCTAAATTTAATCATAATCAGTATTTATGATTATTTTCTAAAAAGACACACAATCTAAATTTGACAATCATTTGAAATTGGAGTCAGATTAAGCGCAGAGCTAAAGTAAAATTTAAACCAAATTATCAAAATTAAGTGAACTTCTGAACGCTGAAAAGAAGCATTACACCTTCGCCCATACGGATGGTCTTTACACAAATAATTCCACATGTCAGTTTTGACAGGCCAAATGAGATGCTCGCCGATTGGATGGACCTTTTTGCATTTGGCAATGCGCTGTAACACCATGTAAGTGTAGGACTGAAAATAATCCAAGATATTTCTTTACTGTTTCCACCACAAGGACCATTGGGAGTTCAAGGCACAGAGGGGCTGATAGTGATCAAGGCCTGTAGGCTAACATGTTTGTACTTTGGGGGTCAATGAATTGTCACACCTTTAGTACAGTGGGGGGAGTGTAATTATCTGATTGGTCAGTTTGAATGTCTCACATTTGGGTTTTAGTCACATGGTCAGGAAAGGATAAAAGATTGAAACTGTTGCTCCGTCTCAGTGTCTCTCTTCTTCTCTGGGTCCCTTTCTTGGGGCTCTCTCTCTCTTTACCTCCTCCTTCCTCTTACTCTCTCTCTCTGGTAACATTTTTTCATATATGCTGGGTACAATTAATAATATAAGTTATCATCATCTCATACATCTATTTTGTAACTATTTTAAGTGTAACCATAACCATATTTTGTCATTAAACCTTTTCAATTACAACTAATGTGCTAACTAGTTTTTAATTGGTATTGACTTTGAAGTGCTACATATTGCAATACAATATCGTCACTCTCTATAGCAATGCTCTCCCACAAATATTAAGCTACTGTAACTGCGCTTATTTCCTTCATTGGTATAAGTGGCAGTGGGTGGAATAGACAAGAAATGTGCAGTTTTCTACCATCTTGCTAATAACATTTCTTTACTCATCCGGCAAGTCTTGCAGCTTGAACCACTGCAGGAATCCACCCTTACAACACACATACGGTCTTTTCTGTAAAAATGACACTACAATGGGCACTGCATTTGTATTTGAATGATTGATCTTTCCTGTTTTATACATCAGTTAATATTCATACCTAATGAGTGAATTCTATAAAGAGATTAATTCATCTTAATTCAATAAAAAAAGTGTTGTGGAGTGACTTTCACTCGACTTTTCGTTTTCTGTGCTTATTTCCCTTTTCAAGAAAAAAACAACCTTTTTGTTGATTTGTTTATTTCTTTTATTTTAAACCTATGGATATAAGAACATATTAATTGTAATAACTGTATTTTTGACTAAACATAATATAATGCACTGGTAACATGCTTCAGTATGTTTATAGAGTACATGCTATGCTGGAGTTTATATGGTATTTCTCTTTGGTCAAAGACTACAGACGTGTGTTTCTCAGCTTCATCCTCTGTGGCGTTCAAGGTTGTATGGTGAGCTCAGTCTCCCCGTACACCTGTCTGAGCGCAGCACAGTCTAGACTCGCCATCAGTTTAGTAGAGCCGGCCCGGCGGGGACTGAATGTCTCCGTCCACGTTATAGAGGTGCCTGGAGAAATCAGACTGAAAAACACATCACACACACGTCAGAATGACACAAAACCTGCAGTACGGACTTACATTCATGCATTTAGCAGATGCATTTATCCAAAACAACTTGCATTGCATTCAAGGTATACATTTGATTAGTTCATGCATTCCCTGGGAATCAAACCCATGACTTTAGTGATGTGAATCTCACATAAAACATGTTCATGTCACATTTCACTCTTACAAAAAGGAACCGTTTTTTTGCACCGCACATTATTCTCAATTAGTGTAATATGGTAATTTTAACATATATGTTTTTTATTTTACTTGTATGCATTGCATTTAAAATATATGTAATATGTACAGATATGTGCAATGGTGTCGGTCTGACAGTGTTCACCTGTACTGCTTGTGTTTGAGGGCCATGATTCCAGGACCCTCCATACGCAGATCCACATTCTCCAGACTGAAATTAAACGGGTTGGTGAACTCGACTGACACATACATTTCCTCGCTCACTCTTGGAGAACCAGTCACCTGTACAGAGAGGCATAGCAAAGAGACAAGAGAGAGAAAGAAGAGAGACATGAACTAGTCTATAGTCTACCAGTAGAGGGCAGCAGATTCATTTACATTCAATTATCAAAAGCAACTTACAGTCCATTCAAACAACATTTTGTCAGTATGTGTGTTACCTGGGAACAGAACCCAGCTTTTATATATATATATATATATATATAAACTTAAAATCTCAGGGGTCCATCAAGTAAATATTTTAGGTCAAAGGGGTTTGTCTGACCAAAAAAAAAAAAGTAAATTTAACTTAAATTTTATTTCAATTAATAAGAGACCAAATATCATTTAAACTTTAATCATTAAACTTCAAATTTATAATGTTTTTATATTGTTTTATTTGTATATAATAATATACAAGTATAATAATACGTTTGATTAAAAGGTTAATAATCTTAAAATTATTTTTATTATCTATACTTTATTTGAGCTTTTTCAGTTCCCTCATCAACGGCAGTTTGGGAAACCCTGGTTTTAATGTTTAAATGAGAGGTACAGTAACAGTAATAGTAATGCCTGACCTTCACTATGAGTTTGGGGTTGTGCATTGTGATGACTTTCATTGCTGTTATGATCTGTCCCGTCTCTTTAATCTTTCCTGTAGCGATGAAGTGGATGTTTCCCTGTTCCACCAGTTTGCGCATGTAGTCCTCGCTGCGCACAGACACTTTCTCCTCCTTACCTATCGCCAGCAGGGGGAGCATTAAAAGCATGAGTATAGATCCAATCATATTACACTCTCTCCTAGGGCTGGGTTGAAAATATAAATTTCTCGATTTTAATCAAATCTCCTTTCTATGTACTGATATCGTTTATTTAATCCTGATAAATTATCTTTTATTTTATTTGTATCGTGCCGACCTACCAATAAATTACAATAAGCTTTGTGCTGTTACTTTTGATGTGAAACAAAGTCTTAGCTTTCAAATTCAGTCAATTTTATTATGAATTTTACCATTTTGGCACTTCAATGTAGCGTGACAGATCGCTGTTCAAGCGGCATGTAAACCCATAATCTCTTCCTCTTCACTAATATTTACAGCTCCAAATAAACATGAATGAAATACATCAATAAAACGGCTTGTAAACAATATGCCACGTAACATTACATTTACCTTTAGAAAAGCTGTTCAATGACCATAAACTCAATAGTAAGAAAGAAAAAAAGAACTCTAGAGAGGAGCATTTTGCTAAATATATGAATTAAATATGAATTATATTTTTACTTAACCTGTTCTTCAAAATTGAATGTGTGTTTATATAAATCTAGTTATGACAGCCACTGTGTAAATGTTTATATTTTTAAACAACTAGTTGAAACATAATTATGTCATTATTACTATAACGTTATTATAACAAGAACAGTAAGAGTTTGTATACAAATCAGGACCTTTAAAATTATATTAATGTACCCACTGTACAGTTACAGCATTGGTTGAGTTTTTTTTTCCTTGACATGTACTGTAACTGATAAATATTCACATGAATCGATATCAAAACGAGAACTTCTGCAAACTTGTGAATCAATATTGAATCGAGAAACTCGTGTAGGCTACCCAGCCCTCCTCTCTCGTACGTGTACTCACTCTGCAGTGGCTCTAGTTTCACTCTGGGTGTATTAAACACAACCTCTCCGCTCGGGACTCCGGTGTAATACACCACAGTCCCGATGATGTACACGTCTGCACTGCGCCGCTGGTCGCTGCGGTTGTTAAACTGCAGCGTCACGTTAAAGTTGTCCCCTACGCGAACGTCCAGATTAAGGATCTCCACATCCACATCACCCTTAGGAAGAGAGGATTTCTCCCTCTGACAGCCGAACTCCTCCGCTTTCTCCAGCACACGGCGCTCCTCTGGGCTCCCTGAGGAAAGAGAGGTTTAAAATGGAGGTCGATCCTGGTTATCTGACATTTACATCCAAGAGCAACTTCTCTCACCTTCAGGAAACTTGTATTGATTGGTGATGTCTCGACGCCCGTCGTGCAGCACGGCTTTGGTCAGAACCATGCGGCCCACGTGAGAGGTATTGACCTTCACCGCGTCCAGTGTCCCATCTTTATGTCTACGATAAAAGACCACGTCACTGTTCACCTGCAGAGAGAGATAGATAGATTAGGTGGATGGATACATGGATGGACAGACAGATAGATAGATAGATAGATAGATAGATAGATAGATAGATAGATAGATAGATAGATAGATAGATAGATTAAAAGCAAAAAGGACTCTTTGACCTGGTATTAAGATGCGTTTTGGTCGATCGGATCACAAGTGGACGATGCTAAATTCAGGTGTAAACGGGTCTAAAACGCTTTGAGCTTGTGGATTGTCGACCGGATTGTCGGCTGAAGACCCAAGTTTGGTTTGAAGATGAAAAACGTATCAAACACAATGTTCTCTTATCATTCCTGATTTCTAACACACTCACAGCGTTCGGCTGGTCTTACGGCTGTCAGAACAGAAACTAAAGCTGATGATCTCTGTGTGTTTTTTTCCGTCGTCTCCGGTCGCGTTCATATGTAAATTGCATGAGCTTATTTTGACCATTAGATCGAAAGATCTGAAAAAACACAAACATTTCCCTCCCATAGACCCTCCCTTCGAAGAAATCAGGACAGAAGAGGTTGAAAGTGGACAAAAGGATCAAAACACCAGGAGTAAACGGGAATGTGTCTCCCTCATCTACATGTGATCCGATTGACCAAATTGCATCTTAATGCCAGGAGTAAACGGGGCCTGTCACATGGCTTGCATTACCTCAGCGAAGACAAAAGGGGCATCAAACGGGTAGCAGATCTGGCCGTGTTTAATGGCAGCTACTGATGCAGGACCGCACCTGAACATACCTGACAGAAGAACAGCCTCAATGACATCACAGAACAACAAACAGATGCAGTGTGTGTGTGTGTGTGTGTGTGTGTGTGTGTGTGTGTGTGAGAGAGAGAGAGAATGTCCTACCATCACTTGTCTCCTGTGGCGTAGCGTCCACAACCTGCCATCCTCCAAAGCCAGAGGGCAGATCGGGTCTCGCCATGTAGCACTCGTTCCAGCAATGATAATTCCTGCAGATGAAGATAAAGCAAGTCATTTACTGCATAAGCCACATTCAGCAACAGGGTGAGAGATTCACAAGGCCTTGGGGTAAAAATACTGCCAAAATGAACAAAAAATCCTCCTCAAGTTCACGATAAGTGGACCAAAAAGCCTTGTACAAATTAAAGTGAAATAAAATGAATGAACTGCGTCAATTGCATTATTACATCGTGATGCAGGGCGTAACTATTATTACAATAGTAATAGTATGCAATTGTGTTAATACATGTGTGCCATATATAAAACATTTGATCCAAAACAACAAATTTTTTGTGCAATTGAATTTCCAAATGTGTTACCATGACATGTTGTATGTATTTTTAATTAATTATACAATTTTAACTCATATTTAGTAATGTACTTGATGCATAATGCATTGTAAAGGTATTCATAATGTACTTTATAAAGCATTATATCTTTCATAAATAATTGTAACCAAAGTTAAAATGCATTATAATATTTGCAGATTCTGAAATGGGTTGTTTGTCAATGATTAAATAAGTATTATAATGTATTATAACTGTGTTTAAAATTATTCACAAGACCACACAATGCTTTATAAGGTGCATTACAAGACATAGCATTAAAATATTTTTATAATGCATTATCTATATAGGCTTTAAGTAAAGTGTTAGCAAAAATTGTACTGCTAAATTGCAGGCTGTAAAAGAGCACAAACCAGATGGAATCCTTGGTGCGATTCCGGTCCACTTTTCCGTTTTCGTCCAGAATGATGTCCATCTTCAAGTTTCCGTCATTGTCGTGGGCGGAGAAGTAGTTTGTCACGACCCTGCTGGGGATCCCGAGACTACGCAAGACTGTGGGGAAGAAGGAGATGATAATTAATCTCATTACACAGCTCTCGGAAATGCTCGGTTCTGATTGGTCAGTTATTCGCCAATAATGACCGTTGTCAAAAGCAACGGTTTATAACGACTGTTTTGTGCACTGTAATGGATTTTAAGATAATTAACAGGTAGGATTTTAAAACATTTTCTTATCAAATCCCTATTTCATGACCCCTCTGTTATTATTTATATGATGAAAAGCTGTGTAATAAGTGATATGACTATACACTGATATGAACTTGTTTGTTGGTCTAGGCTCAAAGCTGCTTGCTAGGGACTCTTTTCAGTTGTGGAAGCTTTGTGTTGAATGAGCTAATAAAATAGTTAAACTCAGATCAATATTTCGTGTCTAATTATTTACTTATGTGGCGTGTAATAAGCTTACATCCAATACAAGCTAATACAATGTAATGTAATAAGCTTGTAATCACCCCTTCAGCTGATACAAGACCTGATCACCCAGTCAGGGTTTCAGCGATAACAGCCAGCTGGATATACATTATCCCTTACATATAGACCGGAGATCATGTGACCTATAAATGAACGTCTTGTCCTGTTGAAGTGAGCTCTCACAGGAGTTGAAGACGGCAGCGTAGACCCAGCACTGGCTGTAGCAGACCGGCGTTCCTTTGGTGTTGGCGTAGTCCAGGAGGATCTCCACGCTGCCGGTCCAGGACGTCGGCGGGACGCCGTACGTGTAATCTCCACTCCAGTTTCCCACCAACACGCCCTCGTCATCACGGGAGTTCAGCTGTTTTGAGCCAGGGAAGAAGTGAGCTCAACAATAACTTCATGAAAGTTGAAAACGATATGTTGTTTCGCCAACAGCACACATTATAAATCATCATGTGGAAATTTTAAAATGCTGTGTTTTTAGTATTAAAGGTGACCTGTGATGCAAAATTCACTGAACATAAATGTGTGTACACCACCCTATAATAATAATAATAATCCACACACTCCTCTTTTTATTCCCCCTAAATCATAAGCAGTGTCTCAGAACAAGCCGTTTGTAGATTCTAGCAATGTGATGTAAGAAATGCCTAGGCCCCGCCCACAACTTCTGACAGACTCCGCCCTATTAGCATAGACCCCGCCCTCAGTGAGCGGTACACAGTCCAGCATGTTTATCTCCTCGACCAGGGCATTTAACTGCAGCGTTCAAGTAAGAAATGAATTCCTTTTAAAGCTACTCCCTAGTGAAAAAAGTATACATTATTGTATTTGAAATATATTCCCTTTATCAATAGTACATTGCAAATATACTAACAAATTTTTTTTACTATCTTTAAATATATTAAAAGTATATTAGCATCATGCTTTTACCTGTTTTCACAATACAACTTTTAACACACTTTAAAATAATTGTACTTTAGTATATTTTCTGAAAATATATTTTAGAAAAAATATACTTAAAGTGAAAATTCAGTTTGTTTTTTAAAAGTGTATTTATTTGCACTTTACTTAAATATATTTTAAGTATATTTTTTAACTGTGTGCTGGAAATGATCATTGTAACAATGCATTGAAAGTATACTTTCAAAATACATTATAGTAGCCGATAGTATATTGTACGAAGTATAGCTAAGTTATATTTGTTTATTAATGCTCATTTGTTATTGAAGACAAAGTGTGCAATTTGTAGTATTTGGAATAAGCCAAAGGTATTAGGTATTATTGAGCATATACTTTTTACTCAAATACACTTATGCTATATTGCTTGTGTGTTTCGGAGACACTCGTAATGAATTTGTAATGTACTTGTAACACAAATAAAGTACACTTTAATATCACTAATCAAGCATGTAATTAGTCCCTACACAGGCATATACTTAAAGTATATTAAGTATACTTGAAGTTGTTCGTTTGAAGACACATCTCTTTGACCCAGCATTCACATAATACATTATAGACTTCTATAATTCAAAGTTAGGCTGCATAGATTAGGTCAGCTGGAACCGGGAACACTTCCCATAAATCCTGATGTCCTACTTGTTACATCATAAGAAGAATGGCATCTACACTAATTTTAGTGTCTTTGTTTATCCCGAGGTTTTCCCGCAGCCTGCCGGATCCAGGCCGTATCCAGATCTGATGAAGGACCTTCGCCTGGACCCGATGACAACGCAGTGCTGAAGTGCCAACTAGTCTCTCCCTATGGAGGATCCCTTTGCCACTCTACAGATAAAGCGTCGTCGGGAAACTCAATTCGCGTATCTACCCCGAATTGATCAAATAAAATAAAATTCTGTATCAAAAACTATCAGGATTGACCAGTACTTTGTTTAGGCTTGGTCTGTAGGGAATTACAAACCTGCGCACATATATTCAAACGCACATAACTATAGAACCAATTCTTAATGTGCATGTGACCGCCATCAGCGTTTCTCACAGGTTCACGTTTAAAGTCTGTGTGGAGAGAATGGTGTCGTCTTAGCGGCCCCTAATTTAATAACAAATGATCGTTGCGACGGAAGCGAATCAATCAAAACTAACTTTAGCTGGAAAATAACTTTATTAAAGAACCGCTATAAAGCCAAAACAATCTGTTACCTTAAATTATACGTTTATCTCTGTAAAGCTGCTTTGAAACAATCTACATTGTTAAAAGCGCTATATAAATGAAGATGACTTGACTTGTTCCAATTTAGCACACAAAAGTACACAAAATACACTTAAAGTTATGCTTTACTACAATTTAAAGGAGAACTCCGGTCAATTTTAACATTGAGCTCATTTTTTTGTACATTTGGAGTGCTGTCAATACAGAGAACAACGACAAAAATCGGTGTTGCCTACACCGAGTTATTCTATTTTTAAAATTTGCACCCTGTTGACTTCAATGGGGCAAGTACTAAACCTGCTTTTAGCCTCTTAACATCCTTGATGTGTCATTACAAGTGCACAGAAAATGTGAGTGATTCCTTCTGAGTGAACACGAGTGAATCTGACTGCAGTAGATGTGAAAGATATGTATAAAAACGATGTTATTTAAGCCAGCGCAAATACCTGTTTACATCCTGTTTTTCGGTTGAAGTCCAAAGTAGTCAATTGCCGAATTCACGCGCATAGGTTTAGTTACCTATGATCACGCGCGTGAACTCGGCAATCGACTACTTTGGATTTTCTGTGCACTTGTAATGACACATCAAGGATGTTAAGAGGCTAAAAGCAGGTTTAGTACTTGCCCCATTTAAGTCAACAGGGTGCAAATTTTAAAAATAGAATAACTCAGTGTAGGCAACACCGATTTTTGTCGTTGTTCTCTGTATTGACAGCACTCCAAATGTACAAAAAAATGAGCTCAATGTTAAAATTGACCGGAGTTCTCCTTTAATTACAAATAAAATATACTTAGTACAAAATTAGTTGTTCCAAATAGCACACTTCAAGTTAACTAATCATTGACACACTTGAAGTATACTAAATTAGTCTGGCTGCAAGTTTACTTGTGTTTTTTGTTTTTTTTTCACCAGGGCTAGTTACTCAATAAAGAGCAGTGAGTGATTTTCTGTTTTTCTGTTGTTGTTTGATTCATATTCACAGCAGTAGGTACTGCATTTTACGCTGCTTTCTCTTTAATACACAGATCTAATGTAGCTACACATGCGGTTTCTTTCCCTGCTGTATACATTCACAGACATAACCGACTGTGTTTATGTGAATAAAAGTATTATTTAAAAGTTATTTATCTGTCAAAACATGACAGTTCGATGCTTTACTGTTAGCTGTGAACATTTACATTATAGTCCAAGTCTGGCACAGAGGGAGCTCAGTTCCTCATAAGATGGTAAACAGTAAGAGAAGGGGATCATTCAGCGTTTTGGAAACTGTAGCTGTAGTTTCTCTGGTTCAAGTGTGTCAGTTTCTCACCATGGCCGAGGCGACGCGGGTCACTTTAATGACGTCACCACGGTTGGACAGCGGCATGTCTGCTTTATCCAGAATGAACAGACAGGCATCCAGGACACCAAACTCAAACTAATAAACAAACAAAATACAGAAAACTGCAATATATCTATTCATAAACAAGAAAATATTCTTACAGCCTTTTAGTTATAATTAAGGATGCACAATATCCCTTTGTCATCACATATCAACACTCACTTAAAATAATAAAAAATACTAATATTTAATAATGCTATTAAATGTAATTTTTAGCCAGTTTTAAAATAAATATCCATCACACTGTACATTATAAAGTTCTTATAAAGTTCTGCATAAAATCACTTGTTGAATATAAAATAGTTTTTTTAATACATTTTTACTTTATAGTATAGAATTTTGGTAACAGTTTACAATAAGGTCTAATTTGTTACCATTAGTTAATGCATTAACTAACATTAACAATGAGCAATATAACTGTACTATTTAAACTGTTGTGAATGTTAACTAATGTTAATAGATACAACTTTTGATCTTCTGTATGTATTATGTATTAGTAAATGTTAAGATTAACCTTAACTGAGATTAATAAATGCGGTAGAAGTATTGTTCATTCTTAGTTCATGTTAAATAATGTTAACAAATAAAACCTTATTGTAAGTGTTTCCAGAATTTGAATATTGGTCATTAATCAATTATCGTTCATAACATTAAACCAATTATTGGTTTAATCAAAATTGCCGCATATTTTAAAATAAGAGCATGCTTAATAATAAATAAATGTCATAGCGATTTTTCACAGAGATTAAATGTGTCCCAAGTATCTTTTATAAATTGTGTAGGACAAATGAATGCAGGCACTCGGTTATTCCTGAACATTAGAGAAAATTAAACACATTCATCTGAACACTTAAAGAACACAAGGAAGCCGCAGCAAACCTGTCCGTAGTTCCAGGCCCGTTCGGACACATCGTCATATGCTCCATGATAGATGATCCCCAGCTCGTTCATAACACACTCTTCACGCTCCTCCTCATCGTCCAAGAACACGGGATCAGCTTTCAAAGAAACATCAGTTATCATGCATCACATCTTCTTCTTTTCCTTAAAGGTACACTCCACCGTTTTTTGAAATAGGGCTTATTCACCTTCTTTCCTACATTTAGATAGGTGGGCAAATGCATTTTTGTCTCAGTGCATGCATTGTTTTAGTTTGACAGGGTTGGAGCTAGCTTAGCTTAACACAATGAATGGAATCCTTTGTTGCCAGCTAGCATGCCCTGAGTAAAAGTGATATATAAAAAAAAAAAATTACTTCTTGTGGCCTGCGTATTCACAACAAGTACAAATAGCGATGCAGATTAACACTAGGCGATTTCCTATGCAGATATTGACTTATATATTAAGGACTATATTAGGGGGAAGCACAGGCGAAGCACTGCTACTTGGGCATGATATCTCTGCGCCTAAGTAGCAGTGCTTCGGCTGTGCTTCCCCCTAATATAGTCCCAAGTCAATATCTGCCTAGGAAATCGCCTAGTGTTAATCTGCATCGCTATTTGTACTCATCGTGAATATGCAGGCCACAAGAAGTAATTAGGTGTTTTTTTTTTTTTTTTATATATATATCACTTTTACTCAGGACATGCTAGCTGGCAACAAAGGATTCCATTCATTGTGCTAAGCTAAGCTAGCTCCGACCCTGTCAAACTAAAACAATGCATGCACTTAGACAAAAATGCATTTGCCCACCTATCTAAATGTAGGAAAGAAGGTGAATAAGCCCTATTTCAAAAAACGGTGGAGTGTTCCTTTAACGCATGCACACAATTTCAATGTGCACTGGCGTCCATATGTTTCAAAAACAGATCCTAGCCTATATAATATGGGTTCTTCTCCCAGAGAGAAAGAAATGTAAAACCTGATGACCACGGGTTAAAAAGGATGTAGACGTCGGTGCTCGGGTCCCTCCTGGTCCTGCGGATGCCGTAGGGCGTCACCACACCGATATATATCAAGTACTTTCCCACAATGCACTCTGGTGAGGGTGTGATGCCCATCGTGACAACATTGTCGCTGGTCTCTACGACCCGACCCCTCCAGAGACTCTGTCGATCCGCAGTGGGGAAGACGGGAATGTAGGTGCCCTTACTGTACTGAGGACTCGGCCCTGGTGCACAACGACAATCACAGCAAAATATTAGCATTACAGGCTTCATCATTATGCACAAATATACACCACTGTAAGATTGGTAACACTTTACAATAAGGTTCATTAGTTAACTAACTTAGTTAACATGAACTAAGCATGAACAATACTTTTACATCATTAATTAATCTTAGGTTTAATTTCAACATTTACTAATACATTATTAAGGTTGTATTAGTTAACATTAGTTATTGCACTGTGAACTAACATGAACAGCTGGATTTTTGTTGACTAACATTAACAAAGATAAATAAATACTGCAATAAATGTATTGCTCATTGTTAGTTCATGTTATTTAATACATTAACTAATGTTAACTAATGAACTTTATTGTAAAGCGTTACTTTTTTTTAAAGTAAGTGTAAGATTTTCCGGGGGAAAAAAGTTTTTGAAAGATGTTCACCAAGGCTGGATTTATTATAAAAACAGAAATATTGTAAAATATTATTACAATTTAAAATAACTGTTTTACTTAATTATATTTAAATTTTTAATTTTTTCCTGTGATGCAGTCACATGATTCAGAAATCATTCTAATATGTTGATTTGCTGTTGAAGAAAAAATGTCTTATTATCAATGTTGAAAACCGCTTAATATTTTTGTGAAAACTGATGCATTTTTTCAGTATAATTTGATAAACAGAAAGTTCAAAAGTGCAGCGTTTATTTGAGATAGAAACATTACAAATGTATTTACTGTCACTTTTAATGCATCCTTCCTGAATAAAAGTAGAAATCTTACTGACCCCAAACTTTTGCATGGTTGCGTATGGCAAAGTCTGTTCTGAGCAAAAAGGTTTGCCTGGTCTGTTTGTTCAAATCATTTTCCAGTAAAGAGAACCTTGCTCAACTAGCCATCAAGCTGACTTCCCTCAGCTCGTGTGCTCAGTTTCCTTAAATATCAGTGGCAATGTGCAAATATCTGGATGTGTAAATATTATCAAGAAAAAAAGAGAAGTGCACAAGGTTTTGTCACTGAAGGGAAGTGTGCCAACGAGAAGGGAAAGTGTTGATGGTGCTCAGAAGTTGCAGAACAATGGCATCTCTTGTGAAATTTCACTGTCAAATACATCCAGAAAATGCATAGAGAATTACATTTTTTTGCTGCGCTGGACAATATGCCTCTTTAAATAATTCTTAGGTATTGCAAAAGGGGGAAACTGAAGGAATTTAAGCAGAAGGAAGCTTCAAAAAACATGTACGCTCTTAAAAATAAAGGTCCCAAAAGAAGGGCTTCACAGCGATGCTATAGAAGAACCTTTTTTGGTTCACTAAAGGACCTTTCAGTGAACAGTTCTTAAAAGAATACATTTTTTCTTAGTGTGAAGAACATTCTAAAAATTCTAATTCTACTTTAAGAAGCTTTTGCGGAATGGAAAGATTCTATGAATGTTAAAGGTTCTTCATGGAACCATCAATGTCAATAAAGAACCTTTTTTAAGAGTGAAGAATGCTTTAATAAAAAATGGAAAGACTTCCAGATTACCAATTTGAGATATAGTGGCGCTCATTTACACAATACTCAATTTAGACTAATAAACAATGGAATTTTGACTCATTGAATAAAGTAAGTTTTTTTTTAAACGTATTTAAGTATTAAAAGCGCTGATCTATGACCCATATTTATTATAGCCAGTACTAGTCATTATCAGCGGTATTAAAGATTAGTACAAACATTTAATATGTATTGATCTGCAAAAAAAAGCTAACTTTTAAATGTATTACCAAAACTTTTTGTACATAATACTGATTATTATACTTCTTATAAACTTTTACAACAGATCTAGTTCACAAATAACTGACAGTCGCGAAGTATGATTTTCATTTACAATAATCAATACTAAAATTTGGGATTAGTAACTTAGCCTACTTTTTGCGCTACGACAATATCCTGGTTAATTTTTACCTAATCACTGAATCAGTGACTTGCAATCGGATCAGTTCAATTAGTAAATGAATCATTCGGTGCGATTCGTGAACCATTTCAACAGGTTCATTGGAAAGAATCATGTTCATGTTCTTGGGTATCATGTGGCGATTTCTTCAGTTCGAAATAGCGAGGAACGACATGTTTTTATGAAATGGACTAAAAAGTATCATGTTATGCTTTGGAATGTACTGAAGTAAAAGTTTCCCAAAAGAAAAATACTTAAAGTAGAGATACTTGAAATATCAGCAAGTAAAACTACTTCATTATTGTCCACCACTGGGAAAAAAGACTTGTGAACCAGTGGCGGCTCATCAGGGGAGGTAGCCTAAGGGAGGCCAAGCCTACCCAAAACTTTGAAGTAAAAATGGGAGAAGGAAGATTTAATGGTAATAAAATTCTCAGATATTAATTTCATGTCTCAGAATGTGTATTTATTGTTAGTAATTTCCCCTCTGTTAGTTAGTGTAACCACCGCGAGCCTCTTCCCCGAATGTGCAGAATCTGCGAAACGTGATTAGGAGTGTTGAGAAAAGTAACGTGGCAGAGGAGGCTAGCCTCTCTTGGTATTTCAACCAATCATCGACGAGACGTAAATTACGTGATATTAGTTTGTACTGCTACCGCTGATGTAACTATGGAGAGTAGAGATTTTGAATATTTGATCGCAAACAAATTACCATTACAACGCTATCTCACAGTCACGACCAAATCGTACAAATTCATCAAGTGAGTAAAAAGTGGCTGATTCGTATGAATTTGTACGACCTCACTCGTACGAATTCGTACGATTTGTCTAAACCCCAGTGGCGGTTAGTTTTAGGGGCGGGGTCAGGGTTAGGTCATTCGTACGAATTCATACGAATTGGGCAACTCGTAAAATATGCGATTTAGCAAAAATAATTGTATGAATTGGTCATGAGATCGGGTTGACCATTCATACAACAGCTAAAATTAAAAATGAAGTTGGAAATAGGCTATACAGCAGTCAGCTTCACTAAACGACCCAACGCGCTCTTTTAACACGGACATTTAAAAGGACAGAAGGAAGTATTTTTGCTTCTAGTGATGGGCTAGGACTAGATGAGAGAACTTATATTTATATTGTAATTTATATTACATATTATATAATGTAAATTTATATTATATTGATGTATGTGTCGTTTTCTATAGCCTACATTGTCTGTCTATAAGTGACCAAAAAGCCATTTTAAAGCAGTTAAAAAAAATTTAATAATTGTGTGCCTCTATTTAAAAACCCATCATTCACCATCCACTGTTGTGAACATGTTGAGCTGAATTCTCTGAAGACTCACCTATGACAAACTCAAGTGCAAACTTGTCTTCGGCCGGTTTGTAAGGCCGATTGAATGTGATCTTGATCTGGAACTCTTGAGCCCGACGCACGATGAGGAAGTCGCTGGAGTACAGGTGTGTGTGGTGCTCTTGTTTATTGAGCTCTTGAGGTCGTTTCAGCACATCCACGTCCCAGACATCAAGATACTCTGAGGGACAGAAACAGGACTGTCAACACGTTAAAGGCTCAACCATCATTCGTCTTTTTTACAATAAATACTCTACAAAAACAGTGGCATGACTCTCACAGAGGATGTCTTTCATTCTTTATCTCTGAGGGTTTAAAGGGAAGAGGATGACGAAAAAGTCAAGATGTTACAAGATAAAAGTGGTGTGCTTCCTGCAATAAATGTGAGGGACAAGAGCTCACTGTTATCTGGTGGAAGTGGTAAACATGCAGGAAACGGTCTTAGTGATCAGGATATTTGTTTCAGCTTTTCAGTTGAGGGCTTTTGACTAGATAAGACCAAGCAAATATTTTAGTAAACAAAGAAAGGGTACCAAGTGTGTCTGCATGAATTATTACTGATAATAAAAGTTTTTGAATTTGACCTTTTTGTGCTTGTAATGCAAAAGAACCTTTAAAACAAAAACTTTTTCATTTAAAATATTTGTTCGTATCAGCCAATTTCCATGTCTCTATTCATCACCATTACATTTTAATTGGTTATGCATAAAACATTTGCTTTAACTGACAATATTTTATCATGCTTTCACTTTATATGTAGTTCATTTTAAATGCTTTATTCATTTTCATAGGAAATGCTAAATTGATGTGATGTTGGGATATTTTTCACTGGAAAAATAATGGTGAGTGTTATTTTAGTATTATTCATATACTATTGTAGTGTTTAATAATATTTTTATTAATCTATTAATATTTTCAGACATTTTAACAATTTTGTTATGTGCTTATTTTATTCATTTATTTGTAAATAGTTTATAATTAATTTATTTTTATATCAGTTTAAGTTTAGTACTTATTTTTCTCAAATCTTAATTTAAAGATTTTCTAAAGTTTTTCATCTAATATTTATATTTAATTTTATTTCAGGTTTTAGTTAACAATAACAACACTGATAATAATGACGTCATATTTAAGTGAGAGACATCGCTTTTTTAAAATTAAGTTTCTATTACAGTATTTATCTCCATTTTATTAAGTTGACACTTTAGTCTAACTCAATAGTTCTGATTTGGGACAAAAATAGAGATACATTTTACACAGACAAAAATGTCAAGAATATTATTATTGAAGATATTAATATGTATTGCAATAACCGTAAAAGATTTTTAATATGTGATTTATTAAAACGCACACCAAATAAAAGGGATCTACTAAAATTTACTCTACATATAATTTCTTAGTGACAATATTTACATATTCTAGCACTTTAAAATTACCATGAAATCAAAATGGGCAGTTCTAGATTTTTTAAGGAATATTGCATTGTTTATTATACATTATTTATCCGTGCACGTTGTTTTTAAAATTCGTGCCTCATAATGTTGTATCTAATCTCTTGCAGTGACATCTCTTTTCTTCTCTGATGTAGAGGGCGGGGCAACCTGTCAATCATATGAGATCCACCAATAGCAAACCACACCCATCCAATCAATTCCCCATGGATAAAATCAACATTTAATCCCGCCCTACATTTATTCCTATTCGAGAAGCCGATAAAAAAGTACAGATGTTCTCATTCTCACCATTGAGTGGAGGTGGTCCTCTGGGCATTAACATGAAGGGCTCAAACTCCTCCACTTTCCCCTCCTGTTGGTTAGAGCTGGCTTTGGCTCCTGCACTGCGCCCGCGGTGGGACACGCGTTTTGGGCGTACGGCGGGTGTGACGGCAGGTGTGACGGCGGGTGTGGCGGCAGGTGTGACGGCGGGTGTGGCGGCGGGGGGCGGGTTCTCTCGGGCCTCTTGATCAGCCATGGTGGGTACTGGAGTAGTGGCCATTAAACTGAACTCAGAAACAATGTAAACAGGTCAGCTGCACACATCACATACAGACTTCAATGATAAAACAGTAAAAGAGCCTCTTCTTTTGTTTACACATCCATGCATTTTTATAAAATGTTGCAGGAAGGGTGTCATTCATGGCATCTGTTTTGCATTGAGGATGAAGCACTGCATGCACACACAAACACAAACTCAAAGCATGTGCTGCACAGTTTTATTGCAGGATTTGGCCTTTCTTCCTTTGATTTATAGCAGCATATGAAAAGTCCAATGTAGAAACGTAAGCTAAACTAAACTAATGAGGAAGATGCAGTTTGGCTTTTCTTTCTGTCATTCTTTGAAAAACTGGCAACACTTAAGGTTTAAGGTTTTAAATATTAAGGTTTCGCTGTAAACATTAGTTAACTGTAACAGTTAACGTGAACTAACAATGAACAATACTTCTACAGCATTTATTAATCTTAGTCAATGGTAACTTTTAACATTTACTAATACATTTTTAAAATCCAAAGTTGTATTTGTTAACGTTAGTTAATGCACTGTGAACTAACATGAACAATTAGATTTACTAATTAAGGTTAACAAATATTAATAAATGCTTTTAAAATATATCGCTCATGCATTGTTAGTTAATGTTAGCTAATGAATTAACTAATATTAATAAATGAGACCTTAATTTTGAAAGTGTTACTGAAAAAGTATCTGCTTAACTAAATTAGTGTTTTGTCTTTTATTTTGAAATCTAGAAACTTAAAAAAAACTTGGGGAAATAACAAAATGACTTGCTTACAACTGTTTAAAATAAATAAATAAATAAATATTATTTCTAAACCAGAATTTTTTTTCTGTATATTATAGTCGCCATGAAACGGAAGTTGTGATAGTCGTTTCTGCACAATTATGACGTATATCTGGGTGAAACTGATTCTCGAATAAGAATAAATGTAGGGCGGGGCTTGATTGATTGGTTGTGGTTTGCTATTGGTTGATCTCGTGTGATTGACAGGTTGCCCCGCCCCCGTGTCAGTAAACACATCATCAGAGAAGAGAAGAGATGTCGCTGCAAGAGGGAGGGGAAGTTATTTTGAGAGTTATTTTAAGATTATGAGGGCAAATGAATTACAAAAAATAAAATAAAATGATGTGCACAGATAAATCATTTATAATAAATACTGACAAAAAATAAGAATTGTACATTTTGATTTCATGGTGACTTTATGAACACAATATGGGAATAAGTAGTGTGTGTTTTTACAGAAAACCTTGTGATTCCCTCTTTGGTGCTGTCAATGCAGACGGCATTTTCCCATCCAATTGCCTATTCCTGTGTTTCCCGGCATTTAAATGTGGAAAACTTATTTTTATGATAGGCTGCACAATGGCTGCTTTTACACTGGCAAAATGTGCCACCACAGACACACAAACACCTGTGTGATGGTTACATAAACTGGGCGTCTGCTTGAATGAGGTGTGAAGTTTGAGGAGATGTTTGGCCCGTGAACCCCACCGGAGCCGTGAGTAACACCTCGGACACAGTGAAGTCTCTGTTCACTTCTGAACCACTTAAACACACGGCTGAACACACTTTTCCACACGTTATCTTGGCGAGGTAAACTAGACGGAAAAGCTGATGCTAATTTAAAAAAAAAAAAAAAAAAAAGTTTGTCAAGGTTTTTTTCTGCGGTTATCACGTAGATATAAAACAGATGGTGGGACATATTAAAATAGCTACGTTTTGCAAACTACACAGAAAATTGGCTCTCCATGTAAACACTCAGACTTACTTTCACAAACACACACATAAAATGCATTTGCAAACACAAACGTATCTAAAATCCAGAATATAAATACATCAACAAAAATTCAAACACTAACATATTAACATATAACACTAACATATTATCTTTAAAGACAATAACTTGTCCTTTGCAATTATCCAGTTACCCTCAATCAATTTTTGTGAATACACACACACACATACACACACAAACACACACACACACACACACACACACACACAAACACACACACACACACGTATAGGATATCAATGCACACATGATCTACACAAAAAGTTAGTTGGAGGTATTTGGATAGTTGCAAAAATACACTAGTACCTTTCCAAAGCTTTGGGCTCAGTGTCATTTTTTAAAATAAGATATTAATACTTTTATACAGCAAGGATGCATTAAATTGATCAAAAGTGACAGTAAATATCTTTATAATTTTATAAAAGATTTCTATTTGAACTTTCTATGCATCAAAGAATCCTGAAAAAAATGTATCCACACAAATATGAAGCAGCACAACTGTTTTCAACATTGATAATAATAATAATAATAATAATAAATGCAAATCATATTATAATAATTTCTGAATGATCATGTGATCATTGAAGACACTGAAGACTGGAGTTATGATACTGAAAATTCAGCTTGATCACAGGAATAAATTACATTTTAAAAGATATCCACATAGAAAACAGTTATTTTAAATCGTAAAAAATATTTCACAATATTACTGTTTTTACTGTATTTCTGATCAAAATAAGTACTCAAACTTTTGAACAGTAGTTGGCAATTTCCATCTTCCAGAGTGAACTCTTTACTATTAAATAATTAAAAGTAAACTAACCTGGTTTATGTTTAGGCAGAAAGGCGGCACTGGTCTGCAGACACTGGAAGCTGGAGTCCGGGATCACACCAGGACGACTTCTGCCTTCACTTTTATATGGGTATATGGGGCTGGAATAACAGTGTGTGTGTGTGTGTGTGTGTGTGTGTGTGTGTGTGTGTGTGTGTGTGTGTGTGTGTGTGTGTGTGTGTGTGTGCGCGCGTGCGTGCGTGCGTGCGTGCGTGTTTGTCCTCATGGTGGGCATGTCCATGTATGCAGATAAGCATGACATTATAAAGCAGTGGGTGTGTAGGAGTGTATGTGTGAGATTAGAGTGGAAGTGCAAACCACTGCGTGTGTGTGAGTGTGTGAGGCTTGTAGTGACCAGAAATGAGACCAAATAAAGACAAGTGTAGAATGTGACACATCTTTCTCTTTAGGCAACGACTCAAAACACGCAGAGACACTTTACAATCAATACCTAAAATATTCAGTTTCATTTTTTTGCAAAACTTGCAAATGCTATATTGCTGTAAAAAGGCAAAACATAGTAACTTTCAATAAAAATCATAATTTTACTGATATATAACTGAAATAGTGTCTCTTAGATTGTGATCCGATAAAAAAAGTTGCAAAATGTATATAAAATCAATCATAATAACATCAAAGCCATTTTTTCTAAATCCCAGTGCTTGAAAATGACTGGATATTGCCTTTGTTTGGCAGTATAAATACAGCTATGAGTTATAATACTGAACAGTTTTCTGTATATCTACAGTAAACCGTTACTTTTCATCAGATCAGTCTCTTTGCTTACCATTAAAAAACATCTAGACATCCTTAAAGCAAGATATATTCACCCGAGAAGCAAAAGATGATGCATACGATATTAAGCATAGAATATAAGAGCATTTCATCTTGTTCCATTTTCTAATGTCCATTTTCGCACTGCATTATGGCTCTAATGGGCAGTTTGAGTCATTGCTTCAGGCATTCTATATGGAAAAAATCCCATTTTGCCAATGTTTCTGAGGGAAAACATGCTGTTCAGACCCCTTCGGATGCTTTGGGAGACTATGAGTCACAGCATTAGCTCACCTTTACATTGGAGAACAGGCAACTTTCTTTCACCATGAACTTTAATTCAGAAGATGTAATGCTTTTGGTACAATACAAGTGCTTGTCAAAGCAGTTTGAACTTAGCAAGTTACATCTAGTTGCATAACAGAGGGTGGATGCAGTCCACGGCTTATAAATGGGCTTTTCATGAACTTTTTTGGTGGGCCAAAACTAAAAGGTTAGGGTTATGAGCATATATGTTATGTTATTATGCATATATACCTGATCAAGACACTTCCACTGAAATACAACATCAAAAAACACAAATAAGCCTTCCTGATGACCAAATAATATTCGAAACAAAGCTTTATGATATAGAGCTAGTCAATACACATCTGAAATGAGCAACACTGACCACAAGGCTCCTTTTGATTTCCGCCATACCCATGCGAGCAGAACATGGTGTTTCCTGTGCGAGTTTCAGAAAACCACAGGTTAGTCACGTGAACAAGCTTCCACGTTCAGCGCTTTGTTCCGCTCTGCTGTCGTTCCATGCAAATAGGAAGTGAATCGATTATGCTTGAAAGAAACTGAGGCGTAAAACGATGCCAATGTAAGACAATACAGCTCAAAACGAAGAGCGAACGGAGGACGAAGACAGACAGACAGACAGAGATGGAGAAACAGAAGGAGGATCCCTCGTTCTTGGGTGAGCAAAGTATGATCATGATTGAAGAGAGACCACTGAAGCTGATGTACACATGCACACATTTGTGAAAACATGTCTGAACTTCTTTGCATTAGACAAACGATATATCAAAGCAAGTGTTTGTATCCTCAGAGCCTTTTTTTCATTTACTAACGACAAACCAACACAAAGTGTCACAATACTCAGGAATAAGAGGAACCTCTATTCAAAAGGTACATTTTTGGACCTTATTTACCCCTAATGGCTGCATATTAGTACCTTAAAAGGTACATGTTAGTACTTAATTAGTGCCTTTGGTACTGCCCCACTAACAGCTTTTGTGCCTTTTCTTTCTGAGAGTCTACAGACTGACTCATTTTCAACACCCAAATGGCTTTATGTCAAATGTTTTGCTTGAAAGGTGTGTTTTTGCTATCATACTTTAAATGAATGATACTTGCTTTAATATGTTGCCATTTAATGCAATAAAAATCAGATATTTTTAAGTGTGGCTTATGTCTGTAATTAACTTTTGGGGTCACTGCATAATCTTCTTCCAAAGGGAGATTCAGGCTTTGTCTCACTAAAAAGACAGTGATATGACAACTGTAAACTTTTTTTATTTTTATTTTTTTATAATATAATAAAAAATTACACTTAATTAAATATACCATACATGCATATATACTACCATTCAGAAGTTTGAGTGCAGTAAGATTTTTTTTAAGTCTCTTATGCTCAACAAGGCAGCATTTTTTTGATCAAAAATACAGTAAAAACAATGTATCTAATTGAATATATTAAGATGTAATTTATTCCTGTGATCAAAGCTGAATGTTCATCATCATTACTCCATTCTTCAGTGTCACATGATCCTTCAGAAATCATATGATGATTTCTGATTATTTTCAATGTTTATTATATTTTTGTAGAAACTATGATACATTTTTTTCATGATTCTTTGATGAACAGAGTTCAAAAGAACAGCATTTATTCAAATTGAAATGTTTTGTACATTACAAATGTCTTTAAAATCACCTTTGCCCAATTTAATACATCCTTGCTGAATGAAAGCATGAATTACTTTTGAACGGCAGTGCATTAAAACTAAACATTACCTATCCGTCACAGACAGGAGGCCGCAGACAGTTGAGGCAAATGGAGGAAGTCTTAGTCACCAGCCGTCTCCTCTTCCTGAACTCCGTGTGGTTTTACTCGGCCGCAAAGGTGCCGGGAAGAGCTCAGCTGGAAATACCATTCTAGGCCCGGCAGGAGGGTTTGAGTCGAATAAAGCGACCGAGGAGTGTGTGAAGAGGCGCGCCGACGTGGAGGGAAGGCGCGTCACGGTTGTGGACACACCAGGATGGGAATGGTACTATCCGGTGAACGGGACTCCCGGTTGGGTGAGGAGAGAAACGAAGCGAAGCATGTCCTTGTGTCCGCCAGGCCCTCATGCCGTTCTTCTAGTGGTGCGATCCTGTACGTCAGTGACAGCCGACTACCATCAGCAGATCGAGGAGCACCTGGAGCTTCTGGGAAAAGCGGTGTGGGATCACACACTGGTGCTGTTCACACGCGGGGACGAACTGGGCTCCGTTCCCATCGAACAGAGGATTCGAAACGGCGGCAAGGCCTTCCAGAGGCTCCTGGAACGATGTGGGAACCGGTTTCATGTTCTGGAGAACAAGAGGCGCGTCGATGATGGATCGCAGGTGAAGGAACTGATAAAGAAGTTGGATGAGCTGGTCGGAGAGAGAGGAGGGAGATATTATGAGATGGATGTGCTGCTTCTGGAGCTGGAGGTGGAGAGTAAACGGAGGGCGAGAGAAAGGAGGAAGAAACAGAGGCTGATGGAGGCGCAGACGCACAGAGGAACCATCAGAGCCGTGCTGACGAGTGAGTGGACGGCATGCAGATATATAGATAAGATAGATAGATAGATCAAATATATAAATACAATGCATGTGAAAAGTGTTCTTCCTCAGTATTTTTGTCTTGTTTTCCAATACAAATATCTAAACATGCTTAAGCAAGGTCTGGCACTACTAAGATATAATATATAAATAACATTTGTTTGGGTCAAAATGACCCGAACAGAGGATTAAGGGTTAAATTGAGATACTTTATTTACTTTAGAAGCAAAATTACATAAGATATTAAGCCTTAAAAATGTACCTAAATGAAATGAGTATATGCTTTAAAAAATGTCAAGGGTGTAAGAAAAATAAACTTGTTTTGCCTTTTAATTAATTAATAAATAAAGTGATTTTTTTTTCTAAACTCACTTTATTTTGGGAATATAATATTTAACAATATACAATATATTTATTTATTTTTTCAGATTATCATGCATCTTAATTTAAAAATATTTAGAAAATTGGACTGGAAAACAAGATAAAAGTATTTTTTGCAGTGCATCAAATTCAACAGACAGACTTTACGGTATCTGCAGAAGTCAAAACTAAATTCTAACTGTGAGTTTGGGATACTTGTTTCTCTACAGAGGAAAACTATTCAGTTTTCAGTATTCAGATGGATAAATTCACTAAAACGAACCAATTGAAAAGAAACTGGTTTAAAAAAAATATTCAGTCACAAAAGAATGATTTATACAAACATCTTACTCTAGCTGATGAAAATTTTAGAGCAGAGCATAGTTATTAGGTACAAACAAATAATAATTCACTATAGAAATGTCTATTACTTTAGACTTAATTCCATTAATTTTGCTACGGCAGTGTACAAGACACATTTTCATCACCTAGAAATGAACATTTTGTCATGATTTACTCACCTCATGTTGTTCCAAATGCGTATGTATTCATATACATCTGTGAAACACACACACACACACACACACACACACAGTTAATGTTGCACTTTTTCACACACTGCAAAACAAAACAAGCCAACAAACAAAAGAACCATAAAAGAAAAAAAACATAAAAATACCTCTATAACTACTATGGAAAAATCTTCCAGTCCACCATAGCTTAAAACATAATTCATGCTTGAGTTTAATTCAAGCTTGGCCCATTTACACACATTGCACTAGGTGTGATGTCACTGATGTAAATCAGCATTGTTCCTCACACAAAACAACACACTAGTTTGGAACAAGATGAGTAGGAGCAACTAAAAGATTTGTCAAATTATTTATTTGTCAGCATTAATATGTAGTTAAAAACAGTCACATGTATATTAGTGCTGTTACGGCAAACAATCTTTTTCTCCTCAAAAAAAAATAAAAAATAAAAATACTGACCATTTAAAATGAGCCATTATGTAAATCCAAATTATGGAATTACGTAAATTCTAAATGTGACTTGAATGCATGCAAGCACTACAATTTTGTACCGTTTGAATATAGGCCTACATAATACATTAACACAGTGATGCAGATAACCTTTGTTTGGCAAAAAGACTTAATAATAAAAATGCATCTAAATGATATGTCAACAAAAGCCATTATTCACAAGTAACCACTTCATTTAGTTGTTTCTGTGTATTGTGTCTCCTGTCCCTGCTAGACGATAATACTCAAACTGAAGACATGGATGAGAGGAATCTCTTCTCCAGAGGTTCACGGCGTCTCCCGGAGCTGAGACTGGTTCTGCTGGGAGAGAGAGAGACGGGGAAAAGCTCGGCTGGGAACGCCATCCTCGGAGGACCGGGATACTTTCAAAGTGAAGAGGCGACGGAGGAGTGTTCGAGACAGCAGATGGAGGTTTCTAACAGACTGGTGACGGTGGTGGATGTGCCGGGATGGGAGGGCGGACCGGAGGGAACAACTCCAGAGAGAGTGAAGCGAGAGATCGGAATGAGTGTGATGCTGTGTCCTCCCGGACCTCACGCCTTTCTTTTGACGTTGCGCGTAGATGCGTTTGTCCAAGCCCAGTCGGTGCGGGAGCACTTGGAGCTTCTGGGGGAGACGGTTTGGAGACATACGTTTCTTCTGTTCACGAGAGGCGACCAGCTACGAGAGGGAGTCACGATTGAGCAGCACATACAAGGAGGAGGAAAGGAACTTCGCTGGCTGGTGGAACGATGTTCAAATAGGTTCCACGTCATCAGCAGCAATTCTTATTTGGAACCTCGGAATTCCAAGACACAAATAACGGAACTTCTGGAGAAGATTGAAAAGATGGTGGCGGGAAATCGATGCGAGGCCTTCTCGCCACTAGTGCATGAGATTCAAGAATTAGGAAGACAAAAAAATGAGAAATTTCAACTGAAGGTCAAGGAGTTTAATGAGAAGCTTCAACGGCAGGACGAAGAACTGAAGAAGATGAAGGAACGAGAGGTCAAGAGCATTCGGTGGTTCTTCGAAAGACGCAAGAAGGACAAAGTGCAGTCTCCCGGGAAGGCCGAGAGGGAAGAGGCGCCGTACAAAGGCGAAGACGACAGGAGAAGTATGATGGGCGAGCTGGAGGAGAGGATGGCGTGGTTAACGGAAGACAAGGAGCGAGAGATACAAGACCTGAGCACAGAAATTAGCAAAGTCACGATGACTCACCATCAGGTACTGAAAGAGAAAGAGCAACTGCTAATGAGATTAGAGGAACGAGAGCGCGAGGGGGAAGAACTTAAAGAGAAAGTGGACGAGCTTCAAATTAAACTGCTAGAACTGGAGCGCTTGGGTGCCGCGAAAGAGCAAGAACGAAAAGAGAGAGAGGCCGAAATTCAGCGAGCACACATGGACGAGAAGAATGAACTTAAAAACAAATTGTTGGACGCTGAGAAAGAGAATGATAGGACGAGAGGAAAGGCTGAGGAAACTCAAAAAGAGATGGATGCATCACAACGCAGGTACGAAGAAGAGGCCAGGCAGCAAAAGCAAGAGATGGAGAGCAAACTGAAAGAGAAGGACAGTGAAATTGAAAACATTTTAAGAGAAATCGAGGAGGTGAAACTTAAGGCTGAGAGCAGAGAAAGAGAACAAGGTGAGATATTCAGGGAAAAAGTTGAGAAGAGAGAGAAAGAGATGGACAAGCTGAGAGAGGTAATAGAGATGATGACACAAGAGATGGAGCAGCTACGAATGTCCTATCGAGAGCAAGTGAAAACAACAGAAGCCGAGAGAGAAATGCATGGAGACGTTATGGAGAAATACAACACGCTCATTGATAAACTTGTAGGGAAAGACAAAGAAATAGAGCGAACGATGAGAGAGAAGGAAAAAGAGCTGAATCGAAATGCTGAAACGCAAGAGAAGCTTCAGCAAAAAGAAGATGAAATAGTCAAATTGAGACAAAGAGATCAGGAAAAGGACAGAGAATTGGAGACGTTGAAGCAAAACATTGCCGAAAAACAGAGGGATACAGAAAAGTTAAAAGACACTGTCCAGGCAAATACTGATAAACACACAGCAGAACTTAAAGTTTTGGAGGAAGAGTTGAAAGCAAAAGAAGATGAAATTGACAAGTTAAAACAAAGAAACCTAGAGAATGACAAATGCATTGATAAACTAAAGCAAAACATTAGCGAAAAACAAAATGACATTGAAAAGTTAAAAGACAGTGTTCAGGCACATATTAAAGAAAATGCAGCTCAACTAAAACATCAACAGGAGGAATTCGAAGTAAAAGAAGAGGAAAATGAAAAATTAAGACAGAGAGACCAGGAGAAAGAAAGAGAAATTGACATTCTTAAGCAAAACATTAGCGAAAAACAGAAAGACATTGAAAAGTTAAGAGACTGTATTGAGTCGCATACTGAAGAAAGTGCGGCTCAACTGAAGCATTTAGAGGAAGAGCTGAAAATAAAAGAAGAGGAAATAACCAAATTAAAACAAAGAGACCTGGAGAAAGACAATGAAATTCACACACTTAAGAAGAATATTATTGGCCAACAGCAGGACGCTGAAAAATTGAAAGACAGCATTCAGTCAAATATTGAAGAAAGTGCAGCTCAATTGAAACGTTTAGATGACGAATTCAAAATAAAAGATGAGGAAATAATCCAATTAAAAACAAGAGACCTGGAGAAAGACAGAGAAATGAACACACTGCGGGAAAATATTTGCGAAAAACAAAAAGACATTGAAAAGTTAAGAGAGAGTTTTCAAGCACATATTGAGGAAAGTGCAGCTCGCCTAAAACATTTAGAGGAGGAGCTACAAACAAAAGAAGAAGAAATAGCCAAATTAAATCAGGGAGATATGGAAAAAGACACACTGCTGCAAACAATCAATGAAAAGCATATAAGAGACATAGAAAATTTGAAAAACAGCATTCAAGCAAATACTGAACAAGGTGCTGTTCAAATAAAACTTCTAGAGGAGGAGTTTGACGCAAAGATGGAGGTCTACAAAAGAAAGAATACGGTGATGGAAAAGGAGATGGAAAATATAAAGAAACAGTATGAGGAAGCAAGAGTAATAATTGAGATGAAAGAGAATATCATCAGTCAGTTACAACAGCAACAAGCAGACACTGAAAGACGCTCAGAAGAGCTGAAACAACAGCATAGTAAAGAGCAAATGCGTAACGACGCCCTACAAAACGTGAACGCAGAACTGGAGAAAGAATTCGAAGAGCTGAAGTGTAAGTGTGAGGGACTTCAGACTCAGTTGAAGACTTCAGTTGAGCGCTATGAGATACAGATGAAAGAAATGAACGGGTTAGAACAACAGCTAGACGAGTTAAAACGGCTGCTGGAGGAGAAGGAGAAAGAGAAAGAGAGTGATATGCAAGACATGAAGGTGTATTATGAGAAAAGACTGAGAGAAAGGCATGAAGAGCATGAGACGGAGAAAGAACAAGAGCTTTGCAGGAGACAGAGGGAGGTAGAAAAGAAAGAAGAGAAATTAGCTCAAAACAAACAAGATTTGTTAACTAGAGAGGGTGAAATTAATAGGAGAGAACAAGCGCTAACAGATGAAAAGCAGGATTTGGAGGTGCAAATGTACAGGATTAGAGAAGAGGAGAAGAATCTGGAAAACGAGGGCCAGAATAACGAACGTTTAGCTGTAGATCTGATGAGAATGAGAGAAGAGATTGAGAAAAGAGCAGAAGAGCTTATGGTTCGAGAGGAAAAATTAAAGGAGCAAGAGCAGCAGATAAAATGTCGAAAGGATGAACTACAAGCAATGGAGAGGATATTGGAGAACAAGGAGTTGGAAATGAAAGACCTGACTGAAAAGCAGGAGAAAAATATGGAAAATCGTAGAGAGCAGATAGAAAGGAGAGAGCAAGAGCTGTTTGAAATGGAGGAGACATTTGTTAAAGAACAACACAGGCTTAAGGGAGAAGAAAAATCCTTGGAGATGCTCAAAGCAAATCTGGAAACGAGAGAAAATGAGCTAAATAAACGAGAGCAGATGTGGGAAGTAAAAACCCATGAACTTTTAAAGAGCTCAGAGGAACTTGAAAATAACAAACACAACGCAGAGAAACGGCAAGCCGAGTTGAGCAATGAGGAAAATTATCTTCTGCAAAAAATAAAAGGATTACAAGAAAGGGAGCGAGAACTTGAACTCAAAGGTCAAAGGCTGAAGGAGCAACAACGAGACATGGAAAAACGGGACAATACTCAGCATGAACATGACCTGGAGCTTGAGAGCATTAGAGAAGCGTTAGGAAAAAGGGAGCAAGTGCTGATAAAAGGCGAAGAAGTGCTTTCTCAAAGAGAGCAAAAGCTGAAAAGTGAAGAAATCTATTTAGAGAAAAGAGAGCAAGTCATGCAAAAACGGGAAGAACAGCATGAAGACTTGTTACGCGGTCTGAAGAAACAGCAGGATGTTTTGAAAGACAGAGAACGCTCTTTAGACACCAGAGAAACAGACCTGCGTCAGCTGGAACTGGAGCTCGCTACGAAAGATAATAAAAACAAATTTCTGCAGAACCAAGAATTAGATCTAAAGAACAAAGAGAGCGATTTTGAGGCCAAAGCCCAAATGTTAGAGCTCCTAAAATCAACACTAGACGTGAGAGAAAAGGAGATTGAGGAACGTCAAAACCAACTGGACGGCAGAACGCAGGAGGTAAATAATGAACAAGACAAGCTGGAAAAGAAGCGAGAGGAACTTGAGAAATGGGAGAAGTATTTGTATAACACAGAGCTCAAATTGATACACAAAGAGCCTTCCTCAGGGTATCGCCCATGGACAAACAGCGCTGAAATGAATGGGAAACAAATGGAAGGTGAAGACATCCATCAAATGCATCAAGAAATAGGAGTGGATGGTGGCATTTGCGATGCAAAAGACACAAGATGTGAAGAGCGATCAGTGTTGGCTACTAAAAACTGTGCAAACAACAGATCGGAGAGGGTTAAACGAATTCTGAAGGCCAAGCAAAATGAGGAAGATGGTGAGATTGAAAATTCTGAAGGCGAAAGTGAGGAAGACTTCTTTGAATCTTCAAGCATCAATTTCCAACCTACCGGACGTTCACCCTGGCCCGTATCTGATCTAAGGCTTATGCTTTTAGGAGACTCCTGGTCGTCCCGTCATCCAACGAGATGCACCATCGTGGGGCCTGATGCAAATGGATGCAACCCTTGGAGAGGAGAGATTTCCGGCAGGCAAGTCACTATTGTAGAGTCTCAGGGCCTGAAATGGAGATCTGGGATTGACAGTAAAGGCACGTTTCAAAAACATCTCTCTCAAAGTGTCTCTCTGTGTCAACCTGGACCACATGCATTCATCCTGGTGATTCCCGCTTATTTATCCTTCACTGGTCAGTACAGGCGTGCAGTGGAACGTACCTTATCAGCGTTAGGAGAAACATCATGGAGCCACACTATTGTTCTGCTCACCTGGGGGGAAACTTTAGGAGAGAGCGGCCAGCAGCACGTGAAGAGAAACGGTGACCTGGAGCGGCTGGTTCGGAGGTGTGGGAATAGATGCCACGTGCTTGACAACAGATATCGGGAATCTCACGTGGTTAAGTTGCTGGAGAAGGTTGAGGAGATGCTTGGAGGAAACAATGGATGTTACTACAAACTGGACTGAAAAAGAGTGTTGGGAATTTAAAGAGAGCCTTAATGACTGTGAATGACTGTTAAATTATGATAAAGACCTACCTGGTACATTGTCTTGACATTCTTGGCTTTAAACAATATTTATGTGTTTAGGAGTACAAATTAAATTAAACAAGATTTTCAAAAGAGTTTAAAGTAAAATGTGTTTATGTACAATAGAGTAGGCCGAACTACAGCAAACATGCAAGTATAATTCACACTCTTAACAGACGGTGGCGCACTTGTACTAAAAGTTCCACTAGGTCGTTTCACAAACAATACTGCTTTTCACAGTATTTTATAATCTTTAGCTAATTTATTAGCAAATGTGAGGAAGGATACGCTAGTTTCTCTCTTTGTAATACAATACAATGAGTAAAGTGCATGGTTAATTTCCAAAACGCCTCACGTAAACATAACTTTTTGTATGTTTAACGATCATTTCAGTCTAAAAATGAATCATAAAGAAGCCGAGCTCCTCATAATGTGTTGCGAGATTGGAACGATATAAAGACGACAAATTACTCACATTTAACACCGATTCAAGCATATTCAGGGATTCTCCGGAACATAAACAGAATGTAGGCTACTTTCCATAAGTGCCTCGGTGAAGTGGCGTCTTGCTGTGCATCCGCTGCGATCCTGACAGGTAAATTATTACCTTAAAAATATTGGCCAGTTTCGTCTGAAAGAGAAACCCTTCCCATCGACTGAAAACACACATTTAAAATGAAATTCTCTTTTATGGCCCACACACAGAAAACCCAAACGCTTACATATAATCTGTGGTAATTACGCGAGGTTAGTATTCCTCCGCCTCGCTATTATGCGCGTCAAACAGATAAAATAATTCCTCAACAGCGTGTCGTTTCCCCCACGACGTTTATATGTGTCTTAATGGGTCTATTTTCAAGTCTTTTGAAAGAATCTATAATTTAACACTTATGACATCAAGTACAGATTTTATTTTATAAGACCAACATTGTTAGATTTTAGGAAAACACTTCAATTAGACGAAAATAATATGCAATCTAACTGAAAGTGTGTCAGTCTGAGTGCATTAGTCGACTTCTTTCATTTGCCCATTAATTGCTATTTTGGGTTTTCTAGTCATTATCTGCACTATAGCTTTTTAAGGTAATGAACATGGCCAAGCTAACATCATTTCATCAGCAGAAACTTCAAATTTCAGTCTCCTCTTAAACTACTAGACAGATGTGCATTCATTGGCATGCTTATTGTATGTGTAGTAAACCCTGCTATCTCTAATGGATGATAAAACCTCTTGACAATTCTAACTAGCCTAAATTCACTGCAATTACCATATGTGCCCATTTCTCTTTTGGTCAGATCAGATCAAGCAATGTTAAGGTTTTTATAAGAGGATGTAAAACACTCACTCCATTCATGTTTCAAATTAGAATTACACTGTTTTAGTTTGACTGCGTGAAACTTTTCCCAAATAAATGTAGATTCTTCCAGATTCCCAACATGCAAAGTCACAAGTCAAAGTAGGTGCATTGTTGTTTGTCTCCTAAATGGTAGGAAAGGCATCTAAATACCGTGACTCCAGGAGACTCAATTCAGATAACAGAGATTAACATACAAATACAAATGCACATAAAATGGTGCACTTTTCAACTTTCTGGGTCTATAAGCAGGGTAAACTTCTGGAGAGACCATATAGCATATATAATTGTTGCATTACTCTAAGAGCAAGAGAATCCACCATTGCATTCCCATTTTGAAAATAAGAAAAAAAAAGATGATTTGTGGCAGTCATGTCAAATTCAGTCACTCCCTCAGTTCCATAAAATGTGAAGCAATTTTTAACAAAAAAAAAAAAAAAATAAGGAATGTTTCTTGAGAAACAAATCATCATGATTTCTGAAGGATCATGTGACACTGAAGACTGGAGTAAGAAAACAATTATTTTAAAATGTATAAATATTTCACAGTATTACTGTTTTGCTGTATTTGTAATGTTTTGCAGTATTTTTGTATTTTTTGTAGAATTTGCTATAAATTCAGCCTTGCTGAACTGAACATATTGGTAGTACAAATTATACTAAATACTAAAAAATAAAATAAAAATAACTGCTAGCTTTATGAAGTTCATTATTTTGCAAAGGGTCCATCCTGGTAGACACAATAGCAATACATATAATATTAAGGAATCCATTTATGTACAGTTTGTAATTATCATGCAAGAGGTTTTAATACATTGATTCCAAATAATGCTTTATTTTTGTAGTCACTTGCTAGGCATAGGCCGATCGAACTTTGAGAGACCCTGACCCTCCAGATGCCCTTTAAAATGCCCCTTTGGAACTTCAGATGCTGTCTGCATGCACAGTGTGCAGCGAACTTATAAAGGTCAACCCGATGTCTCTGAGGGCAGACATATCAATTCTGATGGACCATGAGGAGCAACACTCTAAATAATGTCTTCTCGTAAATGCTGATCCAGGAACAGTTTTCCGATCCCAAAATCTATCATCATACTTGGAGAAAACTACAGAACTGACCTCAGATCAGCATATTTGTCAGTAAAGGCCAACCTTTAGCCACATTTACACATGGACCATGAAGCAAAGACAATTTTAGGCATTTTTTTTATTGTATCTTGAAAAGTTTCATATTGAATGCCACCTGAAGACCTGGACAAGAATGTGGGCAAATGGTTTTACGGATTATCGAATATAACTTTATTCACACTTCACAGAACAGTGCAGTTTAAAAAAAAAAAAATCATGCAAAACTTTGATAAACATTTCCCAAATTCAAGTCCCGACCCAAAGCATCATCATGCCTGTCTTTATAATAAAATGAACTTTTTACTAAGAAGCAAGTGAGATTCAGGGGTTTAAAAATATATTTATAATACAGAGGAAAATGTGCTGGCATTATTGAGCGATGAGGATGGATTTGAAACATGATGCTGATGTGCCAGTGTTTGTCTTTGAAATATACTTACATCTGATGAACTTCTTCCCAAGATCAGCTCATCAGGTAGTCAGAAAATTGAGATGTGTTTGATTGAAACCCCAGTCAACGGAAGATTTTTATGGATCATACAATGCCTATTTTTATGCATTAATGTTAACTGCATACCATACCACGTTTAACACAAGACATTAGGAAAATATAAGATAAGGACTACAATACAATACTAAAAATCATTCAGTATCCTTGCCTTGTTTTAGAATAAATAAATAATTGTATAAAATACATTTCAGAGAAAGTTTACAGAGAAGAGTTATTCTCAGTCTTTAATTTCTACTGGCCAAATACTAGGCAATGTTTAATTGATTTAAGCAAATCAAATTTATGCAATTTTTGCCTATAAGGTAAACATGTATTTAAAGGGTTAGTTCACCCAAAAATGAAAATTCTGTCAGTAATTACTCACCCTCATGTTGTTCCAACCATGTAAGTCTTTCGTTCATCTTCGGAACACAAATTAAGATATTTTTGATGAAATCTGACGGCTGCATCACTCCTCCATAGGCTTTCAGAGGGACCGAAACTCGTCAGCCCAGAAAAGTTATTAAAAACATCGTTAAAATAGTCCAAGTGACTACAGTGGCTCTACATTACGTTTATCATGCGACGACAATACTTTTTGTGCGGAAAAACAACAAAAATAACGACTTTATCCAACTATTAGTGTACTTCAATGTGGGCCTCTGGCGAGAGTTCACGGGAGCGCCAGGACGCATGCGCGAGAACTGAGATTACGCCGTTCTTCTTCTATTGTTACTGGCTGCTCAGTCCTTAGGAGTATTACCGCCATTTACTGTACAATATCATAGATATCATATAATAATATGATATCTATGTACAAGTTGACGTCCCGACATTGCCGGAAGCGCAAAACGGTCTGTTTATAAGCAGAGGAAGACGCACGCTGTAGAACGAAGAAGAAGAAGAAGAAGAAGAACGGCGTAATCTCAGTTCTCGCGCATGCGTCGTGGCACTCCGGTGAACTCTCGCCAGAGGCCCACATTGAAGTACACTAATAGTTGGATAAAGTCGTTATTTTTGTTGTTTTTCCGCACAAAAAGTATTGTCGTCGCATGATAAACGTAATGTAGAGCCACTGTAGTCACTTGGACTATTTTAACGATGTTTTTAATAACTTTTCTGGGCTGACGAGTTTCGGTCCCTTTGAAAGCCTATGGAGGAGTGATGTAGCCGTCAGATTTCATCAAAAATATCTTAATTTGTGTTCCGAAGATGAACGAAAGACTTACATGGTTGGAACAACATGAGGGTGAGTAATTACTGACAGAATTTTCATTTTTGGGTGAACTAACCCTTTAATGATGGTTTATATGTGTTTTAATGGAAACAGATAGGCCTTATTTTTTCAGTGTAAATAATTGTCTGACTATTGCGTCCCTGACAAAACATTTAAAATAATAAAAACGTTCATATCCTACCGTTTCCTTCAAATTATGCTTCAAATATAATTGTATTTTCATAATATTGGGAAGATCCCAACAATTATCATGAGGCTACTGTCTGTGCACGACACCCAGAGGTTTTAAGTAAGTCATCGGACTTATTCATACAGGTGTAGTGCCGAATTCTGTGACCCTATAGGCGCTGTAGTGATCGTATAGGATTAGGATTGGGTAGGAGTAGGCTAAATCGGATTATCTTAAAGGGATAGTTCAATTTGAAATTAAATTTTGGTATGTTTTAGCTTAACTCAAGGGCATCCAAGATGTAGGTGTCTTTTTTTCCACAGTAGTTTCAATTTTGATTTTTTTAGGTCAAACCGTTCTTGTCTGTCAGTCATATAATGCAGGTCTGTGGTCACTGTCTCAAAGAGCATGCACAGAGTCCAAATTAAAACATTTCCCCTTCGTCCAAATTAAACAATTCCCCATTGTAAGTACACATTGATGGCCTAAGATACGAAACGAGCGGTTTGTGTGAGAAAACGAACAGTATTTATATCGTTTTTTAACTCTTGTACACAGCCACGTCCAAGTGATCTGAGGGCGCGCGCGCATTCTGGTGTGTGACGTGTGCGCAGACTGGTGCATAGATATATATACACTAGAATAGATGCCGCCTTGCCTACGGCATTCATTCCAATGAACTGCCGTAGCCAAGGCAACATCTAGTGACAATTACTAAAGAATGGATTAATCAAATAAAATAATATTTTAAATTAATTTATTTAAATTCATATTTAATTTATAATTTATGCAGTGCGGACTGATTGATAACCTTTTTCAATTTCTGTATATTTCATACCTGTTAGACAGGAAAGGCACAGGTAAATATGACATTTATTATGGGTTTATGTGAGGTTTGTTTTAAGTTCACTTAAATTAAAAGTTGTTAAATTTTTTGAAGCCTAGTAAATGTTTAAAATTTGGGGGGGAAATTATTTTCATCGAGACATCAGTAGCTATATTAATATCACCATAGGCCTATGGCCTTCATTCATAAAAAGAATGCCATTTAACAATGAAACAATTATTTAAAAAATATTGTCTTTATGTTGTTTCTACATTACTGCGGAAATTGAGTCTCACATTATTTAAATTTTATTTACACACAAAACATTAATGGCTAACATTTTGGACTTTATAAAATGATTATCTCGGCCCCTATTAAACAATAAAGAAAGCAAGACATCTTTTTCTTATAGGCTACATAGTTTAGTAGCCTACTATTCTTTTTGGCAGAATTTATCATTATAATCAAATTATTTCCTGGATTTTGTATCATCATAGTTCCTAAATGTATATAAATGCAAATCGAAAACATTTTCCCCCATTTTGTGTCCAACCCACTTCTCAAAACAAAGTTACACCCTTGTAAACAGGCCCAAAGAGAACTGACAACAGACAATAAACAGGATTATGGGCTATTTACACAGGACTAAATGAGTGAGATAATGAGGAACAGGTGGACACAACAGGTTGCCATGGGAACAGATATAAACAACACTAGGGCTGCATCTGAAATTTTGAATCAGTAATTACTTCACGACCGCTAAAAAAGTATGTTCTATATAGTATTAATGTGTGTAGTATGAATGTAATCTGGAAGTACTATATTCGCCATGTTGTCATGATCATGTGACCTACCAGCATCAGTTTGTCACTTCACTGTCATTCACAAATCCTCTCCCAACGGCCTCATGGGATAGTAAAGTCTTTATCATATGCACACTTCAGAATCTCCCAGAAGAAGGTCATCCGGGGACTTTTTGTCTACTCTTTTATGAGTAGCCTACTATGAATTTGGACATACTTCTCTTGTTACATAATGTTTGTCACCTACTATATATTCGGAAGTATGCGTTTTCGGATGTAGCCTCAGTCTATAGCCTAGGTGTCAGTCTATAGTGTTTCTTTACAAAGTGACATTGCCAACTACTGGCCTTGCATGAATAATACAGCATTTTTAGTCATTTTCGCGGATCCGTGTGAACGGGGAACGTTTTGACAGCATTGTCGCCTGTGCGTGAAAAACACAAAGGTAAAACTTTTCCGTTTTTAGTACATCGTTGTTGTGTAAACGCAGCTGACTTGTTGCCTCCCTGCCTTATCAGCCAATGACTTGTAGGCAGCGTTTGCGCACAGTTCTTCACGAAACTGATGTCGGACAGACTTCTGAGGCAGTGTAACGGTATAATGATCTACAGCAAAATAGAGCGAGTTTGGTGAGAACTAACTTAATATTTAATTACTAAAATAGTGAAGGATACATCTGCTGCCTTCAAAAATTGATCAGATGAAGGTATATCCGGTCAGGAGACAGTGGAGCTAACACTGGATTCGGATGTGCCTTGATGCCTTCCTACACTGGAATGCAGCATTTTAAGCTTTCGGACGCAACCTTGGTCAACCAAGGCAAACATGAACGGGAAACCATGAAACTAAACCAAAACAGAACATAAACCTGACAATAAAAGTATAACATACAACTAAGTTACATGCAATGCATTTAAGTATCAATTGTCACTCTATATATCTCCCAATAATATCTTAGTGAAATGCTTAGTTTTAGTATCAAAGCTCTGTATCTTTTATTGTCGGGGACAAAACATATAATTCAATGCAATATATTGATGATTGAGAAATGAACAAATAAACTTTCCTCAAAAGCTTGATGGATCATATTTGATACACATTTTAACATGATTTCTCAAAAAAAGATTTATGGATAATCAGTAAGTTGTTCATCCTGAAATATTACTAACAATTTAAAAGTTATTCTTTATAAAAATCAGTCAAGATTTCACAGCAAGAAGACTAAAAGTCAATGCAAAAAGGCCTTTTACTAAAACATTAACAGGCGATAGAAAGCATGTATACTTTGTAGTACAACACTTTTTCAGCAGTTTTAATCAGTTTTTGATCATTTAGAGGCCTCAGAAATTTATAAGGGCAAAAATGCAAATCATGACAAACAACAATGAAATCATCAAAACATCTGCTTCTTTTTGCTGTAAAATACTTGATTTATTTCATAATGATTTCCTGTCTGTTCATTTTCCAAGCTGCATGACTATTCTTTAAAAATCTACTTTTGAGTTCCACGAGAACAAAAAGCATTCAGCTTTGGAATGAAAAAACTTTGAGAGAAATTTCATGAACGGGAGCACTAAACTTTTTAATTGGTTCTTTTATTCAGCTATAGTCCGGTGAGCACTAGGTGGCACTGTTCTCTTCACTTAGTTCTCTCTCTCTCTCTCTCTCTCTCTCTCTCTCTCTCTCTCTCTCTCTCTCTCTCTCTCTCTCCAATTATCCCTCTTGTCTGTCAGTCGGTGAGGCATCATCTGCTATGGGTTAAAAGCAAGGTCATATAGTTTTAGAAAACAGTTAAATGCGTGCGTGCGTGCGTGCATGCGAATGCGCCTATGCACAATGTAAAACTCACGGGTCTCAGGTGAGGTGCCCAAAACAAGCAGAATCACATGACCTTTGAGTGACTTCCACATGGCAGTGTGTCTGTGGGATGTGAACACACTCGCCTCGGGATCTGTAAACAACGCGGGAAAGTATCGAGGGTCGTAAGTTCAGGTCATCCTGTCATCGCTTGAAAATAACAGATGTGTCTGATGTTTTTCGCTATTTGTTAACATACACTCATATTCGGGTTATTTGCAATATTATTAGTGTATGGCTTTGATTTGTTCATCTTAAACGATCCATAGTAGTATTCAAGAGTGTTGCCTTTGGCATTAGTGCAGAAGTCAAAAGCTCAACTGTAAGCCACCTAGTGGAAAAATTAAGCATATTGAATCATGACGCATTTAATTATGCGTCACATTTGGAGTCCACACACATACACATATGTTCTCCATCTGTTTATGTAATCTATCATTTCCCTTGATCATTCTGACTGGAATTTGTCCAGAGATATAGCTTATTTTGCTCAAAAGAGCTGTATGCCAAATAAATTAGGTTGCAAACCGCTGAACCTGAAAGAAGATTTAACGGTTCGTTGTGTGTGTTTGTTTACTACACCATTTTATTAGTAAGTAGTGGTGTAACAATTCCCTCATGTCACGATTCGATACATATCACCATACTGAACTTACAATATGATATTTTTGCGATACTCCAAGACATATGGTAAAAGGTTAACAAAAAATAAACTGTTGATTAAAATGCTATTTGATATTACATTGTGGGTGTAAATGAATGGGTTTGGACTTGTTGCTGATAACCCAATGCACAGAACAATAGTGACACCCGAATACAAATATTCATGATTCTAAAGCTGAAAATACTATTTTAGATGAATATGCTTGCACTCTTTCACTGACTAGATATTCAAATAATGTAGGCCACTTTTTACTGGTAAAATAAAATATCTGGCCCCACAAATATATTATCAGGACCCACAAATATTCCCCCATTGCATTATTATATATTATATTCAACATTATAATTAGTAGTTTAATGTAGTACTGACACTAAAACTCTGTAAACTTGAATTTTTTATGTTTAATAGCCTACATATTGTCACTATCCACGATACATATTGTTGCATTTTTGTATTGCGATATATTCTGACACGGTATATTGTTACACCCCTAGTACTAAGTAGGCACCACATTCAGCATTCAAAGCAAGTTTATTCTGTGTGTTTGATGGCAGGTGTGACTGGTCTCTTCCTAAAAATCACAGTCTAGCACTGTCTAACACCATCTACGTTTCTACCGCACAGAAATGTATTTTTGACGAGCGAAGGGTAACGGAGACAGAGCACCCTCCATTTTGGTTTTATCTCAATTACCTGCATGAAATTTTGATGCTGGCGTTGAGAGTGCATGGTAGCATTTCTGTGGAGCAGATTAAAGATTGATCATGTAATGAGGTCTCGCCTGAAAGGGTAGCGGAGGTGGGAGCGTGAACACTTGTGTCTGTGAGCGCGTGTTCATGCTGCAACCAAAGGAAGACACACTGGCTGTGTTCACTACTGAGCCGAAAACCAGTGAGTCAGTGCTCTGCTTTGAGAAGGCCTGGGTCTGTGTAACCGGTCCTAGTACTCGCTCTGCTCCGAGCAGGATTCAAACCCGGGTCTTTGGCGTGGGAGGCGGGCGCTAACAAGTAAAAGACAGCATCTTCCAGCGTCAGTCGCTAGCTCACCTCTTGAGATCAGGGGAGTGAGGTTTACACGCTCAGCTCTTACTAGCCTACGTCTGTTACATCTGGATCAGTTTAGCCACATAAAGACTTCATTTTCTTTATCCTTAGAGTCCCAGAGACCGCCATGCTTTAGGGGGGGGACATAATAATTTTGAAATTAAACTATTCATTTGCTTTTGAGTGTTTCTTTGACCTCCTTTGTTTTACCACAAAACCAGCTAACAGAAATATGTTCTAAAAAATGTTTTGCTAAAGTTTCCATTAAGTTACGAGAACTTTATTTTTCTGAACATCAAGTTTAAAAAAAAAAAAAAAGACGTTTTTTTCTTGGTTATGCAAACGTTATGGGGAACATTACTTTTTATCATTTTGCAAAAATTTTGGGTTACTTTTAATGTTCTCTGAACATTCTGAAACAAGTAGTCATATTTATTGAAACATTCCATTAATGATGTAGATAATGTTTTGTGCTAACGTTTTGAGAACATTATCAAAGACCTTTTATCAAAAGAAGAGATTATCAAAGAAGAGATAACTTTTGTGAATGAACATTCGATAATTGTTACTGGAGAAATGTTTATACATAACTTTGAGAGAAGCTCTGAGAACGTTCTCTGGGATTTTCAATGCAGATTAGTGATAGTTATAATTGATTCTGGTGACGAAAATAAAACTTCAAATAAATTTGTTCAGTGTTTCTTTGACCTCCTTTGGTTTACCAAAAGCCCAGCTAACAAAAATATGTTCTGAAAATGTTTTGCTAACCTTTCCTTTAAGTTACAAGAACTTTATTTTTCTGAACGTTAAAAATATCCAGTATTTTAAAAATGTTTTTTTTCTTGGTTCGTGATTTTCTATGCAGATAAGTAATAGCTATAATTGATTCTGATAACGAAAATATATATATTTTTTTTTATTAAATTCGTTTTGGGGCTCTCGCTTAATCCAAACAGACACTTTGACAGGGAAAGTTAATGAATAAGAAAAATGATGCATCAACGAAGGCAGAGCATTAAAATTGCATGAGACTTACAGCGGAATGGTAGATTCAGGACAGCGAAGAAGCAAAGCAAATGTGCCTGAGGTGGAAGGGAAGAATAGAGTTGCAGTGGGAACTCATTGGCTCTGTGGAGGCCGGTGGCGGGGCTTCTCCGGGACGTCTGCTCAGATTGCTTTTGTTTTGATGTATCAGTGGCAGTGGTTTCACGTGTGCCCGCCTGGCCAGTGGAGCTCGACCATGGCACAAAATGTCTCCTGGCAGTGCCCGCTGCGCGGTGGATTTTATGAGTGATTTCACAACACATGCACTCAGTGAAAACGGACTAATTACACAGAGACAGAACAGGCAGACACGGACCAAATTGAGTTAAGGAGCTGGAGCACATTTTTAAATGTAATATTCACATGCATGTAGTCTTATATCTTTAATAGTTTTTTTTTTTTTTTAACATAGGCTAATATTTAAATTTGCATGTGCGCTTGGTCTTCAGTCAGGCAAACGTTATAGCCTATTCAACGCAAAAATGGCAATTGCATGGTCGTTTCAGTAATGATTTGGGCAAACATTTTGTTTGCCGTCAGCCAAACTGACCATCGTGTCAGTGCGTCTGAACAGGACTGATCCGATGTAAATACGAAAGATGCGCACACAAAGATGCCCTATCCATTACTGCAATTTTCTCTCAGGGTGAATAGTTCACATCGCATCACATGTACCCGAGCTTCTGCTGCTGTTGCCATAGAAACCCGCAATAGACTCAGGTTGACTTTCTGCTGTTAATGCGTCCTGACTGACACCGTATAGGCTACGCACCTGTCCTCTGTTTGACAAACTTTGCGTTGCATTGTTTGAGTTTCACTCACATTGGTTATATGCTAATTAATGTTCTCATTCTACAAAAATGGTAATACTTTGTTAGTTTTACTGCCAATATGCAGAACAGTGCGTGATGGTCATTTTTTTTTGATAGATTTTAACTTATGTTAGGCTACCAAAAAAAAAGAAAAAAGACTAAGAGTTTTACACGTGTCTTGGTTGTCATTTATTTAGTATTTATTTCATCATTTATTTTTAAAGAGTTAAAATTGTTAAAATGAAGATCAGAAAAGTTCTGAAAACTTATTTGAAAACATAAATACATGGTCTTGCTTGTTTCTCACGCACACTAACAAATCAAATAGCTTGATTTTTTTTTTATAAAATAAGATGCTTTTCGTAAGCAAAATATGCTGATTCGTTATTTATTAAACTGCAACTCCAGGATACTACAGTTAATGAAAAGTAAAATTTAAAGTGTGCAAATCCACAGCGGGATACTTTTATGAGTCTATTTTTTAAGGCGATATTCTGGACAGGTTTTTTTTTTTTTTTTTTTTTTTTTATCTAAAAAAGGATTGCGTTAAAATATCTTCTAATTCCGTTGTCCGCTTATTAATTATTCATAGCATCTCAGATGTAGAAAAAGAGGAGATTTTATAGACTGGCTGAGGGGTTTGAGTTTCCAGAAAGCGTCCAGTCGCTTCTCACAGAATCACAGGACACACGCGAAGCTGGACGAAAACAAGGTAAAGACTAGCAGTAATATTAGCTATAGTGTTCCTTCTTTATAAACAGTGTTTGATATATATATATATATATATATATATATATATATATATATATATATATAGGCTATATATATATATATAGGCTATATATATAGGCTATATATATATATATATATATATATATATATATAAGCGAGCGAAGAAAAGGTGATTTTAATGTTTATTTTCTTTTTATTCCTGTTTTGAATGTAATTTTTAAGAGGAATATTTGTTGTAATAGTAGCTAATATTTATTTAGACTTGATTTGGCATTTTTTTTATAATAGAAACATTCCTCAAATGAACGAGTGTAGTTTATTTTTTTGTTTTGTATACATTTGCCTTTATATTTTTAAGGTTAATTATAAATGTGCCACTTTGAGCTTGTCCTCTGCCAGGAACCGAGCGGAATGTAGGACCACGAGCTGCAGAGCTTCATCTCCCCGCGCGCGGTGCATTCACAGTTCACGGGCGCCTCGACGCTAACGCGATGAGACAGGGGAACCTTTACAGCAACAAACGGGAGTATAGTATCAGGGAAGGCTGACCGAGCCGTGAACCGCGGCCCTAACACGGAGCAAATTAACATCAACAAAAATAGCACTGCGTTTTTAGATCGCTTATGTGAAAAGTGGCAAATGCAGCCCGCGGTGTCAGGTCATCTTTGCGCGGGGATGCATAGCAAATCCTCCCGCTTACCTGGTCAGGTTGACCCGGGGTCACGGCATTAGACCTGTTCACCTGGATGATCCGGACGGATAGAACCAGAACCGATCGATTTGATTGTGTGAGACCTCAAAAAAGTTCATTTCAGATACACAGCTAACAAAAATACATTCTAAGACATTTTGGCTAACGTTCCGATAAAGTTATTAAAACGTTGTTTTCTAAACGTTCTACAGGTCCAGTTCTTTTAAATGTTTTTAAACGTTTTTTTCTGGGTTATATGAATGTTAAAGGAACATTAAAATGTATAATTTTGCAAACATTATGGAAACGTTAAATGTTCTGGAACAAGTAGAATAGTAACATTTAAAAAATGTTAGATGAATGTCCAACTGAAATGTGTCAAGGGGAAAAACATTCCATGAACAATGTATAAATAACGTTTTAATGCTAACATTTTGGGAACATTATCGAAGACCAGAAAACTGAATGAAAGTTCTATTAATGTTACTGGAAGAAGGTGTATTCATAACTTTGAGAGAACCTTGCCAGAATCTTCATATAGGCTACTGATGTCAACTTGTTTGCAGAAGCATATTGCTGTCTAATAAAGTTTAATAGAGGTTAAAACAGAGGTTTTACGTAGAGGTTATGATGCCCATTCCTTTCACATAGAGGTTATGATGCCCAACGTGACCAGAAATTAGTATTAAGAAAATAAATAGAGTGGCTTTTGATTTCCACATAAATGAGCCACATATCTGAGGACATCATAAGCTTATTGAATTATTCATGCATTTTATTGCAAAGTGCCCATGAAATGTAATTTTCAGTAAATACAGACTCATGTGAGACTGACGCACAAAGGGCAGGTGAGGTGGTTCAAGCGGACATGAAAGAAAAACTACATGTTCGCCCTCTTAAAATCGAGGCTTGATTTTAAGAGACAAAGACACGAGATCACAGTCGTGTTGCGATGAAATCCAGTGTGTGGCGTTTCGGCTAAGAGAGAGCGACCCGGGGGCTGGTAATGAAATAGAGATAGAGAGAGGCAGATGCTTTGAAGAAAAGCACTCCATTAAGTGAAGGCAGAGCAGTGTGACGGGTCTGGGAGGATCTTAAAAGCCTCTGCTGACTCTTGCGAAGTGAGATGTCAGTGCGCGTTTGAGGGAGCACATCTTCTGACCCGGGACAGCTAGACCTTCAACAGTTCACATCTATACTGGCAGAAATCTTTGCTTACAGATGAAAACTCCTTTGTAGGCCTATTAACTGGAATGTATAGGCATACGAAAAAACGTTCAGTGGAATTTTATATAGAACTCAACGAGAACCTCTTAAAGAACCTCTAAAATGGTTCTATATAAAGAGAAATGTCTTAAATGATTGCATAATAATTTCACGTTTAATGGGTTACGAGCTTTTTAATTTATACAAATTAATCAGAATTAATGGATTAAAACTAAATTATTTAATTAAAATAAATCCATAAAATGATCCCATGGAACCCTTTAAGGTATCTAGAGTGCAACAGTGCCCGTTCACTTTTTCAGCGGAGTTGGTTCCGGAAGTATTTTTTCCATCAATTTCTTCATAGGGATTTAAAAAAAAAAAAGTCTTTGTTAAAGCGTTCGTGTAAGCTATAAACCCATCCATCTCATGAGCTGAATCATAACACTACAAACTTTGATTTTGAGCACCAAAAAAAGTTTTTAAAACATTGACAAAAATACAAAGGTACAAGACGTGTAGCCTACTTAACGTCTTTAGTGAGGGAAAGAACTACAATCCCATGAAGCATTGCGAGCACAATCGAATTAAAAACGATGGAAAAATATAAAACTACACATTTATAAACCTTGATTTGATTATATATATATATCTATAAAAAAAATGGATATATTATTTTGAGAGCATATAGAGACCGACTTGATTATGTTATTTGCGGTTCTTCATTGGAGTGGGTGGAGCTTACGAGATCTTTTGGGCTTGATGCTTTGACACTCTGATTGGTGGAATTTTCTGTACAGCATGGGTAATGTAGTTTTCAACAGAAGCAAAAACTATCGAATAACAACCTCAGTTCACAGTAGGTCTGTCTTTAAAGGTTTTAAGTTATTGTTAAAAATCAATTTCCCTATGGAGAAATTGAATGGTGTTTTTAATTCCGGAACCCGACTGCTGCACTCTATAGAACTCTAGAGCATCCCGAATGACGCACTATGCATGTGTCATGTATGTGTAGTGTATGAGTTTGTGTAGTGTATGTGTGTGTAGTGTATGTATGTGTGTATGTGTTTTATAAGGTTATTTTGTCATTCATCATAAAAGTCTGATAGGAGGTAGCCTGGGTTTCCCCATACTGCCTTGAGCAGCGCGATTTTATTCACGCTGCAAGGTAGTCTGGACACCATGGACTAATTTTTCCCCTGAAATAGGGAACCAATCACAGAACGGGGAGGGAGCAGGAAGACGATGACGAAGTATATGCGACACACCGAAGCAGTTTGTTTATCTATGGATCCAACATGACAGACGTAAAAATATATGCATATTTTTAGGAACACATCTACAAAAATATGCCTGTATTTCAAGTTGATAAAATAATTTAAAATCCACATCAGTTTATTTGTGCCGACGCGCCACGCCCTCCCAGGATCTATAACGTTACCAAGGCTACTTCCACTTTTAAAAATGCATCACAACCGCGCGCGCGCGTTCTGCTTGCAGTCGTCAAGATGGATGCTGAGGAGTTGAAGAAAAGAATAGCTAGTGGAGATTGTAAAGTTGTCGACAATACGTCATCAAAAATCAAGTCTAGTGTGTGGGAGAAATTTGGAGTTATCTGAAGAAAATATTGTGAAAGGCTTTGCTGCATGCATTTTCGTGTTGGATAGCCGCAAATGTGGAACTTCATCCCTGAGGAAGCACGCAGATAACTGGTAACAAAGCAGCTCTATCGAACGGTATTTTTCATATTTAACACTGTTAGTATGTGTGGTGTGCAGGGTGTGTTTGAACCCAAAATTGTCAGATGTAGGCTAGACGAAATTGTGTGGCATATAGTGGTGTAGCCGCGTCTGTTCGATTTGTGTGGTAACGTTAGCCATGTTCTTCATGTATCGGCCTTTTGACAGCTTCGGCTGAAGTTGTCCTTAATGGTCGTGTAATAACTTCTGTATGACCTGGCAATAAAAATGTTTGTAAGTGTGTCTATAATGTGATAGTCTAAACTGATTTTATTTCGGGTGCGGGTCGGGTGTCGGTTCTATTTTAAGCGGGTCGGTGCAGATTTTTATTAGTGCTGCTGTTGGAAAACGGGTCGGGTGCGGATTTACAAAATCGGACCCGTGCAGGACTCTCTGGTGTACACATAAATCTCTGACCCATCGTCGTCTTCTTCGTTGAATATCTGTCGCTCTACCTACGTCATCTGGTATAATTTGAAATGATTGGCTATGAGCTGCGTACAGGCGCATTTGATAGACATTCGTAGCGCCCAATAAACGGCTCTGGGCATTCGTAAACCACGCCTCAAATACGAGAAAATGTACATGTGGTTTCCAGACCACGTCTCAAAGAGAAAGTGGTCTGACGTTAGCCAGGCTAGATAGGAGGCTTAATATTCCGCTAAATATGTCTAAGTAACTGCATTGCAAAATCCTATTGAAGGTGGTACCGTGTCTCTTGTAGGGACCAGAACATCATCACTTTTGACTTGGGCCAGTAAGAAAGCACCCAGAACACCCTAAAAAAAAAACACTCAGAACATTGCAACCATAGCAACACCCTGGCAACCATCAAACACTTGGGTTTGGGTTTTTAAATGTTTTCTAAATTATGATTAGTTTTTCTTTTTTCTTTTCCCTATTTGCTTTTAATTATTTAGATTATGTGTTCATTACTTATTTATTTGTTTGTTATATTTTTTTATTGCAAATGTCCTTCAGGTCACTTTTGCAGTCGTTGACTTGTAATATCACAGCCTGTGGGCTTATTAGACACTGAATACTGTCTGGAGCCAAACACCTGAAGCCTTTTCTCTATAGAAGTGTCTCTTGGGTTTTATTCACAATCATTATGGGATGGTGGTTGAGATAATTTCTTTCAATATTATCTTCACATCCAACTTTAGGTGAAGTGTGTAAGCACAATGAATGATGAGAGGTTTCAAAATAATGGAAAAATGTTGTAGTTGTAATACTCAAACAAATACATTGTGTTTTGATAGCGCCACAGAGTCATATAGCACTTAAATACTGGGGGAATCAACCTATGAATGACTTAGTTATCTATCCACATTAACAGACCAAAGTCAAAATTTATTTAGCACCATTTATACAGACAAGCCGACCAATGTGCTTTACAAAGCAATATAATATCAAACAACAGACAGAGCAAGAAAAATTTAAATACAAATATAGACCATAAGAACCTATTTTAATTTACACACTTCACCTTTAAAGAAAAATTATCTGTTCATAAACTCCCCTTTTTTTTACCACTGGGGATTTCTTGTGCATCTCTTTCAAAGTGCAAGGTCATCTATAGTAAAGAAGCAGAAGGAGAACGAGAGAGAAATGAAGTTCTTTTGAAGCGATGGCTGAGTGAAATGCTCTCTGGATGTTTTTCACACTTCATGCTGTCCATCAGATTAGCACCTCCCCAAAGGTCCATTACTGGAGCGCTTTGACAATCTCCTGAGAAGCCCTGGAAAGAGAGATGGAGAAAGGCAAAGCTACTGTTTATTTGACTGAAGGAGCGCAGCCTGAACATGACACACATATGTATATGTATGTATATGATGTCTGTGTGTATCTGCTCAATCTGTGTTCCTTATTTTCAGTTAAAGGTGTAGTAAGTGATCACTGTTGATATTTGAAAACAACCCAAACAAACACACCACTCCCTTTATTGCTCCGCCCTTAAAATGCACGATCACGAAATGCAAAATTTGTGAAAAATACAGTGAAGGTGACGAGTGAACGACAAGGAAGAACAAACAATGAACATACAGTACACAAGAGTAAATACAAGCTAGAGTTCGCTGTTAGTTGCCAGCAGCTCCAGAGAAACAATGACACTCAGACTGTCCTGTTACTATAGCTAACATTACAACAACAGCATATCTTGGTTCTGTGAAACACAGAAAAAACAATGTTACTCACATATGGAGCAGAAACAACGCAACCTTGGCGTCCGTATTCAGGTCTTCCCGCTTCTGTCTCTCCAGCGCTGGAAAGCTTTTCTAATATTAACTTGGGTCCTAAAGCTCTTGCCTGATCATAACCCTTCTTTTCCCTGTGATATTCCTCTGAGCTTTCTCTTTTGTAATGTCTCTCAGCCATCTCTCTTTCTACAGTCTTTCTTCAAATCTCCCTCTTACTCACTCTGTCTCCCTGCATCATGAGTGGACACGCCCCCTTCTTTTGATTGGCTCACTCTCTCTCCTCCTCCATCATGAGTGGACACACCCCCTACTGCTGATTGGCTCACTCTCTATCCTCCCCATCATGAGTGGACACGCCCCCTACTGCTGATTGTCTCTCTCTCTCTCTCTCCTCCCAATCATGAGTGGACACGCCCCCTACTGCTGATTGTCTCTCTCTCTCTCCTCCCCCATCATGAGAGGACACGCCCTTGACTGCTGATTGACTCACTCTCTCCTCCTCCATGAGTGGACATGCCCCCTACTGCTGGGGCCGGTTTCACAAAGATAGACTTTGACTATGGCTTAGATATAGTAGATAGTCAGACTTCAGATAGACATCTAAATCAGACCGTTGCACAAAGCACTTAAGACTCTGACTATCTTAAGTAGGACTACACTGCAATGCATTCTGGGTAAAATAAGACACTTTTCAAAACAAAAAACATGGCGGATCGAGTAAGCGCATTCAACCACTCAGTGCAGTTTACCCCAGCGGAAAATATGTGTTTGTTGGAGGAGTATAAATGACGGAGTATGTTTTTATGTTTCCACTGTTCGATCGCGCCCGTGCCTCTCTCTCTCTGACATACACACACACATTCCAGTATTGCAATCTTGACATCGCAGCCTGTTATTATGCAGCGTTCACACCAAACGCGAATAGAGCGTTAAATTCGCGTCTATCGCGTCTAGTTCGACGCTTGAACATTTTGAATCCATTCGCGCGTCCAAGGCGAATAGGACGCGCGTATAAAGCGAGCGTTTGAAGCGAAATAGACGGTTGAACAGTCACGGTGTATTGCATTTCACGCATCGCCCGTGACTGCGTATGAAAGGGAGCGCGTCGATCGTTGCTCGCGTTGACTATGTAACGGCCCTAACAGTTACAAGGACATTTTACTTGGGAATGTAACGTTAGTAACAAGAAGAAATGTTTAAAGGGGGGGTGAAATGCTATTTCATGCATACTGAGTTTTTTACACTGGTAAAGAGTTGGATTCCCATGCTAAACATGGACAAAGTTTCAAAAACTAAGTTGTACGTTTGAAGGAGTATTTTTGTTCCAAAAATACTCCTTCCGGTTTGTCACAAGTTTCGGAAAGTTTTTTTCGAGTATGGCTCTGTCTTACGTAAGATAGGGCGGAATTTCCTTATATAGGTCCTAAGGGCACTTCTCCGGTAAGATCGCGGCCGCGCGCGCACTCGTAGACCAGAGCAAGAGAGTGAAAGCAGTTCGCCATCAAAGCGCCCTGCCCGGCTTTTGGGAAGTCAATGTCACCAAAGAAGTGTGTTTTTGGTTGCCAGGGCAAGACAACCCTGCACAGATTCCCAAAGAACCCAGCGTTAAGGAACCCGTGGATGGAGTTTGTTTTCCTGAGCATAAACGGAGTTGTGTAGCTGTTTGTTCCCTGCATTTCGACGATGATTGTTTTATAAACAAAGCCCAGATCGTCTAATGCTTAAGGATCGAGCAGTCACAATGATAAAGGTTCGCGGTCGTGCGTTGGAACCGGACGGTGAGTAACTGTTGAACAAATAATGTCTCTGTGTGTTGTCACTAGCTCGGTGCGTTAGCACAGCTAAGCTTCGCCCACACGGCCCGCCCCCAGCCGCTCGTTTTTTTCCGGAAAGACTCGGTACACCCTATCTTTCTTTGATTAATATAATAAAACAAAAGACTTTTTGGAGATATGAAGGATGCAATATTACTATATAGGTACTCAAGATTAACAGGAGATTGAGTGAAAATGAGCATTTCACCCCCCCTTTAAATATGAGCCATTTTCCCTTTTCTTTTGGCAGTTTGTAATGTAACTCATTGTTACTGCTGGTTGCCAAGGTAACATAGAGTCTTAGACCTAAGTTAGCCTGGGGGTAAGGTGTCTAATTTTTTTGGTCTAAATTAAGTCAGTCTTTATTTTTGTGAAACAGTCTAACTTGCATTAGACTGTCTATGAGCAAATTTTAGACTTGTCTAACACTATAGACCGGTCTAAAATAGCTTTGTGAAACCGGCCCCTGATTGGCTCACTCTCTCTCCTCCCAATCATGAGTGGACATGCCCCCTACTGCTGATTGGATACAAGTGTGTTGTGCTGCTTGTCTGATCCACTTTCAACAACATTTCTCAGAAATCACTTACTGCACCTTTAATTTGCTGGAATTTGAATCGAATTTGAATTGGAATGACAGGAAGAGGAATCTACTGAATTGATATTAACACAAACACAACACAGTCACGACAGAGGAGTTTTGCCATAATTACTCATCATTAATTTAGACTAATTATGTCATTGTCAATAACACTGTCAACACAATTAACACAGTCATCAAACAGTTATTGAATTTGCCTTGGAGCGACACAAAATGTCCATTGAATTGTTTTTAGAAAACCTTTTTTAAAACAGGCATTAAAATGTGTGGTAAATTAGAGCTGTTACAAAAGATTTCTATTTCAAATAAATGCTACTCTATTTGAATTTGATATTCAACAAAGCACCCTGAAAAAATGTATCATGGTTTCCACAAAAATATGAAGCAGCACAACTGTTTTCAACATTTATAATAATAATAATTAAAAAAAATGTTTCTTGAGCATCAAATCAGCATATTAGAATGATTTCTGAAGGATCGTGCGACACTGAAGACTGGAGTAATGATGCTGAAAGTACAGCTTTGATCACAGGAATAAATTACACCTTAAAATATATTACAATAGAAAATGGCTATTTCAAGTTGTAATAATATTTTTTTTTAAATTTGATCAAATAAATGAAGCCTCGGTGAGCAGAAGAGACTCATTTCTAAACATTAAAAAATATTTCTGACTTAAAACTTTTGAACAGTAGCATATACATTTGAATTCTTCTTTAAATTTAAAAGGCTCAACTCAGTATGCCTCGTGGGCATGTGGATGTGTGTGTGTATCTTCATACCGCATCTCATCACTGACAGGTAATCCATCTAATGTGGGGCAAACAGATATCATCTACAGCCCTAGAGAGAGAATATGAGAAAATATGTGCGTAAATGAGCTAATTTGAATGCATGCATGCATTATTAGTCATAAATGCTGAGTCTGCCAGGTGCCAGGTACAATTATAATCTAATGGCAGTGTCAGATGTCCTGTTTTCCTCTGATCCAATCATAGTCTTCTCTCTCTTCTCTACCAATCATATCAGCCCTCCACACATCTCAACAGAAACCAAGAGACCTCCAAACCCTGCAGGGGGTTGATGGATGCCAGACCCCAAATCGGGTCAGCTTGGACAAGAAAACAACTTTCTCAAAAAAAAAAAAAAAAAAAAAAAATGCATATGCTACAAATAACTATAAAATAAAATTGAATGTTCACTCATTCGCTATTTTCACCTTATTTTGCAATGCAGATGTACCAGTTTGCAATATCTAGCAGCATAAGAAGCTGTTTTGTGCAGCTAAAAATAACTGAAGCGAATGACACATTCAGTTTATAAATGGCGCATGAGAAATAAGGTGAACTGTTCACCCATCAATGTGCACATGAAGAGTTCTAGCATGCCATCTATCATTGATTTGATATCTTGGCCCCGTCTGTCAACATCAGTTTCGCTGTTAAAGCAGATACCGGAGTAAATAATTCAGTACATAATAAGATGAGAGTTTGGCCTGATCTTCCACAGGGACAAATGTGACGGTGGATCCTTGAGTGGATTGGATTAAACCTCCTGGTTTTTTGTTTCTTTCAGCCAATAGGCTTCAGAATATCAGTCTTCATGAGCAATATCCAATAGTTTACATATGCACAAAATACACACTTTTTGCAATTTAAAGAGAGCAAATAAGACTCTCAGAAGAGATAATGAAAACTTTATTACAATAACTATACAATCATAGTTTAAAAATATTTTTTATTGTTAATGTATAATTAGTGACAGACAATTGCTGATCTACTGATTTTATTGAACTGCAAATTTGTACTGTGAATTCTTTATATTAATATAAACACGTTTTTAATTATAATGTATTAAGGCCTATAATTTTTTTTTTAACTTACATATAGTCTCACAATTCTTTAATGTTACTTTCTGAGATTAAATTTTCATGAATTGCAATTCAATAAATCAATTGTTGGATCACTTTATTTAAATGGTACACAAATTATATGATCAATAAGTTATGACTACATTTGTTTTTACATTGCTTTAACTCATCCAAATAAGTTAAGCAACTTTCAACTTTTCAAAGTTTCAAGATTCAACTCATTTTTAAAAGTCAGTTTAATGTAATTTAAGTTGAAATGACATAAACATCCAAGTTTGCTGTACTTAAAAAATGTAAGGCAGCAACTTCTTTTTTACAGTGTAGGTTCTGTATGTGAATAAACAACGCTATCTCACGACCAATTTGTACGAATTTGTACGACTTGTCTAAACCCACGTGATGGGTAGGTTTATGGGCGGGGTCAGGGGTAGGTCATTCGTATGAATTCATACGAATTGAATTCATACGAATTGGGCAATCTTAAAATATGTACGATTTAGCAAAAATCGTACAAATTCGTACGAGTGAGGTCGTATGAATTCGTACGAATTAGCCACCTCGTAGAATTCGTACGAATTGCCGTGAGATCAGGCTGGAATAAACCATCTTGATAGCAGCTCTCTATCAATCAACTGAAAATCCCGCCGTACATTTGTCCTTCAGAGTCAATATATCAGCATGTTTCTGTCACTGCTGATCATACAGTCGCATTGATTGGCTCACGCCACGATGGCGTTTGGTGTTTCCTGTTGGTTGACCTCAGGGTGACCCTACGATTCATGCTCTCTGACCTGAGCGGTGGCCTCAGCGCTAATGCTCTGTGACTGCGTGACAGTGTTCACACGTCTAAAGCCCAGCGTTCGTGGTGAGCGCCGGACAGTAATGTGGACTGGCTGCTGAGTGTTCGGTTTGGCAGGAGTGTGATTTGTTTGTCACAGGTGTTGTTTTAATCTCTGCTTCCTGTCGCCGCCGTTCACTGCCTTGCTTTTTCTTTTATTGGCTGTGCAGTTTATGCATTAGCTACAGTATCTCTCACACACTCATTGGCTATTCAACTAGTTTAATATCAGTACACTCTTAAAAACAAATGTTCTTTATTGGCATTGATGCTGACATGAAGTACTTTTAAAGGTACAGTAATTATTTTATAAACAATTTTTGTTTTACTGGTTAAAATTCTCTTCACATCCTAGAAATCAACAATAGAAGTGCATATGTACATATCTTCTGTGGAGGTCTCGGGATCAAACAATTTCCGTCCAATCATTGCATTCGGTCCGAATGAAATGATAGGATGTTCTACCTGCCTGTCAACATATATATTTCAATACCTCCGCCACGCATCTGCTCTCAGATATCACACGTCATCAGTGTGTTTCAGAGTTGTAGACAGACATCAGTCACTGAGCACCACAAACAAACATCAGAAACCTTTTACAGTTCCTCCTGAACCAAAACAATGAGCTTATGCCATGTTCATAACCGTAATTAAGAGAGATGGAAACCTGTGGCGATCTACCCGGAGCTGTTCACGTCCTCAGACTTGGATTTTTGCATTTCTATGTCAACAATATGAACGCCAAATTGATCCTGCAACAGTCAGGTGGTGCAAGTCAGAGCCCTCCAAGTTGTTCGCGTTCATTATTATTGTAATGTTATGTGCTTTGAGACATGAAGTAATTTAACGGCGTCTCTCGTGATGCTTTGCAGACTCTGCTCTGGCTGTGTGTGTTCATGTGTTTTGAAGGAGGCTTGGCTTTGGAGACGCTCTGAAGGGAGCGCGGGATCTTACGCTTTCAAAGCTAGCTTGCTATTGCTAGCCTCTACAAAATTGCATATAACATCCATAGAATTTTTCCATTCCGCAAAAGGTTCTTTATAGTGAAAAAAGGGTCTTTGGAATTTAAGAATGTTCTTCACATTAAGAATTTTTTTTCTTTTTTTGGAATCTCTGTGAAAACCCTTTTTGGAACTTTTATTGTTTAAGAGCACTATATGTAAACTGCCTGTTTTTTATTAAAATAGCCCTAAAAGAGAAGGCATTAATCACTGAACACTTAAATGAGTGAAAAAGTATGCCAGGCAGTATTAAGTGAGTTTTTGGATATATATGAAGACCAGGAACACACACAAATACACACATACACACACCCTTCTAACATCCTTGACACACCCAAAAATAAATCTCAAGAGACAACCTGCCCTGGGCGACTTCACACTCACCGTCTTTCTTCTTCTCAGATGCATCTGCTCCAAAATGTTGTGACACACACCATGTAACAACACATGCTCAGATCAGTCTGGATAAACCTAGAAACACACACATTTGCCCACTTATATTAGCAAATTCCTCAAATCACAAAACATCCAAATATTTCAATGCCACATATTTTAACATAATTTTTATTTGATGAAAACATGTTAATTTGTTCCTACAAAAGCATGCATGCATCAGCCAAAGTCAGTGTTTTGTCACGTCAGATGAAAACTGTGATCTTTAAGCTTTGGTAATGAGTTGGGAGACAGAGATAAATAAAATAAAAAATGCAGAACTAAATAGTTTTGAAAGTGTATGATTAATTCAAATTCAATGGATGTTTCCATCAGGGTCAAATTCCACGGGGCAACGTAAGTGAAGTGCGTGTTAAGGGCGCAACGCAAAACATTGTGATGAGAGGATATAAATGAAGCTTTTCAGGGCATTGCTATATGTAATGGGTTTTTGATAACAAAATGCACAAAAGGTTTTTATGGTTCAAATGTAGTTTTTGTGTTAGAAAGATATATCAAGCAACCACAACTTCAGATGAATCAAGTACCCTGCATGTTTATGTCAAAACTGTAATCTCCACTTATACATCTGATGTATCTTTAAAACATATATTGAAGAAATCCCTGAATTCTACAACAAAAATTATTGATATTTGAGCTGTGAAGTTCCGTAAATCATCCTTTTTCAGCTGAAACTACATTTCTATGTGGATGTATTAAGCGTAAGGTACCGGTTTTACATGAGATGAAATGGTCTAAATTATTTTCATGTATTTCACAGTATTCTCTCTCTCTTTTTCTCCATTTACAAGATCAAGAGTGAGAGAGGCGAATCCTTCGGGATGTCATGGAAGATGGGACACAGATGGGATGTTTGTCCTGACGCCTGAAAGAAACACATCAAAGATGCATCCCATAAACCCACAGGAGAGCGAGGAGGACACTTTTCTTCATGACATGCATAATTCACCTACTATCACACAATTCAGCCTGTGAAAGACATAATTCTAATTGACTAACTTCAAGAACGATAATTGATCTGATATGCCACAATTTCTGCACTGTCAATCAAATCATGCAATAATACATGCCTGTGATGAAAATAACACACTTCCTGAAAGCAATAAGAACACAACTCACACATTGTTATGCAGTTGTCTTAATGGTTCCTATTAAATCCTGATGTTTATATATATATATATATATATATATATATATATATATATATATATATATATATATATATATATATATATATATTATATATATTACTTTTTTTTTTTATATCACTGTTCAGTATCACTGACATACGTTAGGTTTCCTTAATATTTTGAATGAAATGTTATTTTTATTTTTTGTTTTTACTTGTTCAATTTTAGTTAGTTTTAGTAATTTTGTTGTGTTTTTGTCATATTTATTTGTTTGTTTTTCTTTAAATATGTCTATATAGTTCTGCAGTAGCAGTCTATGGAAGCCACATAATTTTTAAAAAAGTAATTTCGAGACTTTACATACATTACTTTTTTTTCTCACAATTCTAAGAAGAAAAATTAGAATTGCGAGATATAAAACCCGCTATTCTGTATTTTTTCCTCAGAATTGCAGTTTATTTCCCATAGTTGACCTTTTTTCCCTCAGAATTGTGATAAAAACAATTGTTGTGAGATAAAATGTAAACTGTTACAGGTTTAAATATTATTTCATGCTGTAACTGTAGGGCTGTAGTACATCAGCTTGATTTAAAAAAAAAAGTGTGATATATTATGTCAATGGACAATGGTAATTATACAAAACCACAATATTAAATAAAAAAAAACCTGCAATATTATGTTAATGGGCTGCAGGACACAAACAGTCAGTCTGTGATTACTGAATTTGCATTGCAGCAAAACTGTCATAAATGTCACAAAAAAGGACATATCCTTCTAGTGCAGAGACAAGAAAGAAGATGAAACCAGAGGAAAAGAAAAAAAACAGCAAGATAAAGGTATGATAAGAAAATTACTGTAAACTAAACTAGGCTATTGTTGTGAGCTAACGTTAGCATGCTAGATAAATAACATAGCCTATGTAGCATATCTTCTTGTTTTTGGAAAGTTCATGTGGACAATTAAAAGTCTCCTCTACTTATTTGCAATCACAAAAGTTAATCATTTTATGTGATTTAAAGGACACCTATTAAGCCCCTTTTCACAAGATGTAAAATAAGTCTTTGATGTCCCCAGAGTGTGTATGTTAAGTTTTAGCTCACAAATACCCAACAGATCATTTTTTACAGCATGTTTAAATTGTCACTTTTTGGGGCTGAGAAAAACGCGCCGTTTTAGTGTGTATCCCTTTAAATGCAAATGAGCATTTATGTCGGCACAGAGGGTGGAGCATCATGAGCTCGCTCAGAGCCATAACAATCTCATCTCAAGGAATGATAATATCAAAGCAGAAACTCTCAGTAGCGGTGTTTATTTCAAGCTGGAGTCGGACAATAATGCCCACAGAGTCAGAGAATATTTGCTGCATGGAGATAGAACAGGTATGGTTTAGTTTAATTACGGTTATAACTTATTTTTCATCTTGCTTTTATCCACTATTAGTTCAAGCCTGTTGTAGGGGACCGCATCCAAATGATGGCCAAAAATATACTGATGAGTTTTATGACGTTTATTGTACATCACACAAAAGATGAAGTGTCCGTTTTCAGACATCCCAAGTCTCCCGGAAGTCTCCTGGGCAAAGACACGTTTTAGCATGTACATCCCAATCAAACTTTATAGTTTAGTAACTCTTAAAGGGGCAGTACATAGATATATAAACTGAACACACAGACACTATTATGATACTATCTGAATCATAAAACTTATAAATACTATTTAATCAGTAAATAGCTGTTAATGTACTTAATAATAACCCTCACTGGGTTACACTTGCATAGGCCTATAGCCTATAGAAATTATGTAGGCTATTATGCGACAACAACTCTGTGGTGAAATGTCATGGGGGGGGGGGGGGGGTTTCGGGATACCTCCCTGAAATTAACTTTTGTAGGTTGGGATGTCTGCGTTTTACTCCAGAAAATCACCGTAAGAGCTGAATAAACACAGTATAAGAAGTGCGCATTAAAGTCTTATCCATAAACTCTCTCTCTCCCTTGAATTATCATCATAGCCTACACAGCGAATTACACAAAACACTCATTACAACTAACAGTAAACAAATATATACAGACTTTATGCCTTTTCAGTGGGTGCTTAATAAACTGGTAAACTTTGTTAAGTTCCTAACATAATTTCGGGAGGAGTGAACCCATCTAATCTTTCAGTTAACTGCCGGAGCATATAAGCAGCCGCTCACCTTGCTCTGGCATCAGCTTTTCTGGCGTACCTCCACCTCCCCAACTCCACCTATATAATTTAGGCATCTTGCTACCATACTCATCATCCTAGCATTAGTAGTCCCATTGGGGGGTATTAGCTCGAGTTGAAGCTGCTTCCCCGAGCCCCTCCACTGCGGACAGCAAGCCAAATACACTTAACTGTTAACCTTATTAGCTTAAAGATTTTATGGGCAAAGGAACTCGTGAAATATACGTAAAACAACTCTCCCTTTCATTGCTGCCGTGACCAATATCGCTCCGGAGACTGTAAGCTGTTGTACTGATCCATCCTCGAGTAACAACGAGAGTAAATGAAGACTGCGATGTTCATTCTTACATCCAACAATCAAACACCTCAATCACTTAGAAGACATTCTTGTCTGCAGTTGCTCCGGCGTCGAAACAATGGCAGACTCTGTGTCCAGCTCACTCAGGGCGGGTCTATGCTAAAACTGCAGTGTCAATCATCGTGGGAGGGGCTTGTGCAAAAGTACATCACATTGCCCCGAATCTGAGAACTGGTTGTTCTGAGACAGTGCTTATGATTTATGGGGATAAAAAAAAGCACTGGGTGGATTTTTAGGTGTAAGCCGGTGAGGTGGCAATTAGAAGAGGGCGTGGCCAGAAAGGTGGAGGGTTTTTAACATGGTTTTTAAGCAGGCACCTGAAGGGAAGCCTATGAGAGGAGGTCTGTTTATATATATAGGTCTCTACGTGTTACTGTCTTTTCTCAAGGCAAAGTAACTTTTGATTAAATGCAATACATTTGAATATGTATTCTCTCGTTATTTCATCTGACTCCATAAATGAAAAGGTTTTAATGATATCTGTGGATCATTAATTATGAGCGAATGTTTGACTATTCCTTTTAACTCTTTAATGAAAGTAATGTCAAAGTCAGTTAGAATAATCAAATGTAACAATTTATTATGTCAGGTAAATGTATCATGCCAATTTCATAATCAATTCAAAGATAATCGATACAAAACATCAAATGCTCTGGAATAAAAAGAAGAGATGCGACCCAACATTAAGAAATACATGAGGCTGAGAGGTCTCTCTCTATCAGCCTCACGGGCTAATCTGAGGTACAGAAAGGCCCCGAATCCCCTGCTGCATTTCATTATATAGTCAGGACCTCTTTCACTTGGAAACATCTTTTAACAATGGAAATTTGCATTCAGAAGTTACACCTTTTGGGGGGGGGGGGGGGGATACCATTTGTCTAGAGACCACCTTCCTTTGTGTGTCAGTTATCAGTAAACTCTTAAAAACCTTATTACCTTTTGTTTTACTAATTTGGAAATGAGACATTTGTACCAGTCTAACACAGTCTCACCCCAAAACGTCACATACTGACGGGTCTTGACCATACGGCAACATACGACGAAAAGGGTACCCCTAAAACGTCCATATGTGACGATTCGGGTTATGGGTAGGTTTAGGTATGCGTTAGGGTACCGCTAGGAGGCGCTGCTGGTGCGCTTATGTCTTCGTCTCATATGGACGTTTTAGGGGTACCCTTTTCGTCGTATGTTGCCGTATGGTCAAGACCCGTCAGTACACGCCGTTTTGGGGTGAGACCGGGCTGACCAGTCGCACTGTGACATTTTAAATGATACCAAACATGTATAAAACTGGATGATAATTGTAAACCTTAAACCATATGGATTTTTGGGTGGTTTACATGTGGTCTCACCATGAGAGAAGGGGAGTGGGGAAGAGGGGGAGAGGGGGAGAGATGTGTTCTGAGGTGAGACTTTGCCTCTCAAATGGTGAGTTTAAGGCCCCATCCACACTACTGCGTTTTAGTTTAGAAACGGAGAATTAAAACGAATACGATCTCCGTCCACACCAGCGTTTTAGCTGCGTATAAGAATTGATCTCCGTCCACATTAAAACGACTGAAAACGCAGATCACGTAACCATTCAACAACACTGGGCATGCGCGTGCCGGTGTAAACCTAGAGGCTTTCAAACATAGACTGTAAAAAAATGCTTTCAAACATCAAAATGTCATTTATTAATATGTATTTGTGTCAAAATGACATATAAACATCTTTTCCTATTCTATTTTGCCTGGAAACGCTTCCAACACACTTGCGTGTCGCATGAAAAATAGGCGTCGGTTCTATTTCTAGCATGCACGCGTTTCCCGCGCAAGCCGCGCCTGAGACGCAGCAGTTTCTTACTGTAAGAAACTGTTCCAGCGGGTGAAGTTTACTGGTACTGAATATTACCTCTGTTTACTCCATGACTGATGACACCCAATCATAGAGCCGAGCGTGAGCCTCTGCGTCATCGTTTCTAAAGTCCTCCGTTTTGACCCGTCCACACTAAAACGCCCTCCGGAGATTCAAAACGAAAAACGGGTCGGCAGCGTTTCTAAACTTCTCCGTTTTGGGTCTCCGTTTTTGCCGTTTTAGTGTGGACGGGAGGTGCAAACGTAGCAAAAGGTCTCCGTTTTTAAACGAAAACGCAGTAGTGTGGACGGGGCCTAAATGCTTATTTCCCGAGAGGCCCTTTGTCCTCTCAGGGTCTGGTCGCTCTTCAACCAGACTGTCCGGCATTTCCTAATTTCTCAATTCTTACGTTTTTTTTGTCAAATCTTTTTTTGTGAGATATGAGTTCTTTTTTTTTTTTTTTTTTGAGTACATTGCAGTTAGTTTTTCGATCTCCCTTGCTTTGAAGGAACAGTTACCTTAGTTACATAGTTGTGTACACACACTGCCAACACACATTTATGTTCAAACACCATGTAAAAGTGAATTTTGCATAATAGGTGCCCTTTAAAGCCTTGCTGGTTAAACATTTCTTTTGCATGCTGATCTGACATGGGCTTTTTCTGAGCGTGTACACTCGAAGCGCGTCACACTAAACCTGTCGAACAGCGCCTGGTTACTGGACTTTATCTTTCGCGTCTGATTGTGCTAATACGTCAAATACACACAAGGTTTACATAAACAGAGTTGGTTATGTCTAAAGTGAAAGTAATCTGTTGAGAGAAAATCAGATGTGTGTCTGTATGTCAGATGCATGCCTGTCTTAAAGTGACAGCAGCCTTTTCATATCTACTGCAGATGACCTCAAAGCCAACAGACATTACATGAAAGCAACAAAACCAAAATTTTGGGGAAGAATTGACTCTTCTTTTGATTTCTTTTTATGGCTTTACATCAAGCAGACTGCATTAAATAGCTTTATTGATCTCATCCTTTTCTCTCAACACTTCCTCGTCCCCCTCTCTCTCTCTCTCTCTCTCTCTCTCTCTCTCTCCGTGTGTGTGAGTGGGGCTGGTGAACGGGTCGTGATACGGTCACTGCGCATCATCAGACTCGGAGCTGCAGAATATGCCAATGTACATTAGTGTAGGGCTGAATGGAGAGAGAAAGAGAGAGAAGTGCAGTATAAAAGAAACAGAAGGATGAGAAACTCAGGGAGACTAGGAGAGAGGGAGTGAGCGAACATCAGCGCACTTACATGAACCCGGCTCAGAATGAGCCCTGCAAAATGGCATTCATCAAATATGGATGCGCTTTGTGCGGATCTTTTGATCGGTCTTGCTGCTTGCATTCCTGTAAAGTTCAAGGAACAGCCATCCATCACTTCTAATTATTTTCACGTTAAATTCAATTTGAAATGGAAAGGAATCCTGTTCTAAATGCACATTCCTGGTCGTACTGCATTTGATTCGTCAAATCTTTATAAATGTGATGAGATAAATCTTTTATCACAATAATTGACTTTTCGGGTGACGTCATGATTGCTTTTTGCTTTCTGACTGCATTCTGGTTCTGACCAGCCACTTGTCAGGGTCAAATCACTTCAGGATGTCGTGTCCTACACTTTTTTTCTCTTGAATTTATAATTTCACTCAGAAACAGAAATACATTAAAGAAGCGAAATGGGTTTTGAACCACGTTTTCTTGTTATCAAAAGCTGGAAGAAAACGGTTCTTACCTGACAGCATCAGTGATCAATAATTCACAACGTTAAAGCTCATGTCCTGTGTTTGTCTCGGGGTTTTCACCTGTAAATGGTAGTTTGTTTGCTTGTTTCAACATGTATCGTCATGTGGGTTTTCTGAAATAAAAAACTGGTAATGTTATGAAAAGTGGAAACACTTTACAACACATTAATTAACACACTATAGACAGTGTTATTTTAGTATCATTGGGATACTAGTTTATTTATATTCAGAATTAGTTTTATTTTAAGTTTATTTCTAGGAAAGGTAGTGTGCGTTTTTGTCATTTTTATAAGCTTTTTATAAGTTTAAGGTTTTTTATATTTTATTTTATTTCTGGTAACGTTTATTTCATTTGAAGTAATGCAAAAAAAAATGTTTTAGTTTCAGTTACCTATAATAACCCTGGCACAAAGTACATGAACAGCATTTTTTGCATAATTTATTAATCTAGGTTTCAGTTTGTTCACAGGACATAGGCTATGCATAAAATGTACTAAATTAACACGAATAAATGCTTTCAACGTATTGTTGCATTAACCTGTGTTAACATATAACGCAGCCTTATATTGAGAAGTATTACTGATTCAATTGAGTGTACTGTCCATTTGTTTCAGAGGAGGGAGTTGATCCTCAGGCAAATTTGGCCTTTACAGTGTTTGTTTTCATTGGCGTTTGGCTGCTCGTGCTGGTGTTTTAGCTCCGCCCACATGTGAATCGCGCATCCTGATTGGTCTGCACAGCGGCTAATAGTAATGCACAACAGCTGACAAGAGAAACCCATGATCTCATTTTCATGAAAGCTTTGAGCGGCTTCATCAGCCAACATTCGTCTCATCTGTAATCTTTACTTCCTTCATCCCCCCTTTAATCTCTCTCTCACTGCAGTTCTGTGACCAGAGGCTCGTTCTCTTCGCTGTCCCTTCGCACCCAGCATAACTGATCCCAGATCAGAGATAAAGGACACAAAGGTCCCGACCCTCAGCTTTGCCCTGAGCTCGTGTGCTCAGCTACATGACCTTATGAAAGCAAAGTGAGCTGTCTCTCTTTGAAAGATGTGACATATAGTTTGAGGGCAGTTAAAGATGGAGTTAGGATCAGTTTCTATTGACATTTAGTCAGAATGACCCCTTCCTCTTCCTTTAGGCTCACAGCGGCCCAGAAACTTCTGCAGTTCAGAAGTTCACATCACACACACAGTTGTGTTTTCATGTTTTATGGGGACTCTCCAGATATAATGATTTGTACTGTACAGACTGTATATTCTCTCCCCTTATAATTCCCATCACAGAAAACACAGACACACACACACACACACACGCACACACACACACACAAGGACACAGACACACACAAATACACACACACACACTCACACACACACACACACACACACTCTCACGCACACACACACACACACTCTCTCACACACACACACACACACACACACACACACGCACACACACTATCTCTCTCTCTCACGCACGCACACACACACAAAAGGACACAGACACAGACAAATACACACACACTCACACACACATACACACACACACACTATCTCTCTCTCTCACGCACGCACACACACACACACACACACACACACACACAGACACACACTATCTCTCTCTCACACACACTCTCTCTCACACACACACACACACTCTCTCTCACACACACACACACACACACACACACACACACACACAGAGAGAGACACAGACAGTTTGTACTATAATTATCTGATTTAGTAAGCACTAACGAGATAAGCAAGGCTGTACTTTGAAATTTGACATATAAAGCAACAATTAATATTTAGACAATGGTTTCATTGATATTTAAATGAGACGAGTTCCCGCTTCCTCTGATTGGATGAAAATGAAATCAATACAGTAATAAAGATCAATCTCTGCATGCAGTCACAGGACAAAGGGGAAGACCAAATGTATTTTGGCAGATTTATACATTTATTTCCAGCAGCTGTCAGGTTGCTCAACAAGACTTTCTGCTCTTAGTGACATCGTGAGCACGTGCACTTTGTATCTTCTGGCGTCAAAGGCCAAACTCAATGATGTAATGAACTTCACCATTTTTAACGTGACCATACATGGACATATCCTGCAGAAATGCAAGCCCAGTTCAATATTTTTAGCAGATGATGGGAGCTGACATGACATTTCAGATGTCTTCTGTAATTATTACAGGGCTAAACATATCTCATATTAACCGAGATTGGAATATTTCTGCTACATTTAACATTAATTTGTCACACTGACTGCAAGTGCATTTTAAAAATAAAAAATGTGATTAAAATGATGAAAAACAATTGATGACCAGTTGCAGCACACCATTTTTTTATCTAAAAGGGCAAAATAACCAAATGTTAAGCTAAAAATGTCAATGTTTGTCAACTAGCCTCACGCAAATGTGGATGGAGTAAACTGAATTCTGCTCACGCACTTGCGTTTGATTGACAGAAGAAACACCATGGAAACAACCACAGAAACGTCAACCAACTTGACGGCCATGAGGTGAGTTTTTGCTCGATGCTAAATCCATAGATATATATTTATATATCTATTTCTAAAATGCGGTCACGCATTCTCAGAATTATAGCGAAGATTTGTCAGTATTCAAATTTGATTTAATTATCTTTGGCAAATGTTTATGTAATATTGTGCAGAAGTTGTGATATTAATAACATGTAATAATAATAATAACTTTACATTTGTTTATTTTTAGTGTTTGTCGAAAGGATGATTCCGGATCGCTGGTTCGGCTGATTCGTTCATTTCCGCCGGAGAGCGACATGTTTCCATGCAAGGCCCTGTCCGAAATGGCGCACTTCATGTGGACTTTATCCAAGCGGGGAGGAAGTCGACCGGAAGTTGAAGCCGGCCGCGTGCCACCATCTTGTAGCAGAACTTCACCTGCTGTTAGCATTCCATTGACTCACATTCATTTTGGCGTCACTTTGAAAGTTAATAACTTTACATCTGAGGCGTTTAAAGACTCCATTTGTCCATTATTTATTTCTAAAGAAACACGACAATGTATAAAAGGCTCCATTACCTTGTATCTTACGTTATGGCCCAGTAGAAACAGTTTTTGTAAAAATAGGCTAACGATTGCGTCATAACCACGCGACTCTCTGTCGCACAGTAGAGAGATTACCGTATGGACAGGAGGAGAAGCTCGAGCGCAATCGGGGGGACGTGGAGGCAAAATGACAAAATAATTAATCAGAATACTTAGCAAAAGTTTCTCCTGCTCCAGCTCATGGACAACTCCTACTCATACTCTCCATTCCTGCAAGTTTCGGAAGGGAATGATTCAGATTTCTCTTGGCACAGCTACTAGAAGACAGACGGGTTGCTCACGTCACATCTACGTCGTCAAGCTCAGTTTGAGTCTGCGCGTCAGGAACGGAAGTCCTAAAAAATCGCTAAAAATGGGCTTCACTTGTCTCAATTGAGTTCCAATGAGATGGCTCTGTCCACTTCTTATACAGTCTATGTTTCGGTCTCGTGGACTTAAATTGCGCGTGCTCACCGAGTCTACGAGTCCGTAGGCCGTCCCATTCAGCATTTTAACGCTCTGAAGTGTGCTCAGCAGCCCCTTTGTACCATTGAAGCGGTCTCCCACGAAGCCCGCATAGATGCAGGCTCCACACACTTTAACTACCCAGGAAGGCCAATCAGACAACGGATGGGAGGAGATTTAGCTCACGGATAATTGTTGACATGGCTGAGAAGAAAATATTACGTTTTTTATGACCTAGATGTACATTTTACCAGTTACAGTACAAACGTTATGGTCATCGACCAGTGGTTGATGTCTCAGTCAAACATAATAATAGTGCGTTGAATAACACGATCACATTATGATTCATTAAAGAAATAGAACCGAATGTCAGGGCTTTACTGAGTCATATGTAAACAGTATGAATATTGAAACCTGTAAATTAATCTGAAACTCATGCACATTTTCATTATGTGTTAAAACTGTAATCTTAGTTCAAATGGAACATTATGTATTATTATGTACAACTGTATACATCATTTAAATAAGCATGATTGTCTTAGTATCTATTGTCTAATGCCCAGGTGGCATGCACAATATCAAAATATAAAACTGTAAAATTAGGCTGTGTAGTTGACATGGAGATAAGATGCATCGGAGCACAATAATGTGATTTCTCCTGTCCAACAACAACCAGATCGTTATTTCCAGCTTGACGATCGAGTCTGTCCCAAAAATACCTCTCAATGCGCCCTCGTGGACTCGCGCCAAGGGCCCTATAGGTCTGCACTACATGATGTAACCAAAGTGTGGACTCTGAGGAAGTCCACAAGTCCGGAGTGTGCCATTTGGGACAGGGCCCATGTTTCACACCGCCGCGTGAATGGTTGAGTTTGACTCTGACGAGAGCGCGCAAACCAGAGCACACTGACAAACACGTGCGTGCTTTATACTTAACCAAAATGTTTTGTTGTTAATTCAGCTCCAACCGCTTAACATTAAATATTGATCAAGTATCAATATGAATGTCATGAATGTTTCTGGCAGATAATGGCCAGTGTGGTGATGACGCAATTATTATTATTGTAATAATTGCGGAGATCTTAGTAGGTTTTAATATTGATTGATTAATTGATTGATTGATTGGCTGGTTGGTTGGTTGGTTGGTTGGTTGATTTGATTAGGTGGTTGGTTGGTTGGTTGGTTGGTTGGTTGATTGACTGGTTGGTTGGTTTGTTGGTTGGTTGGTTGATTTGGTTGGTTGGTTGGTTGGTTGATTTGGTTGGTTGGTTGGTTGTGTTGGTTGGTTGGTTGTGTTGGTTGGTTGGTTGGTTGGTTGGTTGGTTGGTTGGTTGGTTGGTTGGTTGGTTGGTTGATTTGATTGGTTGGTTGATTTGGTTGGTTGTGTTGGTTGGTTGGTTGGTTGGTTGGTTGGTTGGTTGGTTGGTTGGTTGGTTGGTTGGTTGATTGGTTGATTGGTTGATTGACTGGTTGTGTTGGTTGGTACGTTGGTTGATTGATTGACTGGTTGGTTGGTTGGTTGGTTGGTTGGTTGGTTGGTTGTGTTGGTTGGTTGGTTGGTTGGTTGGTTGGTTGGTTGGTTGGTTGGTTGGTTGGTTGGTTGTGTTGGTTGGTTGGTTGGTTGGTTGGTTGGTTGGTTGGTTGTGTTGGTTGGTTGGTTGGTTGTGTTGGTTGGTTGGTTGGTTGGTTGATTGGCTGGTTGTGTTGGTTGGTACGTTGGTTGATTGATTGACTGGTTGGTTGATTGATTGACTGGTTGGTTGGTTGGTTGGTTGGTTGGTTGGTTGGTTGGTTGGTTGGTTGGTTGTGTTGGTTGGTTGGTTGGTTGGTTGATTGGCTGGTTGTGTTGGTTGGTACGTTGGTTGATTGGTTGGTTGGTTGGTTGATTGATTGAGGTGTTGCACTAAGAAGAGATACTTCTGTTCTGAATGGAATACTAGTGTACTTCATATTGTTTGTTAAAGTGACTCTATTATGCTTTTTCGAATATTATTTCATTCTCCTTACATGGAGTGTGTAATATATTTCTATTTGGGAAGGTCTGCAAAGTTTAAAAGATCAAAGTGCACAACAAGTAAAGTGATTGTCTCTTAAGAGAAAGAATCGATTCTGAACTGCTGAAATGAGTCGTCAGTAATTCCAGTCTCACTCTGTTACAAACCTACATAACAATGTAAAAGATTTGCATAATGCCAGTCTATGGTGTTCATTGGCTGCCCGTGAACAACGTGTACTTTTGACCCTCAAACATTGTAGTTGTTGCTGAGACTGGAAGAGTTTGGTTCGTGTTGTTCATGTCGAGAAGACGCTGTTTTCAGTGCTGAGAATCCACTGTGATGCAATTGGGGCAATTTAAAAATAGCAAGTGAAACGGTATGCATTATGCAACAATAAAGATTTCCAGCAGTATGAGGTCATTACATGCATGTTTAATTCAGCATGATCCGGTTCTCAGAAATACAAATGGATGTCCGATCACGTAATGAAAGAAAATGTTGAAAACTGCAGTGGATTTTAAAGCACTGCATTGTGGGACACAGTATTATGCAGTGCATACTGCTTAATAAGAAAGAGTTATAATAATATGACAGCAAACACAAATCATAGTGCATCTTTAATACATGCAGTGAAATTAATACAGATTAATTAAACATGTTTCTACCAGTTTAGACCATTAAGGCGTTTTGCAACTTTAATGAGATTATTTTCATTTTGTGATTATTTATGAATTATTCTTGATTATTCTCACCAGATTGTCATTACAGTCATTTTTACTGTACCAGTAAATGTTTTTTATTTAAAACAGAATAAAGGAAGTATACAAATTGGGGGTGTCGCTATATACCGGTATTCACAATGATATGAATTTTTTTATCATTATCGTGAATTCTTTTGGCCACGATAACCGTAGTGAAAAATCATGAAAGCCCTAATACAAATAGCCTAATATCACTATGTACACTAATGTTCAAAAGTTTGGGGTTTAGTAAGATCTCATTATTCATTAAGGACACATTAAATTTATCAAAAGTGACAGAAATGTTTTTTATTTGAAATAACCGTTGTTAACGAACTTTATATTCATCAAAGAATCCTGAAATCTTAATGGTTTCCACAAATTAAAAAAATAAAAATAAAAAAGACCTTACTGCCCCAAACTTTTGTAGTGTATAAATATTTCAAAATTGATTTTTTTTTGTCACATTACAGTAGAATGGAAAGCAGTGGATTTATTTGATAGTACACTACAGTGTAGTGCAGAAAGGGGAACTGAATTGGGAAAGCCAGGACTCGACACCTGGACATGTTCTTGAAAGGTTTTGTGAGATTCAATGGCACACTTTCCCAAAACGCAAATCTGACCAGAGGCTAAAATCTGTTGAGTAGCTTTTAACTGCAACATGCCTCTAAACATGCACACTCAAACCAACACTGACCATCATCAAGGTGTGAAAAGGTGAACAGAAAACATTTATGAGGGCGAAAAAAAAATCTTCAAAATGTTGCTGACGCTGAACTATGTATGTGTGGATGAAAGTTGAACTCTGAATGTGGTTTGGGATGTGTCGTGGAAGGTTGAAATAGCAGCGACCCAAAACAGCTCTGCTGGCGTCACTGCATTAGATCCCAAAGGATGCTTGGCTTCATTTTTGACATGCAAGAAAACAGATGCCCTTTCACACTAAACTAGAACCAGTTTTCCGTATGTCGACTTTAACCTCAGCCATTACGAAACAAGCCACAAAATAGTCGGATTAAAAAAAGGTCCAGCAAAGGGCAACTTCCACCCTCCTAAGTGATTCACTCCCAGATGAGAGCTTCCTGATGTGAATGTGTGCTGACCTTTCCTCAACCTCACACTCCGAGAACAAGATCCCGACTGTCAGATAAAGAGGAGCGCAAATGTGTCCGTACAGAGGTAGAGTCGGTACAGACAGCGCTTACAGGCAGTTCTTCTGAGTCATTCCAATAATTTCTTAGAAGTTCTTCACATTTAATGTTTAAACAAAAACTATAAAAATTATAGTTCTGCTTGGGTGAGTCTCACATAACATGTTCATGAGGATGAACACATCCAGATCACACCTGAAAATATTTAGTTTGATGAAGACCTTTTGCACTTTTTCTGATAATTAAGCACATTTAATAATATCATAATATACATATTTTTATGGATTTGAACACCTCTGAAACATAAAAAAAATTAAAATTAACATTTGAATAAGGCATGTAAATAAAAGTACATTTATTTTTATTTTTTAATTCGACTGAAAAACAATGCTCGCCTTTAATCTGAAAAATCTTAATGCAAAAAAAAAAAAATCTCATAATTTTGAGGTGAAATGTGACCCATTCACATCAGATCTTTACTTGTACATGACAATGTTTACCTTTTAAAAACTCATACAACTGAATTTTATTAGATTTTTGTACAGCACACAAATGAAGCCTGGCCAACACTATGGCTCTCATGATTACAGTACATTTAAAGCAATATTTTACCCAAAAACTAGCTTTTCTTTAATCCTCAAACCACCGGATGATATAAAATGGACTTATAAAGCTCAAATGGAAGACGTAAACAATCCGTCTTAACATCAGATAATTAAAAAATGACTTAGTTAAGTTCCTACTTCAAAGCAAATACTTGTAGTGTGAGGCGTGACTATGTACCGACGGTGAGCAAACTGAAGAATAAACACTGGATTCGGGGGAAAACATTCCTTTAAAATGTGAACACAGAATCCAGACACATCAGTTCATTCATGAGCGAACACAAACATTGGCTTTTGAAGTGATGTGATTAGAAGAAAATCAGCAGGAGCCTCTAGCGCCGCTATGAAGCCGAAGCCCCTTCCACAATCATCCACATACAGACGAGTCAAAAGATTAAGCCTTTAAAAATTAAAGACTTCTGAAGTCCTTTCATGGCTTTTAGACGCCTAAGAAAAAATTAGCTGCGACTCTCATTGTGAATCAACAGACTGATAAGTTCATTCAGAGTTTGTGCGGGTTTGTTCTGATGTGGTCCTACAGATTCAATCTCATGATCATCATTGCAAACGAATCCCTCCCACAAAAAAAAAAAGATGCTGTCCAATGAAAGGGGATCAAACCCTCCCAAACCCCTCCGTCCCATGCTCATTTCCACTGCTTCATCAGTACATCTTCTGTCGGCTCGGCAAAACGGCCTCCTTCAAGAAGGAGAAGATGAGCAGGATTCCCGAGCGCTTGCCCCGCTTGCCTTTAGTGAAGTAGTTCGACACCACGTCATCTGAGAAACACACACACACACACACAGAGAAAACCATCAATATATGAGGATAAGTGTGTATAGTAGCACTGTTAATGTCTGTCCAACACATCCAACTAAAGGGTAGAAGTGGGCCAAAAATAATAATAATATATTTTAAAACATTTGATGATTATGATATCATGATGCACACATTTTTGTAGAACATCCCTGAAAAAACTAAAAATTTTAACTTTTTTTGAATGTTTGAAGAAAATTAACTTTTTAATATACAAAAGCTACCATACAAGATGCATATTTTTAATACAAATATTTATTATTATTGTTAATTATTTTTATTTAATTACACTGAAAAACAACGTTCAAGGTAAAATGCACATTTGAATATTTTTCAAAGGCACGTAAATTACAATGAAGCAATTTTATTTTTAATAAAACAATTTTTTTCTTATTTTATTTATTACTTTTATTTAATTAAACTGAAAAACAACATTCAAAGTAAAATGCACATTTGAAGATTTTTCAAAGGCATATAAATTACAATGAAGCAATTTTATTTGTAATAAAAGAAAAACATTTTATTTATTACTTTTATTTAATTAAACTGAAAAACAACATTCAAGGTAAAATGCACATTTGAATATTTTTCAAAGGCACGTAAATTACAATGAAGCAGATTTATCTTTAATAAAATATTACATTTGTATTATTTAATTTATTTTTATTTAAAAGAATACTAGTCACGATCCTACTAAATTCCATTCTATAGTGCTCTGTTAAACTCATCTGCTCGGCCTGGTTCAATCAAAAGTCTCTATATTAAATTGAAAAGCTTTTGCTTTGATTCTGAAGAAGCCTCGCACACTTTTGTACATTTTTGACATATTCAGAAATAATGTATTAATCAAATGACTTTTAATGACTGTGGAAATCAACAATAACTGCATACAGATTTCTTCTGTTTTCCCCGTTATATCACAGGGTTAGTAGTGCCTAAGGGTAGTTTCATGAAGACTGTATGAAAACACGTGTCTCTCACCTCCCTGCTGCACAGTGGATGGAAGGACGTTCTCCCCGGCAGAGAGAGACACGAAGAACGAGAAAGGAATCACCCACAGGCATATCGTGAAGTACGCCAGAACCTGAAAACACAGAGACGTTAGTCTCAACTCCATCCTCTAGTTCACCTACACTTAAAAATACACACATCATTTAATCAGCCAAACGTCATGTTTTAAAGAAATGAATACACAGCATTAAACTGATCTAAATAGACTTAGAATGTTACTAAAGGTTTCTATTTCATATAAATGCTGTGCTTTCTATTCATCAAAGAAATTTCCACAAAAATATGAAGGGCGGTTTCGACAAAAACGTTAAGCAACACACTGATAATAATCATAAATGTTTCTTGAGCAGCAAATCAGCATATCAGAATGATTTCTGAAGGATCATGTGACACTGAAGACTGGAGTAATGATGCTGAAAATACAGCTTTGATCACAGGAATAAATTACATTTTAAAAGATATTACAATAGAAAATGGCTAGTTTAAAGGGTAACTCTTGCCAAATTGCAACCTAGGCTATTTTTGTTAATCTACCCGAGTCAAACATTCGTGTAAAAGCATAATTACAATGGAAACGCCACTTTTAAGATTGACCGTATTTTCGCTTTATTTATTTTCTAATTATGCTTTTACACGAATGTTTGACTCGGGTAGATCAACAAAAATAGCCAAGGTTGCAATTTGGCGAGAGTTACCCTTTAAATTGTAATAATATTTAACAATTTTACTGTATTTTTGATCAAATAAATGCAGAAGAGACTTCTTTCAGAAACTAATCTTACCAACACTTTCAAACGGTACTGTATTTTTCTGAACTTAACTTTCACCAATCATTTCAAGGTGTCACTCTACAGCAAACTCAAAGCGGGATCAATAGTTTTCTTTAATAGGCCAATGTGAAAAAAAAAAAAAAAAATCACATTATTATACACTCACCTAAAGGATTATTAGGAACACCATACTAATACTGTGTTTGCAGGCCTTCAGAACTGCCTTAATTCTACGTGGCATTGATTCAACAAGGTGCTGAAAGCATTCTTTAGAAATGTTGGCCCATATTGATAGGATAGCATCTTGCAGTTGATGGAGATTTGTGGGATGCACATCCAGGGCACGAAGCTCCCGTTCCACCACATCCCAAAGATGCTCTATTGGGTTGAGATCTGGTGACTGTGGGGGCCATTTTAGTACAGTGAACTCATTGTCATGTTCAAGAAACCAATTTGAAATGATTCGAGCTTTGTGACATGGTGCATTATCCTGCTGGAAGTAGCCATCAGAGGATGGGTACATGGTGGTCATAAAGGGATGGACATGGTCAGAAACAATGCTCAGGTAGGCCGTGGCATTTAAACGATGCCCAATTGGCACTAAGGGGCCTAAAGTGTGCCAAGAAAACATCCCCCACACCATTACACCACCACCACCAGCCTGCACAGTGGTAACAAGGCATGATGGATCCATGTTCTCATTCTGTTTACGCCAAATTCTGACTCTACCATCTGAATGTCTCAACAGAAATCGAGACTCATCAGACCAGGCAACATTTTTCCAGTCTTCAACTGTCCAATTTTGGTGAGCTTGTGCAAATTGTAGCCTCTTTTTCCTATTTGTAGTGGAGATGAGTGGTACCCGGTGGGGTCTTCTGCTGTTGTAGCCCATCCGCCTCAAGGTTGTGTGTGTTGTGGCTTCACAAATGCTTTGCTGCATACCTCGGTTGTAACGAGTGGTTATTTCAGTCAAAGTTGCTCTTCTATCAGCTTGAATCAGTCGGCCCATTCTCCTCTGACCTCTAGCATCAACAAGGCATTTTCGCCCAAAGGACTGCCGCATACTGGATGTTTTTCCCTTTTCACACCATTCTTTGTAAACCCTAGAAATGGTTGTGTGTGAAAATCCCAGTAACTGAGCAGATTGTGAAATACTCAGACCGGCCCGTCTGGCACCAACAACCATGCCACGCTCAAAATTGCTAAAATCACCTTTCTTTCCCATTCTGACATTCAGTTTGGAGTTCAGGAGATTGTCTTGACCAGGACCACACCCCTAAATGCATTGAAGCAACTGCCATGTGATTGGTTGATTAGATAATTGCATTAATGAGAAATTGAACAGGTGTTCCTAATAATCCTTTAGGTGAGTGTACATCCGAGTATCACCCTATATCTAAACTCCTGGGTTTGAGATTACATTGTTTTGGTCAGTAAAAAAAAAAAAAAATCATATATTTTATATATTTGTATAATAAGATATAGCATACCTCAGAGAAAGGATAGTACTCCTCTGCAAAATACTGGAAGGCCATATAGTGGTTTAACACAACCAGTGCTGGAAAAGAGAGCAACAATAAGGATGAGAGGAGAACACTGTAAAACATACAGACTGTGAACGTCTCCATTACGCACCACATGACAGGATAAAGTTTGGCGAGGTCAGCATAATGTATGGAAACGTCTGCAGAAGACCAAAGTAAACCAGGTTTGTGAAGAGACCCACTCCCATCATGAGCGTCGGGAAGCCCTCGAACACGTAGAGCCCGACCAGAACCGCTGTGGAGAACTGAGAGACGAGAGACATGAAGCACAGCCAACATAACCTCACACCAGGGTCCATACAGACACTGTACAAGGACTACAATCAGAGATCTTCAGATGACGTCAACATCACCAATGCTACGTTTTCTAAATGTCATAATCATTAGTTAACAAACAAGTATTCATTACTTCAATGAGCTCACTGTTTATGCCTTAAATTATTACATTGTTTAAATTAAAACATTTTTAGCTAACTGTGATTTTGTATATGTTCATTTCTGAAATGCATAACTTGGACAGTTTCCTCTGATAACAGATCACTCTAAATTGTAATGTGGACTTTCTGTAAAGCTGCTTTGAAATGATGTGTATTGTGAAAAGCGCTATACAAATAAATGTGAATTGAATTTCATTTATCAAAGAATATCTTTATTATCTTTCAAATTCTAAAAAAGGTTAATAGATAAACTGATGAAACAAAATGGTACAAAAAAAGTGCAGCACAAGCAACGAGTGTGGTCACTTTAACCATTGAAAGGATACTATGACGAAGATATTTCTTTATTCAAACTGATTTTTTTTTTCTCCCATGAATATATGACTGACCTCAAGAATGATACGTGGATATTTATGAGCAATATCACGCTCATTCATAGCCATGCGAAATGACTGCAGCGCTAATTTAGTAATTTTGCGTGAAAAGATTTAACATCGATAAGATTAAGCAATAACTTCACACAGCCTATATGTCTTTTAAAAATTCAAGCACTTTTCATAAATATGGGTAGCCTGGGAAAACCCAGACAACTTCCGGCAAATTTAGATTTGCCCCTGCAAGTAGTCTGACAAAGAGCTCATTCAAGCCCATTTCTAATCCGTCGAAATCGCGGCACCAACCAGAAACGTTGAGACGGGCTTTACACGATGACGATCGCTCTGATTGGTTTTAGGTCTATCCAATTGCGCCCAGAGGCATCTGAGTGACATCCGTTCAACTTTTAAATGCATTATTATATTCAAATTGCAAACACATGAGGACAGTCTCCATGAAAGACCCACTGGCAGATGAACGTGCTACTACATTTCTCTCCAAAACGGTAGGAAGTTAAATTAGATTTAATAGAGGATTTTAACTGAGACACGATGATTGACAGGGCAGTTTACGTGACAGGATGCACGCGACAGATCCGTCCGATAAAGATGACGAAGTAGTATGTCCCAAAGCTTGCCTACTTTTTTGCTACACATTCAAAAGTAAATACCTTTTCTTCACAAAAAGAGTACATACTTTTATGGCGTAGTGTAACTTAAGCGAATTTGGACGCAGCATGGCTTTACACGATGATGATCGCTCTGATTGGTTTTAGGTCTATCCAATTGCGCCCAGAGGCATTTGAGCGACGTCCGTTGGTGACGCCCCTTTGGAAATGAGTTATTAATGAAGCTTTGCCAGACCATAACTCAGTTACTACTGAGAATGGTCTGGTTTTAACCAGGCTAAAATATGGGTGTTTTCATGTCAAATTCAGGTACTTCAAGCACATTGTACGAACCCTGTCACACAAAGCATGCAACATGCTGACGCTTACATCAGTACTATAACCACCAATGCAAACACACTGATGACAACACTGTCTGAACAGTCGGATCAGACTTCATCTCTCACAAAAAGAAAGTGTTGACAAGCCTAAAAAAGACTTGAATCCCAAACTGGATTTGTGTCCTGTTCTCTAGATATGGCGATATTACTCTATGGATGCATCCCTAATAATGTAAATTTTATATGATGACACAATACTCACCATAATCATATATTTTATAATGCGACTGGTGGCGACTGTGTACTCCTCTATCAACTCCGCCAGGTAATACAGGCCTGCAGCTGCGAGGACAAACAACAAACATACAAATAAACATCTAAACAAACATGTCATTCAGATCTTACAAGTGTGGAAATGTGCAAGAGCGATCTATCCATCCATCCATCCATCAAGTCTCTTATACATTCAGTGCTAGAGTAAGAGTAAACACAGGTGTATAAATACAGGTACAGGTGGAACTGCTGCTTTGACATGTTGCCAAGTGCTCAATCCTCATCATGAACACATCTGACTGCCTACGTGGACAGACATTTTACTGTTTTTATCTCCAATCATCATCATGTGGCACACGGCGAGAATTGAAAGAATAAAATTAGCCATCATATGCAATAGACAATTATATATATATATATATATATATATATATATATATATATATATATATATATATATAAAGACTTGTAACTAAAATAAGTGTCTTGTCAGATGTAGCTTTACCCTAAGGGGTCTCATATAAATGGGCGGAGCGAATACTAATCAAAGCAATCCTGTATTCTGCAACCATACAGATAGAAATGCAAAAACTCAAAAGCTAGAAACACAATGAGCTTATCGATTCTTATATAATATGACTTTAGTCAAAGAGATAGACATGAGGGAGGTTTTGTCTTAGCTCATCCCACTGTTATTCTATTCTACATCGTTATTTTCCCAAAAGCTTCTATTTAATGAAAATAAACGGATATTTGATTGTTAATAATGCGCGCGAGCTGAGGGATTGCTTTGGTCGCGTCAGCAAAAGGAGGTTAGCGGCTAACAGCAGCAACATAAAACTCACCAATAGCGAGAGTAACGAAACATATCTGTATCACCAGCGACAACCAGCTGAGTAAATAAATAAACCACATCTTTTTAAAAGGGCTGGTCGAATAAATAAGAGACTAGTAGTAAACAATAACGGAGATGTGTGTCTCCGCTGCTAGGCTAACAGCTGAAGTGGTCAAAGTTTCTTCTGCGGCTTCCTCAGGCGGAGCGAGACGCTGAAGTGGGAATCAGATCGCAGACAGCGCCGCTCAGGCTGGAGGCGGTACTGCACCCGTGGATATATCCGTCTCGATCGATTCCAGCTCTAATAATAAATACAATTAAATAAATAAATAATGATAATAATAACAATAAAACAATAATATAATAATATAACGATAAAATAAAATAATGATAAAATAAAATAAAATAAAATAAAATAAAATAAAATAAAATAAAATACCTTTGGAGAACCAGGGAGTATAGCGAGAGAGATTACTGCCAGTCAGAAGTCATCAAAACCTGAAAAATGACCCTAATGGGAGCATGGAAATTATGTAGTGATTCTAAAAATATTAATCAAATAAAATATTGGCCTTGATGGTTTCTAGCTCTGCTTAAAATAAAATAAAAATATTTCAATACTATTTTAAATTTGGCGACAAAATTAATTTCAAGCATGTTTAGAACAAAATTGCTGGTGTTTCTGACGTCACAAAATACCTTGTAACCAATCAAGTCAACGTGTGATCGTCAACGAGTGGATTTCTGAGCTGAGTGAGTGAGTGGAGGCGGGGCTCATTTGCATATTCATTGAACCGCGTTTACTAAATGAGGCAAGGGTGTCGAGTTACATTCAAGCTATTTTAAGGCATGAAGAATGTTTTTCAAGGAAAACACGTTTAAATATGTCATTTTGGTGTTTAAAGATGAGTTTTAAGTGATACAATTATTGACTAGGGGGAGTTTAAGAAAAATAAATTCAGTCATGTGTGTATAGATAGGCAGACAGACAGACAGACAGAGAGAGAGACAGAAAAAAGGGCTTTCCAGGGCCTCACACATTTAGATTTTTTTTTCACCAGCTCTTCGCTTGTTTTGGTCATGCATATTACATCCACATCTACGCATCTTCTTCTCCTTCTTCCTCACACAAACACAGATGTACACACACCTAAATCAGACACCTTTCAGATCCTGGGGAAAAACATGAATTCTTTATAGTGTTTGTTAGATGGAAAGCTCTCTTGGGTGAGACGAATCCTTACAGAATGAAATGCCTTTTAAAAGTAAAGGAGCAAAAGTGAGTGAGAGTGGAAAATAATTGTAGACTCCATTTAAAATGCTTTTATCAAAGAAGAGGAGTGTGAAGGTGTTAGGAGAAAAGGCTGGCCTTTTTATTGCAGGTGTTTCCAGACGGACGGATAAACTAACCTAAAGGCTTTGACACTGGCAGCATATACAGTGAAACATATTCTTATATTCACCTAATATTTGTGTTTTATGGTTTTAATTTAAAAAATAGACATTGTTTATAAGTTAACCTCTTTGCGTGGTGGTCAAAAATGGAAAAAAAAAAGTATCATATTTTAGTTCGATAATGTTTTTTATTTAATATTTTGTATTATATGGGGATTTTTTGGTACTAAATTATATTTATGGAATAGTTATGATCCATTCATTACCTGTTAATCACTTTTTGAGCATAGTCCTGAAAATAAAATGTCCAACTTGAACAGAAAATTAAGTTTGCTCTCTTTTTAAAGACGACACTTGGCATGTTATTGCTGAAGTGAAAAAAGTAAAAAAATAAAAAATAAATAGAAAAAGTTAAACTAAAAAGTTATAGAAGTTAGATTTTTTTAATGAAAAAAAATGCATAAAAAAATACTATTTACATTTCATAATAAATAAATATTTTCCAAAACTGTGAGGAAATCATTTAATCTAAACAAGTTGTGTTCCAAATTTGAAGTTGATATCTCAAAATATGAGCTTTCATTAAGAATTTGTTTGGCCGCAATACCAAACGCTCCCACTAGATAAAATTCGCTTCCCATTTATTTCCAATGCGCTCATTTTTGACTTCGAGGAGCGCGAGTGTGACTGTTTTTTCCAGGACCATTTAACCTTTTTGAATCATGTCCATGCCCATGTCTTTTTGTGTGTGTGTGTGTGTGTGTGTGTGTGTGTGTGTGTGTGAGTGTGTGTGTGCCCACATAGCAAGTGCCAAAACCAAAACCAAAGCAAAGTTTCGTACCATTCTGATTAAGTAAAAAAAATGGCCGATCATCAACAAAGGGTTAAATCCTATTTTGCAGCCATGGTAGCTTGAAGTCTTTAAGGTTAAGGGGCCGTTTACATGACACAGTTTTCAACTAAAAACAAGCATTTTGGCCGTTCATTTACATGACAACTGCGTTTTGGGGGCCTAAAACCGCAAATGGGTTTCAAAGAGCAAGTTTTTGAATACCATACAGTGATCGTCTCAGTGTAAACTACAAAAACATGAATTTATGAAACAGTGACGTCATGCGCATGTGTATTACGTGTTCAGTCTATAGGCACGTAGTGTTTCTTTACAAAGTGACATCGCCACCTACTGGCCTGGAAGCAGAAAACAGTATTTTAGTCCTTTTCGCAGATCCGTGTGAACGGGATAGTTTTGACAACGAAATGCTTATGTTTTTAGTACATCATTGTCGTGTAACCAGAGCCGGCTCTCCCTATAAGCGAACTAAGCGGCTGCTTAGGGCCCCGCCGCCACTAGAGGGCCCCCTAACTACATATGGTACTCGCCGGTGTCGCCGCGGTTTAACAGTCAACCAACCGTGTGAAATCGTTTTCTTCCCTGGACTTGGATATTTGACCGCAAAAATGAAATCGGGTGCAGAAAAAAGGAGAAAAAAATCCCATTATAGCAGAGCTACTACTCTAACGAAATCCACATTTTAATAAGTTTTTACTGTAGAATTATTTTTGCATTAATTTTTGAACTTGGCACATTACACAATGCACAAAGAGCTGCCTATTGCATTTTCTGCACAATTCGCGGTGCTATTTCACAGCAGCCTCGGAGGGTGCGTTAAATTGGACATTATCCCATTATAGTAGAGCTACTACTCTAACGAAATACAAATTTTAAGCAGTTTTTACTGTAGAATTATGTTTGTATGATTTTTTAAACTTGGCACTTTACACAATGCACAAAGAGCTGCCTATTGCATTTTCTGCACAATTCGCGGCGCTGTTTCTCGGCAACCAAACGGTGCGTTAAAGTGGACATTATCCCATAGTAGAGGCACTATAACGAAATCCACATTTTAAGCAGTTTTAACTGTAGAATTATTTTTGTATGAACTACATGTAATGTGCAACAATGACTCTGTAAAATGTAAAAAGTGTTACCAAGAGTTTTTATTAGATTTATGTAGCCTATTTATTACTAAACATTTTATATATACATTTGGCTAATGATTGTTCGCTGAAATATTATTTTTGTAGTTGGAATATATAGAAAAATAAATACCAACTCAAACTAGAATCTTTTGCAGAATTTTTAATCTCTTTGATACATCAATATAGAAGAATGTGTTTAAATCACTTTAGAAGGAAGCATAGAAATTAGCCTACTGGTCCAACTTCTCCCTCTTTTTAAAGTGTGGAAAAGGGAAAAGAAGTTCAAAGATCGAGACTCCGGCAACACTTGTAGTAGGCCTATATGCAACAACTTTATTGAAGACTTTTTAATACTAAAGGTTTAAATCTGTAATCTTTACTTTTACTGTTTCAGTGAGTGTACTTTAATAAGCAGTAAAGTAATTGTGGGCAATCATGTTAAAAGAGGTACAGATGAAATGTGGAAGGGTTAGATTGTATACAGTTGCTGGTTTGCGGTGGCAAATTGGCAATACTCCATTATTCACTACAAGGCAGGGCCCCAAAATTATCCTGCTTAGGGCCCCCAGATTTACAGAGCCGGCCCTGCGTGTAACGTACCCTGAGTAAACTGTATATCATCTTTACACATCTTTTGCATAAGTATCTGCCCCCATGTGTTGCTAGAACAGTTTAAGACGTTGCTTTTGTTGTAAGGTTTAGTAACTTTCTACTCAATTTTCTACTCAAAATGAGCATTCGAACTCAAAAACACTGATTGTTACAGTTATTGTGTATTGAGATCTCTGTATCCTTACCTTTGTTTTACAAAGTGTAACATGAAATCTACTGTGTCGATTACTTAAATGTTTCAAAGTAAAGCATATTTAACAACTTTGTTTAAGTGCTACACTGTTTGAGTAAAATCTACAAACACAGAGTGAGTAAAATGTACATGAAACATGCAAAGGAAACTTCAAATGAGCAAGTAGAAATTCCTCAACAAACTCAAAGTGGCCATTTAAATTGACTTATTCTCTTTGTTAATTTTTAGAAGTTTTTACTTAATTCCATACATGTGAAATTCACTTTAAAATGAATGAGTGCGAAAACTTGCAAAAGAAAGATTAAGTACATTTTTCTTATTGTTTTTTCAGTGCTGACTGCATTATATCCTTTAATGATTGAGTCGAAGCCTTGGTTCTAATCCAAATGAGATTCTTTGCTATTTTTTCAACATTGCTGTGCATCTGAGCAACAAATGCACCAATAATGATGACAATTACACCAGAGAAGGATGCAATATAGTTTTATGCCATGTTAAAGTAATTTAAAATTTCAGTGCTTGGAAAATGTCAGTGTCTGATCTGTAATTCACTACAATAAAAGAATCGTTTAAAGGTCCAAATACTTGTGCAAGTCAAATATTCAAGCAAGTGAAGTCTTTTAATGGAAGAATTCATGCCTCAAAAGAACAAATGTCCAACACAACAGCAAACACAGATCGAGGGCAAAGAAAAGACAGACTGAGTATGTGCAGAATGTTTTTTATTTCTTTCATAATTGCTTTTTGAATGCAGGGGTCCTTGGGTTTTTTCATTGTGGCTTTCGCAACACAGTTAACAGGGTTAGCGCTTTATTCAGCCTTGTGACATTTACTTCGAAACAAAATCCAAGAGGCATCTGGCAGAAGGAAATAGGTGTCGAAGTAATACTTAGTTCAACATCGTGCTTCTCAAAAAGTGCAGAAGGTCAGACTAAAAGACCCCTCAAACAAAGCTCACTTTTCTTCCCAGATGACGGACTCGGAGGCCTTTATGCGAGAGACTCTCTTCTCTCGGTTCTGCTGAAGTCTGCGGAGGACAGGAGCGCTTCCGCTCTCCCCTGCCCAGGGCGAGGAGATCGAGATCGAGACCGGCACGCCAGCACTGGGGGGATCTGAGGGAACGTGACCTTACGTGTTATAATGCAGCTCACACAAACATTCACAGCCGATCAATAAATGAGGAGGCAGCTTTTAAGCACCGCTGTGAAGGATATCTCGCTTCCAAAGTGCATCCAATTAGGCCAATAAATCTGATTCTAAAATATAAAAAACCTGCCAAAGTTTCCTTTTAAAAAAAAAAAGTTTTATCCCAAGATAATGTGTAAAAAAAATATCTGAAAATTCTAAGATAACAGAAGCAAAATAGAGAGTGTTACGGAATATCTTTTTCAGTTGTTTTAAGCATAAACCTCACTAAATGTGGACTAAATATTTTATTTCTTATTTATTTAAAGACATTTCTGAAAATGTTTGGGGGTAAATGAACACTTTATGTAGAAAAATCTTTTTTCTATTATTTATATAGTTGTTTGTAGGTTGTTTTTTAAGAAATATAATTCTTACTAAATAAAATTTCTTAAATATTATAATTCTTAAAAAGAACTTTATCAGTTCTGTTCTCTTTATTTAATTTCCTAAAGGAAATTATGCATTTGGCAGACACTTTTATCTAAAGTGATGTACATTGCATTGAAGGAACACATTTTACATGTGATCAAATTATATAAAATAATCTGCAAATAAATTCAGCATTTAATGCGCTTGTTTACTGTATTTGCTGATTATTTCAATAATGAGGTTTAGGATTGACCAGGCTTGTGTAAACTGAAAGTTTTTCAGGAATGTGACGGAGTAAAGGAAGAGATGGTACCTTTGGGTTTAGATGGAGGAGATGTGTTAGGGTTAGGGTTAGGGTTAGGTGAGGTCCCTTGCTCGTCCCCCATGGCCCGCCTCCTCCTCTGGAGCACCATCTGAAGCTCCGCCTCCCCAACATTACGGCTGAAGCGTTTTTTCGGTTCCACCTTTCGGGGGCCAGGTCTTCTCATGGAAACCTGAGTTACATTAAGGTTGCATTAATACAATAAGCCACGAGAGGTGATGACAGTGATTTTACGATGGTTAAGGAGCCCCAAAATTTCCATACTTATGGTAAAATCACCAACAGAAACAGTACTATGATTAAACACACCAATGTTTAATAAAACACAGTATAGTTTATTAGCTTGTGGCGTTTGCTGCAAGTACAGCTCAAAAGTTTGGGATCAGTAAGATTTTCTTTTAAGGATAAAAATACAGCAGAGATGCATTAATAGATTAAAAGTGACAGTAAAGACATTTATGATGTTCCAATGAGATTTTTATTTCAAGTCAATTCTGTTCTTTTGAACTTTCTATTCCTTAAGAAAGTGCATCACAGATTCCACAAAAATATTAAGCAGCACAACTTTGATGATAATAATAATCAGAAATGTTTTTGAGCTGCAAATCATCATATTAGAATGATTTCTAAAGGATCATGTGACTCTGAAGACTGGAGTAATGATGCTGAAAATACAGCTTTGATCACAGGAATAAATTACATTTTAAAAGTATATTAAAATAGAAAACACCTATTTAAATTCGCAATAATATTTCACAATTTTTGACTATATTTTTGATCAACTAAATGCAGCCCTACTGAGCATAAAGACTTCCATAAAAAAAAGTAAAAAATCTTACTGATCATGACATTTTGAACTGGTGCGTCAAATGTGTGTATGCGCACTTTTTAATTATTAGTCAGTTCAATCCCAGATATTATTTCCTTATCTGAAAGTATAACCACTTAAGTATATTTCATTGTTGAAAAGTTACAGAGATCTTATTTTACCAGCATCCCCTGTAACTCCAGCACAGCTGATTTCCGGTTCTCAGACCTCTGCTCCTGTTACACAAATGACAATTATTTTTGATTAATAATAGTTTGTTATTTCTGACCAGTTACTTTGTAAACATATAATTCAAAAGCAATATAGCAAGTGATTAGGCATGTCACCAGATGCACATAGCTTCACAGACAGAAAAACTATAGGAAACCTCTTCATACTCTAAAATGTAATAGTAATCACCCAATAGTACATTGCAAGACGACCTGAAAGAACATGATAATGTGCAACTGTAAAGAAACCAATCTGAAATAGTGTATCACTCACCTTCCATGCATTTTCATCATCTGGTACAGCCTAAAAAGTCCAAATGACCAAATGTCAAATATTTCATATCAAGCACAGTATTTAAGGTACGTCTATGGCTCAGCTCATGTTATGCACACGCTCATATGGTTTCATTTCCTTCACATGTTTGATTATTGTCATACAGAAGGCGCCTCACCCACTCCTAAGCACAGTTTATGTTCAGCAAAACATGTTATAATTCAACTGTGACAGACCCACCTGTGGCGGCCTGAGAATAGGTTTCAGAGTGATGCCTTTCTTGATTCTTTCCATCATTTCATCCACAGCTCTGGACTTCATGTCCTCCGTAACTGCGGGTTCTGTGAGAAAATCAACACAGTTTTCATTGAGGATGGAGGAGCAGCTTTTACTTCCCTCGATTTAACTTCAACTTCTATTGTTTCTTGTTGATTTTGCATCTTTCTTTTTGGAATTGCACATAGTCGAGCGTAAGGTATGATTGTCTTACTCTCAGTTTGAGTGGTGTTTTCTCCACCCTTTTTTCTGTTCCTCAAGGCCTTCAATGGGCTAAATATACAAATGATTTGCCATTAATAACATTTTGAATCGTTTATTCTGTAATGTATTTTTATGTTGGGAATATTGAAAGGTGTTGAAGACTCACTCAGTGACAGATGAAGATGGAGGAGGAGGAGGAGGAGGTGGAGGAGGAGGAGGAGGAGGTGGTGGAGGTGGTGGTGGTGGACCAGCTTGATTTTCATTCGCCTCTTCCGATTGGTCAGATTGGATTGAAGGAAGTTGCTCCATTCCTCTCAGTTTATCCTGGAGCATCTTGACTAAAGTTTAAAAATTAAACTTTCTGATTAAAACATCATGGCCTGGTTTCACAGACAGGGTTTAGATTAAGCCAGGACTAATCCTTAGATCAATTAGGATATTTAAGTCGATTTTATAAACGTGCCTTAGTAAAAAAACAAAGCAAATATACTATAGTGCTATAAAATTATTGTGCAATTATTTGGTAAAAACATGATGAGAAATGTTTCAGTTTATATGGAAACTTTGGTTGCTTTAAAATCAGGTTTTTAATGTTGTTTATATGTCTATGTGGAGTTTTTAATATGAATTTTACACATGGTTTGTCTTAAAGGGGTCATATAATGGTACATGCACTTTTACAAGTTGATTGTACTGAAATGTGTGTTGGCAGTGCCTGTACACAACCATCATAAAATCCATCCAGTGTTTTTTTTTTTAATCTCCTTATATGTTTGACCCTCTCTGAAATCAAGCCGTTCGATTTTGTGACGTCACTAAATCGACGCCCCTCCCACGATGGGTGATTGACAGCAGCGTTTCAACACCGACCCGCCCTCGCTCGTGAGCGAGCTGTCTGTCATCATAGTTCGCGCGTCACTGATGATACCCTCACTAGAGCAGAATGGCATCTGCGATTGTGGTGTTGAGTTCTTCGGTGTAATAAGGAACACAGCCGTCATTTGGATGTTCCTAATTCCGAACCATTGAAGATGCAGTGGCTGAGTTTTGTTTTTGAAGCCATATGCCCAAAGGATTGACGCGGGGATTCCCTCATTGGGATTCCTCACGATCGTCCATGCTTTCATGTTTGCGCGAATCATTTCACACTGACAGCTTTACAAACGAGAAAAAACGGATCGGTACCAACATGTTCCTGCTGAACCTCCAGAAGAAGTGAGTGTAATGTTTTATTAACCTTTATATTAATCTTTATATTAATCTTTGCAAATTTGCAAACCTTGCTGCACGCTTCATGATGAATGCGGCTGTTTACACTCAGGGTACATTACGGCATGTTTTCTATGTACGACGTTCTCAATATAATTCATAATCCCACGTTTATAATGAACAACGCGTTATGATTATTGTGTTAGAAACGGTGTACGCACAGAACAGAGGGGCGGGGTGAGCAAAGCTCATTATCATTTAAAGACACATGCACTTAAACAGCGTGCTGAAAACAGAGCTGGTTTTTACCAGGTAAAATTAGTGTTTTCTTACAATACTAATGAGAATTTTTAATTAAAGTATATTACAAACTTTTAATTTAGACCCTAAAGAATCATATTAGCTTGTACAAAAATGGCATTATATGACCCCTTTAAAGCATAAGTCGACACCATTGCTGAGTATTTTCTCCTTAAAACTGCAGTGAACCAAAGACAGTCTCAAAAACACGCTTTGAAATCGCTGGTGTTTCTGACGTCACAAACTACCTTGTAACCAATCAGATCAACGTGTGATCGTCAACCAGTGGATCTCTGAGCTGAGTGAGTGAGTGGAGGCGGGGCTCATTTCCATATTCATAGAACCATGTATACTAAATGAGGCAAGGGTGTGGAGTTACATTCAAGCTATTTTTAGGCATGACGAAAAAAAATCAAGGAAAAAACTTTTAAATATGTCATTTTGGTGATCAAAGATGAGGTTTAAGGGATACAATCATTGACTACAGGGGGACTTTCATATCTTTGCCAATTTGAGTTCGAGACATTGTTGAGATCTCTTCTGAAACAGGAGAGACAGATGAGAGATTACAGGGGCCTTTTCTCAGAAGAACAATCTGAGTAAGTCTTCAAATGCCCTCATTTTCAACTCACTGCTGTCTTGGTGAAATAATATCTCATGTGTGTTTTGTCTTTCCTTTGGGGATCATTTCATGAAACAGAAGGTACTTTTTCAGCATTATAATGTAGATGACTTTTCAGACTAGACCTACTTTCCTTCTGAAGTGCCGTGACAGATTGCTGTGAGTCTCTCAGCTGAGCCTCAGCCTCGCTCTTCTCTTTCTCGCTGATCTCCAGCTTGGTTTTTACTGCAGTCAGGTCTGTCAGAGCGTTGAGATCCTCGCCTGCTGTCTGTGAGATCTACATCGTGTCAAATTGGGGGAAAAATACCAATTAAACCATTAAAGCCACTGATTAATTTTTTACACATTAAATGACACACTTTAATATTTAGTTAAGTATGGTATAATAAGTACAAATATGCAATAATTGTTATGTTTTTTTTGCACATGATGTAAAGAACAGGGGATTGTTTAACATCATGAGCTTGAGTGAAACGTTTGTCACCCATATAATCATCACGACTCCATGTTATCATGCGCAGATACACTGACACACTCACCTGGATTTGGTAACAGAGTCGGATCTCTTCCAGAGCTTTGCTGATGTCAGTCACTTGACTCAGAGCCTGTTGTAGTTGTTTCTCAGTCTCTGCGTTCTGAATCTGTCTCTGGATTTCCTTCTGTTTCACCAGCATCTGTAGACCATGATGTTCAATCACTCCATCAATCACCCGATCAACTGATCAATGTCAACGTGCCATCTCTACACTATTCACTATTCTATCAAACAAATAATACAAATGACTGTCTGTCTGTCTGTCTGTCTGTCTATCTATCTATTATCTATACTGTCTGTCTGTCTGTCTATCTATCTATCTATTATCTATACTGTCTGTCTGTCTATCTATCTATTATCTATACTGTCTGTCTGTCTGTCTATCTATCTATCTATCTATCTATTATCTATACTGTCTGTCTGTCTGTCTGTCTGTCTGTCTATCTATCTATCTATCTATCTATCTATCTATCTATCTATTATCTATACTGTCTGTCTGTCTGTCTGTCTATCTATCTATCTATTATCTATACTGTCTGTCTATCTATCTATCTATTATCTATACTGTCTGTCTGTCTGTCTGTCTGTCTGTCTGTCTGTCTGTCTATCTATCTATCTATCTATCTATCTATCTATACTGTCTATCTATCTATCCATCCATCCATCCATCTATCCATCTATCTATCTATCTATCTATCTATCTATCTATCTATCTATCTATCTATCTATCTATCTATCTATCTATCTATCTATCTATCTATCTATACTGCCTGTCTGTCTGTCTGTCTGTCTATCTATCTATCTATCTATCTATCTATCTATCTATCTATCTATCTATCTATCTATCTATCTATCTATCATCTATACTGTCTATCTATCTATCTATCTATCTATCTATCTATCTATCTATCTATCTATCTATCTATCTATCTATCATCTATACTGTCTATCTATCTATCTATCTATCCATCCATCCATCCATCCATCCATCCATCCATCCATCCATCCATCCATCCATCCATCCACTACGCCAAACTTCAAATCTCTTTGGACTTTTCCCCATATTTTTAGAAATGCCAACATTCAATGCTCCTTTTTACAACCTTCCCTATATTTTCTTTTACTTGTTGAGCTCAGTGGGCATGTTGATTATTCACGCAGTGAATTATCTGAAAGACTTTCATTCAACAGAACAAAACATCAATACAATCAGTTCACACAGCAATGAAATTTAGTTTGGGAAACCAAAAACGAAATCATCCATTATCTCCGTGAAATGTTAGATAACAAACAGCGTGCTTATGTTGAAAAGCAGAAACGGCGAGCAGGAAAGGGAAGTGAAAGCTTGTCATGCGGCGGACTGTTTGGACTCTCACTTCTCACCTCCATTCACTGCTCTATCGTTCAGCTCACAAGAAACGCGGAGCTAAAGCACCAGCCGCGACCCCTGCGGAGGCACGATTATAGGGAAATACATGTGCTTTACGAGTAAACGGAGAGTCTCTTTGTGCGATGACGGCCTGTTTTTTCTCCCTTCCGTATTAGTCCGTCATTAGACCCTCAGTGACTAGAAAAAAACACTGAACAAGAAGAAGATGAATGTGTTTTCAAAACAGATGGAAAACAGAAAAATGGAAGGGGTGGCGATAAAGAATGTCATTCAAGCTGTGTGGTGTGTGGCCACACATTCAGAATGAGTTTGAGTGGTGCGCGAACCGTCGGGGGTCCTTTTCACAGGTGAAGGCCCCCTGTTGGGACCCCCATTATGTCTGTGTCTGCAAATGGGGAACAATATACACAAAGCCGACAAAAGAGATGGCAGATAGGAAGTGTCAAGCAAGGACAGGGGTTTAAAGAGCGGGCGATTTTCAAACTGCCATCTCGATGAGTGCTAATTACCGCAGGAAGAGACGAGGGATGCAAAGACAGATGCCACTTTTATGCAGAGATGCTCATTTAGACTGAATGAATGCTAAACCGAGCCAGCGGGACTGGCATGGTCAATGACTGAGTGCTTGTCTGTGTTATCTCAATCCAGTGTTTTCTCTTCTTTGTTTCGTGTTTGTTTCATTAATGCAGGTCCATAGTTGTAAGTGTGAATTGACCCGATCCAGCCCAAAACTCCCATGGCCCTTGTACACACTCGACTACATCGGAAGACACTGCACTTCCTCCCATCTACTGTCTATTGATTCAGATGTTGCCGTATTGTCTTAGGCCTCTGAGCGAGAAGTGTGTTTTTCTGTCCTGTCTGGAAAACAGATATTCGGTAAACATGATTAAATTGTCTAGCTATATGTTAAATGAACATATCTTGTCATTGTCTGCTATGCCTCTTTCACCTTTTTTTATACATTTTAAATACATTTTATTTTCTACTTTATTTCTTACGCATCTGTTACAATTAGCTATTTTTGTGATTATTTTGTAGTCCTTTTATGTAAAGCACTTTATATTAGGCCTATCGCGTATGAAATGTGCTATATAGCTACTATGAATAAACTTTGCCTCTAAAAACATGAATAAAGCCCTCATTAACAGCTTCAGAATTAAGGTGTAGTCACATTTACTGCTGTGTGGTGAAATTTCACAGTGAAATCCAGTCTTAGGCTTTATGTCGAACGTCACACGAACAAAAAGGAAAACAGGTCTCGTTGCGTCCGATTGTCGGAGAAAGTGTTTACAGCGTATGGACGGCGATATCTATGGACTTTTAAGGTAATCAGCTAACCTAGTTAGTTAGTTTTTATTGTTGTCATTTTATTTTATTTTGTAGCTAAATGTTAGAAAACTTTTAGATATCAATGTGCATAAGACGGACTTTGGTTATGCTCATATTTGGTTGAAAAACCGCTCTATATTTAATGAAGCACATACAAAAGACCTGGACTGGAATCCATGCAACCCGTTTTACAGAATAAGGAAGTTTGTTGCGCATAACCCACATACTCCAATCAGTGCGATCAAAACAAAAGTTTTGGTTGAGAGTGAAAAAGTTCCCCACGCAAATTTCGCTCATGTTCAAGTGAAATCGCATTCACCGACATAAATCTGCTTGGTATAAGTGACTTGACACATGCACATCGATACCCTATTGACATTAGACGATTGGCCCTTTTCACATTTCCGGTTTCTCAGAAGCGGAAGTCGTCATAGTTGGGTAGCTAAACTTCTATAGCGGTCAATGAGAGACTAGCTACATTAAATATATCATTTTTTGTCTTCCCATTTGCTCAAATATAGCAAAAGAAAAACTCCACAATAGTGTTTTCACAACTTTCAAAAAGAGGGGAAATTATATAGAGAGATTGATAACAACAGTAAGAAGAGAGAAAGATGTCAACTTTGACCGTCAATCCCACAGCCGCTGTATTTGAAACACCCTCACAGCAGCCTTAACTTTTTTCTTCTTTTTTTAAATTTTTTTATTACTTTGATGCAAAGGTAATATAATACAAAGTAGCCTATTGCTAGTGTTATAAATGTACACACATTTAAAAAATAAAATTTAAATATAAAAAGCTTTGCAGGAATTACAATGCGACCGTTAAAACGCGTCATCGTCTGTGATAAAGGTCCATGGAACTTTCCCCGCGAAATCTCGATTTCGAATGTGACAGCACCTTTAAATTGTTATTTTTAAATGCGGGTAACGTTTATTATGTCATGCCCATAGACTGTAAAAAAATATTTTTAATCAACCAAACATATTACAATAAACGTTAAAGAACGCACCACTTCCTGTTAGTCGCGTGAGAGTCATTTCTACAAGCTCGAGCCAAGAAGGTTTTTTTTTCTTTTCTGCTGCAAAACTAGGCTGTGACTTCCGCTATGTAATAACGGTCAAAATTATTAGGCGGTAATCGGGAGTGTGGCATTTGAATTTTTACAAGCATTATCGTCATCTTTATTTACACAAGGAAGGGGATCTTGTTTACATCGAAGTGGAATTTAATCTACTCGGAACTGAACCCAAAGTCTATTTATAAACCACAAAAGTCAACTGACATGGGTTTACTGACTAGAAAGTTACAGATGTAAGTAATTCTCTCCGTTTGTTGCTTCATAAAACCCTATAATTTAAAATATTGTGTTTTAAGTGCATTTACAATGAATTATCTACTGGGTTCACTCGCACCGGCACAGTGTGTTTGTAAAGCCTTGTTTCTGGTAGCCTATCAAGATGCGTTTTGGTCGAGTGGATTACAAGTGGACGACGCTTTTACTGATGACTTTTTTTATTGTTAAATGACATTTCAGTCCCTCACAGCCTCGTTTTCAATTCAGTCAAAGATTAAATATGCGTGGCTCAAACTCTTTGACAGCAGACCTCGTATGTCAGAGCGTCCTAAACTTGTTCAACCCGTTTAATTTGACGCTTTGTTAAAATAACTTTTCCAGACAATGTTACAGCTTTTTAAGTGAGCGAATTGCTGGAGCTGATTTTCTGGCATTTTGGCAACATGGCCCCTAATCAAATGTTAAAGCCCCCCTGTAGTCAATAATTTATGATTGGTTACAAGGTTGTTTGTGACGTCAGAAACACCAGCGACTTCAAACAGGGTTTTTAAGACTGTCTTTGGTTCACTGCTTTTTTAAGGAGAATATACTCAGCAATGGTGCTGACTTATGAATTTACACATGGTTTGTCTTAAAGCATATTAAAAACACCACACAGATAAACATGATTAAAAGCTTGATTTTCACCACTGGGGGACTTTAAATTAAAAGCAGTGTGTGTGAGTGAATGACTGGGCAATGAGGCAGCTTTCTTGGTGTCTATGTTGTGCTATCTGTCTAACTTCAGTCATCCTTGTTCAGTTTGGTCAAATTAGATTATTTCAGATTTCTCCAGTTCAAAGAGTACCTGGTGTGCAAAAACTTCAGCATGCTGCCTGAGTCCTTGCTCCATTTCGAGCTTCTGAGACATCTCTGAAAACTCTTCTGTAACCAGCTGGGACACTGAGGACCGAGAAACTACAGTCAGTCTGTCGTTCTGTACGTTCTGCTCATCAATGGGAAAATATATTCGTCTGACTCACCTCTCTTCATTTTATTCACAGTTCTGCTCTGCTTACTGAACTTCCTCAGAAGAGCCTCTTTCTCCCCGACCTCTATCAGCAACTTAAGAGTAGAAAAAGCGTTTGAAGTTCAATGAAATTCAAAGTCTTAGGATTTCAGGTCACATTTAATGAAAGTAGGGCTCTGACAAGACCCCCCACAAAAAAAAACAGCGTTAACATTGATTTTTGAGGCAAATTGTGAACTATATATGAACATACAATTGCAGTCATAAAATGACATACACCTTGCAGAATCTGCAAAATGTTGCAACAAAATAAGAGGGATCATAAAAATGGCTATCACAAAACAAAACAAAGCAACAAAAAATAAAAATATGTATTTATCCAGGTAAGGACACGACACCAACACATACTTTTTAACAGGGTAATTTTTATAAATTCGTCTGACGGTTATTATTTTGTCTTGTGGACTACATATAACACCTCTTATCTGAAATGGCATGTAGTACTACATTTAAAAAATATATATTAAATTATTATTTTGTTAAATTATTAATATTTTGTAGATTTCGCAAGGTGTATGTAAATTTATGATCACAACTGTTTGCATGTCTAACATGACCATATTTTATCTGTCTTTTCATGGGATTGTGGTCCCATTTGCAGCAGGCACTATTATACCTTTTCCTTCAAATCTTCCTTCTCTTTCTTAAGAAGCTCCACCTGTTCACTGAGCTGAAATTTCTCCCCAAGTAACCGGTCCACAGATGACTGTAGTTCTGTAATTACAAACAGATTGGACAAGACTTATGGGAATGCATTTTTTAACCACTTTCGAGGCTGGTGTTATTTAGAAACGAGGCTACGGGTCCCACCTCTGATTTGGTTCTGACTCATGAGAAGTGGATCTTCACCGCACTCTTCCTCAGGGACCGGCTCACAGCTGGAATCAGCCTCAAGGTCCAAGTTCAGGGTGGAAAGGTGTTCTGCCTTTTCTTGAATCAGGGGAAGGATAGCTTGACTTTGCCTCTTCAGTGTCTTGAAATCTTTTGTCACCTGTGGGTTCAAAAGTCCCAAAGATTGAGAAAGGGTTGCTTTTTTCATGTTAAGCCTCAACATGAGGTTTGTCGCAGTCGCACCCCTTTCTTTATCCAATATCCAATGTGAACGATATCCAACAAATAATATTTGAAGTCCCCCTGTGGTGAAGATTTTAATGTTGTTTATATGTCTATGTGATGTTTTTAATATGCTTTAAGACAAACTATGTGTAAATTCATAAGTCGACAGCATTGCTGAGTATTTTCTCCTTAAAACTGCAGTGAACCAAAGACAGCCTCAAAAACACGCTTTGAAATTGCTGGTGTTTCTGACGTCACAAACTACCTTGTAACCAATCAGATCAACATGTGATCGTCAACGAGTGGATCTCTGAGCTGAGTGAGTGAGTGGAGGCGGGGCTCATTTGCATATTCATAGAACCGCGTATACTAAATGAGGTAAGGGTGTGGAGTTACATTCAGCCTATTTTAAGGCATGACCTTTTAAACTTTTAAATATGCAATTTCGGTGATCAAAGATGAGTTTTAAGGGATACAATTATTGACTACAGGGGGACTGTAAAGGTCCATAATCTGTCCTTGAGTTTCACTCAGTTTCACTCTTAAAAATAAAGGTTTCAAAAGGGTGTTTTTGCAGTGATGCCATTGAAGAGTCATTTTTGGTTCCCCAAAAAACCTTTCAGTGATCAGCTTTTAAAAGAACCAGTTTTTCTCAATGTGAAGAACATTATAAAGAACCTTTAGTGGAATGGAAAGATTCCATGGATGTTAAAGGTTCTTCATAGAGCCATCAATGCCAATAAAGAACCTTTATTTTTTGGAGTGTGGGATAAATGACTCAGTTTGGAGAACATAATAAAGCTTGTAACCGATATGGGGGATGTGAAAATTCTCAACGGAACAAATACAAGCTGTTAGACTTGCAGGAAAAGGGAAGTGTCTCTATACCTTCAGCGCCAAGGCCTCTGCGGTCTCCCTGCAGGACCGCTCGATCTGAAACTGCATCTCTAAAACATCCAGCTCCTTGAGCAGCTGAGAAGAGGCTGACATTTGAATAAATCAGATTAGCACGTTTTCAGTGACACCACAAGCAGTTTATGTTGCATTCTGTCAAGTTATGTTATGTGAGTTATGTCAAGGTTTAGCCATACAGTAAATGTTTTTCTCGCAGTAGATGAGTTGATATATGAGGATATTGCAATGCTAAAAGACTCTCACCCTCCTCCATCCTTGACAGCTTTTCATTCGCCTCATCTCGCTCTTTCTCCAGAATCTCGCACTGTATAGCAGATTACACAATGATAGTCATTTTGAAAAAAATTGCACAATTTTATTACAAATAATATGGGTGAATCAGTTAAGCAAGGACTCTGTTTGCGGAGAATCATTGGCTATGTTCAAAACAGTGCAACTTCACATTGGATTTGTGACTCTCTCCCACAATTGCAATTTTTGCGATTATTTAGGCGTTGCTTGTAGTTGCAACAAGAAGGGGCCTGATTTTATCCGCCTCAATATTGCTCTTATTATGTCTATAATATACAGTAAGAATATTGTAGCGTGCAAATGTTCTGGGACAGCAGATGAGCTGCTACTTTTGCCAAAATGTGTGGCATAAAATAGAGCATTCTGCAGTATACCGTATCCCACAATGCAATCTGCTCGGCCAGGACACCGCTAGCTCAATTAAGCATGCAAACTGCTGTTTAAAACATGTTTTTCTGTTGCATGCTGTTGTAAAAAGGCATATATAGTGCATACTGTGCCATAAGTAGTGCTATCGTTTGCATTCTGAACAAAGCCAGCTTTACTTAATCAGAGATTACCTCAATGTCTCGTTCATCTTCTGAAGACAGGGCGTTCTCCTCCTCAGACTCTAGAAGACAGCAGAGGAAGTTTTCAGATTATTCACGTGTTTCATGTATAATTAAAAGGCAGCCATATTAATCTAAAAACAAAAAAAACTAAAAAAACAGTATTCTGAATGCTTCTTTATTGAAGCCGTGTGCTGTATGTGATGTTATCATAGGGATATCTGTAAAATGAGTCATTCACGATATTCTGTGGTCAAATGTTTTATTTATCCATGTTCATTGGACTTATGGCCACTTTTATCCGTTACTGTTAATATATTTCATTACCCAGCTTATCCAGTAGAATAAAAGACCATTTTTATAGTTTAGAATGAAAATTTGAAAAGGAGAAAAAGTGTATCCAACCTGAAATTCTTTCGTCCGGTTCGAGATTCCACATAATTTGTCGAGCTTCTTGTTAGCGTCTGTTCTTCTAAATCCCTCTCGGTTTCTGAGTCAGTCGCTCTCTGTATGACAGTGTAGGAAGAACTGAAACTAAGGTACCGCTCTGCTTTTATTTCTTCCTATTTTGTTACGTAAATTCATACAAAAGTCCATTCTGCTTTGCCCTTTATGGTTAACCGAGTCAACAGTGGCTATTTAGAAATGATTTGATAAAGCAACATTCATCACACTTGTCCCTTGTGAAAGCAGCCTTGGTTTAGTGACACAGCATTGTCTGAACAAATGCAAAACATGTTTATGCACTTATAAGATTATGATATCCAAAGCGGGTCACGATGTGTGTTTTCTAATCTTGGCTTTTTGTATCTGGGTTGAATTTTACAGTGTAGAATTGATTGTTAGTTTTGTTTTCATGAGTTTGTTGAAGTTGCTAAACTGCTGATTCATAGAAATCAGTTGCAATGCAAAGAGCGATCATAATTATCACTGTAAAAAGTGAATAGTTGGATCAACTTTCAAAAATTACTTCAATTGGTAACACCTAAAGAAATTAAGTTTTCTCAACTTAAATTATCATGTTTTATCATGAAAAACGTGATAATTTAAGTTGAGAAAACTTAATTTCTTTAGGTGTTACCAATTGAAGTAATTTTTTTAAGTTGATCCAACTATTCACTTTTTACAGTGTATAATGTCCAAATAAATGCAATGCTTTCTCTTGCATAACCAAAGAACATATTTGTCTGGTGTCTTGAGAGCTATTGATAGTTTCACGGTGGATCCACATCAACGCCCAAAAGCATGTTTAGTTTTAAGAGAGCTGGCCTTTCTAAAGTAATAGTCCACACTGTAAAAAGTAAAACATTGGATTAACTTAATAAATTTGAAGTAACCATTCACAATAAAGATTTTACATTGACCTAATGTTCAGAAACCATTCAGTTCAAACTAATTTTTTGCATTTCATGCAAACTCTTTTCTGAATTTGGTGTAAATCAATATTTTAAATTGGCTTAAATTAAAAAAAAAAAGTTTTTTTTACAGATTTGATTTCAAGCAAACTCTTTTCTGAATTTGGTGTAAAGCAATATTTTAAATTGGCTTAAATAAATTTAAAAAAAGACTTGATCTAAATTGATTTTCAATCTGAAATATGTATTAATTGCAAGTAATATACAATCTCAACATATATACACATACATTTTAAATGAGTCAGATCAAACGTTCTTTTAAATATTTATTCAATTTTGTATGAAAATCACAGTTTTTAAGATTAGACTTTTTTGGTAAAACAAACATTGTTTTACAAATACAAATGTAATTCTGAGACAGTTCAAGTAATCAGTTCATTGCAAGTTGAATTTCATATATAGCAGTATTAAAATGTGAATATATCATATAAGAACAAAAAGAACAAGAATAAGAAATAAGAACAAATAGCCTACCTAAAAATACTGCTTCTCTCAGGAATTAACATTTTTGGCAGAAGAAATAAATGTAAATCAAATACAAAACATAGATATTACCACATCCAGTCAACAACAAACTTACTGAACTACTATTACGATGTTGAACATTGTGTTCATCAAAGCACTGAAATGGAGGCTGTCAGTCAGTCACTGACTATGCAGCAGTGTGCAGAGGCGACATATTTTGGGGGTCATTTTTCTTGTGTCAAGTTCCATGAGCACTTTCTGAAAAAACTCAAAAGTGAATTTCAGTTCTTTTGGATACTTGAGGTTTAGCACATATGTCAGTCCAAATAGCATTGCTACAGCAGCTGCGGTTGAGGGCACGTTACTGAGGACCTCTGTGCCCTCAATGAGAACCCTGGTGTCTGTCTCACTGATTAAGATAGCCATTGGTTGCTCCAGTCCATCACCTGGCATATCCTGGCGAGACAATACATAGTAATGAATAAAGAGTGCTGACCAGACCCAGTTGAGTGTGTGAGAGACACCTATGCTTATTCTGCATTTCCTGAACTGAGTGAGAGTGTAACCCCTGTTGTGTGATCATAAATGAGTACACCTCTGCTTGTTTTGCATTTCGTAAGCTGCATGTATATGAGAAAGACCCTGTTATGTGTGTGTGCCTGTGTTTATATGACATCCCTGCTAGACAGAGAGAGAGAGAGAGAGAGAGAGAGAGAGAGAGAGAGAGAGAGAGAGAGAGAGAGAGAGAGAGAGAGAGAGAGAGAGAGAGAGAGAGAGAGAGAGAGAGAGAGAGAGAGAGAGAGAGAGAGAGAGAGAGAGAGAGAGAAAATAAACAGTTGAAAAGCAGGTTCAACAAGTTCCATTGCTAGCCAGCTATAATTTCACAGACTAGACGATGAAAAGTTAAGTCAAAACAGTAGATGCAAAACTTTGAAATAAATTGCAGCCAAGGATAGTAAATATATTTCTAAGGATAGCCTGACCTAAAACAGAAGCAGCTTACTGTTGAATTCAATGTTCGACAGTAACGGAAAAAAAGTTGGTCTTTTTCTGAAGTGTATGTAAATATCTGGTTTCAAATGTATGACACCCCTGCTCGTTGCATGTGTATGTGTGAGACACCAGTTGTGTGCGTGCCTGCTTGTGTATGAAAGACTACTGCTTGCACAGCTTGTTCTGAACCAAGCGTAATAAAGCCAAATACCAATGTCCTCCCTGAAACATAATTGTCATGAATCAACTTTGTGACATGCTGACGTGTGTGTGTCTTAAACTCTCTCTCTCTCTCTCTCTGTGTGTGGGATAAAAAATTAGAATATAGTCAGTTAAAGTTCTAGCCTGGATAAAACCAGACCATTCTTAGTAGTAACTGAGTTATGGTCTGGCAAAGCTGCATTAATAACTCATTTCCAAAGGGGCGTCACCAACGGACGTCGCTCAAAACCAATCAGAGCGATCATCATCGTGTAAAGCCATATGCATATGCTGCGGTCCTGTTACACTACGGCTACGCCATAAAAGTATGTACTCTTTTTGTGAAGAAAAGGTATTTACTTTTGAATGTGTAGCAAAAAAGTAGTCAAGCTTTGGGACACACTACTTCGTCATCTTTATCGGACGGATCTGTCGCGTGCATCCTGTCACGTAAACTGCCCTGTCAATCATCTTGTCACAGTTAAAATCCTCTATTAAATCTAATTTAATTTCCTACCGTTTCGGAGAGAAATGTAGTAGCACGTTCATCTGCCAGTGGGTCTTTCATGGAGACTGTCCTCATGTGTTTGCAATTTGAATATAATAATGCATTTAAAAGTTGATGCGCTTCACCAACGGACGTCGCTTAAAACCAATCAGAGAGATCGTCATCATGTAAAGCCCGCCTCAATGTTTCTGATTGGTGCCGCGATTTCGACGGCATGGAAATGGGCTTGAATTAGCTCTTTGCCAGACTACTTTTCGAGCAAATCTAAGCGTTTTTTTTTTACGGCCTGCTTATGGGGCGTGAAGCTAGCGGATCGTGAGGATAGGGCTGTAGTCAAGACCACCTTTGTCGAGTCCAAGACAAGTCCAAGACCAGGACTAGTCGAGTCCAAGTCAAGACCGAGTCCAAAGAGGTTCGAGTCCGAGTCAAGACCGAGTCCAAAAAGGTTCGAGTCCGAGTCAAGACCGAGTCCAGGACAGGAAAAAAAAAGTCTGCTAAAAAATATAGGCTAGCCTATAGAAATTAAATCATTATGTAATAATGAAATAATGAATAATTTTAATTTTATTTAAAATAATTGACTAATTCAAAGAACAACAAAAAATAATAATTATATAGCCTAGGCCTAACACATTCGTTTCGACTGTCTGATCAGCCTTACATTCTGTTCCTGTCAATCATACACGCGATGTCAACCAATTAAACTGCATGAGGGAAGACCGAGACAACTCACAGACACACACACACACACACACACACACAAGAGATGCGGATAAACCGTGGATCGGGCGGATGACGTGACGAAAAATAATATTTTAATTAATTTCGGGCGGGTGGCGGCTGAAGCAATCAAATGAAAAAAGTTTGCCACTAAGCAAACCTGCAAGTTATGAGCTGGGTTATTTTGTTTCGATATTAGCTATATTTTAAAACAGCCAGTCATTGCGCCTACCACTCATGGAATAGGCAAAGAAAGAAAGGTAAGAAAAAAAGTCGGAAAACTTTGCCCATTAATTAGATGTGCAAGGCAAGCAGGCTAGTTTTCGGGGTGTTATGGACAATTAAAAATGTGAATATTCACGTTGCACTAGCGGTGGACTTTCAGCGAGTTTATTTAAACATTTATTTTTTAAAGAGCCGTTTGTGAGTCAAAAGAGCCGGCTCTTTCAGTGAGCTGAGGGCAATTCCACGCAAAACTGTCACATCCATAACGCCAACTACATACAATAGCATTGTGCTGGCGTTATGGATGTGACAGTTTTGCGTGGAATTGCCCCTGAGTGAAACGAGCCGGCTCACGAAAAAGAGCCGAAATACTTATTAGGTGGCCAGTGTTTCACTTTCCCTCCAATAATATATTGTTTTAATATCGCGGCGACGTATGTGTGATTACTGGGAACATAATAAAGAAACCTGGACTCGGTCGAGACCAAAAGCCATATTTGGCAAGACCAGTGGCCGAGACCGAGACAAGTCCGAGTCCGAATACCAGCGAGTCCGAGACAAGTCCGAGACCATAGAAAAGCGGTCTCGAGTCCGGACTCGAGTCCAAGACCGGACTCGAGTACTACAGCCCTACGTGAGGATGAATATGATCATTTATGTTTGGGTCTGCAATCGCTGATACAACCTTTAAAACAACCTGGGCATCCATAACACTTCAGCTGTGCCACATGCAGATTGCCTCCATATAACACCACACTGATGCAGCAATTCAAGCAAAAGGAGGCCAAAATACTCTACCAGGTATACGTGGACATAGCTATAAGCTGCAATCAACAGAAGTAGCACAAGTAATTGCGTGAAATATTTCACTTTGTGTAATGAATATATATATATATATTGCACTTATAAAAACTTTTTACCGTAAACTTTTTTTACCGAATTTACTGAACTTAGACGACATTCTAATTTTTTTTAGCCCTACCAGTATGTACAGTATGTAAGTATGTGCGTGGATGGCTGAGCAATGTACGTACCTGAATCTCCTTGATGAGATGGTGAACAGATTCACCAAAGTAGAGGATTAAACATTTAAGAACTGATTCCCTCCTTGTGTTGATGTCCACTACCTGAACAAAATGCATTCATTAAAATTATATGCTCCTTTTTTTACCACATACAGGAGAAATCCAATGTGAAACAGACAAAAAAGTATATTGAAACATGATAAAAAATTTGACCGTTCATGGAGCATTTTTTTATAACGTCATGCCTGCCTTTAAAGACCACATTAAGCCTATATGTGCAAAAGGCTCACAATGTTAGTGTTAGGGGCATCATGCTCGGTGCTATAAATCACAATTTTTTAAACCATAAACAAGGCTCAAAGTATTCCCATACTTCGTTGGTAGTATAATTAAAGGGGAAATGAAGCAGTCAATCAAGTTTACATGATTTACAAGATGGATTTCCACTATAATCAACAATTATATAAGAAACATGACAAATCTAAACATATAAAAGAAAAAAAAAAAGAGAAAAAAAAACGTTATATCTTTCTCAGCCAGGGCACCACCATTGTGCAGTATTCTAATATGTGACGTCACAGGCTTGGTTGGCTTTAATAAACATGGCTGAAATTAGGAATATCCTGACATCAAACTGTCTACACCAATGGTTTTCAAACTATGGGTCGCGACCCACTTGTGGGTCACACAGTGAGAAAAGGTGGGTCGCACAAAGGCACTTAGCTGCAGCTAAATTTAGGCTACGTTATGATGAGTGAAACAAAACCAGTCCGATTAATGACCAAACGACTCTTAAGTGAGTTTTAGCGCCCGCCAACGTGAATTTTTGTCCCGCCAAAGTCTTATTTGATCGGTGAGTAGCCTAATGTAGATGAACTGCTGCGGTTGTGACAGTCACAGTGCATGTTTAACTGAAAGAACGAGCAGAGAGAGACTCGGTCGCGCGCACTCTCTCTCTCTCTCTTCGGAGCCAGGCGAAAGTGTAAACGAGTCTTCACCGTCTCCAAACTAAGCGCTGTGTTGCTCTCTCTCCCTCGCACATATAAATCAAAATAAATCGACACGGTGGTAAAAGGCCGAAAGACCAAAGTTTCATGTGGAGCATTCAGAGATTTTTTTCCCTTAATTACCGCTGGGTGAATTGTGATAAATAAGCTGCCTTATCTTCTCTGAAAAGCGTCCCCGACATTAAGCTGACATAAAACAACACTTTAATTAAACGAAAAAAACTATCCAGTGATGAAATGTTTTCTGTGTTGACACAAATCTTGGATGTCCATGTCCAGTGCTGGGATAATCACACAACGCGCACGACACGTCCAATTCGCGAACTAATGACTCCTTTGAACCGATTCATTTTAATGAATTGCTAAAACAACTGATCTTTCCAACAGTGAACTCAGGAGACGTCTGAATCGGTGTATAATCAGTAACACTTTACAATAAGGTTCTATTTATTACATGAATTACATAAAAAGTACAGTTTGCTTACTCAAGCTTAAGCTTTAAAATAAATAAAACCCCTTGTTTTTTTTAAAGCATATGACTACATTTTTTCACACAGTGCTATCAAGAATCGATAAGAGAATCGTTAAAGAATCGGATCGATAATCAGAATCGTCGGTGGCATTATTATTATTGATAAAATCTTATTTCCCATCCCTATGTGAAGACGGTAAAATTATAATCAAACATTAAAGAAACATTCATGTTTTTTTTTTTAAAGTTTTTTTTAAGAGTTAAAAGTTTAAAATAATTTGCTAACATGAGGTCTTGTCACTGTCAGTCTTTTTACATCAGTGCAAAACTAGGGTATGCAGATTAAGACCATCAGCATGCATTGATTAATCCCATGGCATGTAGCAAAAAAAAAAAAAAAAAAAGGTGCGACCAAATCATGCTGGTGCAAGTTGCAGTGCAAGTGGGTCTTGAGATTGATTATACTTGTCTAGGTGGGTCCCATAATGAAAAAGTTTGGGAACCCCTAGTCTACACCACAGTAATACAATTGCACTCTAGCTTATACTGGAAGTCCACCCGACTTTTTCAGTCTTTTACAATTAGAATGAGATTGAGCAGGCCAAATCTCACTCATTGTGGTTAGACGGAGTTAGTTTTGAGCACAAACGATTGAGTTGTCAGGGTTTTAATATCATAATTGGTATCATACAGGGCTGTACGGTGCGACATATTTGTTGAACATGCTACAAAAGAAATCAGTCTGTGCTGACACCTTTCAGGCTTCTGGTGCTACAAATCTTTTAATCTTTTATCTTCTGTAGCACCACTGCTACCTGCAAAAAAAGTTAACGGACAACCCTGTCATAGCGACCATAGAACGGACCGGTTAAGTTAATATCAAACATGATTGATTCATTCTGACTCAGTTGTAATTTTGTACATACCTCATCTAAACTATGTAAAATCCTGCCAGTCCTTTCCTTTGTCACGCCACCCTTATTCCGTATTATCTGTACAAGTTTCGTGGAATGCCTGTCCAGCTGCTGTAAGAATTTTGTCTCCAAGGGCACTGTCGTGATTCTCATGAACTCGGCACTGATCTAAAAAATGAAAACAGCAGAAAATACAAAGTTTGGGATTAATAATTGACAAAACTATTTAAATTAGTGACAAAAACTTTAATCAAATTACTGTTATGAATACCAAATGAACAAGAATAAACATATTTTTGCACCAAAACTGACCTCTTCCATTTGAAAAAGTGCTGGCCACCTCTCCACAACATTTGCAATTCTTGCCTGCTCATGCACTATTTCTTGCCTCCGGTACCCAAACGTCTTGGCCATCCTCTCTTTAACAGTTTGCCTGTTATTTCTTATCTGAAGTTCAGACAAAAGAGAAACTCTTTCCAGCTCCAGACTTTCTGGTGTCTCACCATTTGGTAAGGGTGGGAAATAGTTCAACTCTGCTCTTCTAGGCCTCTTCAAATTCTTTGCAGGGTAGGAGTCCTCCTGAGATTTGGATTTAAAAGAATTCAAGGAGAGTTCAGCTGATGTACCATGTGCCTTAAGTATAGTGCGGTAGTTTGCCATCTTAACTCTGATTCTTTGTTGCCAGCCACAACCCTCCCCAAAGGGCCCTTGTTGAGTTAAGCAGGGGTGTTTTCTAATCAATGCATCTGCAACATCTTTGCAGTCGGAACCTGTTGGGTAGGCTTTGTAGCTGTAAATTGCCTCAGCTAGCTTTTCTAAAATGTCTGAAAGCATTTTGGTGCCAACTGTAAGTGTAGTTTGGCTGTTTGCAAACTCAATGTTTGCCCTCTGCAATTGACACTCAGTGTCGTACGAAAAGAGAGGGATTTGGAAGGCCTTTGGCCACTGCTCTTTTCTTAAACAGTCTGTGTGGCTAGGCAGAACAGTGTGGCTAGGCAGAACAGTGTGGCTAGGCAGAACAGTGTGGCTAGGCAGAGCAGTGTGGCTAGGCAGAGCAGTGTGGCTAGGCAGAGCAGTGTGGCTAGGCAGAACAGTGTGGCTAGGCAGAACAGTGTGGCTAGGCAGAACAGTGTGGCTAGGCAGAACAGTGTGGCTAGGCAGAACAGTGTGGCTAGGCAGAGCTGTGTGGCTAGGCAGAGCAGTGTGGCTAGGCAGAGCAGTGTGGCTAGGCAGAGCAGTGTGGCTAGGCAGAACAGTGTGGCTAGGCAAAGCAGACAGCAAGCTGGGGCAGTCTTCACTGTCTATGTCGAGAGAAAGGGTGCTACTCATTGGGGTATTAACTGGGTACAGGATAACAGTTGAGGCTTCAGGGTCTAGCTGGATCACTTTAAGAATGGTGAGGTCCTTAATTACAGATGTTGAGGTCACATTAATAAACATCTCTCCAAAATCAGTGTCTTTATACTGTAGCCGTATATGGCCTCCTAGTCCACATGCATTTTTCACATCCTCAATAAGGTCTTCCACAGCATCGGGAATGTGCAGCTCCATTCTCATGCAATCATTTTCACTGACGATGATCAGCAAACGCACAGGTGCTATTTCCGCCATGATGTCCTGAGAGAAAATAGTAATGACAGTAGATGGACAGAGTAGAAACAGAAAAACAGAGAGAAAGAGAGAAGAGAGGAAAATAGGGAGACAAAGACCATAACATTAAGACATTTAGACAATCAGCACAAAGTATAGGCCTATTCAAATTTCAAACATGGCAACAGGCTACAATAGAATGATAAAATACTAGAACACATGCAAGGACAGTGATTTCCCAATTAGGCAGCTAGCCACATGAATCTCAATGTTGTCAGCACTGGGCTAATATCAAATGTACATGAAAAATGGGTGCATGAAACTTAAAGGCCATGTTGCAGGTTAACCACCACTGTTGATTAATGGGTACATTAATCACTCAAGATATGCATACCATTTTTAAAATGTCTCAAAAATGGTCTTAAAGACCATTTTTTTACGTCTTTTGGTATAAACGTTTTTTTTTTTTTTTTTTACACAATTCGGTGATGACGTCACGTTGGGGAGAAGTGGAGGAAAGGTAGCCTCAGCCAATACAGTTTGTATTAGAACTATGGCGACTGACGGGGAAAAAATGAGTGTAAAATCAATGTTTTCCTTATATCTAGTGGCAGTGATCATAACGTTAGTTCAGATAAGTAGCTACCGGTAAACTTTGTCTTTGTCATCTAGAAATAGAAGGCATCATGCTAGCTATTGGCTAATTTGCCAGTCCCACCTGTGATCCACCCCCTCCAGATAATCCCTAACTAAGTATTTCCCCCAACGTTGTAAGCACACGCTTTGGAATATTCTCTCCCCAATGTGACGTAATGGAATGCATTGTGGCGGAAAGGAGAATCGTTGCAAACCACTGTAAGATAGTAACTACTTTTTCGATTATATTCCGTTTTGTGATACCCAACAACATAAAATACAATGGATAACAGTTTAAATGTTTATTACCAACAAGAAAATTGCACAAATTCGTTGAAAAATTAACCCTGCAACACGGCCTTTAAGTATTGAATTAACATTTGGACTCAAGAATTTTGTGTTGCATTTTAAGGGATACATGCAAAGACGTAAAACCACTCGAAAAATTCTGACCTTAAACATGTATGTATCGTTTCAGAGTAATGAGCCGCATTCCCCCAACTGTGTAATCCACCAATGGGTATGGATCGTTCAGCTCATTTGGATGGAGGAGTTTTATCTCCTTTGTGGGACATGGCTTCAGTTCATAAGCTCTATAGTGTTCCCAGAGCCATGCAGCCAGCTTCTTGACAACGAAAAACAGTGTATCCTGGACAACAACCATTTGTATAATCTCAGCAAATTCAGGCATCCCTGCCGATGAGCCATGTGAGACAATCATCCCGTTCCTGTAGTTGAGGCTGTTGTAAGATGCATTTTGAGTCAAGAACACTGCATCCAAGTCTGCGTATCTCCGCCTGATGGCAAATGCAATGTCCTCTTTCAATACATCAAGGGGAACTGATGCACCACGTGCTACTTGTAAAGGCGATTTAGGTATGCTGCAGATGTAAACCTGATGCGCCATGGCAAATTGATGCCTTTCTGCTAAAGAAAGCAGCACATTTTTGAAGCATCCCGTGTGTCGCACTACTCTTTTGAAGAAACTGTGCTTTGATTCAAAGCGTATGGTCCATAGTTCAACTAAAGGTCCAAACTCACAAATTAACTGAGGGTAGTGTTGCAAAAAATGATGTTTCGGCAAGAAGTCTGAGTCAGGGAAAACCTCCTTAAATCTGACTTGGTGTTCAGTGATCTTAAAGCTTAAGTATGCAATGGATTCCTCAGTTTGCACGGGAGAAACAACAAGGTCCACAATGTCCTTCAAATCTGAGAGTAGTTGCCAGGCTGGTTCTCCTGCAGGCACAGTCTGTCCGATTAATAGAGGAAGAAATCTGATTAAACTCCAATTTTCATGGCAGTTACCCCCAACTGTTCTCCTGGAAGCAAACGTCACTGAAACAGCATGGGGGCGATTTGTTTTATCAGTCCATCGGTAAGGAAAATCTCCAATTACTTTATTCAGATATGACAAAGTAAAATATTTTTTTGAAATGAAAAGAGTTAAACATAGGGCAATTTCGAAAGGAACTATTCCCTCAAATAAGTCATGAGCGATGTCAGGGGGGAAACCAGTAGTTACATCAAAGTTAAGTTTTTCTGACAGAACACATTTAGCCTTGACACCACAATAGCTGTTCAAACCATTGTCTTTAATGGTCTTAAGATGACCTGTGTGAGTGTCTTCAGTTCTAAGAGGGAAACTAACAGCTCCAACTTTCTGACAGTCTAACCTACTAGCTGTACAAAATCTGCAAAAGTAACTGCCAGAAAAGCTCTCCACAAACCCAGCAATACCATGCGCCCCAAGATTGTCTGCCACAACACACTGCACTGTACCCTTTAAAGTTTTGCCCAACTTATCCAAAAAAACTCCGTGCTGTTCTAAGGTTATGAGATCATTGATCAAAGGATTTAAGACTTTTTCAAAACCGTAATCTTTGACATCATTGCTGTTAATCAGAGCAGCTAGATAAATGCTGGATAAAGAGGAGTGGTAGCCATGGGGCAGATTGCCTAGAGTCCAATACAATGCACACACTTTGTGTTTTTTTCGTGAAGTCCCAAGGGGGTTACAAATTTCAAAATCATCAATATACAAGATCAGTGAAATTGCACACTCTTTGGAGAGAATACTATTTCTTTTACAGTTATTTGACTCCCAAAATGATCTGTACACACGTTTCCCACCCTCTTCTGTTTGAAATTTCTCTTTTAAATTTACAGCCTTACTGAGTATTAATTCACAATTTAGCAGTTGCTGCAGGGATTTTAGTATAGGGACATACTGAAAAGACTTTCTGTTCTGATGATCTAATATATATTCTACTGGTTCTACGACATTGAAGTTTTTCCTGTAGTAGGCCTTGCGTTTCCAAGCGCTTGACAGTGGACCATCGTTACCTATTGCAGCCTGGATGGGATTCTCAGTGCAAAGAACAGTAGCTAACTCCTTTACAACTGATCCCTGAACTTCCCAATTTTGTTTTTGCAAAAAGTCACAAATAGTCTTTTGAGTGAAAGATACAGAGTCCGTACCGATTATGTACTGCAGCTCCTCCAGAAGTTCATTCACAGCTGCACTTTGCACAAGATAAGAATGTTCTAATTTAAGCAATACTGAGGCAAATTTCAGTTCAATGACTTTTGGGGAATCAGTTTCTTCTGGTACAACAGTATGCTCTTCAAATGTTAAATCTTCATATGGTACATCATCTAGCTCAGCATCACATTGTTCCAAAGACTCCAAAAGAGGGCTCCCAGATCCATGAATAGCTTCAGGTTTGAAATCTCTAATTGTGTAGGGGGTGTGTTTTCTCCATTTATGTGTGTAGAAAGCTCCATATAGATTTGTTTGGTAAGAGCAACCATTAAACATACAACTGACCAGTTCGTGGTTTCTCAAATGTTTCCCAATGTGTTGAAAATACTCAGTTTCAGATGCAAGTTGACGGTTGTTGCAGAGATGACATTTAAAAGTTGAAAAATGACCTCTTTGGGACTGTTCAGCTGGATGGAACTTGCTCAGATGGGCAATAAGAGCCCTCCATGTCTTGCATTTACACGGGCAATGCTCAAAAATACAGGGGTAGGCATGCCCCCGACCATAACGATGGTGAAGTCTGATGTGCTTCAGTACTTCATTTCTTCTTAAAAAACAGTCTCCACAGTCTTTGCATTTCCACATAAATGGATAACTAAGGAAACATGATACAGAAATGCAAGAGTTAGCCTATCTTTAGTTTGCGGATTGGAGCACAACTCAAATTTAAAATCTATTAGGATGTGGTAGTATATGGCCAAATTCACCAGCACAAAACACTACATGTATTATAAATAATGTTATGTTGTTTTTTTTACATTGATGAGAAGAGCAACAGCAGTAAATGCTGGATGAGACAGACAAGTAATTAGGGATGTCCCGATCCAATCCACGGCATCGGTATCGTGCCGATACTGGCCCAGGACGCTAGATCGGATAACGGAGGGGAGAAAAAAAAAATCCGATACCTATTAGGGGTGGAACGGTATGTGTATTCGTATTGAACGTACGTTCGGTACATGCATCACGGTTCGGTGCATGGATTTACACGGAGAATACACGGTATAAAAATAAAACACGCGTGCACATTAACCTTCATTTGTGCTTTTTATTAAAAAAAAATGTTTCCCTTCATCTCAGTGGAATAAAATTTGGTCACTTTTTCTACATTATCTATCTATACACACAAAAAATCTGGGCTTGATACGGTTGTTCTAAAAAAGTCACACTCATGACCTTTGTGGTCAATATGACCCCACATTGAAATGAATGGGAAAATCGAAATTTGACACTCTATTCGCGTTTGGTGTGAATGCAGCAAAATGAACAGGCTGCGATGTCAAGATTGCAATGCTGGAATGTGTATGTGTGTGTGTGTGTGTGTGTCAGAGAGAGAGAGAGAGGCACGAGCACAATCGAATGGTTTCATTTTGTTCATACAGTAACAGGACATCATTAAAACTGCAAAAAGTGTTTAGCCTACTTATATTTGTGTAAAACAACATTGTGCTTTTGTCAAACTGTAAACTCTTGTCAAACTGTAACCTACAACTGTCACCCAACCAAAATCACACTCAGTTTAAAAGCAAAAAATTCTCATCTTTTGGACATTCATCATATTGCATTGGTTTTCATTTATTGTCCTCAAACAGAGCACTAATCTGTTTATTTTGAAGTTACACATTCTACATTGATTAAAAAAGAAAATCAAATGTGTTTTTAATGGTAGTATTATTTTATACAGAAATAAATTATAATTCAGATGAGAATAATGTTAAAGTTAATTAAAGTTAAGGAAACAAATATATTGATTTGAAATATGGCATATATTAATTTTAAATTCATTCAGGTACAATTACCAAACATATCTCAAGGTCTTTTGAATAAAGGGTGGCAGTCTTTCATTATCAACTGTTGTTGTGGACTAAGAAGTATTTGTTCTCCATTTGAGTGAGATGTTTTTATGTGGCTAATTGAGCAAAGTGATTCTATTTTATTATTAGTAGTATTATTTCAAGAATAAAAAAATATCGGATTGATAGCGGTATCGGCAACTAGCCAAAACTGCTTCCTCGGTATCATATCGGAAGTGAAAAAGTGGTATCAGGACATCCCTACAAGTAATTAGCAAAAATCACCTCATATATCCACCCATCAATGTAAAATAAGGGTATTTTTTCAGACAATGTCGCATTTATAAATCAGGATTTTAGCAGCAGTTAAAGGAACAGCTGGTTGGATTAAACACGGTGTTACTGGGTCGTGTTTAGTCACTATTTTATAGCCTAATCGTTTTATTTCTGACTACAGAACAGATAATATGTAAAAAATAGCATTCAGTTGTGTTATAATGCAATATAATGTGACAGATCAAAGTGTAGAAGCAAATTGCAGATTTCAGGTGCCAACAGTAATAAAACACAACGCGATGACGTCACATATGCTAATTAGCGTGTGACGTCATCACCGCCAGTCTCTCAAAATCCTGTGGGAAACACTGTAATCATTTGCTCCAGCCCCTGAATCAGTGCAGTCAGTATTGAATGTAGCCTAATGCAGTGGTTCTCAATCCTGGTCCTGGGGACCCACAGCTCTGCACAGTTTGTATGTCTCCCTCATTTAACACACCTGATTCAGATCATCATCTCGTTAGGAAAGAGCTCTGAACTGAACTGGGTGTGTCAGATAAAGGAGACATATAAAATGTGCAGAGCTGTGGGTCCCCAGGACCAGGATTGGTAACCACTGGCCTAATGCACGAATCACCTACTGACCCCAACCCCTCCCCCACAACTTACCAGTGTCAGCGAAGACTTCAGTTGACAGACAACCAAAACTGGCACCAGGAACTAGGCCTACCAAGCAGCAGCTTTCCTAAAATTCAAATCCAACCATTAATCCGTTTTACAGTTTCAAAGTGTAAATTCATTTTCCTCACATTCATTTCCGCCTTAGCAAATTTAAAACATATAAAATCCGCGTTCATATTGGCATGAGCGCCCGGAGCTGAGCCAGTTAGCCTAAACTCTGAGCGGGAAACGTTAGTACACGTCACTCGCATATTGAGGTGATTTATTTTGTCGGCAAAGAAATGCAATATACAAGCCTTAGTCATGAATACATTTTTTTTTTTTTTTACAACATTCAGAGCGAGAAAATATTTTTTTCCTTTCATAATATCAGTTCAATCAGTCTATATAATACTGGATTTCCCAAGAAAATTGTTAGCTGTAAAATGGCGCCATGTTAACGCTATACCGCTAAAGTCAAAATTAACGTTAGCTATAATAACTTCTAATCTGCGTGTCTGATCATTAAATGATATGACGTTAATGCTTTTCAAGTATTTAAATGCTGAATGAGTTTCCCCATTACATTATGCTAGATAGGTCGAGCTAGCCTGTAAACACAAATGTTAACGGTCACTTGAGAGACGCCCAGACGGAGGTCGCGACGCGAGCGGCGAGCCATAACGTTAGCTGCGGAGATCCGCGAGAAGGGCCCGGCGCACGTCCAGAGTCCCCCCCGGAAAGCCCGCCTCCACGCCGGCGCCACCGGGGACCTGGCCCACCGCCGACGGCCCCCCGAGGGAGACCGCCGAATGGCGGGGGAGAGGGACCGATCACACCCGGCCACACCGACACCTCGGACGGGAACGGGAGGCTATCAGTAAAACTGAGCCAAGGAAGTCACCTTATAAAAACGGAACTAGTCGCCTTATAAAAATTATATTGTGAGTGCTGAAATAAAGGGCAAGGATAACGCAGACGAGCAAATTTTGGTTAATTGCTCCCCCTTACCTGACAAACGTGTCCTGTTCGCTTCGTGCTGTTCAGCAGATAACCCTCCGTCTTCTGCGTTCGGTCTCTTCCAGAACTTTCTCTGGAGTTTTCATGTGTGCGCATGCGCAAACCATACTTAATCTAATAAAAGTCGTTTGATCGAATGTATAATTTAAATTTCATTGTTATGTTATAATTTTATATTGTATCAATCTAAGAAAATAGATTGAAAGACACATACAAATTACAAAATGTAATTTTACTTAACAATCTAATAATTTTACTCTATTGGAATGGAAAAAAATACATCAAACGAAAAACAGCAATGTTTTACTTTTTACAGTGTACTTTAGAAACCAGCCTTTATTTATTTTTAAGAGATGGGGTTTGGGGCTGGGCCCGTGGGACTGTTTCTGGGGGACGAGTCTGAAGGAAGAACAGGAGTCAATGGTAAGGAGAATGCAGAAGACAAAAGGTAGGCAAAATAAAAAGTGAATCCCCAGAAACAGTCCCACGGACCCAGCCCCAAACCCTATCTCTGCAAAAATAATTAATAAAGGCTGGTTTAAAGTACTTCTTCCTGCCTCTATGTGTTAATGTTCATGGGTAGCCTAAAACATGTCTCAGAAAATGATTCATAAAACATATAAATATCAGTTGAGCCTATGTATACTTTCTTCACTGACACAGACGAAAATGAAAAGACTATCAGTCAAAGTTCAGTTTTAGGAGGGGAAGAATTAGGGCAGAAGGAGACTGAGAGAAAAAGAAAGATGAAGATGAGGAGAGAGCAGGTATTGACAAATAATCTAATGACAAAGTT